>NW_024879254.1:718000-1380500 GCF_018340385.1 Cyprinus carpio
ATTCATTATTATTTTTATAGTTGTTTTTAATTGCTTGTTTGTGTTCTTCTCTATAAGCAATATTATTCCAATAGCTTTTCTTCATGGCTTGTTTATGTCTGTGTCTGTATTCACTACTTGTTTTATAATCATAGACTTTACGTACAGCCTGTTTTTTGTCATAAACACCTTGCCTCTGAACCATTTCTTTATGCCATTTTTTACAGTAAGACCTTCGCTTTCGAGTCTTGTTCAGTTTTTCTGTCTGCTTTATTATAAATTGTGAATTCTGGTGATTGGGAGCTGGCAATGCAAATTCATCCTGTGACAGTATGTTATGAGAAAGTTCACTCAATGGTTCATTTTTATATTTGTCTTGGTTTTGAGCGACAGTAGTTTGAACTTCCATTTTATCTTGATAAATCAAGTGGGCTTGTTCATCAGTTGATGTGGCTTTGTTAACAGCAGTCTCAGATATTTGTTGAACTGAATTCTGGACTTGAAGTGAAACATCAGTAGACGAGCATTGTTCATTATTTGACAGATCTTTCTTCTCAAACGATACAGATGGTTGCACATCAAGTTCAAGGTCACAGCAGTTCAGGGAGACTTCAGTCAAGGGGGCTTGTTCATCAGTTGGTGTGGCTCTGTTAACAGGAGTCTCAGATAGTTGTTGAACTGAATCTTGGACTTGAACATGTTGTAGAACAGCAGTAGACGAGCATTGTTCATTATTTGACAGATCTTTCTTCTCAAATGTGAATGATGGTTGCACATTAAGTTCAATGTCACAGCAGTTCGGGGAGACTTCAGTCAAGTGAGCTTGTTCATCAGTTGATGTGGCTCTGTTAACAGCAGTCTCAGAGAGTTGTTGAACTGGATCTTGGACTTGAATATACTGTTGTGGGACATCAGCAGATGTGCATTGTTCACTGTTTGAAAGAGCTTTGTTCTCAGATGAGGCGGATGGTTGCACATGTTCAAGATCACAGCAGTTCAGAGAGACTTCAGTTTGTACACAGCTTTCAGTCATCATGTTAATGAATGATACAGGCAGCAGCTCAAACTCTTCCTGGTCTCTCAAATCGAAACACCCTTGATACAATATTAAAAGCCTGTCTACGAGATCCTGTAATTGATGAAACGTCAGGAATACCGCTGTACCTGTGCCTTCTTCAACAGGTATTCCATAAACTGATCTGCAGTGAGAATCAAAATAACCAAACCTCCCTGATCGATCTCTGAATACAGCGATACATGAGCCTCCACACAGCAGCAAAGCATCACTCACATCAGCTCTGAGACACTGCAGAGTATTCTCAAGATTCTCATAGTTGCCGAGTGCAGGTGTATCTCTCAGAAATCCAAACCTCTGGGGATGTTTCAGGATGTTGTAGCATTGAGAGTTTGTCTCAATTGTCTTTGGTAGCTCATCAAAATTTAAAAAATTACCCACAAATTTTCCTTTGCACTGCAGAGCTCGTTTGACACTAGTGTAAACTGCATCACCTTTCTGTAAAATGCCATCTAAATCGAAACTCTGTAGCTCATTTCGTTCATTATGGACAGCTAGGAACATTAATGCATTGCAAGTACACTGACGGCCTCTGGAGTACACACTGTACCTCGCATCGGTCTGACAGTGAGACGCTTTAACAGACAGCACGTATGGGTTTTCCTCACTCATACCTGATACAGAGTTGGTACTGTTACTGGTGCCCAATGAAGATGGTAGCTTTCTGCGCTGTTTCTGTGATTCACTTCTCTTTCCTTTTCTTGGCATGGTGATGTTTCAGTACTGGAAATCAAGCAAATGTGTCTGAACAATGGATAAATATTGATGTTCACTTATACTTTAAATAGAACACAGATACTGCTTTTATGTAGATATACAAAAGTTAAATATTTGATATATAACAAGACAACAGTAAATTAATTAGTGTGAAGTTAATCAAAAAGTGATTGTGTACTTTAAAAGAGTTGATATTCCAACGTTGTGAAATCTGGAAATTTCTTCACTCTTTCTGAATGTGTAGTTCACTATTCTCACCTGGGTTTGATGTTCAAGTTTTTCACAATCAGGTTTTTCACAGTCAGGTTTTTCACAATCAGGTTTTTCACAGTCAGGTTTTTCACAGTCAGGTTTTTCAAAGAGTTTTTGGTTTTCAAAGAGTTTTTGTGGTTTCAAGTATTTTCGGGTGGCTTTATTTTTCAAGATGCATTAGCAAGCATGCATTTGCGTTTGGGTTCATGCGTTTTGGGTTTTGCGTTTTGGGTAAGATTGCGTTTGGGTCGCAAGCAAGCGAAGCAGCAAGCAGTGCAGCAGCGTTTGGGAGTTTAGCAGCCAGCAGGTTGTTTTTTTTGGTTTGGAAGAGAAAGATTAGAATGGGCGAGAGGTAGAGATTGAAGCAAGATAAAAGTTTGAGTGAAAAATGGATATAAAGGTATGGATAGGACAGGACAGGACAGGATAGTAAAGGACACACACACACAGAAACACACACACAGAAAAGAAAGTTAATAACATTCTTTAAACAGGAATACAAAATTGCACTTAAAAAATTTGACTAAGCAGTTAAATAAATTGTAATAATGAAACAATACTAATATAATAATTTCTTAAATGGTTACTTACTGTACAGAGGGGGACAATGTAATAAAAAATAAATACAAAATGCATATGGCTGAATTAGATTTGTATGAAATTAACCGCATTTTTGGTTGATGATGCTATCCAATAAATTTAAAAATAGTTCTTACATTGATGGAAATAAAGATGTCCAATCTACTGTAGGAAAAAAGACACCACTTTTGTTCACATCTCACACAAATCAGGCTGTTCATTTAAGCTATGAACCCTTGTTTTTACTCAACACATTTACATGAACTTTCAAATGCCTCTCAAAATAAACTTTATAACTGTTACTAATACCTAAATGTGTCATATCTCATTATATTATATACAAACCTGATTCCAAATAAGTTGGGACACTGTACAAATTGTGAGTAAAAAAAGGAATGGAATAATTTACAAATGTCATAAACTTATATTATTTGATATGTCATCTATGTTGTATTCTGAATAAAATATTGAAATCTGAAACTTCCACATCATTGCATTCAGTTTTATTCATAATTTGTACAGTCATAATTTGTACAGTGTCCCAACTTCTTTAGAATCAGGTTTTTACATTAAAGGCTAAGACAGCTATGTCCATGTAAAGCTACAGAACTGTACATTTCAAAATAAAGATATGTCTGATTAACATGTTGTGCATATGTTACTTGCATAGACAGCCAACGCAGCCTCAACCCTATAAATAAATGAAAAGATATAAAAAGCTACAAGGGCTGATACAGGTTCTTGAACGATACTTTTTTTGATACCAATTTTATGAAATCAATTTTTACAATTCATATATCTTTTTGAAGGTCTTTTAATTGAGAATGTGAAAATAAAAATAACTTTTTTTGGAAAATTTGCTCATTGTGACTCATTTTGCCAGTACTGATTTTATATATTTATACACACACACACATATATATGTATGTATGTATGTGTGTATGTATGTGTGTGTGTTTGAATTACCTTTAAAAGAAAGTTCTGATGACCACTTGGCAGTAGGGAGGAGGAAGGAGGACAACACAACCTAAAAAGTATAATAAATAAACATTAAGATCTTCAGCACACAAATGTTATTCTAATGTAAAGTACGTAATAAAAGAGAGTATTACATTTTGAGAAATGCTGAGATAGCATAGATGCAAAACCTAAGAAGTCAGTTAATGCCAGACAGACAGGTAAAAAGATAACTTACAGCAGAGGATGCAATGATCTGGCAACCAAAGATGCAGAGACATAACAGATTTCCAGACAAGTAAAAGGGAGAAAAAGAAGAAATCACTTATAGGATTCAGTAATATGAGGATCTATTACATAGATTTGTGTGTACTGACATGTATTAGAATAACTTATTAAACGTAAATTATTGACTGATCAGAATCTTATGAAAATCTAAATTCTGAATACATAAATTATTGATTTACCACAAAGTAACAAAAAAAGCAACAAATTAAGGTAAATGCAAGCAAAAACACATTACAATATATGTCCATGTTCTGCAAATCATTCTGTTTTCATACAATTTGAAACTAGTGAAGGTAGGTTTTTGCTGTGATAATTAAATGCAAATACTGAGAATATGTTAAGCTATCAATCAAATACTTACACAGCAGGAGCAACAGCTTGTTTGCACACAAGGAAAATTAAGAAATAGGTCAAATACAGGTATGGACGGATGGACATGAGCATTAGTTGTGGCATTAAGTTTGTCTTGTTAGTAGCTTTAACGTAACGTTAGTTGCTATTGCAGTAAAAACGTGAGCATCAACACATGATAATTTATTAGATTAATATCATTTTGCTCAAAACTCAATTGAAATGCCATCGAGAATTTGAAATAACTTCCACTGTCCATCTCATTAACGTTATGCTTGTTATTACAGAATGAGACAAAATATTTCATATACACAATGATAAGGGCTATGTCCATTAGCATTGCATTAGAAATATATATTATCCTTATGAAAATACCCGAGATTAATTGAAGAACACAGACAAACCATATATTGTTGACATCGGCTGTTTATTGTTTCCATAGTTCATAAGTCAATATCTGTATTTTATGCAGCTACTGCGGTATGAGGGATTCATGACATCCGTATCCGCGGCGCCGCGCCACGTCTTTAAAGTACTTACGTGACACATCATTTTCTACTAGTGTACCCACACCGGCGGCGCCCAGCTATGTTTTACTTGTTGTATGGATATGGTTGTTTGAGTTGTTCTAGATGCGGCGCGAATATTCCCGCCTTCCGTGGACTTGCTGCGCGAGGGCGCCCTCTGGCGTCGAGTATGAATGAAACAGACATTGATCATGTTTAGCGCTTCATAATGCTCACATCACCTTGATTTTCGTAAAAATACTACTACTCTCAAAATAAACGTGAAGTTAACATATGACAATCCATCAATGTTTGTCCAATTGTGTCCACTTTTGAGCTAAAAGTCCTGAGGGACGTTGTTTAGTCACGACCGTACGGGAGGAAACGTTAACTTATTTTTTTCCTCAATGTAACGTTATGCATCTGAGGCTCATTTCATAGTAAATTTGTCGTTTTGTTCCTGATTATCCATCAAATATTGTACACTGGGCACATGGGGTAATATTTTTGACAAAAGGAACAAATTAGACAAGACAGAAACCGTTACAGATTTTCCTGCAGTTCCCTCACGAGACGAAATATAATAATACTTAACGTAAATTCACACTTTAGCAGTAACAAAACATTTATATTCAAATAAAAACATTTTACTACTTCAAATTCATTGATCCACACGTATTTTGATAATCTTTAAATGAAAAATTACCTCAGAAATCTTTCACTACTCACCTGAAGGAAGGACCGCCGGACCGGATGAATCCAGAATGATTGACAGCTCATTAGTCACATGTCCAAAAGATGTGCTCACCCGCCAAATGTGCACCTATATATATATATATATATATATATATATATATATATATATATAATGTGCATATATATATATATATATTTTTTTTTTTTTTTTTTTTTTGCCACATTTATGTATATATATTTTTGCCACATTTATGTATATAGTGTATATTTATTTATTAAGTTCTGATAATTTATACTGTCATATTTGTACAGAATTGTGTTCATTGCCTTTTGGCAATGTTGGAGGTGGAGATTGTATTAAAAAGTGTGTTTCCTGTTGTAATTTCAATAGTTAAATATCTGGATTTTCTTAAGTGTGTTTTTCCAAATGTTCTAATGATTTGTGCAATCGAGAAATATAATTTTCTCTTTCACTTATGTTGTTATAATAAAATATAACTGTTTGTACAGAAATTTGTGGGGTGTCTCACCCAGGGTGTAATTCAATGTAGAACCACCACTGATCAGCATTACTTTTTCCATTAATTTCCCCTCATTTTATAAACATTTATTGAAGCAATACATCACTAAAAAATACCAGCAAAAATATTGAGTAAATGAATCAGTCAACTAGGGACCGGTTTTATTGGGGGGAAAGTAAGTTCATTTCAATACATAAAAGTCAATTTAAAAACATTTTTATAAAAAAGTAAATTCATTAAAAACAAGTTCATTTAAAATGTTCATTTAAAATAAATTTTAATACATGCATTATTCTAATAATATATAATAAATAATTTCTTAATAATAAATACATTTAACATACAAATAAATAAGTTATTTAAATACATTATAACACAAATCACTAAAAAAAAAATTTAATAAATACATACAATTATTATTATTATTATTTTTTTTTTAATTATTCCGGGAGGCATCAGATATACTGTAGAAAACAAACATATGACAAATTAGATTTGTTAGTTGCATGATGATCACATCAATCAAGTTAACAGTATGATAAACAACAGAGGTGCCCAAACTCAGTCCTGGAGGACCAGTGTCCTGTAGAGTTTAGACAAATAAACACACCTGAACCAGCTTATCAAGCTCTTACTAGGCATACTACAAAACTTCCCAGCATGTGTGTTGAGGCAAGAATGGAGCTAAACTCTGCAGGACACCGGCCCTTCAGGACCTCTGCCCTAAACCCAATGTGTGCAAAACACTAAATTTGAATAAAAACATGTTTTGGCTCATTTATAAGCCCTTTTAACTAGTGTTCTCACAACTTGGTTGTCATGATATTTCCCTATACAAGTGAGAACATTTGGCCCTCAAACAATTACAATCAAACCTGTATATATACACACACAACCACACACAGGGAGGGAGGGAGAGAGACAGAGAGAGAGGAAGTTTACCCTCTTGTTACTATGCGCCTCGGTGACGTCATCTGATTGGACCACTGCCAAGTTTAAGACCACTGGCCCACTGACCCCCTCTCACTCGACTCACTGACTACTCTGCAGCAGCAACAACCACATATTGTCTGAGGTGAGTCAATTTTACTTTTCTACAAACAGTGATTAAAAGTTGTAACTTTACAACTACAAATTAAATTCTTCCAAAAAAAAAATGTAAGTGATAAGGGCCTATATGACAGTGACAGGATAGACAGAGACTGTAATATAATAAACCCTATTCTGACAGGATTTGGTCAGAGAAGTGTTTCTGACTGGAAAAATAATTTTCTGAAGTATTTTTTTAACTGATTTCAAATAACATTAGTGATTTTTAAAAGATTATGAAGACATGACATTAATAAAACCCATTCTGACAGGATTTAAAGAATTTAATATGAAGGATAAATAAATCTTAAATCTTTACTTCACAATAAATATTATCAATAACTTTCAATAAATAACTAATTCAATAAATTTAGTGAATGAATACATAAATTCCTGTGCAATATGGAGTTAAAAAAAACAGAATAACAGTTAATCCTGTCAGAATATCAAGTAAAAAAAAAAAAAGAGGGGGGAAAATTATCTCTGACAGGAAAACACATTTTCTGATCTAAATCTTGACTTCACAAGAAATATATTTTATAGATTTCCTGTCAGAAACAGGAATTCTTCAATTCCTGACGGGAAAGTTTATTTTCTGAGGAAAATCTTTACTTCACAAAATCTGTAAAGCTTCTCTAAAGGGACGGGTGAGCAGGGGCTAAGCCGTTGGTTACAATTCACAAACCTCACCGCTAGATGCCGCTAAAACACTCTGCACATTTAAAAAAAGAGAAATCCTGTCAGGTTATGAAGTAAAAAGAAAAAGAAAGGGTATGCTGTCAGAGACTGCCCTTTTTCACTCCCTGACAAGAAAGTTCAATACATCAAAATCCATTACATGAATTAATAAATACATTCTTGTGGAGTATGAAGTAAAAAAAGATAGCTCAATTGTAACTTTGTATGTACAGTAAACATATTAACTGCATTGTGTCCTGTTTGAATCAGATTAACAAGTTTCATAATTACCCTTTCTGTGTATTTGTTCTTAGCATCACAATGGCAACATGCAGTCCATACAGCCGTCCGGAGCCACTGAAATGTAAATGCGTTGCCACACGTGTCACAAGAAAGGCAGTAGCCTATGTAAAGTGTGGAGACAAAATTGAAGTAGAGCAACACAGATTTACGGCATTCAGTGTTGTAACAGATGGAAATAACACTTACATTTCATCGAAGAATGGTGAGTATAGCAGGAACAACTGTGACCCACTGATTAAACAACTGTAAAATCAACAGATCAACAACAGCAAAAAAAAAAAAAAAAAAAAAAAAAGATCAATCACTGAAAAACTCCAAAGAGTGCAGTTTTAACAGTCCATTATAATTGCTGCTTGTCACTAAGATCTTAGGATAAAAGCCAAATGTTGTGGCCTCAACAGACATTTATCAAAAACTATACTATATATATATATATAAGTAAAACTTTGGTCATAATTAACAGCTCTAAATGAGCAGTGCATGTCTGTACATCATTTACACACAACAATTCAATGTTACAACACAGATCAGACAAGGCCACTGAAACTTTAGCATTTTTGATTGCCTTGAAAACTTTTTGGACTATTTCTTTACAATTTAAATTGATTGTGATGCAACAATAATGTGCTGCTAAAAATGGAGTATTTTTGAATATACTTACATATTTGATGAAAACAACAAAACAACATTTAGTACAGTATTGTGCAAAATACCTATGCATAATTAAATCACTATAATTGCAATACATGCCAAAATAAATGTTTTAAAATACATGTCTCAAAGTTCTGCACAATACTCTTCATTAATAATATAACAGATTTATACATCACTTAAAATTATATTAAACTATGACTTAAGTATACACTAATTATTTAAAGGGGTCATGAAAAACTTTTATTGAGAACAAGATACCAATCTGACTTCTTTTCTACTTCATGATTATGATGTAACAGAGATGACAAAAACTGCATCAACTTATTCAAAGCCTCTTTGGCCCTTCACATGGTGTGTGAACTCACAGATGAGAGAAAACAGGATTACTGGATTAAAAAATAATATTACCTTTCAAAGGATCCTAATGTAAAGGAAGTTTTCAAAATAGTTCCACATGTAATACAGACTTTGTATGAAAAAATGTTAATCATAGCAGTGGGCATTTACACTGAAGTCTTTAAGGAGACACGTCCCTTTAATTGCAGTATTTAAATTTAGAAGATCATTTAAACATGCAGTTCATGAACCCTCTAAACGTTTTATCCACATACTGACTTTTTTAATGAGTTTTAATTACTTGATTTGAACTGATTTAATTTTCATTTGGTACACCATAGGTGAGACCCCAGAATTTGAAGAAGGGGCCAGCTACGTGGTGAAAAACCACACCATATCTAGCAAGTATGGAAAGCCAAGTATATTTGTAAAATCAGCCACAAGCAAATTTAAAACATCCCAACTGAGTCTTACTGAAGATCAGGAGAGAAGGGCCAGAGAGATCCTTGTTCCACATTCCCCTCTGGTCTCCGTGGACAAAGTGGACCCTTCAGAAGATGGGTACGTCAGTCTCCTGGGAGAGATAGAGGAAGTAAGTACATTTAACAGAGGCATCTCATGCGTAATGCAGTGCAGTGACTTCATTCTCATAAACAAATGCAAATTTAACAAACCTTAAAAAAAAAAAACTATGTTGAATGTTTACAAATTGCTCTTGTCACTTTGTCGTAGAGCACTATGCACCAGTCTTAATCTGCTTAAAGTCAAACACACGTTAAAGGAATAGTAATCATAATTTATAAAATTCTTTGTTCTGCTGAACACAAAAGTTGTTATATGTAAGAATGTTTGTAATCAAGCAGTTTTAGGTCACCACTGACTTCCATAGTATGAAAAAAAAAGTAATATCAATCAAACTGCAGTTTATATATATATGGTGCCCCGGAACTGTCAGGTTACAAACATTCTTACAAACACCTTCCTTCGGATTTAGAAGAGCAAAGAAAATCATACAGGTTTGGAACAACCTGAGGGTGAGTTAATTATGACAATATTCAATTTGGGTTGAACTATCCTTTATGGGATATTATAAATCTGCAGAATATAGCATGAAAGATATGTGGGCAACCTTCATGCTTTTTTGGTAGGGGCATGTTCGAGTACTGCACTGTAACAGAACGCCAGTAATGTTACCTCTGGTATGTGATTTGTAGTTGCAGGAGGTGAGGATGGCACAGGTGCAATTTGGTAAAGTGCCCGTCCTGGACTTTAAGCTAAACTGCAACTCAAGAGCAGTTGAGGTTTCTCTGTGGAGAGATGAGGCTCTTATCGAGGTGTTAAATGGAGACACTGTGGAGCTGACCCACCTCCGCCCAAACACTAAACCGAATGGAAACATTAAATTCAATTCTTCCACATACACCACCGTAAAGGTACACTATGTAATGCATAATATTATTTCTTTAAATCAGTCTCTCTCAAACTCGAGCCCCTCCCATCACTACACACATCTGCCATATTGGTAACAAGTGAACACAACTTACGATTTTACCTTTATGATTTAACAACTTTTATGATATTAAGCTTATAATCTGCCTTTTGTTTTGTATATTTTATTATTATCTATTCTTATTTTTTAATGCTCATGTCATGCTAATAAAACAGGTGAGTGTATGTGTACTGCCATTCACAAATATAGTAATACCAGTCATTTTTGACCTTGTGGGGACATCTGTTTGTTCCCCATGAGGAAAATGGCTTATAAATCATGAACTTTCCTGAAAATCTAAGTTTTTTTGTGAGGGGTAGGTTTAGGTTAAGGTAGAGAATATACAGTTTGTACAGTATACAAATCATAATGATAATGATCCCAGGAATACCAGTGTGTGTGCATGTGGGGGGTTAAAAGAATGTGAGAGAGACTGAGGAAGACAAAGTGAGAAGTAATGTTAATAACAGAGCTTATTTAAACATGCCTGTAAAAACACAGGTTTCAGAAAGGCGGCTCATTGAGGAGACGGTGGAGGTGATCGGAGTGTCTTCCGGAATGGGCGTGATCGTGCTTCTGGGGGTCGATTATGAGGAGTACATTGTCCCAGACACAATGTATTCAGGAGACGTTGAGGACCTTGTGGAACAGCTGCCAATAAAAATGAAAATAAAACATATGAACAACCGGGTGCTAAGCATCGAAGACTAGAACTTAAATGATATAGGTTAATATTTAATAGGTTAAGGGAGTAGTTTTTTTTACCCCATTATTAAAAGATTATTTGTTCAGCTGTTAAATTTTTTGTGCTTGCATAATATAGTTCAGTGGTTCTCAACCACATTCCTGGAGGACCCCCAACACTGCACATTTTGCATGTCTCCTTAATCAAACACACCTGATTCAGGTCACCTGCTCATTAGACTCACAGACTTGAAATGGATGTGTCAGACAAAGGAGACATGCAAAATGTGCAGTGTTGGGGGTCCTCCAGGAATGTGGTTGAGAACCACTGATATAGTTAATTGATTTGTTTGTTTATATGTTAATACTTTGCAATTGGTTTTCAATAGTTCTTCAGTTCACTTTGTATTTCTCATTTTTTTTATTTTTTTGGTTCAATTAAAGTCATTAGATAATTGTCAGTTATGTCAGTTTTGATGCTTTTCACACATACACACCACAGCCTAGGCTATATATTACTGACAGTACAACATTCTCATATGATAATTACTTACATTTTCATCACAATAGTATATTAACTTAAGTTACAGAACTTAGCAGGTTTAACAACATTTGTATTACAAAAAAGTACTCTGAACATTTAAATAAAAAGCAGTACGCAAAACATTTATAACGTAAACATTTTCAATCAATATTTAACATCAAAAGTATAAGTGTTGAGTGTTTTATAAATAGATTGCCAATGCCAATTAAGTCTAGGATACTGTGGTAAACACCACAGCTAATTGACACATATGAATGGATGTTTAAAACATTTTTATACTGTTCTATAAAGGTAAAATGATGCCAAAAAGATTTGCATGCACGAGGTAAGATTTGTGAAAGTGTATACAAGGTTGCAAGCCTAAATTCATTTTGCAAACTCAAGAGCAGACTTGTACATATGGAAATTGTTTCAAGTACATGAAAAACAGACTTGCAAAACATACTGTTTTACATAAGTGTAGTTCATGTATTATGAAACCGCAGCTTCAAGCTAAAGCAAAATAAACGTGATCTGTATTATTTTGACCTTTATTTTTCTGCAGTTTCACAATACATGAAAAACACTTGCAAAAGTTTTTTTTTTTTTCCTTTCACACTTAAACGCAATTTCCATCTTTACGAATCTTCTCTTGCATTTGGTAATTTAAATTACACTTGCAAATCTTACCTTATGCTAGTGATGTTACATATGACACTGAAGCTTCAAAGCGCGTAAGCAGCGCAATTTCTCACGAAGCTGTGTGCCGGTGTTCTGAAATATTCGGTGTCTGAGATTTTCGGTGACGCTGGGCGGAGCTTACATGAATATTCATGAGTTTCCTGTTTCGCGTTAAAGCGTCTCTGAAAATATTAGTACGTTGTCACTGAAACATAAACGATTTTCAAAAAGGTATGTTTTAGCGTAGAATGACATTATGCTTAGTGTATTGTTGTTTTTATTACTATTGTTAATATGCAAAATAATTTAAAGATTGTGATTGTCGTAATGATTTACCTGAGGTAGGCTATCTATGCTCCAAATGAGCCTACAACAATTAAGCATTTTTATAATATTAAGAGTCCTTAAAATGTGTCGTTTAATAACTGTTCCAAAATGTATCTGTTGTGCCATAATAAAATGTATGATGATTATTCTGTGTCATTCCTAATCGTTTGCTCAATCATTCAAAAAAAATGTTTTTAATTACAAAGCAAAAGATGTTTTTTTTTTTTTAATGCACACATGAACTGGAATATAAACATTCTTAATCTCTGTATTTATTTATTTATTTGTCTAAAAAATATATACATTTAGTAGATAAAATGCACTATATATGCACTATATAGTTAAACAAAAATGTACAAATGTCTTTATACAATTTATTATTGTTTTTAATCATATACACATTGTGGTGCACTTGAAAATCATTTTGACTCAAACTCAAATGTGTATTGGTCAAGTTTTGAAATCCACAACCTTGCAGTGCTTTAACAATTTTTTGCTTATTTCTACAAACTTATAACAATTAAAATGTTTTGTAGTTTAATAGAAAGTGGCTATATCAAAACATACAGTAATTTGTATATTTTCATTTCAAAGATAAAAGTAGATTGCTTTTGCTGAATAAAGACTTCAACTGATTCGGTGTTAAAAGTTTTATTAACCGATGTGGTGAAGGCATTACATAAATGACATTTACTACACACCTGTATAAATATAAAATACATGGTCATGTTTTGAAAAAAAAAAAAAAACAGGTGAAAGCTACACGAGGATGTAACAACTTGTATATGTGTTCAGGGATAGGCCTACTGATCAACATAAGCAAATGTTATATGATTTCTGTTGTAAGTAAATTATTAAATACATTATTAAAGTAATTCCTATATGAACAAGAAATGGCAAACAGAAATTTATGCACCATGAACAAACTCAATGAAATCAGTCTAAATGTTGGGGAGAATAAACATGCTTCCAAATCAATGGGATCATATTGTTTATACCACTGCAGAATAAGCCATTCAAGAATGACCCACATGTTTTTAATATTAGTGGAATATCCACCAACATGATCTTTTGTACAAAACTCTTTATCCATGAAACATGTTTATATTAGGTTGTGCTTGGTTTGATTACCTTTGATTATCTTGATTCCAAAAGTGTGGATTTCAGGAACAAAATGTATTAAAACTTTAAAACTGGTGAAATAATACAACATTTGTATCAAATAGTAGGCTATACAAGGTTTTTTAACTATTACACTGATAAAGTACACATCCACCATCCCCTGCATCAGATAAAAAAGCAAAAGTTAATTCTGAGAACGTTTACGTATGTCTTCATGTATGTGTGCAATAGTGGCCTCATATATAACTTGACAAAAATATAAGTCTCCCCATTAGAAGAGCTTCTGTAAGCTATAGGAAAAAAATAACAGGCAGAAGTATCAAACTCTGCTGATTTGTAACAGATATATTAATTACAAACAAACAGCTTCTCCACATGAACTGTAGGCTGTCATGCACTTCCATGTGACACCTTTTTTAAGGAGAAAAAAAAAAAGTTAAATAGTTGTTACTACATAAGAGTCTTTATATCGTTCTTCATTTCTCACCTTACAGTCTTACAATACAGTGAGCAAGTTTGTGCCACCATATGCTACACAACTTCAAATGACATACTTTTTAATAGCAAAACAGAGGAATATGAGAAAATATTTAACAGCTACTGGCCCATTTACTTGTAGCGTATTCTAACGATAGGCTGCTTCTGGCATCAGTGGCTGTAATCGTTGAGTAAACATTTAAAACAGCAAACAATAACATTTTGTGCACAAACGAACAATTATATTCAACATTTGCTTATCTTCGTTAGAAGCTGAAACGTAATTAACCTACCTTGTTGAACAGTTTTTTGTGATCCGGTGAAAAACGTACTAATATTATCAGAGTCGCTTTAACGCGAAACAGAAACACATGAATATTCATGTAAGCTCCGCCCAGCGTCACCGAAAATCTCAGACACCGAATATTTCAGAACACCGGATTATGACAGTAAAAGAAATGGACACAGCGACCCCATTGAAACTCAATTGAGACAAGTGAAGCCCGTTTTTAGCGATTTTTAGAACTTCCGTTTCTGACGCGCAGACTCAAACTAAGCTTGATGACGTCAGCAACCTGTCTGACAGATGTAAACCTTCTAGTAGCTGTGCGTGCAAACTGCCATCGTTAATCTTGCAGAGACGGCGAGTTTGAGCGGGGAGTTCTTTGGCGTGAGTGAGCAGGAGTAAGTATTCTGATTAATTATTTTGTATAGTATTTTAAAATGTAACGCCAGTACGCCATATCTCTTGACGTCTCCCCGATTGCCTGCGAGCTTCTCCTCCTGTCTGTATGGTAATTTCTCTACTGTGCGACAGAGAGTCGAGTGGTTATGACGCAATCGTTAGCCTATTTTTACAATAATGCCATAATGTAACATAGAAGGTAATGGAGCCCTTTATACATTGTCGTGTATCTTTAGAAATAAATAATGGACAAATGGAGTCTTTAAACGCCTCAGATGTAAAGTTATTCGCTGTCAAAGTGACTCAAAAATGAATGGGAGTCAATGGGATGCTAACGCAAGTGAAGTTCTGCTACAAGATGGCGGCACGCGGCCGACTTCAACTTCCGGTCGACTTCCTTGCCCCCTGGTGCCGGAGCGCGTATCGTTTTCAGAGAATCAAGTGATCAACGAAAAACGAAGCCTCACGTTCTGTCCAATCACGTGCGCGTGTCGAAATGTTCGAACCCCAGATCTTACTTTACGAGTAAGTTTTCATTCAGACTTATTCAATTACATTTTAAATATCCAGCCATAAAAATAAAATGAAGAATAAACATTATTTCGGAAAAAATAAAATATTTGGCATATGCCATATATTGTGTAGATTTGTTCATTGTTCTTCTATTCCTCACGTTCTGTCCAATCTATCTATCTATATGTATTTATATATTTATATATAATATACTTTGAAAGTACACTAAGTGGCTTTTGTTTATTGTATATGTTTATTAAGGTTGTATTTGTTTTTAATGCCACAGTTTAATGGGTAAATTACTTTATCAGAGAGAGTAATTCAACACACACACAATTTAGGCTTTCATTTGTGCACGTAACATGAGTCGATCTATGGAATTTGTGGTCGCGGCTTCGTTCTACGGAGTGTCTTTCACGGGCTCTTGGCTCCTATATATTTTATTGACCACCAGATGGCGCTGTTTCTGACACTCGCGAAGCTTTGAATCTTTTCCCGAAACAGTCAAGGGAAAGCCTCAGTGCTTCACGACGCTTTATTTGCCCATCACTACCTTATGCATGCGATTTTTTGCCATCTACCTTTCAACATTTAAGGAAAATTAGTCTAAAATGCCAAGTGGTCCAGAGAAAGACTAATTAAACTCGCGCGTGATTCAGCAATCATCAGTGTTATCAAACTCAGTGCTGCCACGTGCTAGCGACAGCACCTCCAGCATTTAGTCTGAGGACAGGAAAGCCCTCGTTTATTTTCCATTGTAATATTAATATGCTGATGAAACAACTTAATAAACAGTACATACATTTAAGCATGCTTACCATTTTGAAGCCTCCTTCTAAATAAGTCGTGAGGACTGAACAGCAATGATAACTTTTTACTGACATCGTGTGCAACGTGACACATAACAACAGCGTCAGCATCCGCCTACTCTACGTCATTCGGAGTGGTTCATGGGATACGTAGTTCACAAGCTGAGAACTTAAGAACTTATGACTTAATTTACATTTAGTCATTTAGCAGACGCTTTTATCCAAAGCCACTAACAAATGAGGACAATGGAAGCAATTATCAACAAAAGAGCAATGATATACCAGTGCTATAACAAGTCTCAGTTAGCTTAATGCAGTACACGTAGCAAGGACTTTTAAATAATATAAAAAATAAATAAAAAAAACTGATAGAATAGAAAAAGAATAGAGTAAGCGAGTGTTAGAGGTCTTTTTGCTTTTGTTAATTGTATAATAAATGTAAAAAGAAAACAGATAGAATACAAAACATGCAATAAGAAAACAAGCAGCAAATGAATAGAGTGCAAGTCTAAAAGGGACAAGTGTTTTATATACAGTACAGGTCAAAAGTTTGGAAACATTACTATTTTTAATGTTTTTGAAAGAAGTCTCTTCTGCTCATGAAGCCTGCATTTATTTGATCAAAAATACAGAAAAAACAGTAATATTGTGAAATATTATTACAACTTAAAATAATAGTTTTCCATTTGAATATACTTTAAAAAAAATAATTTATTCCTGTGATGCAAAGCTGAATTTTCAGCATCATTACTCCAGCCTTCAGTGTCACATGTAACATCCAGTCTATCACATGATCATTTAGAAATCATTCTAATATTCTGATTTATTATGAGTGTTGGAAACAGTTCTGCTGTCTAATATATTTGATGAATAAAAGGTTAAAAAGAACTGCATTTATTCAAAAAAAAAAAAAAAATTCAGCTTTGCATCACAGAAATGAATGATAATTTAAAGTATAATAAATTTAAAAACAATTATTTTAAATTGTAATAATATATCACAATATTACATTTTTTTCTGTATTTTTGATCAAATAAATGCAGGCTTGATGAGCAGAAGAAACTTCTTTCAAAAACATTAAATATAGTAATGTTTCCAAACTTTTGACCTGTACTGTATATATATATATATATATCATCTGACTGTTTCTATCTATCTATCTATCTATCTATCTATCTATGCTAATAAATTGCTTTTTTGAACTTCTTAAATTTTTCAAACTTTTTAAACTTCTTAAACTTTTCAAACGTTTTAAACTTTTCAAACTTTCTGTTCAGGCTTTCTCAAGCCAACTTAAAGTTTGTCTTGACGAACTTTTTTATCTAGTTATTAATTAGTATGTAATAAGCTATTATTATTTGTACTGTTAACCAGTTATAGAAAGATAGTTTTTGGCATACAACACTAAGTAAAATATTCAAATTGTTATTGAAAGAACAGCATTTGAAATGCATTTTGCCAGTCATTTCCCCAAATTATTAATGAGAATTATTTATAAATCTACATCAAAAAGTCTTGAGCTCTCCTGGAGATTTTCTGATAAAATAAAAGATCTATGGTTTATGGTTTACAAAGAAGAGTGTTAGTAGAGTACTAGTAGACTGGTAGGGTTAGGGTTAGAATAAGTTGACTTGAATGTCTGTTGGGAGACCATCACAATAAAGAGTTAGCAGATATTAAGCAGAAAGTCTACTAATACTCTAATGTGAGTTAGTAGACATGTAACTACAATGCTATTTATTGTCAACAGAATGTTCAAAAGGGACCATCAAAATAAAGCATTACCTTTCTTTAAAATACAATTATGATTATTTTTATGATTATTTGTATTATTTTTGATAATAAATCATCATATTTAAATTACAATACAATAGGTGGTGGTGAGACCTTGTTTTATAAGCTGATTTCTTTATGGTGGCACAAGACAGGCCTTCAAGTGAGGGTCATGAAGGTGGTCATAGGGATTGTCCATAAAGTGCAAAAATTGGTTTAAAACCATTTCCACAGCTCCGTCAGCCAACAGAGATTTTGGGCACAAACTCATGTAAACACTAGCCAAGCCATATTCCACTAAATGCCAAATTAAGGTTTGATAGGTATAATTTGTTCAAGATTGCTGGCATTACCAACAATTTTCTTGTCGATCAAGTCCCATTCTTAGGACGTGATAGTTGTGTAATGGAATTCTATAAACACTAACTGGCAACATGTGAATAACAATATTAGTGAATATTAAGTTGGTGCTGCATGACAGGTAGTGCTCAATCAGCACTTAACACAGAGAACCTGCCTGGAAATTAATTTAAATTATCACCGTCTTTCTGAATTATAATCGTTATCTGCATTTCTTTAACCTGAAAAAGCAGATAAGCTGTCAATCTATTCAAAAGCATTTTTCAATGACATTTTTTCTTATCTTGTGAGTAGCTTTTTCTCTAAAGACATCAGTTGTGTTGGCTGTAGACTGATATATATATATATATACAAATCTACATTTTAGTAGACCAATTTATTCATTTTATAATTACCTATATATTACCTACATATGTGAGGAGTTATTCATATTATTTGTACCCTAGTATGGTAATCAATTCTAGTATGGTAAACACTGCTTGGTATGTAAGGCTAAGATATACAGCTATGATCGTTATACAGTAACTGATGGACTGGAGTCTTGAGGGTTATTGTGATGTTTTTATCAGCTGTTTGGACTCTGACAGCACCTATCAGATCCATTGGTGAGCAAGTGATGTAATGCTAAATGTCTACAGATCTGTTCTGATGAAGAAACAAACTCATTTACATTTTGGATGGACCGAGGGTGAGTACATTTTCAGCAGATTTTAATTTTGGGCAGAACTCTCATTTCTGATTTCCCTTAATTTTTTTGAAGCAAAGTGGGACAAGCTCTGCATGCACTGAGACAGTTTCATCAGAGTTGTTTGTTTCATCAGACATGTTGCAATTATAGGGCTATTCGTCCCATCTGCTTAGCACCCTTAAAATATAATTTTGTTTCATTTTTTTATTTTCATTTATTCCCAGAACTTGCTCTTGTGGTTTATTGGCCATGAGAGTAGGGTTGTTGTTTTGAGCCATTTCTCTTAAGTTGAACCTTAAAAACATCCTAATTCTGAGTGTCCCTAAGTTCAAGAGGCAGAGAATTCCAAAGGACAGGAGCATAGAAAGAGAAAGCCTTATCACCCGTAGAGCTTAGATGTGTTTGAGGAACAACCAACAAGTTTGACTGAGAGGAACGCAATTTATGACTAGGAGTGTAGGGATGTAACAATTCTGTAAGGTAATGTGGTGCCAGTCCATGTAATGCCTTAAAATTAAGCATCATAATTTTGAAAAGTAGGATTTGTTCTTAATTATAGAAAGATCAATTTTAAAGTGGCATCATGAAACAAGCGCCAAACATTCAGACTGTTTGCAGATTTCAATTTGCTCTTGCAGATATAAAATAATTTGACACCTGGCTAGGGTTCAGTACCATGCATTTCTCTAATAGGCAGCAACATTTTTAAGAACTCAACAGATTGTCATAATATCTTTGGCTATGATTGGAATGAAATAATCACATCCTGCCTACAGCATATGCTTCACTGTAAAATGCTCAAAATAATGACGGACAATTTTAAATTCAAACTTTTATGAGTATTTAGCTTTCTTTTTCTGAAAATTTTTGATTGTTTTGGTTTAATGAACTCTCTTTTAATTTATACCTACTTTAATTTAAGTGAAACTGGACATTTACGTTTCCCACAATCTCAGAGGTACAAAAAAGGTATTAATAATTAGTAATTAGTACTTATATAATACTACCTCAGAGTGACACTCCAGTGCAGCATTTTTTGTGTAAGTGGGAGATTTAGTAGTGTTTAATGTTTTTTTTTTTTTATGCTGATTTAGAAGATAATCTGTTATATTGTTTTCATGGTGATGAGTGGAGCATGAGCATGGTTTGATAACAAATATGTGAAATGCTCTATATTGCCTTACTCATTCAGTAGTTGTAATGCTAATCAAAGCATTGTGTTACCAATTACCAAGCATTTACTGAATTAGCTAGTTGTCACGATTTAATTTCCACTACTAAAAATATTTGAGATTGTATGATAATTTTAAGTACACACACACACATATATATATATATATATATATATATATATATATATTAGTGTGTGTGTGTGCTCTGTATACTACATTGTTTAAATGTGATTCTGGCATCCTCACAAATTATTGTCAGTGCACCATATACATGCAATACCACATGTGTAATGGTGGGTGGAAAATTGCAGAATTTTTTCACTCAACAAAATGTCAGCAGATCTAGCAGAAGAGTGTAATGCACACAATGTACAGATTCAGAATAGGCCACACAATATATAAATAATTTACAATATAGACCTACACATTATGTAGAGTAAATGGGGGATCAGGGTGGCGTTATCCTAATGGGCAACATGGGCTGCAGCCCAGGGCCCCGAACACTAGGGGGGCCCCGACACAATTCTGTGTTAGCCCAGCAGCATTAGCCCAGGGCCCCACAAAGGCTTAACGCGGCACTGTGTGGGGTATAAATACAAGTGTTCTAAACGGTTCAATTTGTGGTGTCAGCAAGAGTGACAATATATTTTATATACAGCATAAATAATGAAACATGGGTTTCTAGTGGACTGCTGGTAATGTAAAACACTCACAATGTGCACAATTCAGCTTGCCAACAAATTAAGCATATTTGGCAAAAGGCATTCTCCAGATTTATTCAGTAGTGAGTGAGCTCAAATATATTGCCAAAAGACATTTTGTCTTTCCATTTAGGACCATCTGGAAACACTTAGTTTACACTACAGTGAATAGTGCAAGACTAGTTAATTAGAATTAGGCATTCTTGTATTTTTAAATGTGCATCAGTAAAGAATACTGGGATTCATTTACCCCTGGCTAGATAAATAGATTAAGCGGCATATAGACATGGACACTGCTGTCAGTGTTTCATTGTTGACTCAGAGAATGTCAAAGACCCATCTGCTGTATTTTTTTTTCAATGCTAACTACATTAAATTAATGTTATAAAGTGATGTTGGTTCCATGTCACTTTTGCTCCCACAATTAGCGTTGAAACAAAGATTTCAGATTTCAACAAAAAAAATCAATAAAAATGTAATTAAATCAATGTTATTAAGTGACATTGGTTCAATAGCACTTTTGCACCCTGGAAAATCTGGAAAAAATAGTGAGATTTCAACAGAGAGTCAATGAACATGTAATTGAATCAATGTCATGAGGTGATGTTGGTCCAACATCACTTTTGCACTTACAATTAAAGGCACAATATTTAACTTTTGTGTGTATTCAAACAAACAAAAAAGCGTAGTTTGATGACGCCGTGACTGAGTCTGGAATCATGGGAGTTGTCGTCTTTATCCCCACAGCCGACACAATCAGATGGGACTCAGGCAGAAATCAAGTTCATGGATGAGCTGTCGAAGTGAAATAAGGCCCGCTGAACGAGTGTACATTGTGAAAATGTGATTGAATCAACATTATGAAGGGACATTGGTTCAACATCACTTTTGAACCCACAATTAATATTTAAATAATGGTGATATTTCAACAACAACAAAAATCAATGAAAATGTCACTGAACCAATGTTATGAAGTGATGTTGGGTCACTTTTACACCCACAATTAATGTTGAAACAATGATGGTATTTCAACCCCCTACTCCCCACAAGTTTTTTGATTGTGTTTAAACTGGAACAGGCTAAACATTCAGCACATTTGATACTGCTCGAGGAAAATGAATTATTACCTGATAAAGCTCTAATCAGGGAGCAGGATATAAGGCATAGGATAGCATCAATTCCCAGCTCAGGTAATCATGCTGTCAACTACAAAGTATAATCAATGTCATCATTATCAGGAGGGTGCTTCTCGTTTCTTTATTTGTCCATTCTCATCTGCCTTTACTCCTACTAAAGGAAAGAGCGCAAGGTGCTATGCAAACATTAAGTATGGGATGTGTATAAAGTGTGACATTCTTGCTCATGTCACTTGCACTTCAAGAAAGTTTGTTGGAACTCTAATCAATAAATTCCTAATAAATATTAGTTACACTTTATTTTGATGTTCCCCTTAGACATTCTCTAACATTGCACCTACATGTCAACTAACTCATTAGTATTAGCTGAGAGAGAATTAACTAACTCAGAGTATTAGCTAAGTATTGGTAGACTGTTACTTTAGGGTTCATAGAATAATTTGACATGTACTTGCAAAATTACTTAAAATCATTAGATTGTCTGTTGGGGAGCCATTACAATAAAGTGTTAGCCGATATTAATCGACAGTCTACTGATATGCTACTATTACTCTAATGCGAGTTGACATAGGTGCAACGTTACTTATAATCTGACAGACTGTCTAGGGCACCATCAAAATAAAGTGTTACCAATATTACTAAAGCAAGGTACACTTTTAAGTGTGTCAAATCAAACAAAACAAGCCTATAAAACAAAGGAATAGAGAAATAATAAAGTACATGTATGATTGTTTGAAATTATGCCAGAGAAGTGTATGTCAGGTGATTCAATAAATAATTCAGAAAAATGTCAATGTTAATCTAGACTAACATATTTTAAACACTGAAATATCAGTCTCAACCAAACTGATGGTATGGATGAAAAATCAACATTGTATTAATGTCACCTTGCTATGTTTTCCACTCAGTTTTAATGGGATGACAGCTCTTTCTCCCAGTCAGCAGGAAATGATTACCAAGGTCATTAAATCCGTATTACATTTTCTTAAGCCACACGCAAGCTATGAGTGAATAATTTAAACCATTTCTGCCGGGAAAGGTGTGTGAAAAGATTTTTTTTCTATTACTGATTAACTGCTATCATTCATTTGGTTTGGACTGTGATTGCTGTATCTCCCTATTTAAAATGCATTATTTTCATTTACATGACAGGCTTCTTTGCTTCGCAGTTTAATTTTATTCGGCTGCATTTAATACAGTTTCCTAGTAGAGGGCTCCACACAAATCAACCTATGTCAAGTATGGAAAATATTAGTATTCGTAACAGCTAATTGCTCTCCAAATGCACCTTCTGCACCACTCTAACCCTTGAGTGGTGTTTAAATGTTGATTGCGGGGTATTCTGGGGTGTTTGTAATAGCATTTCTGCCTCTCTTCTAAAGAATAATAAGATTACGCCTGGTCTCTTTGTAAACATGCCTGGTCTCTACTGCCATCAAGTGGTATATATATATTTTTTTTATCTACTGTTTTATGGTTGAAGCATCTCACATGAATCTATTTCAACACTATAGGGCTTCATCTAATCCGAATAGCTGAAAAACAAGATTAGTTTTCACTTTATGTCTTAGTGGTCTAAAAGCAATGGCAGGAATGTGCTAAGCTACATATTTGCCAAAGTTCACAGTTTTAGGTTATGATAAATCGCAGACATTGGCCTATTCAGGTAACAAAACTTTATTTTTAATAGAATGGGGTTGGGCAGAGTGGTGATACTGGAGAAAATTGATGTAGGAGTCAGATACAGGATCAGGTAAAGCTGTTCAAGTTCTTAAACAGAAAACTAGGCAACAAGTCAAAGCAACTGACAACTAAATAGATTTAAATAGACATCCAAATCAGTTTTGAGTTTGCTGAAAAAATCCCTTTCATTATCATGATGGACATCAAAACAACCTGATAAAAACACAAATAACTAGTGAATCTCCCATAACAAATCATATAAACAGCAGAAGCTAAGAGCTGTTTTTTTTGGTGGGAGTGTGCAAGTGAAAGTATGTGTAAAAGTACAGTAAAAGTGAAAGAGATTTGAATGCTTAACTAGTGTGACAGTGTTCACAAGCAACAGCAGGAAAGACAAAGACAGTAACTTGCAGTTTTTCTTCACATACACAGTTTTTCTGTACACAGCTGTAACCCTTGTGACAACTTCAAGCCCTCTGCACACTTTTCAACTGAGACAGGAGACTTTAGACAGAAAAGGTAAGTCAAGGAGCTGTTCACACACTGTGTTCTTGTGTTCAGAACTCTAAAGAACACAGTTTAGAGAAATGTTTTTTTAGAAGTGGAATTTTTTGTAACATGGCACATTCTTAAAATGAGCCATTGTTACTGAGAGAAAAAAAATTCTGTTGATCGAAATTATTCATAAGAACAAACATTTTGTCCTAAACAGTAGTCAGACCTGTTATGCTACTGTGACAATGACGTACATTCTACAATGCTTACAGTATTAAACATAAACAGGTTATAAGCAGTCAATCAGTTTATTTTGTTACTAGCTGATTATCAAGAGAGCAAAGCAGATAATATGAATATTACGTCATTATTTTATGATGGGGTGATGTTGGGTGCTTAGATGGAAATCATTTATTTCTCTCATTGAATGTTTTTGTCACTATTTAGGAGAGAATAATGGCAACTGTCAGCAGCAGTAAGTCTTACAATAATACTGTCTCACAACAGAATATGATTTCATTTACTCAAAATATAGCATAAGTCAATGTGTTTTTCTCTTCTTTCACAGATGAGTTTCATCTTATTGTCCCTGAGGAAGCTCACAGTGCTGAGGTCAAACTGGGGTCTGATGTCACTGTACCGTGTCACCTGTCACCTGAAATCAGTGCTGTTGACATGGAGATCAGGTGGTTTAAAGAGACGGACTGTGTGTGTCTCTATAAAAACAGACAGGTGACAGAGGGGAGGAGCTACAGGGGCAGAAAAGGTCTGTCCACTGAGGACCTGGACAGGGGAAATGTGTCCTTGAAGTTGAAAGAGTTCAGAGAATCAGACATAGGAGTTTACCTGTGTCAGGTCATCAGTGAAGACAGAACAGAGGAGATAACAATAGGAGTAGAAGAAGAAGAAGGTGAGCATCCCATAACTCTACATCAGCTCAATGTCCTTAACAATCTCCTGCGTGAACTAAAAGTGAACTAAATCATAAATCAGTCAGCTGTTACACCAAATCCAATCAAACACACGCTCATCTTTCAAATCGTGTTTTGTTCCCTCATGCAGCATGGAAAGACTCTGATGTCCAACCTGTGAATCAGCCATCAAAGATTCAAGGTAGACAAGTTCATCTGACACTACATGAGGTAAGATTTTGTTGAGATGTACATTAACACTAAAGTACCAAAAGCAATACTGAACCATTTCTAATCAGAAGTGCTTCCCCAATCAGTTATTTCAACTCTATGTGAACGTTTTAACAAAGAAATATTTATGTACCATCTCTATGTTTCCATCTGTAACTGTAGAGCCTTAATGGACTGTTTTTTTCTTTATAATTTCACAGTCAAACAGTACTTGGGAAAGAGAATCAGAAAAATGCGAAAAATAGAGGAATCTGCTTTAATAACAGGTGGGTGTTGTTAAAGTTTACTTTCTTTGTCTGTTACAAATCATGAAAGACCCATTAGGGAGACATTCAGTTTCATTTGAAAGACTAAACATCATTAGTTTGATTTCCTTTTTCAGAGCTTGAAGTGAATTATGTGAAGGTACTTCACCAAACAATATTCAAGGTTTTCGGGAAAAAACTGGAACAAACCGAAATGCAGTTAAAGGCATCCGAAATGGATTTGGAAAGAGTCTCACAAAAACTAGAAACAATCACCGAAAAATCTGGTCTCCTGCAAAATGAAAAATGCATCGATATGAAAGAATCACACATTCAGCAAATAGAAAAGCAACTGCTACAAATAACTAAACACATCGAAGAGAAACAGATTCAGCTTGAGGAGAAAAACACACAGCTGGAGAATATGAGCAAACAGATGAGTGAGAAAGAGAAACTACTGGAATGCACAATCAAAGAGATGGAAACCAGTAAACAACAGCTGGAGACACTGAGACAGGAGCACATGAGACAAGAGGAGATGTTGGAGAAGAAAGAGCAGTTGAGGATTTCAGGTATGAAATTTGATCAAATTTTATCAAGCACATACATATTAATATGAATGTTTGCTAAAGACATAACCTGGCATTACATTTGGGATTGTCTGTTCTTCTCCCAGAGTTGAATGAAAAATCCAAATGTCTTGAAGAAACAAAATCTCTTCTAGAAGAAAGAGATGGAAAGATTAAAGATCTGGAGAAAGAGAAAGAAAAGCTTGATGAAGAACTTCAAGACAAAGATAGACGTCTTAAGGACATAAATGCTAAACTGCTGCAAACCGTCAAAGAGGTTGAAAAGAAACAAAATCAGCTTCAGGGGAAACACACACAACTGGAGAATATACACAAAATGTTGAGTGAGAAAATGAAACACCCAGAAAACAAAGTGAAAGAGCTGGAAGCCAGTAAATGTCAATCAAAAGAAAAGGAAACTGAAAGCACAAATCTGGAGAAATAACAGCTAAAATGTTCGGAACAGATTTTTAAAAAAATATTTTAAGGCATCAAAACATTGGGGTAGCTCCATTTTAAGGACATGCATTTGGTGCAGAGTTTTTAAAAATCTGCATTTAAGAATAAAAACAAAACAAGAAAAGCATAAAATTATTTAAAACAAAAGATTTCCCCCTTAATTTTGAAATCAAATTTCACAATATCCCAAGAAATAACAGATATAACAGATGTCAGTATATGTTAGTAACGGCAATGTTTCTGTGGTGGTGTCCTTTTAAGTTTTACTGTATTTAATTTGTGGGTTTTATTGATACTTTACTACTGTGCATTTCCTCTACAATCTCAGTAAATGTGGTATATAATAATAAAATGTGTGTTTCTTTTTATTTAACTGTGTTCATGTAACAGGATCAGATGTCATTTCTGAGTTTAGGTTGCTGCAGGCTGTGGTGTGTGAATGAGGGTTTGTATGTTTGCCAGCTACCCAGCAGATTTAAACAGTCTGTAATCCCTTTTAATTGTACATTGACATTCTATCATAGCCAATTTAATTTTGTAACCCCTTTTGATTTGTATACCACAAAGACCACTGAGGTGTATTTGGCAGAGTATTATGATTAAACACTAAGGTATATGGAGTGAGTGACTCCATTATATAAAGTTTAGACAAAGTCAGCTGAATATGCACGCCCAAGGTTAGCATCAGGTCCAGAAACTATTAAATTTTGTAAAGTTTCTCCATTCGAATGTGAATATTATGTTATTATGATTGCTGTTACTCATTCAGGTTGCCAATTCATCCCGTCATTGAGGGGGGAAAAACGGGCAATGTTTCTCATTACTTTGTTTTGCTTGTTTATGGCTTTCTTTGAATGATTTGATATTCATTGCACTTTATGTGTGTTATAAAAACATTAGATGTTTTAAGAACTATAAGGTTAAAACTGATATGATTAATTATTCTGTTTGGTTAAGTGGCTTTTTTTTATGTTAAATGAGCATGTTAGAACAGAGACTGCAGATGATTGCCCTGCAGCAGCTGGAGCTGTTTCTACCACCAGCAATTTTTCTGCTGGACCTTTGACGGCTTTGTCTGGCACGCTGACCACATCTACAGCTTCCAGTACACCAGCAGCACACACCACCATCCAAGGAGCAGAAGGAGGCCACAACAACAAACTACAATGAGCAGATTTGTAACAAGACCAATGGATCCATTAAGACAAAGCAAACTTGATGAGGCTCTGGTGAGAATGATTGCTTGTGACTTTCAGCCATTTTCTATAGAGGAGGACAAGGGCTTTAAGGAGTATTCACAAATTCTTTGATGAATAGAAGGATCCAATGATAAGGGTTTATGATATATTTCTTTGATGATTTTAGGGTAAATAAGATCAGGATTTATGTTTTTATATATATATATATATATATATATATATATATATATATATATATTGGAAATTATATATATATATATATATTTTTATTTATATATGTTGTATTTTGTTTATATATTGTGATGATAAAGATATTTATAATGTTACAAAAGATTTCTGTTTCGGATAAATGCTATTCTTCTGAACTTTCTATTTAAAAAAAAAAAAAAAAAATTCTGAAAAAAAAAAAAATCTACTTTGCTGTTTTCAACATCATAATAATAATAAATGTTTTTTGAACAGGAAATCAGAATATCAGAATGAATTTCTGAAAGGATCATATGACCGGAGCAATAATGCTAAAAAAAAAAATTGCTTTGAAATAACAACTAATTTTTTTAATTACATTTTAAAAATATATTCAAATAGAAAAACGTTTATTTAAATTTTTTTCTTTTAGTTTTTTTTTTTAACTGTTTTAACTGATCAAATAAATGCAAGCTTTGTGAACAGAAAAAAAAAAACTTCTTTAAAAACATTAACAATTTTACTGTTCAAAAACGTATAGGCAACTTAAATTTTTTCTCTCTTATTTCTTTTAATAGGCTTAGAAATCAGATAACTGCTAGACAATAAATCAATAAGTATGATTTGTTTATATACTACAACACTTTTTTATCACATAAGGCAGAATGGTTCTGCCATAATAAATGCTATGTCAGTTAGCACTGCATTGTTCATATACTTTATTTATTACCTGGAGATTACTTGAAAACACAAATAAACCATATATTGTCGCAATCGTAATAGTTTAATGTCTCCATGTTTCCAAACGTTTCTGTTGTCATACAGCAATACTCTGGACGCTTTTGTCCATATTAAGCAAAATTCCTGGTATGACTTTCTGCGCGAGAGCGCCCCCCGGCTCCAAGTATGAATATAACACACACTGCATGAGTGTTTAGTGCTCTGCGATGTTCATCTCGCCTTGTTCTGGGTCCGAATAAAACATCAAATCATGCACAGACTATCCTGTCTCTTTGAGTTTTAAATCTATATTTATTCACCACCGGCTCTTGAAACCTCTTGTGAACACACTTGCCCGAAAAAGTGCGTGGGAGGAATTTATGTGATATTAAATGTTTCGTAATCTACGCCCCTGGCCTACAGTATTCTAATGCTCCAATGCGCTCTGGCTTTAACACTGGGTTTTGTTATAGGCCTAAACCATAAATATTTGACTGAAACTTGTCTATTAATATCTGTTTGCATGAACTTTAACTTTGAAATGGTTTTAACTGTGGCCACCGCCTTCTACTTCTCAAACCTTTAGCCTATACTGTTATATGTTATAGTGCGGGAAAACACGGAGGAACATTGTGCTGGAGTTACCCATCGCGTGTTGGTAGTCGTACGTGTACCAAAAAAAAAAAAAAAAAAAAAAAAAAAAACAGTTGCTTTGCTTTGCCGATTGCGAAAAGTGATTTGTAGTAAACCGTTTGCCAGAATATACCCCTGACCCTTGACATTACCGGCGCTACCCACTGATCTAGAATATTCAGTATATAGTCATTGGGCTGAATACCACAGGATGAAAGGGGCTCCGGAGAGAACACGTCATTCTGCTTTTTTTCATTTGGAGCTCACTTATCCGAAGCATGGCAAAAAGAGAGGACATAGCGTCTCGTTCCCTTCTCAGGAAAACAGGGGTTACATACCTTCCAAGGAACGCCAAACTGTGCCCTCTAGCGGTCACTATGGGGAATGGTATATCCTCGCTTGCCTATGCTGAGGGGAGTGCATGTCAAACACCAAGGCGAGCCACTAAGTGTACCAACTGTACCAAGGTTATGGGAGCCTTGACGGCCTGACAGCAGAGGTTTTAAAATATAAGGTGGGTAAAATTTTATGTATTAGTGAGTGGTTTGTTTTTTTGTTTATACATATCAACACAATATGAACCTTTTATTTACTTGAACTGTTGTAGAAAAAATCACATTTAAATTTGTGGTATTTCGGGATTAAAATCAGCACTATAGTGGTAATACTGCTCTGCCCTGCTTTTGTATGATATCGTATAAATATGAGAACAAAAATTAATACAGTGGCATTTTTTGTTCACCAATAACTCCTTGGAATTTTAGATTTTTAATCTTGTTCAATTATGGGCCATGGTGTAAGAATGTGAAAAAAAAAGTCTGAATTCCTTGCACTGTACATCTCCTAAAATCCATTTGTAACACTGCTCGAACTACCAAAAGAAAATGAAAAAAGATACAGTTAGCATAAGCAAAAAACACAAACAAGTTTTTAAAGGGTAAAGGGCGGCATTTACTGTAAACAGGAAACAGAAACTGTTTATAACCAGTTTACCCGATCTGGCTGCATTTTAATTGTAGAACAGAAACTGAAAAGTGATTTGGATTTAAGCACTACAAATGTGAACTAAACAAACTACAAAATACCAGATTAAATGAGTTATAGTGAAGGCATATTCCGTTTGATGATTGCAGTAATGTATGAATGATGGTTCTAATGTTTAATTTTTGTGCTTAAATGAAGAATAATATTAGTATCAGATTCGGGCGTCAGAGGCGGCTCTACTGGAGGGTGCATTGGATCATCGGCGGGGGGGACACTGTCGGTGGTTGTTGAATAACTATTTTTTGACCGGCATTGGCAACAGCATATGTAGAATGGTAAATCCCCGACCTAGAGCTGAAATATCTATATAGAATGACAATGAAACGATTTCGACTGGAGTTGGTATCTAAAAGAGGAACCGAAGGCAGCGCTGAAATTTGCTGTTTTGACGACCGGATACGGCACAGAAGTCATTAGCTACAATGATCTATTATAGAATGACATCTACCCGAGAATGTTAGTCAAATGATCTATCTATATAGAATTGTGACAGAGGTAGGGTGCGGGCGCCGAGAAGCCGTGGGCACGGAGCGAGGCCGGTGGAGTTATTTGGGAAACAAATGAGCCAAAACACCTGCCCCACTCAACCGGTATCGATTCCCACGGAGGAGATTGGGAGGAACACCAAAGAGGAGCGACGACGGTGAAGCGAAGAGAGAGTCCAAGGCCTGGGGTTTATTTTGTGTTTGGCTTTTTTTTTGTGCGCGGCAGTCGCCCATGAGGGGCTGTCGGCGATGTTTTATCTTGATTTGTTTATTAAGTTTTATTGAAGGTGCGCCGGTTCCCGCCTCCTTATCCCAGTGAATTATGGAGTTGTTTATTATGACAAGAATGTCATTATATATTTTTTTATTGTCATACCTGTCTTGATTCCTAATACACAACAGATGACGAATGTTAGTTAAAACGTTCAGAATACGATTCCATATAAGGTTAGGTATCGCCTATTTCAGCACTTGGCGCACTGGCCATCGACTCAAGTAGCAGACTAGTAAGCTATTCCGCGGCGTTCGATTTCAGTAGCCTACATTTTTGGGAAACGAGCGAGGAATTTGCGGCTAACGTTTCATAACCTTGCACGTAGAGAGCGCTTTTAAAAGGCTAATATCGGCTAGGCTACATCGTTATCGGGAACACCCGCCCCAGAACCGCATAGCCTAAACAACAGAACACAGCAGGCAAATAATAATATAAATCTAATATCGGCTAAAATAGAAACATAAAATAGTCCTACAATAAATAGCAATATCTGTTTTATACTTAAATAATTTAAAAACATTCCGACGACAAAAAAGTAAAACCAACTGAATCAGTTTTGAAGCTTTGAAAATACTCCGGCAAAAAAACATGTATCCCATCGAACAAAGCTTTTTTCGTATAGGATGATTTCTGAAACTTAAGGCTTTTTTCTTCAGAAAACGATTTGGACATCATCACAACAAATGTCTGGCGGTATTAAATCTTTTGGGGGGTTGTACGGAGCTACTAGCATTCGCAGAAGCAATGGCCAGCTCGATCGGCCTCTCATAGGACCAGTGGTACTGGTGGTAGTGGCTGGAGTATCTAAGTCTGCTGATTGACGAGGCTGCGGATGTCTAAAAACATTTTCGTAAATCCATTTTTTTTTTTTTTTAGAAATTTGTAAAATTAGCTGCTAACAACTGTCTATAATATAGACGAACAAACTGTTCTTCAAACTTGAAATGGATTTTTGGCGCAGGTGCTGCAAATCAATGTAACAAGTTTACACTGCGACCAATAAGCATCAACCATGATGAAGACTAGTAAAGCCGCGTTTCAGACTGGCACGATTTTAGCCAGTTTTGGGCATCGCCTACATGTTTTGATTAATCGCCGAACAAATGGCCGAACTCCACAAGGCAAATCGGTGCTCTATTCACCTAGATCGAATGACAATCACTCTCAGTGTGAATGATCAAAAGACGCCGATCTGAGCGATCAGAGAATTTGGAAGAAAACTTAGTCGAAATTGGCAGCGCAACCGCGTCTGTTTGACGTTTTCATCTGAAGCTATCCCCAGTCTCAAGGGGAACTCCGGTCTGGCAACGCGTGATATCGCGTGTATTCCTTGTCACATCCTCGCGTGTGTGTTGGTTGTTTAAACGTAGTTTGCATGCCAGACAGAAGGCTTGTTTGAGATGCGCCGCGCTGCGCCTGAAATGTAGGCGAGAGTAGCGCCCGGCTGGGGAAAAAAAAAACAACAAAAGTTGTTTTTTGGGAGGGAGGAGTGAAATAAGCGTCAGGCAAGACGGACAGTTCTGAGCTCTCGGAAGTGGAAACCGATACCTACGAGATCAAAAGTCAGATATCGCGTTATTTTCACTCACGTGCTGTGTTGCTAATAAACATGATATAAATTCAGTTTCTGTTGCTTTTATATATGGAAAATAAATATTATAAACAAGGACACTCAAGGTTGCTTGCTATTTAATTCCATACGAAAGCCGTAATTTTATCATCCTTTTTTTACTTTAATCCAAACATGTATGTTTAGATTTGGATAGGAAAATATGGACAACCACACATATCTCACACAGGATAATAGCACTGGTCAATAGTGTTTGGGACGATGCATGCATAATTTAAATACATAATCACATGAAATCAGATTAAAAAAAAAAATTTTAGAGAGAACCGCGCATCACAGTTGTCTGAAACCAATGAGCTTAAGCTGTGTTAGTCACTCGGTCGTTTCCCATCATGCTTTTGAATAGCGCAGTCGGTGGGAGAGCAACTGCGTCTATCTGCTAAATCCGACACAGCCGCATCGCCATCAGCGAGCGTTTTCGGCACACGTCCAGCACATGACATCAGAGCAAGGCGGACGTTAACTCGGATGCTTTTCTAACCCGGCATGCATTACTCGCGGTGATCACCGGTGATCGGTTCTGCGCAGATTTTTGTTTCATCTCAACAAGTCCCTAGAGTTGTCGGCGATTCTTCCTATTGTAAAGTCATGCAGTGTGAAAACCTTCTGTCGCCGATCATCGTGCAGTGTGAACACAGCAGCGACTGAATGCTGGCCAAGATAGTCATGCAGTGTGAAAACAACAGTGAATCTGACTACGTTGAAAAATCGTGCAGGTCTGAACACTCGGCTTAACTTGCCATGAAACAACCAAAATTATGCATTTTCCCCATTCTTTTATTTTATTTAATTTAAGTTACAGTTGAACATTTAATATTAAAATAATGACTAAAAGTGATATTTTTTTTTGGCCACGCCATGGCCTGTAGGAGGGGCATCAATGAACGCTAGGGGGGGCACGGCCCTCGAATGCCCCACCCCAGCGCCGGGCGCTGATAGTAATGAAGAACATTTTCATTTAAAAAAAAAGATAAATAAATGGGTGAGATTATTCCTTTAACTGCTTCTTAATGATACTCAGAACAAAGTTTAAAGTCTCCAAGCACTTTAGGACAAACAACCAAGCAGGCCAGCACCAGGATGGGGGGGGGGGGGGGGTCCATAGGCTGTGTTCTTTTGTTTTCATGATATCTAGACAGGGTGTGCAGCTGTGCCAGCAGAAACTGCAGGATTTTTATCTGTTTAGCCAAAACACAGCCTTGTGTGAACTGCATCAGACCAGACTTTACCAACTTGATTGCAAAATAGATTGCTTGTGAAACTATAAACCAATGAACTTATGTTTCATTGGTTTGTATGTAACAATATGTAAGAACTAGGATGGTTGGTGATTGAGTCTGGATATACCAGTTTAAACTGTTTGTTGTGTTTGTTAAAGTTGTCAGTGAGTGCTGAACAGACTGTATGGTGTTGTTGTCACACATTAAACTGCATTTCTTCTGTAAAAAAAAAAGTACAGAATGCACGAACTATCCTATGTGACAGTTAAATGACAGGAATGTAAGTTCCATTTGTATCCTTACAGCACATGTTAAACAATTTTCTAAACCCTTTTAAATTGTACCCTGACAATTCTGTCCTAGCAAATTAATTTTGTAACCCCTTTTGATTGTGTACCACAAAGACACTGATGTGTATTTGGTGTAGTATTATGATTAAACTATGGGCAGTAAGAAGAATGAACATTATCTTCGTTTACACACAAACCGGGAGGACACATTTACTTGATTACAGGAAAAATCAAAAATGCTTCACATGGACAACATTTAATGATGTTAAAAAGCATATAAATTGCATGCATATTATTAGGTCAAGATAGTCTGATCATATTTTTTTAAGCACTGTTATACCAATCCCAAACAACACCAACCATAATAAACTATTATTAATTTGTTTCCAATCCAATACAGTCGATAGAATATCTATATACTGTATCTTTATAATGATATTAATCCGACAAGAACTTGAAGTGAAAACGCGCTCACTGTTGCTCTAGAAGGGAAACACAATGCATTCAGGGGGTTGAAAACGTTGAACAGACTGAAGATGTCTACTGTAGACCGCAGCTGTCCCTATCATTCCACAGACAGAGTGAGGTAAACTTACTATTAAAACATCATGGCAATCAATCACGGTGTCCAGTGGCAGAAAAAAGTGAAAAGCTTTGTGGCAGGGGCATGTACGTTTAGGACAGGTGCCACGAACATGTGCTATGTTACCGGATAAAAAGAGAGGAAATAAAATTTAATGTAAGGTGGCAAATAAGGGTAGAATTTGCTTACGTGCCTCACTTCTGCGTGTAACAGTGAGATGGTGCGAGGCACCTGCACCGCTTTAGGTGCTCGGAGAACACTATTATACGGATGATCTATTATAGGAATAAGGATAAAATAGGGTAGCAAACCGGTAAAAGTGTAAGAATTTGCACTGTCTGATTATGTGCCTCCAATCGGAGTGTAAAACAGGTGAGATGCTGAAGGCCGGGGGAAAAGGCGGTTTGGTTCAGGGGGAATATAGACCTATGTTGCATCTTGTTGCAAGCCCCCCCTGATATAATGATTGACCAGTTGGGGGTGTGCTCGGCTCGGACAGCATTTTCAAATCCAAATTGACTTAAACTACATTATTGTGTGGTATTTAATGAAAATCCAATTCGAAAGCGTCTTAAGTGTAAGGTGTCAATGCATTTAAAAATAAATGACATTAAAATCACAATTTTTGCAACCATTTTGCCCTGGCACATTAGGCTTCCGAATGCATTTGGAAATTCACACAACTGGATTTTGCTACAATTATCACCTGGTATCACGATTAAAATGCAATTCATCAAGTGTCCTACACGTAAGTCTAAAAAATGCATTTAGGAAAATTGGCATTCAAATGCTAACTTTTGACTAAAATTTTTGCTTGGACATGGTAAACCTATCTAATCAATTTGGGTAAGACATTTTCATTTTTACTTTTGCAACGTATAAAAGCATTAACATGTTTTTTAATTTTACATATTAAAATTAGAGTAATTTTAGTGTGAAAATGGCAACTGTAAATTTATATAGTCTCCACTGAATTTTCATTTTAATTTTGCACTAAAATGTTTGCACGTAATGGGAAAATGTAAATTTAAATACCCGGCAATACCATGCCATTTTGACAGTACATTTGCGTTTGTCAGTTTGCATCTATTATTTCAAATGAATTTTGTTACCCATATTGATTCCCATATTCTATTGAGTGATTTAGCTGGATCATGCTGCCCTTCTTAAATCGTCGAGTCGCAAAGGGTGTAAGTGTTTTGCATTGGGGTATGGCACTGGCTTGGTGTCTCATCATACCTCTCCGATAAGATCAGATCTTTCGTGTCCCGCGGGTTGAAAGCGACCCAGATAAAGTGATATTTAGCCCCTAGTTTTTGATGAAATTTACTGGAGGACCCCTCTCAAAAACACACTTTGGGCTAGTTTTTGGAACTCTTTTGTGAGTAACAAATGGGTGTGTTTTATTTGCGAAAAACCATGGCAACCCCTGGTGACTTCGGCCGAAAAAACAGACTGCTGAGGCAGCTCAAATGAGGAGGTTTAAATTTAATCTTGGTGCTGTGCAGTATCTCATAGCTGCATGCTTTGGGACTCGAGGAGAAAGCGAAAGTGAAAGGATTCAGGGGTCTGTTCAGTTCATCTGTTGGCAGAGAACCGCAGGCAGCAGATCTTAAGAAAAAAAAAAAGGTAAGTAAAAGCTATGGCACATATAGCCTAGACAAAATATAAGGTAACCGAAGTCTAATAAGGTAACATTAGGCCTACATATTGTCATTGGTCCTTGCATTTTTTCATAACAAGACGACGTGCTTCTCTTACAATGCATGTGATTCAATGCAAAAATAAACGTTTAATGGAAAGCTGGTTTCTATGAGTTGTGTGATAAAACACTGTCTATCAACGTATATAGGCTCTATCTGTCCCCAATTCACAAAAACCTTCCAGATTTAGCCTGTGCTAGTTCGGACTTGATTATTAACGAGCGAACTCATTTCGTTTACCATTACCATTTGCACCCGGTGGTCAATAGAACTACGTTTCCAACCATTTAAAGCGAAATGGGCAGTTGATTGAACAGAAAAGTGAAGGCTTCGGGTCGTCACGTGAATTCGGAAACAATAGGTGTTTTCGAATTGAAGCAGCGCTGCGCAGACCGATCGGCGGGCGACAACGGTCGTCCTGATTTAGCTGAATTAGATGTGTTCCTTTGTCAGCATATTTTGTTGATCCTTGGAACAACATTCTAATCCAAAAATGTAGTCTTAACCATATCCCTACACCTAACCCTAAACAAATCTAACCGCATGAGTAATCCCCCTAAATCTGAGGAAATTATAGATGAATGACACTGATGTACAAGCACCAAACACTGATTTTGGAGTTTGTGAGATTGAAACCATAAATTGGTTCTTCAAATCAGATTGGTTAATCACAATGTTGTTCCAAGGTCGCTAAAGATGTTGATCCAGGAACATAGCATAGTAAATTCAGCTTCTGGTATGAGAACAAAGTAGCTACAGCTTAATGAGTGAACATACGCTGCTTACTGGGTGTCATATCACTAATCTATATCTACTTTTAATGCAACGTTTAGCAAGTGTTTAAACTTTACCGTTTACGTGCAACTTCAGCTGTTCAAAATAACCATTGCAATAACTAGAGAAGCACTTATATGTACGTAAGTGCAATTTACATTCACATTTAGTCATTAAATTAAATTCGCTAAAACTAATTTACATTAATGATGGAATAATAGTGAATAGTAAAGTGACAGTCTGGAATCATTCTGCTGTGTCATTTTGTACTTTATGTTTCCTGTTTAGGAGACAAATGGTGGCTCAAATCAACGGTAAGTGCTGTTAAAATAATTATTTTCCTTCATACTCAAAATGCATTGATATGATATAAAGATAATAGATGATTTGTTCGAGTCCACATTTTCTCTCGTTTTCCACTTACAAGATGAAATTAAAAGATAAGCACCACCAGAAGGAATTTCCAATCAGATTCCATATACAGTGTCACCTGTCTCCTGAAATCGAGGTAATGATATGGGAGATCAGATGGTTTTAAGAAACAGACATGTGTGTTTCTATAAGAACAGGCCGGTTGATAGAGGGGAGACAGCAGAAGGCATAATGAGTCATGCATTTGAGTCTGGAGAGGTGTGTCCTTACAGCTGCAGGAGGTCGCTGAAGATGTCCACATGTTGGTGATTGCTTGTGTCCAGGTCACCATTGGGAGGTGGGACAGCAGAGATAACAATAAGGAAATGTGAGTGTTTCTGCCTGCCGTTCATTTCTACACCAGCTCTAACCTCTTGTGGAATGAACTGAAATCAGAGATTGTTAAGTGTTTGATCAGAGTGTAAATCAGTGTAGCATGAGAAATAAGGAGCCTCCATGTATTGATCTAATCATATTTTTAATCCAATCACCAATCTTACAAAAAATATGTGTAGTAAAAAGTTGCACGAAGTTCCATTTCCTGAAATTTTCCTGATTGCTCCAAAGTACCATGAGTCTCATTTAACTGGTTTAAACTTTACTTTATTTTTCACGTTACTCTTAACTGTGGCTTTAACTATATTACTGTTAGCTGTTTTCCATATTCTACTGTTTTACTCTTGATTTCACTGTAATTCTAACAATATGTTTCCTAACAAGCACATCAAAGAAACAATGATAGAAATTTCTCACTCAACACAACCAAACAATGGTTTTATAAAGAGTAGTGAAAAATAAAACCGTTTACTAACCAACAGCTTCACTTTTAATACAGCATGAACTGCAAAAATAAATACTATAAATAACTGAGACCTTATATTTTATCGAGGTCCTCAATCCAATATTATATAAAGTAACAATCATTTAAAGATGAATTTACCCAGTAATTCATGTCATTAATTACCACCACTTATGTCATTTTAAATCCACTTACAAGCCTTCACTCTTTGGAGCCACGGTAAGATATTTTGATGTAATCCAAAACTTTCAGCCCTGCATATACTTGCTTAATGCTTTAGTAATTTACCTCTTCCAAGACAAGAGGTATAGTATAGACAGCCGATAAAATAGTCCATCCTTGACAGCATCAATTAGTTCAACTGTAATTTTGAAACTCACGAAAACTACTTTTTTTTTGTGTGCAAAAGAGAAAACAAAATACAAATTTATACAACAATTTCTTCTCTTCTGTGTCATTCTCTGCCATGTCGTTCCATGACAGCACCACAACACATCGCGTGTGCATTTCTCTGCCCTGGCTCAGAGGTGCAAAGCGCATCTGCCGGAGTTCTCATATGTCAGAATGCGGCTCCTGCATCAGCAGCACCACGCATGCATCGTGGTACTCTCTTGAACATACAAAGACGCTGACGCACGGTATTGAAACCAGACCAGCAAAATCGGTATTTTGTGTTTCTTTGCTTTTAGCAAAATATCTTCATAGCATCATAAAATACAGTTAATTCCACTGATGTGACATGGACGAGATTTTATTGATGTCCTTACTACACTTCTGGCCCCTTAGACATGTCACTTTACATTGCATGCTGCAGGGGTCAGAAAGCTCTCAGATTTCAGCAAAAATATATTAATTTTGTGTTCTAAGATGAACGAAGATTTTTACGGGTTTGGAAAGACATGAGTGATGTGATGATTAAAGACCAAGATTTTCTAAATTTTGGGTAAACTGTCGCCTAAGTTATTAAAGGGGTCAAAGTTAAAGGGGATTTCAAATTTTCCTTTTCTCTTTGGAGTGTTACAAGCTCTTGGTGAATAAAGAAGATCTGTAAAGTTGCGAGGGCTTAAGTCTCAAATCCAAAGAGATATTCTTTATAAAAGTTAAAAGTTAACCACTCCCTACCTAAAACGTCCTTGTTTTAACACACCCCCACATGTCTACATCACTGTGTGGTATGTTGATTTGCATAACGCCGCCAAATGTTCATGCAAAGAAAGAAGGGGTAACTTTTATTCTCGCTGTTGCCACCGGCGTCATGTTGTGGAGACGCTGTGTTTAGTTGTGAAAGTGAAGCTACTTTGTTTGGCCTTCCAAAAAGAGGACGCGACTAGAAATCAGTGGTTAAGTTGTATTTACAACACTGTTCCAGAACAGTTCAACCTAAAATATTCAGAAGTGTGCTGCGCATTTTTGCGGGAGGAAAAGGACTGTTTCCTCTGAGAAATAGCCTCTACAATGCCGGTGTCTGTTTTCTATAAAGTGGGGGGCAAATTCCATCCAGGTAAAGGACAGTCTGGTGCTTCTGGACACACAGTCTGTAGAGCACGCTTTTACATATGTAACATTAAAGGATTTGCCACTGATGATCTCAAGCTAGTTAGTTTTTTGAGCAGTGTAGAGTAACTGTATTCGAGGCTTGTTGTTTGTCACTTTTCTCCGATCCACATATGCAGATGTTTATGCGGCTTCGCGATCACGCATTGCAACCGCGTGAAAAGACAGCAGTAGTCATTATAATCAGTAATTGTAATACTACTCCTGGATGCAAAAATGCCTTGTTTAGTAATGGGTTTTATTGGTTTTATCTCCCATCACTCCGTGTCCTGACATTTTATCCTGCAATCTGGCCAGCACACACGGCATCATAGTGTTTAGGGCTAACATTTCCATCACGCGCCAGAAGAATTATTCAGCCAATCCTAGCGCGCTGGATAGTTGGCCAGTCAGAGCACACCTAAGCTTTTCAGAGCGATAAACTTTTTAAAAATCGACCTTATCAGCTTCAGCAAGGCAGCGTATAGAGGAGAAACAATAATGTACATTAGCATAGTGGGAAAATCGTTTTTTTTTTTAACCTCAAACCACATAAACACATTGCATTACACCAAAAACACAAAATAATGCTCTTTTTAGCAACCTCATATGACACCTTTAAGCTTCCATTTGTCTTTTTTTAATCATTTGCATTTTTTAATAAAAAAGCAAACTCATTATCTGTAAGTTGAACATTGTTGCTGTCTAATTTCACCTACTTGCTAAATATCAAAACATTTGCAGTCACAGCTTGTCACTAGGACAGTAGTACCCTTAAAGGCAACTTTGTGCTATCTGTCTCTAAAAGATGCATATAGAGTAGCCTGGAATTACATTTGCTTCTATAAAATGAACGTAACTTTATAAAACTAGACGCAACTTTACAAAACTGAACGTAACTCTTTATAAAACTGGAACGAACTTTTTCATGGTAGGAAACCATCAAAATATGCCATTACAAAAAGTTAAAAGAAGAAAATACACGAAAATGAAAAAATGAACTCAGTCGCATCAAATTTAACAGGCTCTTCAAATATGCTTAATTCTTTGTTACTGTTTTTCAAAGATTCGTTTTTCATTAATCATGGATTCTGAATGCATTACACACAGATTTCGCTATATCTCTCAGAAAGAAGTTTTTCGCTTGCGTTTTTGGCTTCGCTTCTCGTAAGGGCGGGCTTAACAGTGATCTACCTTGATCGGATAGTGAGCTTTTTTGATGGACAGGTGCTCTCTGACCCAGGAAGTACAGACGCCACTCAGTGGCAGCGCATATTGGAAAGCTCTCACGCAGTGATTAGTATTACTAAATATGTAAATAATATTTGGCCTTCGATCGTCTTGTAGTCTGTAAGATGAGCTCTTGTCCTTCAAGGCAGCTTTCAGTAAGTTTGTGTTACTGAATGACAATAATAACCCGCAAGAAACTGTAGCACACCGTAACATGAAAGAAACTTGTATCTATGTTATTGGGGTTACTTCAGTAACACAAAAGCTTACTTCAAGCTGCCTTGAAGGACAAGCGGAGGAGGAAGATGATGCCTGCTCCATTAATCTCTCCTGAGAGCTCATCTTTACAGCTGAGAGGTCCAAATATTATTTACATATTTATTAATACAAGGCACGACGTATTGCCTACAAATCACCGCGAGGAAGCTTTTTTTCTTTTTCTTTTTTTTATTAATGCAAAGAACAAAAAACATAAAAAAGTATAAACATCCATCACATAATATCAACCACAAAAAAAACAAACAAAAAAAAAATCACATTTATGGGATGATTATCCTGCCATGATTCAAACGAAAATAAAGTTCTGAAAGGTTGAAACTAAGTGTCTGCAAGCTCAAAAATCGCACAAAAAACAAAGTTTTTGCAAGAAAAATCGAAAATAATATTTGCAAGCTTGCAAAATGTAAAAAATAAAAATATCTCTGCAAACTTATGTTTGTTTTTGAGATTTCCTTCTTCAGGACTGCAACATTTTTTTTTACGAGTTGCGCGAAAGAATTTTTCAGACTTTTTTCCAAATTTGTCAGTGTTCTCGCCACTGTATTAGTTTGTTTTTCCCAGGTTTGAAAACCTTGTAAATGGTAATCTGAAAACTGGGAGTGCGAATGGTGTGTAAAAAAAAGAGTTTTGAAACTCTGAAAACAAGATTTTTTCAGGCTTGCAAGTGGATAGGGTATAGAAAAATCAAAAAATCTCTTGGGTCCTCTCGGCAAACCATAATTGATCTACGGTATCTCTCGTGAGTTGTTACTTCCTTCTTTCAGCAGTTTGCAAGCGCTCTTTTTTAACGTTGTTGTGAATTGGAAGTCATTTTTTTCAGAGTTTTCGAATTTGTCCACTGTTTCTCTCTTTCGCCCAAGTGTATAGTTTGTTTTTCCAGATTTGAAACCTTGTAAAATAGTGATTCTGAAACTGGTTGTGCGAATAGGTGAAAATTTTTTTTGAAACTGTAGAAAACTTGAGGTTCGAAAAGGCATGCGAACCTTATTACATTACATTACATTTGCACTCCCTATTTGCAGACTAAGACTATTTTTTCAGAGCCGAGTTTACAAACACCGACTTTGCGGAGATACGCCCACACAGGTTGCGAGCTTGCGACCACGTGATTAGTGGCAGCGTTAGTTTACGCAGCTCGCTCTTGAAACTCTGAAACTCAGACTGGGCGAAAATGAAGCTTCGCAAACTCGCAACTTAAAAAAAAGCTGGAGGGAGGGCCTTCTTCTCTTGGCCAATGCTATTGCTTTGTTCGTCTGCTGACTTACAGTCCAATCACAAGTCGTATTTACTGGAAGTTGGGATTGAAGAACGAACTGCTTGACTGCTCCGCCAATGGACGAAAGCGCACAGGATAGCGCAAACATAGGATGATGCACGGATCTCTGGCCACAAGGCGGGTCCCGTCTTAGAGCTGCAAGAAGAACCAAGAACCGCGTCCATGGCTGGATAGCGTGGGCCGGAGATCCGATCCGGTCCAAAAATAAGGCTACCGACTTGTCGCGGGAATTTCACTATACAATTGCCAGTAGCCACTGAGTTTACCACTGATAGGCCGGCGGTGCATCAATATACCACTTCAACCTCCCACCTCCGCAGCGAACGACTCACTTTTCCGCAGCCGGAGACTCACTTTCAGCTCACTCCTTTCTTCTGAAAATGCACATTTATTATTTTATTATTACATTTTATTTTCTTTTTTGTTCAATTCAGCTATTTATTATTACGTTTTTTTTTTACAAACTACTCTGCTCACTGCCACATACTGTTTTGGATGCAGCTAAATCTAAAAAAAAAAAAACTGTTTTCTCATTTATATATTTTACTGTTTTCTGTTGTCAGACAATGAATATGAAATAGTGACCAGCTCTCCCGTTCCAAAACATTAATCTGCACAAAAATCCTGATAATCGAGCCGTCGTCTGATGAAATCAAAGTCAAATACACCTACAGTAAGATACAAACAACAACTGTGCTGTGATTTCGGCTACACTTGCATGTGTAAAATTAGAGAGGCAACATCATATTTGTCTCTGTGCTCTGAACACAGCAGACGCCCACAGGAGATAGAAAGCAAAGTACCTCGCGCACGGCAATAAAACGCAAGTCTCAGAACTAAATAGGCCCTAAGGTTTGGGCAAACCCTAAAGATTTGTCGCTAGGTGCTTTTTTTGAAGAAGAAAAAGACTTGCTGAAGGGGTCTGCAAAGGTGCTAAGTTGGCCACACTGTACATCTCCAGGTAAAAAAAAAAAAACATGGTTTCAAACAGAAAATGAGAGTCGTTCGCTGCGTGAGGTGAGTGTGTATAATTGATGCACCGCCGGCCTATCAGTGGTAAACTCAGTGGCTACTGGGTCATGTTGTATAGTGAATTCCCGCTACAAGTCGGTAGCCTTATTTTTGGACCGGACCGTGGACCGCTATCCCAGCCATGGACGCTGGTCTCTTCTTGCAGCTCTAAACGGGACCCGCCTTGTGGCCAGAGATCTGTGCATCCTCTGTTTTGCGTATTCCTGTGCGCACTTGTCGTCATTGGCGGAGCAGCATCGTTCACATCCAACCTTCCAGTAAATAACGACTTGTGATTGGACTGTACGTCAGCAGACTAACAAAGCATGGCAAAAAAAGAGAGCAGAAGGCCCTCCCTCCCTGTTTTTTTTATTTAAGTTGCGAGTTTGCCGAAGCTTCATTTTCGCTCAGTCTGAGTTTCAGAGTTTCAGAGGCGGAGAGCTGCGTATACAACGCTGCCACTAATCACGTGAGTCGCACAAGCTCGCAACTGTGTGTGGGGCGTACTATATCCTCTTCCGCAAAGTCGTGTTGTAAACTCGGCTCTGAAAAAATAGTCTGCAAATTAGAGAGTGCAAAGTAATTTAATGTAATAAGGTTCGCCCTTTCGAACTCAGTTTTCACAGTTTTCAAAATTTTTTTCACCTCTTCAGCACACCAGGTTTTTCAGATCACTATTTACAAGGTTTCAAAATCTGGAAAACAAACTATCCACTGGGAGAACATTGGAACCAATTCGAAACTCTGAAAAATGATTGCACAACACCGTAAAAAGAGCGTTGCACTTCTGAGAAGGAAAACTCAAAAACAAAATTATGTTTGCAGAGATTTTATTTTTTTTTTAACCACTTTGCAAGCCTGCAAAAACTCTGTTTTTCAGAGTTTCAAAACTTTTTTTTCACACATTCGCACTCCCAGTTTTCAGATTTACCATTTACAAGGTTTCAAACCTGGAAAACAAACTAATACAGTGTGGAGAACACTGACCAAATTTTTGAAAATCTGAAAAATTCTTTGCAGCAACATCGTAAAAAAAATGTTTGCAGTGCCCTGAAGAAGGAAAATCTCAAAAACACATGATGTTTTTGCAGAGATATTTTTATTTTTTTACATTTTGCAAGCTTGCAAAATCTTATTTTTCGATCTTGCAAAACTTTTTTTGTGTAAGATTTTGAGCTTTTCGAACACTTTAGTTTCAAACCTTTCAGAACTTTATTTTCCAGTTTTGAAAACATGGCAGGATAATTAAATCCCATAAGTTTGAGCTCTGTAGAGCTAAAGCTCTAGGAGGAGTAGCAGGCAGAAATTATTCTCAGAAGAATAATATAATACTAGATACAAAAGTTCTTCAAGACAACTTTAAGCTAAGAGTCTGGCTTGAGAAAGACTGAACAGAAATTTTAAAAGTTTTAGAAAGTATTGAAAAGTTTAAACCAACGTTTGAAAAAGTTTAGAAAGAAAAAACCGTTTGAGAAGTTTGCAAAGTGTAACAAGTGAATTGGGAAAAGTGGTTAGCAGTGATATACAGTTATTAGGAGTTCTTAGTCCATAAGAAATTTATCTAACAAGTTATTAGCACAATGCTAGCATATTACTAGCATGTTATTAGCATGTGCATAGATTGATTAGCAAAGTTACTAGCATGTTTCTAGCACAATAAGCTAGTTACTAGCATGTTGCTAGCATGTTTTTAGCATGATTAGCAAGTTACTAGAAAAGCTAGCAGGTGTTTCTAGTGCATGTTAAGCATTTTTACTAGCATGTTATCTTCCTAGCATGATTAACAAGTGCTTAGCATGTCTCCTTATAGGCCATGTTTTCTAGTATGATAAAGCGAGTGACTTATCATGTTTCTTCTAGCATGATAGCAAGTGACTAGCATGTTTTCTGCTAAGCATGTTTTTTGCATGATTTATATGTTACTAGCAGGTCGCTAGCATGTTGTTCTAGCATGATTAGCATATTACTAGCATGTCACTAGCATGTTTTAGCAATAGCAAGTGACTAGCATGAATTAGCAAGTAGATGGATTAGCATGTCACTAGCATGTTTCTAGCATGATTAGCATTGACTAGCATGTCGCTAGCATGATTAGCAGTAGACTAGCATGTTTTCTAACATTATAGCTATGTTGCTAGATAGATGATAGAATAGATAGTAGATAGACTTACGATAGATCGTAGATAGATAGATAGATAGAATAGATATTATATAGATGATAAATGTCAATCGATAGATAGATAGATAATCGACTAGATAATAAATAGATAGATAGATAGATGATTAAAGATAGATTAGTACAGATCAGATGAGCATAGATTAGTAGATAGATAGATAGATTAGATAGATAGATAGATTAGATAGAATGATAGATGATATAGCATGATGATACTATAGATATATAGATATATAGATAGATATAGATAGTATAGCTAGATAGATAGATAGATAGATTAGATAGAAATAGTCAGATGATAGATAGATAAATAGAAATTGTGCAGATGATAGATAGATAGATAGATAGATAGATAGATAGATAGATAGATAGATAGAATAGTCAGATAGATAGATAGATAGATAGATAGATAAGATAGATAGATAGATAGATAGATAGATAGATAGAAATAGTCAGACCGATAGATAGATAGATAGATAGATACAACTAGATAGATAGATAGATAGATAGATAGATAGATAACAGATATGATAGATAGATAGAATACGATAGATAGATCAGATAGAGGATGATAGATAGAATAGATAGATAGATAGATAGATAGATAGATAGATAGATATGATAGATAGATAGATAGAAACAGATAGATTGATAGATAGATCAGATAGATAGATAGATCGAGTAGATAGTATAGATAGATAGATAGATAGATAGATAGATATAAGGCAGTTAAGATAGATAGATAGATAGCTATATAGATAGATAGATAGATAGAAAGATAGATAGATAGATAGATAGAAAGAGTCAGATGATAGAGATAGATAGATATAGATAGATAGATAGATAGATAGATAGATAGATAGATCATAGAGATGATAGATAGATGTCAGAGATAGATAGATAGATAGATAGATAGATAGATAGATAGATAGATAGAAGCAGTCCTCCTGATAGATAGTAGATAGATAGATAGATAGATAGATAGATAGATAGATAGATCGATAGATAGATAGATAGATAGATAGAAAGATAGATCAGATGATAGATAGATAGATAGATAGATAGATAGATAGATAGAAACAGTCATATGATAGATAGATAGATAGATAGATAGATAATAGATAGATAGATAGATAGATAGATAGATGCGTCTGAATAAGTTTGAAAGGGTTAGTAATAGTACATAGAAGGCATGTCTGATTGGAGTGTAATGGGCTTCAGTGTGTTTAGATTTGAATTTTTGACAGTTGGAGTGTTACGGAATGGATGTTCAGATGAGCAGAGGCTTTTTCAATGTAAAGTCTATGGGATTTTTATGATTTTTAATGTTCATTTTTTATGAAAACCGTAAGTCCAATCAGTCTAAAAAGATATAGCAACTCGAGTCAGATCAGTTCTGAAGATCTGGGGCTGAGTTTTGGAGTCTGTAAGAGTTAAAGCTCTAGGAGGAGTAGCAGTCAGAAATTTAGTCTCAGAAGAATAATACAATAATAATAATCTAACTAGTAGATCAAAAAGTTCGTCAAGACAAACTTTAAGTTGCTTGAAAAAGCCTGAACAGCTTGAGAAAGTTGAAAAGTTTAGAAAGTTTGAAAAGTTTGAAAGAAGTTTAATACAAGTTCAGAAGTTTGAAGTAGCATGTCATTAGCATGATTAGCAAAGTTACTAGCATGTTTCTAGCATGATAAGCTAGTTACTAGCATGACATAGCGAGTGATTAGCATGTCCCACTAGCAGTTTTTTAGCATGATTAGTCAAGTGCACTAGCATGTCCTAGCATTTTTTTTAGCATGATTAGCAAGTTACTAGCAGTCGCTAGCATGTGTTTTTAGCATGATTAGCGAGTGACTAGCATGTCGCTAGCATGTTTCTTGCATGATTAGCCAGTGACAGCATGTCATAGCATGATTAGCAAGTTACTAGCATGTTGCTAGCATGTTTCTAGCATGATTAGCAAATGACTAGCATGTCACTAGCATGATTAGCGAGTGACTAGCATGTCGCTAGCATGTTTCTAGCATGATAGCAAGTGACTAGCATGTTGTTTTTAGCATGATTAGCGAGTGATAGCAACGGACTGTCGCTAGCATGTTTTTAACATGATTTAGCGAGTGACTAGCATGTCGCTAGCATGTTTCTAGCATGATTAGCAAGTGACTAGCATGTCACTAGCATGATTAGCGAGTGACTAGCATGTCACTAGCATGTTTTTAAAACAGTATTAGCGACAGTGACTAGCATGTCGCTAGCATGTTTCGTAGCATGATTAGCAAGTGACTAGCATGTCAGTAGCATGATTAGCAGTTAATAGCATGTCGCTAGCATGTTTTTAGCATGATTAGCAAGTGACTAGCATGTCGCTAGCATGTTTCTAGCATGATTATCCGCAAGTGACTAGCATGTCCCTAGCATGGTCATATTGTTCTAGCATGATTAGCGAGTGACTAGCATGTCATTGCTACATAGCATGTTCTAGCATGATTAGCAAGTGACTAGCATGTCGCTAGCATGTTTTTTAGCATGATTAGCAAGTGACTAGCATGTTTTTAGCATGTATTAGTGATTGACTAGCATGTCGCTAGCATGTTTCTCTCTAGCATGATTAGCATGTTACTAGCATGTCACTAGCATGTTTCTAGCATGATTAACAAGTGACTAGCATGTCTCTAGCATGTTTCTTTTATGGTATGCGAGTGACTAGCATGTTTCTAGCATGATTAGCAAATGACTAGCATGTCTCTAACATGTTTTTTTGCATGATTAGCATGTTACTAGCAGGTCGCTAGCATGTTTCTAGCATGATTAGCAAATTACTAGGATGTCACTAGCATAATTAGCAAGTGACTAGCATGATTAGCAAGTTACTAGCATGTCACTAGCTGTTTCTAGCATGATTAGCATGTGACTAGCATGTCGCTAGCATGATTAACAAGTTACTAGCATGTTTCTAGCATTATGTAGCATGTTGCTAGGATAGATAGATAGATAGATAGATAGATAGATAGATAGATAGATAGAAATAGCCAGACGATCGATAGATAGATAGATAGATAGAAATAGTCAGACGATAGATAGATAGATAGATAGATAGATAGGATAGATAGATAGATAGATAGATAGATAGATAGATAGATAGATAGATAGATGATAGAAAGATAGATAGATAGATAGATAGATAGATAGATAGATAGATAGATAGATGATAGAAAGATAGATAGATAGATAGATAGATAGAAGCAGTCAGATGATAGATATAGATAGATAGATAGATAGATAGAAGCAGTCAGATGATAGATAGATAGATAGATAGATAGATAGATAGATGGCTAGATTCATAGATAGATAGATAGATAGATAGAAACAGTCAGATGATAGATATAGACAGATAGATAGATAGATAGATAGATAGATAGATAGATAGATAGAAATAGCCAGACGATAGATAGATAGATAGATAGATAGATAGATAGATAGATAGATAGATAGATAGATAGATAGATAGATAGATAGATAGATAGAAGCAGTCAGATGATAGATATAGATAGATAGATAGATAGATAGATAGATAGATAGATAGATAGATAGATAGATAGATAGATAGATAGATAGAAACAGTCAGATGATAGATAGATAGATAGATAGATAGATACGTCTGAATAAGTTTGAAAGGGTTAGTAATAGTACAAAGAAGGCATGTCTGATTGAGTGTAATGGGCTTCAGTGTGTTTAGATTTGAATTTTTGACAGTTGGAGTTTACGGAATGTTCTGGGGCCCGCTCCATTTATAAAGCGTGCCGTAACGCACAAAACGGGGCTGGAAACGTACGTACGCCAGTTCCCACGCAAAGGGTGTGATCTATAAAAAACAAACTTGACGGGAGAATGTGCGCACCTTTAAGCAAACTTTGAGCCGTGCGTACGCACATTCTGGAGACAAAGGGAATTGGCGACACCGATGGTGAGGTCGTGAACTGAAGTTAGATTGTAGAAAATAAATGTGAGAAGAACGATTATAAGAATGAATGACATTTAATTTTCACTCCATTTCATACGTTATATCCACATTATCATGAAGATTAAATCCAACAGTGTTATTTGTGCCGATTGTTTTAGGCTATATACATCTAGTAAAATCCAAACGTAATTCAAAATGTATTAAGAAGTAAAATAAAATAATAATCAGCGCTGCCTTACAGTCACATTGTCCACAACGGGAGCACAGGAGGACATGGCGCGATACATGTGATAGCCTACAGAATAGCATGAAATACCCTTTTATTAGAGAACTGCAGAACACAGTGTAAAAAAGGAAATATTTTCCTTAATGTACATAGCCTATATCATAAAATGTCAAAGTCTGCAAATACAGTCATGAAGCACAATCGCTACTCATCATCGGTCCTAACTATTACGGTGTGTCATTACAAAACCGTCAAGAAGCATGTGTTCACTATAACATTTTCGTCTTAAATTTTCGCCCACAAATTAATTAAGTGATTTTGTCAAGGTGTTAACGATCAGTCTATTTGCTAGAAACATATAAATCCTCCGGTGACCCGGGTATGTAATGCTTCATGATGGCACTCCTGGCACTGTTGGAGGATTACGCTAATGGCAGAATAAGGGAGAGAACGAGTTTTCAGGGACCATGATGATTTCCTGGCCCATGATGATGACTGGCTAATAAGCCGATTTAGATTCCCTAGAGCTGTGCTCTTGGATCTATGTGCTGAATTGGGTCCAGTATTAGAGAGGGCAACACGCCGGAACCATGCCATCCCAGTCCAAATACAAAGTCCTCACCACTCTGGGGTTCTTGGCAACCGGCTGTTTCCAGCGGGAATTGGCAGACAGGTAAATTAATAATATAAAAAAACTATAAGTAATCCTCAAATTTGTCTCTAAGACCTTTTTGTATATGAAAATAATTCTATTGGAATCTATCATCTCACCCTATAGGTCTGGTATATCACAGCGTCCCTGAGTGCCATAATATCTGTCGTTTTAAATGGTATACTTAATATGGTTAGTCGATACATCAGGTTCCCCTACACCGTGCGAGAACAGGCCGAAATTAAAACGCAATTTGCAGCAATGTCTGGTTTCCCAAAATGTAATCGGCGCAATTGACTGCACTCATGTTGCTATAAGGGCACCATCTGAAATGAATTTGCTTATGTTAATAGAAAGCATGTGCATTCTATTAATGTGCAAATCATTATGTGACTCCAACATGACCCTCACAAACATTGTGGCACGCTGGCCTGGTTCAACACATGATTCCTTTATCTTGACACATAGCAGTGTAGGTAACAGACTAAATGCAGGCGCAGTACGTGATGGCTGGCTTCTTGGTGAGTTTAACAATATTAAAAAGTAGAAACCGTAACAATTGTTTTTAATATAATTATAACCTGCAGGCGACAGTGGCTACCCCCTGAGACGCTGGCTCCTCACCCCATTTTTAAACCCGCAGAGCGCAGAGGAAACTCATTATAACGAGGTCCACTCTCGTGCCCGCGCAGTTGTGGAGCGTGCCATCGGCATCCTGAAATGCAGATGGCGTGCTCTGGATGCCTCGGGTGGCAGACTTTTATACCATCCAGCAAAAGGTGTGCAAGATTGTCAGGGCGTGTGGTGTTTTGCACAATATAGCACTGAGAAAACGGTATTCCTCTCCCTCCTGATCTCCCTCTACCCCAGCATTACGACCCGAGCCACAGCCCCCTGGCCGACAAGAGGGATATCAACGAGGTGCAAGAATCCGTGAGGATGTCATGCGGCGTTTGTAAAGAAAGACAAAACTCAGAGGTTCATGTTTTAACTGCATCTTTTAATGATTGTGCAATTTCTTGCATCACTTCTCTCATCTGCCGTAGCTCATCTGCAACCCCGTTGACAGCGTTTATTGTCTCTCGCTGTAACTGCAGGACTGCGTCAGTGAGTACCCGACCACTTTTGGACGTGCCAGACGCAGAAGGGGCGCTGCTTTGAGCCCGGACGCTGTGCATCTTCATCTGAGAACACCCCTCACCCTGAACCTCCTGTTCATTTACAGCTTCAGACTCCGGAAGGACTGGAGGACAAACAATTGGCAACATTTATCCATTTATCACCCCACACACTCAATGTACAGCGTTAATGATTAAAAATCGGTTTAACCTTGCTCCTCTGTGGTTTCAGTCACGTCAGTGTCTCCCTCCTTTTCCGACAACAATACCACACACGCTGACCTCCCCAATTATAGCCGCGATTTTGCTGTCCACTGATGTGAGATCAGCTGTACATGGGCCCCCACCAATTGCAGCCACGCTCTGGCGGTGGGAGGACAGTTTTCTCTTTGCCTCCACCTTGAATGAATGAGAATCTTTATTTCACATATTTTGCATACTGTAAGCACATGTAAATAAAACTTTTTGAAAATCAATATTGCTATATTTATATAGGTATATAGCCTAATAAAAACACAAATGTAATATGTTGGTAAAAAAAAATTTGTATACCTTCAGGTCGGACCATTTTTTCCTTTAATTCTGCAACTGTCCGTTCTGTCCCACTGACACAATTGACGGCAGAAGCAATACTTTGCCACTCGCACTGCTTCTTTTTATTAGTGACCCCACTGCTGTGGCCACCAAATAACACAGTTTTCCGAGCCTCCACCTCCCCTACAAGTGTTTCAATCTCAGTATCTGAGAAATTACGTTTTTTTCCTCTTTTCTCACGTGTCGCCCATTATTAAAATTAGGCTAACAGAAATGCACGTTTTCACTTTCTTGGATTAATTAATTGGCGGGGTCGCATGCCAGTTTTCCAGGTATATATGGGATTCCACTCTCATTTACATGCTGATCAGCAATCATGAGGGTGATTTGCATTGACTATTTATGGTTAAAAATGGGCGTGTACAGGGCGGGATATGAGGCTGGTTCACGTACGCACATCTGCGGGTGATCTGTGATTTATAAAGGGAACATTGCTTACAGGTGTGCGTACGCACGGAGTTTTTATAAATCGGAATATTTTTGGCCGTACGCCATTTTTGGCTTTGGGCGCACGTAAACTTTTAGTAAAGATCCTACGCATATTTTTATAAATGAGACCCCAGATGAGCAGAGGCTTTTCAATGTAAGTCTATTTTTTTTTTTTGGGATTTTTATGATTTTTAATCTTCATTTTTATGAAAACCGTAAGTCCAATCAGTCTAAAAAGATATAGGCAACTCGAGTCAGCATCAGTCTGAAGAGCTGGGCTGAGTTTGGAGTCTGTAGAGTTAAAGCTATAGGAGGGAGTAGCAGTCAGAAATTTAGTCTCAGAAGAATAATAATAATAATAAATTTTACATAGTAGATCAGTAAGTTGGCTTTCTCAAGCCAACTTAATAAGTTTAAATAGTAGATCAGTAAGTTGGCTTTCTCAAGCCAACTTAATAACCTTATTAATAGCATTACTATAGTAAAGCAGATAGCCCATAATGCAAAAGTTTCTCCCCCCATTTAAAACGTTGGAAAACTTGCACTCTCATGCCTTGGTCAAATACCCACACTTGCGGTCTTTTGCACTTGATCACTGACTACTTATATGACGCATTTCCTGTATTTGGCCCCAAGCGTTCAAGTGAGGGATGAAGACCACAAGTGTGTGTACAACTTTTCATTACCTGATGGGACACACTTTAATTTCTGGTGCTTCTAATTAAGTGATAAAAAGCAGTTGCAAATGATGTACAAAATAAATATAGGCTACTCACCTTTGCACCAATAAAACATGTTGCACTTTGTTTTACTACCAAATTATATGTAACATCTAATTATTATTAATATTTAACTTACATTGGAAAGTTTTCAGTGACCTCTCGCGATCTTGGCAAAAAATTTATTTCCACAGCATGAGGGGATACACTAAGGCCTTGAATACTGCTTGTGGAGCGGTATTCGAGATATTGTGGATTTAGTGTGTGTTAAGGGGGCACTGCGCTTTGGCGTTTTTAAGATCTGGACAGTCTTGCGCACTTACTTCCTGTCACGCACCTGCACACTTGCATTCTCAGACTTGGACACTCAGACACTTGCGCTTCCCGCTAATCACTTGAAGTCTTTTTTATTTTGTATTATGTTCTATTTATTTGTTTACTTTTTGTTTGAATCTCTCAACATTTTACAACAGTAGTCAGGTAGTGTCACAAGTCACTTGTAATAATCCACTTGCACTCTCCACCTACCTGCGACATCACTTGCAATCGACACAAATCCACTCATGCGTGTTGCCAATGGAGACAAGACGCTTGTGGCAGTGATGATTAAAACTATAATTTAGCACTATAACATACAGGGTCCTGCAAGAAAAAGACAAGACCCGCAAAATCCACGGCCACAGAACAGTAACAAAACACTTAATATGGCTTAATGTGTTAAAATAGGCCTACATTAAGTGTAATTAAAAGATCAAATTATATAGTTAGTAGCCTATATTTTTTATAAAATATAACATTTTCTTATATTATGCCACATTAAGCGCGTTTTTTCTATGGGGAAGAAAAACGATTATCATGCAATTCAGCTCATATTGGCTCATCTGCTTGCATGTACACAGATTATATTTTTAATAAGTTCTATAGAATATTTGGTCTTTTTTTATCACCGTCTTCATTAAGCCGCGTTTTCTTTATGGGAGGAAAACGCTTCTGTTTTTCTGGGCTTACCTGCTTTCATGTATAATTTATTAATAAACTGTATCCTGAACTCAGCCTTTTTTATACCACTGTCTTAGTCCCATTAATTAAGCGTTTTCTTTCTATGAGGTATACACTTAAAGTGCAATTTACTGTGTTACGTTCATACTCTGGACTATTCTGCTTGTCTGTATGCTTTTATTAATAAGGTGTGTGCTGAATTTAGTCATCCAGTGTTTTACATTAAGCGTTTCAGAATGTAGTGGTTTTTATGTCCCAAAACCGTGCCTTAAAGGGTTAATTCACCCAAATATGACCCAAATTCTGTCATTAATTACTCACCCTCATGTCGTTTCAAACCCGTTAACAAGACCTTCGTTCATCTTCGGAATCGATGGAATCTGGAGCTGTCTGACCCTGCACGGACAGCAATGCAACTGAAATGTTCCCAAGTCCAGAAACGTAAGCAAGGAGATCTGTAAAAACAATCCACGTGACATCAGTGGCTCATCCGCAATTATACGAAGCTACGAGAATACTTTTTGTGAGCAAAAAAAAAAAAAAAAAAAGACTTTCGTCACGCCTATACACTGTTTCCATTCAGATCAAATCACAACAACGTAGGAAACAGTTGCGGCATGACGTGGCTGAGATATTCTACAAAATGGCACAAGGGTGATGCAGTGGAGATAAATTGTTGAATAATGTTGTATTTTTTTTCTTTTTGCGCACAAAATGTATTCTCATAGCTTCGTATAATTGCGGATGAACCACTGATGTCACAGGTTTCGACAGGTTTGAACCAACATAAGGGGTGAGTAATTAATGTCAGAATTTTCATACTTGGGTGAACTAACCCTTTAATAAGCATGCACTGACAATATCGTCCAAGCTTCAAAACCAAAAACTCTATGAACCTCTCTATTGTCAACTTAAGGAGCAGTATTAACCACTACAAGCTGTAACTGTAAACAGGAAGAGTTTGTCTGAACTCAACTGGTTTTGTGAGAAAACGCTAATATCTTTGCAAGAGAACTTAAAAGTTTTGCGAGGGAACGCAAAAGTTTCTCCGAAGGAACGCAAAAGTTTTGCGAGAGAACGCAAAAAAAAAAATCTGAAAAAAATATTTTCCTCCCACCCCAAATTTTTTAGGGGCTCCGTAGTATTGAGCAGATTAGCCATGATCAAGAATTTCATATGCTTGATTTCATATAGTTTTCAATAAGAGCTAGAAAATACAGATGCACCAAAGGAAGATCTTCAGGGTGTCAATGCTACAGTTCCGCAGACAGACATAAACGTTGAGGAGAACCAGGAAGAGGCTGAGGAGAAAAACACACAACAGGTTCATAAAGGAAGACATATGAATGACAGCATGGGTTTCCCAGAAAATGTGATGGAAACCAGTACCTGTAAACTGGAGGAACAGAAAACACATCTGGGCGATCAACAACCAGGATTTTCAAGTGGTAGGTGTTTGTCACATTTATAGTTTGTCAGGATACATTTGGATGAATAATTTTTGTATATTCCAAAGTTAATCTGCACTTGAACATACATATCATTAAGATAGTGGATGGAGCATATCAGCCATGATCAAGAATTTCATATGCTTGATTTCATATAGCCTTCAATAGGCTAGAAAATACAGATGCACCAAAGGAAGATCTTCAGGGTGTCAATGCTACAGTTCCGCAGACAGACATAAACGTTGAGGAGAACCGGGAAGAGGCTGAGGAGAAAAACACACAACAGGTTCATAAAGGAAGACATATGAATGACAGCATGGTTTTCCCAGAAAATGTGATGGAAACCAGTACCTGTAAACTGGAGGAACAGAAAACACATCTGGGTGATCAACAACCAGGATTTTCAAGTGGTAGTTGTTTGTCACATTTATAGTTTGTCAGGATACATTTAGATGAATCATTTTTTGTATACTCCAAAATTAATCTGCACTTGAACATACATATTCATGACTGTAGAAAAAATAGAATGATACAAACCTATTAGTGATATCTTTTGACATAGGTTATCTTTTAGACAGGGATTCAGGTAAGATTTATCTAGAGCATCCATTTGTCAAAGACCGTTCACCACTCTTCTGAGTGAAAGAAAGGGGCGGTGAATATTAAGACGGTTTAGAGATGAGGTCTGCACTGTGCATTTAGAGTAGATGACATACAGCGTTGCAATGTATCAAACTTTCTAGAATTTATCAGTGTCTGCTAGAAACCTACTGCTGTTTCAAGATTAGTTGTTAAAGTGAATGATAGAAAGACACGTTAACAGACAATAAATAATGCAATTTTCATGTGAAAGAGAAAGAACAGAGACTGCTTTCATGTACGTCAGAATATCAGGTCAGAGGCAGATACAGTAAATATTTGGGTGAAATATGTGGATTTGTGTATATGAAGTCAAAATGGACATGAACAGCATATCCAAAACAAAAGATTTTCTTGTCTCTTTTTTATTTTACTATGCTGTTGAATTTTTCTAGATGTTAAAGTGTACATCTTTCGGACTGGAAAAACATATGGCTATGATAAGAACTTTACTGACATGCTACAAAGGCGAATTGGGAATCTGACAGAAGTTTCAAGAGTGGACGAGAGTGATATTATTCTGGTTTTCTGTCCTGTTGTTTCCCGAGCTGGAACTGACATTGACACAGCACTTGAAAGATTCAGTGGCAAGACAGGTTGTTTGAGTTTACGGTTCCTTTTTAATTAATAAATATTTTTATTATTCAGAATATTATGGAGTACATGATATTTTAATAGTGAGGACATTAGACAAATTTGTTTTTCTGAACAGATTCTAAGCTGGCTGTTCTGGTGGTGCTTCATCACACGTTTGACCCAGAGAAAACCATCCCAGACAGCAGCAGATCTGTCAAGAGGACAGACATACTCACAGTGGACTGTCTGTTCTATGAGGATAGAGGATTACTGAAGTGTCAGAAGAATTCAAATGCAGTTGACAAAACTGTGAACTGGTTAATACAGCAGGTACATGCTCTAAAATATTTAATTTGAAAAACACATCACTGTACTCATAAGCTCATGTTGTAATCATTCTCTACAGGGGAGGCAAACAGGTGTCAAAATACGTCCACGTCAAAGTAGGTTAAAGTCACTTTTTGTCGTTAAATATAACGTCAGTAAATATAGCATTTAAGTAACATTAATTATGTTGCTCATTGTTTTATCTTAATTTCTACTGATTTACCAAACAAAAGACTTTACAAACCCAGGACAAAACCGAGATCAAGAACATGAAGCATTGGCCAAAGGAAATAAGGTAAATGTTATATTGTTGTGCTTAGGTCAATGTTTAAAATGCCAAACAGTGTTTATCCAGATACTGTGACTAATTTATAAGTTGTATGTCTGTAAAATATACAGAGGCAGAAAATGGGAAACAATGAACCTATACAAGTAAGTTTGTATCTTATGAGGGATCTCTCACGATAATTGCTTGTCTAGTCACACACATTAAATTTTTTTTTCAAGAGTTAATAGAACAGTATACCTCCTCCTAGATTAAGAAATTCATTTTTAAAACTGTATTATTATTTTACATTCATTTTGGTCTGATCATATTTGTATGTTGCGCTGTTTTTCTTATTCAATCCCAATTCATTTTCCAGAAAAGGTCAAAGTGTTCTCCATTTTGGATGAAAAGATGAAAAGCTGTCAGAAGAAGTTTTTTGACATTTTGAGAAACCGAACTGAGAATCTGGAGGAAGCTCACACAGGGGGCGAAAGTGACATTATTCTAGTTTTCTGTCCTATTGTTTCTCGAGCTGGAACTGATATTGAAGCAGCACTGAAGAATTGTGTTTACTCTACAGGTTGTTTTATTATCATCGTCACACTATTTTAAATAAAGATTTTAATTCCCAGAATATTCTGCCTCAAATTTATACATGTATAAGCATTTCAGATGAAATTATCTTAAATTTGTCTATGTCCTTAAACAGATTCTAAGCTAACTGTTCTGGTGGTGCTTCATCACACGTTTGACCCAGAGAAAATAGTCCCAGACAGCAGCAGATGTGTCAACAGGACAGACATACTCACAGTGGACTGTCTGTTCTATGAGGATACAGGATTACTGGAGTGTCAGAAGAATTTAGATTCCACTGAAAAAACTGTGAACTGGTTAATACAGCAGGTATGTAACAAGATGCTCCATTAAATATGAACACTGCTCTAAAATGTATTGAACACACATTACTAATTAAGCTCACATTGCTTGTTTTTTCTGCAGGGGGCAAAAATAGGCAAAACAATATCACCAAGTCAACGTAGGTTAAAGACATTAAATTAGTCATTTTAATTAACTGGAAAATCAATAAATAAAAGCCTACATAATTCTAAGAAAATCAAGCATCTTTTTTTACTTCAAGTGATAATAGGATGCTTGTTTATGTTTTTGTTTTCATTTGCATTGTTTTAATGATCAGTAACACACAATTTATTTTTTAAAACTGTCCCTTATTTCAAACAGATGAATCATCTGCCTCTTCAGGTGTAATTTCATATTTGAGAAAGGTAAGAAGAAATACTTTTCTGGAATTGACTGTCTGTAAAAACACTACAGTGCAACAGAACAAATATTAAACATACAGCAGCTTTCTCATGTCCTAGTTTGGCATGAAGAACTGATGTCATAAATTTATTAAGATATTGAGATTTTTGTAAAATACACTTTTATTCAACTTAATTGTTTTCTACAACTTTCATACATTATTTCATGGTAGAGTAACACCTGTTTCTCTGAACAGCATTATCATTAATAGATAAGTAAGTAGAAATTAGTGTGATATTTTATGTGATTAAGTTTAATTTATTCATAGTTAATTTCCCTCATGTCGTTCCAAACCCGTACGACCTTTTTCCATCTTCGGAACACGAATTAAGATATTTTTGATGGATTCCGAGAGTTCTCTGACCCTCCCATAGAAAAAGAAAGTGCAAAGAAAACAAAAATAAAGTTTTTATTCAACAATTTGTCTCCACCCTGGCATCATTTTGGAAAGTATTCACATATGTAAACAAAGTATGCAACGTATCTATGTGGATACGTTGTTTACATTCAGATCAAAGCATAAACAACATATCTACGTACATATGTTGTTTACGTATGTGATACTCTCCAAAATGGCGGCAGGGTGATGCAGAGGAGACAAATTGTTGGATGAAGTCTTTTTGTTTTCTTTATGCACAAAAAAGTATCCTAGTAGCTTCATAAAATTATGGTTGAACCACTGATGTCATCTGGATTATTTTACTATGTTTTTTACTGCATTATTTTTACTACATTTCTGAGCCTTGATCGTATAAGAATCCTTGCTGACTATGGGAGGGTCAGAGAGCTCTCGGAATTCATCAAAAATATATTAATTTGTGTTCCGAAGATAAACAAAGGTCGTACGGGTTTGGAACGACATAAGGGTGAGTAATTAATGACAGAATTTTCATTTTGGGTGAACTATCCCTTTATGTGTATAAGAGCTGTCAGGTCCAATAGTTCTGAACAAAGCTAATAAAATGGTCCAGTATATCCAGGAATTTTTCTATATATAGTTACTAGTTAACATAGAAGAAGTGCAAAAATACTGGCTAATGCAGAAATGACCTGTTATTATGTTGGGGTGCAATTAACATGTAGTACAGACTTTGATAGACAGTGCTTCAGAAATAATAATGCTAACTAGATTAATAAAAGTGACAGCAGAAAAACACAACACATATGACTACACATGAAGTGGATTATTATAGATTATTCCACTGTAGTTGTGCTTCTTTGAAAATTGTATATACACACACACACACACACACAAACTCTCTGTATATATACACAGTATATATATATACACACACAGTGCACAGCATAAAGGAGTACAGCCCCTCTAAAACTTAACAAATTAAGCAATTACTCTTTACTTAGAATACATGTGAGGGTTCTTTGGAGATATAAGAGGAATACCAAATTATTGTTTTAAGTGTAAAAATTTAGCAGAAGTAACACCAACATTCAAAAACAATGGACTTGTGATAAGGCTCCTGAAATAATCAGGTCTTAACTTTAAGTTTTGATTTAGTGATGAGTGGATTTTTGCTAGAAAAAAAGCAGGAGAAATAACATGCAAGTGTCTCAGAGCCGGCAAAAGCTATGAAAAGAGTGCCACTTTATCTCACAGAGTATGACGCAGTCTGCAAAAGTGACATGCATGGTTGTTTATACACACCAGAACTACCAACTGAAGCCAAAGCAAAATAAACTTATTTAACCTCTTCCAAGGCCCATATTTACAAATTAGAGACTTCTGGGAATCCATACTCTGGTCTCAAGAGACCAATTCAATCATTTCGGATCCATAAGCATCCAAAATGTTCTGGTGTTGCTAGAGGAGGAGTACAGTGAGAAGTGCTTGGTACCCACAGTGGTAGTAAAGCTTTTATATAGGGATGAATGAGTGCTGAAGGTGTGAGGGAGTTGTGCTTTATCAATGCTGGCATGAATTCACATACTACCGTGTGATGTAATACAAAAACTTGAAACAGAAGATGCTACCCTCCCCTCATTCCCTGCATGGGCATTTTTCAGCATTACAATGAATATATTCATTCTCTGAGCTAAGCAACACTCCCCATTAAAGATCAGAGCATAACAGAGCAAAGTTAAACAGGACAGATGTGAAAATTTGTCATGAACTTGTACACTCCGTACCAAGAAGGGTCAGAGCAGTATACTTTAAGTTCTGTAAGACATACGAAGTACTATAATATACATTTTCTGAATTAAATCTCAGGTGTACTCAATTCTTCAATCCTTCATTTAAACAAAATTGGCTAATTTACTTATCTTTAAGAAAATATTGGCATATATTTTCTTGTTTTTATTAAGTATATGTTTAATATGTTTAAATTTTGCTATCTTACCATGAATTATATTATTATATACCATGAATTTACTTTATTCAGAGGGGGTGTACTCATTAATGCTGTAAACTGTATATATTATTACTATTATTTCTATTTATATATATATATATATATATATATATATATATATATATATATATATATATATATATATATATATATTTATATATATATATATTAGTGCCATCAAACGATTAATCGCATCCAAAATCCAAAATAAAAGTTTCTGTTTGCATTATATGTTTGTGTACTGTGTATATTTATTATGTATAGGCTATATAAATACACACACATGCATGTATATATTTCAGAAAAATATGTTATTTTTATATATTAAATATATTTATAATGTAAATTATATGAATATAAATATAGACATGTAAATACATATAAAAAAATTCAAAATATTTATACTGTATGTGTGCATTTATATATACATAATAAATGTACACAGAACACACACATATTATGCAAAAAAAAAAAAACATTTATTTTGGATGTGATTAATCACGATTAATTGTTTGAAGTTATTGCAGACTTTAAGCAGGGGTGATTTAAAGGTACTAACTGAATGTATATCACAGTAACAATAAATTCTGTGTTTTGTATAGTTTAGAGCATAGCAGAATGACACTGAGGATCGCTTCATCGACCATTCAGAAAGATCCTGTGACAACTACATACCTCGACTCTTCACAGTTTGAGATCTACTTGAGCTTGTGTCTATCAAATACAAATGTTTTCAGCAAGTGCTTAAAAAAATGCAATAATTTAATCAGTTAGTTATTATCCAGTTTTATTCCAGCCACAGTGAACTAAAAACAGAAGTCTTTGTTTTATTAGGGTAAGGGTTAGGGTATTTACAAAAGCCTAGCATGTTGACAGGCATTTACAAACCATTATACTGAATAGTTCTATTGGCTACTAATGTACGCAAATAAATGACCTGATAATGAGTGTACAAAGCAGTAAAAAACTCTCCTTGCTGCATGACAAAGCCCATATATGATAATAAACTAATGTTCAGTTCTTCTGTCTAATTCCTTACATTTATGCAGAGGCAAATATAACTATGTAACAAATGAACAAAATTTCTGTGTATTTAATTAAGAGATTTTCAATTAATTGTTTCTTTGCTGGTGTAAATGAATCATACTGCATTTAATCTGCATGATGTATTGATAGATTATGTCTGCTACTGTGCCTTTACTCTAAATCTTAGCCTGTAATAAAAAAAATAAAAAAACTTATAACAAATCACAGTAAATTTGGTGTAAAACTGTAAAGTGTGTTGGTGTCTTTTGTTTAACTGTGGAAAATCATTTTTATTAAATAAGGTTTATGTTAAATAATCAATATAGACCTTAAAAAAAGTACATATTATATACATAATATATCATTACATGATATATGAAAACTAAAACCGCCAGTAGGTGGCGGCAAGTCACTGTCTTAATGAATGAGGCATTGAATCAGTTTTTTTTTTTTTCCAAAAGGAAGCAAATGACTGATGACGTTTTGAATGGGTTATTTAAAGCCCCATTTCCCAACTTTTTTTCAGACATGGCACCCTTTCAAATTCTTAAAAAAATTGTGGCACCCTACACAAACACAACTGCTCTACAGGCCCTGCTGCAGTCTACCCTCTCTGCACTGAAGCTGATGGTTCACTTCAGAAGCATCTTAAAGAACACTTCAAGTGTTTCTTTGATGCCACAGTAAAAACTATAGCCTAACTAATAAAGTTCAAACATTATAACTGATAAGAGAACAGTAAGTCATAAAATATGGAAAAAAAAAAAAAAAAAACACAAATTACAACTAGTTTTACTCAGGGCTTAATTTGTACCGGCGTTGAGCCCAATTCTGACCCCCTGCTAGATTATTACCCCCCTAGTATTGGTAGGTTTAGGAGTAGGTTTGGGGGAGGGGTTAGGATTAGGGTTGGGGTTAGGATTAGGCAATCAGGTAGCGATTTGAACGAGGGGGTTAATAATTTGGCAGGGGGTCAAAATTGGACACAACACCTGATCCGGATCCGGCACCTCATTTTGGCACATCGCCCTCCTCAGGCGCCAATGAAAGACGTTCGTTCTGACCTATAGCGTGCATGTGATATATTTAATGAAAAATCTTCTATTAAGAGCGCTCTTGCCGTACAATAACGAACTTCAGCGTGCAAAAGACGCAACATGTGAACAGCCCCTTAGGCTATTGAGAGAATGAAAGAGAGAAGACGCGGTACAGCAGAATCTGTTTTTAAATGACAGATTTAATCTGATAGTTTGTGTGTATTTACTCATCTGGCCTAATATACTGAGTAAATGTCTCCAGGAATTTCCTTTATTATTAACTTGAAAGCTGCGGGAATGAATACAACTATGTGGCGTCTGCAGGTGCGGCTGTACGCACTGTGCGTGAGCGCTCAGGCTGACCTGAGAATTCCCCCGGAAACATTTCAGCAGTTATTATACGTAACGTGTCCCGTATTTCTGTCGACTGAACCAGTCATGCCATTAATTATAAATTTACGTTTCTCTCTTGTTTCTCCTATAGTAGCCAGCTCGATTTTCTGCACACCAAACCAAAGTCAATTTCTGCTCACGTCAATTTCTGCTATAAATATTACGCCAAACAGAAAATAGTGCTATACTACCACTGATCTATATATGACAGTGTATACTACGCACTTTCATGAGATCCGGTCAGCCTACAACAGTCTAATTTGTATTATTTTTTTTAAATAAAAACAAAACATTGTGCTTTTTAAAAATAAAGAAAACAAATAGGGTGCGCTATTCTTCTCGGTTTTCTTGAACTTGTGGCGCGGAACTCGGTGCAGTTTTTTATTTGGTTTTGTTAATATGTTCGTTATTTAAGTGAAATAAATGTTTAGGAATGTTTATTCTATTCCTTTTATATATGCTGTTTTATTCTGTTTTTCTCCATACACAGATGCAATGCGGGTGCGTGATGTGACGATGTGTGAATAGTTCTATGTTTGCTGCTATATGTTAAGTTTAAGTTCTATGTTTTAATTTATTTAAATCTAATTTAACCTTCAAATTTTGTTGGTTAACGGTTAATGATCGGCTAACGAGCGTCGGTTGTTGTCATTTAGGAAAATTAATCGAAATCAAAACCGCTCGGACACCATGATGGAGAGCCAACTTTAAGAAAATTAAGATGTGTCGTCTATAAGTGGCCATTTGCACCAGCAGATTTAATGTTTTCTTTTCTTTTCTTTTCTTATTTTTTTTAATTGTGATTATCCACTTTAGAGCCCTGCATTTCAGCCCGGACCCGACCTGGAGAGCTAACTTTAAGAAAATTAAGATGTGTCGTCTATAAGTGGCCATTTGCACCAGCAGATTTAATGTTTTCTTTTCTTTTCTTATTTTTTTTAATTGTGATTATCCACTTTAGAGCCCTGCATTTCAGCCCGGACCCGACCGGCTCCGGCTTATTATTTAAGCAGGGCCGGACTTCGTGCTACAGCGACTGTCAAGACCGGCTCGACGGTGTTTAGCGTCAGTAGCAGCAAGCGCAAGTGCCTTCAGCGCATCTGGAAGAGATCCGCGTTTAAACGCACATGATCAGCTAAAGCTTGCCGCAAAGCCCCAGCAAAAGTAATTACCATGAACGTGTCAGGGGGAAATAGTAAAGAGATATTTTAATTATTTATTTATAAACTAGTCAGCTGCAAAGATGATGTTGCCGATCCTGACTCGCCATCTCCTCATTGGACGCGCCTTTAGAAAGAAATGCATATTTACAGATTACATAATGAAAGAGTTTTTGTTTTCGATTATAAAAAGTTCATATTAAAGTAGTAATTTAAAGCTTTCTATAGATATATTTGTCATGAATGTGGGGCATATATTCGCTGGGTGTCGTTAATTTTTGTGAAGCGCTCCTGGTCAAGATGAGACGGCAGAAAGCGCATACTGTTTGTTTTCTTTATTTTATAAAAGCACACCGTTTTGTTGATATTGTGAGTGCACACAAATAAAAGCAGACCTTTTAAAGTTCCGAATGATGATGTATTACTCTTACCTTTATGAGCAAAAATGACTTGCATATAAATTATATGCATTAAAATAAAGTATTTTAAGTTGTTTCTGCTGTTAGAAAAAAAACATGCAAGTGACGGCGCTGGCGCCTCCATGTCCTGCAGAGTGCTTTAGCTTCCACTCTCCGCACAAATGATTGGATATGCGCCTAACAGCGCACATTTATCTAGGTTGTGATATTGAACTGTTTTATATCTATAGATTTTATTTTAGGCAAGTCTAAAATAATGTGATTGCACAAATGCTCCGTTACCTCTTCTTCCTCTAATCACATGCCAGATCCATTACCCCACTTTGTTCCGGGACCTCGCAATTTACAAATTAAGCACTGGTTTTACTCATTAATGAATGTCTGTTAGTAATGAGTAGCCTAACTGGACCACATCTGCCACACTGAACTAATGCCTGAATCACTTATACATACGTAGGATTGGGAACCAAGAACCGGTTCTTATTCAGAACCAGTTCTGTTCTTTTTCCTGAGTTTTAATTCTCTTCTATTTATTAGTTTTGGTAAGTTTGAGTTGGATTCTCGCGACTAGGGTTGGGGAGCTGTGAGAGGATTTCGCCGGTGTTCTGACGAATCGGCGTTTCCCGTAAAGGATGTCACAAACCAAATAACAGACACACCGTCCTGACTCTTTAATTACTGAGCACATTGATTCCAATGACGCGCATTCCACAGACGCGTCGTGTCTTTAACTACCCAGCACATCGTTTCCCACAAGTGTACGCGCACTCGCGCCTCTGATAACTGTGCACGTCGTTTTGTCTGACTGTACATGTACCGGCAGCGCGCAGCACCTTCCGCCACTAAATTACATTATATTTGTCCCATATTGTCATTAATATACATACTGACTTCAACTTGGACCACTAAATAAATAGACTGCTATTGTTATGTAAGTATGAGGGATAGATTATTTAGTGTACAGGTCATTTCAAGAGTGATAAACAAAGTGATAGAAAATATTTGTTTTAATGCATTTTAAATGTTTAAAAATGTGGAAACCACTCATTGCATCACACCATCTCCTCACTGCATTATTATTTGTAGGGGCTTTATGGAGTGTGGGTGTATACATGGTTATAAGTCTAACAGTTTATATTTCATTAATTTAGGGAAATGAACAAGTGTCTTAGCCCTCAAGGGACTATTTGGCCAACCAGCTTATTCCTGCTTGAAAAGCAAAATGTTATTGATAGTGTAAAAAACATCAACTTTGAAAAACATGCTGATTGATGGACTACCATTACTCAACATTACTTACCTTCCAGCAACATTACATTCAATGAAGGTAAAATAGTATAAAACATAATAATAGTTCATTTAAATGGAACTGGAATCGGAAAATTTCTAACAATACCCAACCCTACTTATGAAGATCCGTATACTGTAATATATGTTGATTTTTGACATTGCCAACATTTAAATTAAGTTGACAGTAAGTAATAAAACAGTATTGAGCATTGAAAAGTTGAGTACTGTGCACTTTTCCTTACCACTATTTTTTAATAGTTATTTAATGATTTTAATAAAACCGGAATCGGAACCGGAACCAGATTCCCAACCCTACTTATACCTCACTCGGCTTTTTTAGTAATCATATGATTAATTCATGCTTTTTTGATGCGATAATAGGATTACACATTGATTTTCTTCATGGTCTATTCCTGCATCCCTGAACTATATCACCCATGTACTGACCAGCCCATGTCTAAAAATCTAGTTCCTCCACAGTCATTTACTGTTGCTAAAGTGAAAAATGAAAATATGCAGCAGGTTCCTGCAAGGCAAATCGCAGCAAATTTGTTTACTTTTTTTTTTTTTTTTTTTTTTTAAAGATGCTCCAAAATATGAAAACTGCTTTAAAATCATTTGGAAAACATCCCTGTTTACTCAGTATCATCATGTGCTCATTGTACTCATGTTATGATGATTCACTAGGGGAGGAAAAGAGGTGTCAAAATATGTCCAATATCAAAATAGGTTAAAGCCACGTTTTGTCATTAAATATAGTCTATATTATTATATTATATTATATTATATTATATTATATTATATTATATTATATTATATTATATTATATTTCTGTCAAGAAAAAAAAAAAACTTTTTTCTGCTTTAATGTGAAAATTGCATGCTTGTTTATGATTTCTGTATTCTCTGCTGTATTTCAAGCTGGATTCCATCTTGGGGACTGGGAAGACCATGACAAGACAAGGGTCAATACACACATGTCTGTCTGTTATTGCTTGCTGCAGTGCGTCATATTGTATTACACAGAGACAAATTTAATTCATTTGTTTAACAAATGATTAGCTATTACATGCATATAAATCACCTCAATATTTTCTTCAATGTAACTTTTCTTTAATGTCATGTGTGGAAGAACTAACTTTAAATACAGTGCAACCCACACTCTCCATCTATAGGGCTTGTTTTTCCCCATTCTTTCATAAATGAAATGAAATATAAAAACTTGCTGGTGAAGTCAAGCTTTTTGTTTTTTGATCATTGTGACTCCAGACTTACCTGTAAATAATTTATTCACAATTGATTTTCACTGACCTTTTAATTTATGCTATGTCACTTGTAATTTCCCTATTTTCCCTCTAGAAGGGATAGTTGTACAGTAACTACAGGCTACAGGGTTTTGTAGATGCTTGCTAACTTAGATGAACTTGCATATGGTAAATTTATAATAAAGGAGAAAATTAAAAGAATACAGACTGTCTTCTGAAAATAATACAAAAATTGTGAAAAATAACGAACAATGCAGTGCACTTTTTTTTTAAGTCTGAGCAATTGTACTGTTAAAATCTCTTTAGGGCGCCATCTAGTGTCTCAAAGCCTATTAACGCTAAAAATGCCACAAAGTACTTCAGATTGCCTTTAAAGTGAATACAAAACATTTAGACGTCTATAGAATACCAAAAATCCTCAGTTAATTATTATTTAAATATAAAGGTACTTTAAAAGTGTACTGTAAAATATTCATTAGTGAATAATCAAATATGTTCAAAGTGCAATATTTATAGATGAAAAAAAAATTTAAGTAAACTTGTAAAATGGAAACAGAAACCAAAATCAAAACTCCACAGCATACTGATATATATACAACCTGTATTTATGAATTAGTAGATATCAGTACATAAATGATTTAATGTCTCATTTCAGCTATACAAGTGATCTGCTCATTCCACTCATTTCTCCATCTCCATCATCATCATCATCATCATCTTCATCCAAACTCAGTGCTTTGTTGAAGATTGAAACCCTTTTGATAAACATGCACAGCTGTTGCATAGAAATCACCTCTATATTCATGCAGCTTAATAGTGTTTTTCTTTAATTTCATGTGTGAAACAACTGACTTCAAATAAAGGAGGGCAACCCACACACTCTATACATTTTAGAGCTTTTTTTCTCCATTCTTTCAGCAATGAATTGAAATGTAAATATTTACTGGTGAGGTCAAGCTGGAGAGAAACAAAGCAAGGCTTAGCAAAGCAAAAATGAGCACATGGTCTTGTTCAGGGAGAAATTGTGCTTTTAGCAGGCAGACCATAGTCAAGGTCACTTTGAAACAAATGTTGGATATGTAGAAATGTCAAAAAGTTAAGTAAAATAAGTCCAAATTGTTATTTAATGATTTGAAAAGGGTAGAGTTGGTAGACTTTCCAGCTTAGGAAAATTAAAAATTCAGTATCTCAAAAAAATTTAATATTTTCTCAAAGATCAATCAAAAAAAGATTTACAAAACAGAAATGTTCAAGATCTCCATAGTACGTTTAATTATGCACTCAATACTTGGTTGGGGCTCCTTTTGCACAAATTAGTGCTTCAGTGCAGCATGGCATGAAGGTGATCAGCCTGTGGCACTGCTGAGGTGTTATTGAAGCCCAGGTTGCTTTGATAGCGGCCTTCAGCTCATCTGTTTTGTTTTTCAGATTTTACTTATCTTCCTCTTCACAATACCCCATAGATTCTCTGTGAGGTTCAGGTCAGGTGAGTTGGCTGGCCAATCAAGCACAGCAATATCATAGTCAGCAAACCACTTGTAAGTGGTTTTGGCACTGTGAGTAGGTGCTAAAGTCCTGCTGCAAAATGAAATCAGCATCTCCATAAAGCTTGTCAGCAGATGGAAGCATAAAGTGCTCCAAAATCTCCTGGTAGATGGCTGCATTGACTTTGGACTTGATAAAACACAATGGACAAACACCAGCAGACGTCACGGCAACCCGAATCATCACTGACTTTGGAAACTTCAAACTGGACTTGGATTCTGTGCCTCTCCAGTCTTTCTCCAGACTCCAGACCTTGATTTCCAAATGAAATGCAAAATTTACTTTCATCTGAAAGGAGGACTGTGGACCACTGAGCAACAGTCCAGTTCTTTTTCTCCTTACCCCAGTAGAAATGCTTTTTACATTTTTTTTCTGATTCAGGGGTGGCTTGATTCTAGGAATGTGACAACTGTAGCCCATTTCCTGAAGACGTCTGAGCGTGGTGACTGTTGATGCACTGACTCTGGCTTCAGTCCACTCCTTGTGAAGCTCTCCCAAGTTCTTGAATCAGCTTTTCCTGACAATCTTCCCAAGGCTGTGGTCATCCCTCTTGCTTGTGCACCTTTTCCTACCACACTTTTTCCTTCCAGTCAACTTTCTATGAATATATTTTGATACAGCACTCTGTGAACAGCCAGCCCTTTCAGCAATGACCTTCTGTGACTTACTGTCCTTGTGGAGGGTGTCGATGATCGTCTTCTAGAAGATTGTCAAGTCAGTAGTCTTTCCCATAATTGTGGTTGCATGTTCTTAACTAGCCCAGAAGGTACCCAGTATTTATACTCAAAATTAATAAAAAAATTATATATATAAACAAACATATTAATCATATGGAAAATTGGAGGTGATTGCATAACTCTTGGAAATGGCTGAAGTCTGCCAGGGAAACACGGGCTCTGAGGCTATACCGTGGACTTTACACATATGGGATCCACTTAGGTCTCACATATGGAACCCAGCCTTCTACCGGTTCTCAAGGATTCAGCGAGTGAAGGCCTGGCACCGGACGCTTTGCCACGTCTAATAATATTATAATACAGGCCTATGGTTCCTGCAAATGAAACTAGGTAATACAAAACGATTATGCGGTCATCAAGGTGAATTGGTTTAGTCTTGACTTCTGGTCGTGAGTGACAGTTGGGGGGATGGGAAATCTGTTGATTGTTGAGTGCCAAATAAACAGAGATGGAGAAGAAAAGTTCAAAGCCATCAGGTGCCCAATTTCGAAAAAAATGAAAAGAAGAAAAGGAGAAACGAGCAAAAGATAAAGGTATCCAACTATGTTCTCTCTCTCTGTATGATTACAGTATCCATTTCATGAATGAAGGGCTAATGTTAATTGGTGGTGGGTATAACTCTTTGTTAGCCTTTTTGCTATGATGCTTGCTATGCTTATACAACATTGGTTTGTTTTAAACTCAATCACGAGATCTAATTTATAATATTGTGCTTTGCAATAAAACTGTTACAAGTTCAGTTATCATTTCCATCAGTTGGTTTAACGTTAGGCCCTGTAAATAACCAACGGCATTTTCAAATCTGTAGGTTAAAGACGAACATTTGCTGTTTATTTGCTATGCAGTATGCTAAGTATAGTTTCCTAAGTATAGTTTTACAAGTCATAACTAAAAGTGTGTCATGCATAGAATTTGAGGCAGTAACCAAAGAGCTAATGGTTCCTCCATGAAAGTTAGATTAATATACAAATTTTGGTTGAAAAATATCCTGAAACCCAAAAAGTTTTTGGTGATTAAAAAATAAAATCCCATTGTTTTTGCCTATACATATAATTTAAAGTCATTTTATTTTTTAAACAACTGAGTCCCAGTGACCATAGCATAACATGAATAAAATATAATTTTTCAATAATTTTTTTTTTTACCATTTGTTTCTATGCTCTAAACAATGTGATGACATGGGGGGAAAAAACGAAAAAAAATAAAATAAATAAATGTTTTTTCCCGGGTCTAGGAGGATATAGCGTAATGACAGACATTTAGTGTGTAAGAGCATGTTTATGTAACCCTTCTATTATGTTTTGAGTCAATTTGACCCCAGGCTGTTTTAGCTTTATAAAACATTATCCTATGGTCTTTTGATTTCAAATGCAATTCAATTGCAATTTCAGGGGCACTTCTAAAATATTTTGGAGCATCCTCTGCCACTGGTCAGGATGAGCCAACCACCTCCCCCGCTACACAGGCCTCTTCTGGAATGGTCTCAACCCTTCAGGATGAGCCAACCACCTCCCCCGCTACACAGGCCTCTTCTGGAATGGTCTCAACCCTTCAGGATGAGCCAACCACCTCCTCCGCTACACATATGTCTCCACAAATATCTGATATTGAGGATGAAGACCTCTTTGCCTCTACTTCTCCCCAGCATGAGCTTTCAGGTGTGCATATCTATGTGTGTGTGTGTGTGTGTGTGTGTGTGTGTAGGCTACAAGACAACTGGACAACTGCAATTTAATGTAATTTTAATATTTCTGATAATTTATGAGTAGGTCTATGTTTTTTCACTGCTATGTGTTTTGAGTAATATGCCAATATGCTGTTTGATAGAAATGCCTGGAGCTGAACCCCCACTGAGCCCCACTGGTGAGGATGAGCCTCTGTCAACCGACCCTGCTAACTGGCCCTCACATCTGACTGACAGGATTCGGACTGAGCTGGTTCGCAGAGGACCAAGTAAGGTGCCACCTGGCTTTGTTTTCCGTAGGAATGAGAGTGATGGGAGAAGTTGCCACCACCATATATTTTAAGAAGACATTAGTAAGTGGTGAAAAGATGGCAAGAAGTTGGCTGATTTATTCAATTAAGAACAACAGCTTCTTTTGCTTCTGCTGCAAATTGTTTTGTTGGAGGAACATATATTTTAAGAGTGCATTAGTAAGTGGTGAAAAGATTGCAAGCAATTATCTCACATCACATGAAAACAGTACAGAAACACCTCAATTGCATGAAAGCATGGAAGGAACTGGCAGTGAGGTTAAAAAGTGGGACAACTATTGATAAGCAGGAGATGGCACTTCTGGAGGCTGAAAGGGTGAGATGGAGAGCAGTGCTGACACGTCTCACTGCTATCGTGCAGTCACTGGCCATTCGAAATTTGGCTTTAAGGGGACACACAGAAACACTGTTCACACCATCAAAAGGGAACTTCCTCAAAGAGGTCGAACTTATGGCCAGGTTTGATCCCATCATGAAAGATCACCTTAACCGTGTCGAAAGAGGAACAGCAAGTCATAACAGCTACCTAGGCCATCATGTGCAGAATGAGCTGATTGATTTGTTGAGAGCAGCAAAATCATATCTGCTATAGTGGGATGACATCAAGCAGGCAAAGTAGTTTTCAATAATTTTGGATTGCACCCCAGATATAAGCCACACAGAACAGTTGTCAGTGGTCATTACAGTGGTGTCACTGATGGAGAAGCCCCATATCAGGGAACATTTTATGGGATTTTTGGAGGCAGAGGAGTCCACAGGCCAGCACTTGGAATCCATGATCCTGACGAGACTTGAGGAGTTGGGAATTCCTTTTGAAGACTGCAGAGGACTGTCATATGACAACGGGGGCAAACATGAAAGGCAAAAATAAGGGAGTTCAAGCCAGACTCTTAGAAAAGAATCCCCGAGCTCTGTTTGTGCCATGTGGGGCACATACATTGAATTTAGTGTGTGTGATGGTGCTAAGGGATCTGTTGATGCTTTAAGTTGCTTTGGTGTCCTGCAAAATCTGTACACATTTATTTTCAGCCTCCACCCAAAGATGGGCCATACTAAAGAACCATGTGAGCATCACCTTAAAGATGTGGGCAGAAACAAGGTGGGAGAGCAAGGTCAAGAGCGTCGAGCCCATGAGGTACCAGGGAGCTGCCGTGAGAGAGGCTTTAATTGAGGTGAGAGACCACACCAAAGACCCTGCTATAAAGGCTGAGGCCCAGTCTTTGTCTGAGGAGATGGGGTCGTACCGCTTCAGCATCTGCACGGTTGTTTGGTATGACATGCTATCTGCAATACAGCATGCCAGCAAACTCATGCAGTCTCCTAACATGCATGTGGACCTAGCCGTGAGTCTTTTGAAGAAGACTGAGCGAGATCTCCAGAGCTACAGGGCAACTGGCTTTGTGACTGCACAGATGGCGGCCAAAGAGATTTGTGAAGATATGAATGTGGAGGCTGTATTAAAACAAAAAAGGCTGAGGTCCACAAAGCGCCACTTCTCATATGAATCACATGATGAGTCTTTCAGTGATGCACTTAGGAAGTTGGAGGTTGAATTCTTCAATGCTGTCGTTGATGCAGCCACGTCAGCCATCAAAGAGAGATTTTCCACATTGGAAAATGTGGGAAAGAAATTCTGAGTTTTGACCAATTTCCCAAGTCTTGCAGACGTGGAGCTGACAGATCAATGCGAGGCACTTGCCACCACACTGCACTTTAAGGGGCACTCTGATTTGGACAGTAAAGAGCTTGTGCAGGAAATTAAGAACTTCCCTGACCTGCCATCAAAGACCATGAGCCTCCTTGAGCTTATCACTTTTATGGATGATAAGGATCTATCGGAGATCTACCCCAACTTTTGGACTGCTCTCAGGATTGCACTTACTCTGCCAGTCACTGTGGCTCAAGCAGAGAGGAGCTTTTCAAAACTGAAGTTGATCAAGTCATACCTGAGGTCCACCATGTCCCAGGATCGGCTCACTGGACTTGCCATCATCAGTATCCATCACTTAATAGGGGAGCAGATTGCATACGATGACATCATTGATGATTTTGCATCAAGGAAGGCAAGAAAGGTCAGGTTTTAGTTTGTTTTCTGTTCTTTAGTTTGTTTTCTGTTCTGGGCCTATGCCCTCTTTAGTGTTTTTTCACATTTGTGTGATGAAGAATTTGTGTTATTTAGAATATTTATTCTATATTTTATTTGTATAATATTCTTAATATTTTTTGTTGATAATAATATTGTTGCTCTCTGCTTTTGTTACTTTTTATATATCTGATTGTATATATTTTTGGCATATTAATATAGTGTATATTTATTTAAGTTCTGATAACTTATACTCATATTTTGTGCAGAATGGTGTTCATTGTCCTTTGGCAATGTTGGAGTTGGAAATTGTGCACCTTAAAAAGTGTGTTTGCTGTTTAAATTGCAATAGTTAATAACTTAATTCTCTTAAGTCTGGCTTTCTAATGAAGGATTTGTGCAATTGAGAAATTACCACTTATGTTGTTATAATAAAATATAACTGTTTGTGCAGAACTTTGTTTGTTATTTTTGTGTGTGTGTGGGGGGGGGGGGGGGGGGGATGGGGGTGTTATTTTTGTGTGTGTGCGTGGGGGTTTTTATTTTTATGTAGAACCGCCACTGACGCAGGGACCCAACTCAGGTGGCTTGTGATTGGACTGGAGAGGGGTCTGAGTGTGCGGTGCAATGCTTACCTGGTTCCACAGGTTGGCAGAGGGTGCATCAGTAGAGCCTTTGTTGATGCTCTCAAACCGCCCGCTGCTGACAGATTTTGGGTGAGGAGGATGAGTGAGGTCTGGTGTTGGGCCGTCCGCAACTCTCCGTCTCCTCCTGGGACCCAGAGATAGTAAAAACTGATCTTTTGTCGAGTAATTGGGTACGGTAAAACTAAACAAAAGATTCTCCGCCTGGTCCTCATCCAGGGGAAGGAGTGGTGCCTTCACCATCTCCTGAAGAGCAGATGCCCCCATCTCTGGGTCGCCTGCCGCCAGGATTGATAGGGGACTGGACAGGTGGAAGGATCAACACATGAAAGTACGCATGCTTCAGGCCGATTGCTGCAAACCAATCTCGGGGACGGACACACCTGAAGATGCGTTTCTGCGTCAACATCTTGAACAGTAACCGATGAAGGGCCGATTCAAAACTCGCAGGTCCAAGATTGGCCGTAACCCACCACCTCTCTTGGGTACAGTGAAGTAAGGGCTGTAAAACCCAGTCCTCATATCGGCTGGAGGGACCGGCTCTATCACGTCCTTTGCCATGTGGACTGCGATCTCCGCCCACAAGACAGGAGCATCGCCCTTCTTCACAGTTGTGAAGCGGATGCCGCTGAACTAGGGGGGACGCTGGTTGACCTGAATCGCATAGCCGAGGCTGATGGTCCGCAGAAGCCAGCAAGATGGGCTGGGTAGCGCTAGCCAGGCAACCAGATATCATGCAAGCGGAACCAGTGGAACCACCGGCGTACCCGCAGTGGGGCAGCAAGGTGGAACGCAGGGACCCAACTCGGGCAACTTGTGAGCGGACCGGAGAGGGGTGTAAGTGTGCGGTGCAATGCTTACCTGGTTCCACAGGTTGGCAGAGGGTGCGTGAGTTGGGCCTTTGTTGATGCTATCGAACCGCCTGCTGCTGCCGGCTGGTGAAGGAGGAGGATGAATGAGGTCCGGTGTTGGGCCGTCCGCAACTCTCCGTCTCCTCCTGTGACCCAGAGATAGTAAAAACTGCTCTTTTATCGAGTAATTGGGTACCGTCGACCGTGAGGCCAATGGCAGAGTAAAACTAAACAAAAGATTCTCCACCAGGCCCTCCTCCGGGGGACGAAGTGGTGCCTTCACCATCTCCTGAAGAACAGATCCCTCCATCTCTGGGTCGCCTGTCTCAGGGTTGGGTTTGCTCTTTTGATTTTCGGCTTGTTTGAAGGTTTGATGGGGGGGTGGGGAGGTGTGGTGGCCTGCCTCTGCCTGGTTCCACGACTGGGCTGCTTGCTCTTCCGCTTGGGGGGCAGACGCAGGGAGCCGCCCTCGCCGAAGAGCAGACTGGGGCGCTGGGGCCGATGGACGGGTGGATGTGTCTGCTCCTGTTTGGCCTAGAACTGCTGGGCAAAGCTCACATTTAACAAAAACCCACCAATTCACTATCTCAACAAATAAGAATACTTAATAAGACCAATTAAAAAAAAAAACATTTTTAGTGAATTGTTGGCCTTCTGGAAAGTATGTTAATTTACTGTACATGTACGCAATACTTGGTAGGGGCTCCTTTTGCTTTAATTACTGCCTCAATTCGGCGTGGCATGGAGGGGATCAGTTTGTGGCACTGCTAAGATGGTATGGAAGCCCAGGTTTCTTTAACAGTGGCCTTCAGCTCATCTGCATTTTTTGGTATCTTGTTTCTCATTTCTCTCTTGACAATACCCCATAGATTCTCTATGGGGTTCAGGTCTGGTGAGTTTGCTGGCCAGTCAAGCACACCAACACCACGGTCATTTAACCAACTTTTGGTGCTTTTGGCAGTGTGGGCAGGTGCCAAATCCTGCTGGAAAATGAAATCAGCATCTTCAAAAAGCTGGTCAGCAGAAGGAAGCATGAAGTGCTCCAAAATTTCTTGGTAAACGGGTGCAGTGACTTTGGTTTTCAAAAAACACAATGGACCAACACCAGCAGATGACATTGCACCCCAAATCATCGCAGACTGTGGAAACTTAACACTGGACTTGGGCTATGAGCTTTTCCACCCTTCCTCCAAACTCTAGGACCTTGGTTTCCAAATGAAATACAAAACTTGCTCTCATCTGAAAAGAGGACTTTGGACCACTGGGCAACAGTCCAGTACTTCTTCTCCTTAGCCCAGGTAAGACGCCTCTGACGTTGTCTGTGGTTCAGGAGTGGCTTAACAAGAGGAATACGACAACTGTAGCCAAATTCCTTGACACGTCGTCTGTGTGTGGTGGCTCTTGATGCCTTGACCCCCCAGCCTCAGTCCATTCCTTGTGAAGTTCACTCAAATTCTTGAATCGATTTTGCTTTGACAATCCTCATAAGGCTGTGGTTCTCTCGGTTGGTTGTGCATATTTTTCTTCCACACTTTTTCCTTCCACTCAACTTTCTGTTAACATGCTTGGATACAGCACTCTGTAAACAGCCAGCTTCTTTGGCAATGAATGTTTGTGGCTTACCCTCCTTGTGAAGGGTGTCAATGATTGTCTTCTGGACAACTGTCAGATGAGCAGTTTATTTAATACACAAGTTTCAAAATTGGAGTTGAATTGCTGAAATAAATGAACTTTTCCACAACATTCTAATTTACTGAGATGCACCTGTTTAATCAAAAGAAAATCAAGCTTTTTTGCTCTTGTGAAAAGAGGATGCTTATTTATTTATGTATTTATTTATTTTTCCCATTTGCATGTACTAATGCTTAGGAACACACTTTAATTTTTAAAACTGCCCCTTATTTGAAACCAAACGTATTTCCATCTTGGAGAAAGGTAAGAAGAAACACTTTTCTGAAATTGACTGTCTGTAAAAAACACTACAGTGCAACAGAACAAGTTTTTTCAGAACATACAGCAGCTTTCTGATGTCCTAGTTTGGCATGAAGAACTGATGTAATAAGATTTAATTTATTAAGATATAAAGATTTTTGTAAAATACACTCTTTTTCAACTGCATATTTTTTTTCTACAACTTTAAGATTTTATTTTATGGTGGAAAACACTACAGTGCAACAGAACAAGTTTTTTCAGAACATACAGCAGGTTTCTGATGTCCTAGTTTGGCATGAAGAACTGATGTAATAAGATTTAATTTATTAAGATATAAAGATTTTTGTAAAATACACTCTTTTTCAACTGCATATTTTTTTCTACAACTTTCAGATTTTATTTTATGGTGGATTAACACCTGTTTCTCTAAACAGCTTTATCACAGAGTAGAACTTAAGTGCATAAGAGCTGTCAGGTTCAAATTTTCTGAACAATTTTCCAGAAGATCCAGGATTTTTTCACAGTAACAGTAAATGATGTAAAACTAGACTTGGCAAATGTCACAACTTTCACTTTCACTTAACACCAACAAAGAAACAATTCACTGAAAATCTCTTAATTAAATACACATATTTTTAGTTAATTTAAGTTTTTATATTTGGATCTATTAACATAAGGCAGAAGAACTGAACATTAGTTTATTATCATACATGGGCTTTGTCATGCAGCAAGAAGAGTTTTACTGCTTTGTACACTCATTGTCTAGTTTAGAGACCACTAAGGACGGTCCTGGATGGGTAGCAAAATGACACTGAGGATTGACAAATCACCTCTCAACCATTCAGAAAGATCCTGTGACTCTAACAACAACATACCTCGACTCTTCACAGTTGAGATCCACTTTAGCTTGTGTCTATCAAATACAGGTGCTGGTCATATAATTAGAATATCATCAAAAAGTTGATTTATTTCTCTAATTCCATTCAAAAAGTGAAACTTGTATATTATATTCATTCATTACACACAGACTGATATATTTCAAATGTTTATTTCTTTTAATTTTGATGATTATAACTGACAACTAAGGAAAATCCCAAATTCAGTATCTCAGAAAATTAGAATATTACTTAAGACCAATAGAAAGAAAGGATTTTTAGAAATCTTGGTCAACTGAAAAATATTAACATGAAAAGTATGAGCATGTACAGCACTCAATACTTAGTTGGGGCTCCTTTTGCCTGAATTACTGCAGCAATGCGGCGTGGAATGGAGTCGATCAGTCTGTGGCACTGCTCAGGTGTTATGAGAGCCCAGGTTGCTCTGATAGTGGCCTTCAGCTCTTCTGCATTCTTGGGTCTGGTATATCGCATCTTCCTCTTCACAATACCCCATAGATTTTCTATGGGGTTAAGCTCAGGCGAGTTTGCTGGCCAATTAAGAACAGGTGTGGTTTGTTTTTAATGAATTGTTGTGGTAGCTTTGGCACTCTGTGCAGGTGCCAAGTCCTGTTGGAAAATGAAATCTGCATCTCCATAAAGTTGGTCAGCAGGAAGCATGAAGTGCTCTAAAACTTCCTGGTATACAGATGCATTGACCTTGGACCTCAGAAAACACAGTGGACCAACACCAGCAGATGACATGGCACCCCAAACCATCACTGACTGTGGAAACTTTACACTGGACCTCAAACAACGTGGATTGTGTGCCTCTCCTCTCTTCCTCCAGACTGTGGGACCCTGATTTCCAACGGAAGTGCAAAATTTACTTTCATCAGAAAACATAACTTTGGACCACTCAGCAGCAGTCCAGTCATTTTTGTCTTTAGCCCAGGCGAGACGTTTCTGATGCTGTCTGTTGTTCAAGAGTGGCTTGACACAAGGAATGCGACAGCTGAAACCCATGTCTTGCATACGTCTGTGCGTAGTGGTTCTTGAAGCACTGACTCCAGCTGCAGTCCACTCTTTGTGAATCTCCCCCACATTTTAGAACGGGTTTTGTTTCACAATCCTCTCCAGGGTGTGGTTATCCCTATTGCTTGTACACTTTTTTTCTACCACATCTTTTCTTTCCCTTCGCCTCTCTATTAATGTGCTTGGACACAGAGCTCTGTGAACAGCCAGTCTCTTTTACAATGACCTTTTGTGTCTTGCCCTCCTTGTGCAAGGTGTCAATGGTCGTCTTTTGGACAACTGTCAAGTCAGCAGTCTTCCCCATGATTGTGTAGCCTACAGAACTAGACTGAGAGACCATTTAAAGGCCTTTGCAGGTGTTTTGAGTAAATTAGCTGATTAGAGTGTGGCACCAGGTGTCCTTCAATATGAATTGTTTTCACAATATTCTAATTTTCTCAGATACTGAATTTGGGATTTTCCTTAGTTGTCAGTTATAATCATCAAAATTAAAAGAAATAAAGATTTGAAATATATCAGTCTGTGTGTAATGAATGAATACAATATACAAGTTTAAAAACAGACGTTTCACTTTTTGAATGGAATTAGTGAAATAAATCAACTTTTTGATGATATTCTTATTATATGACCTGTACAGATGTTTTTAGCGAGTGCTTCAAGTGCGGATATATTAATTATTTTTCAGTTTATTCCAGCCACAGTGAACTAAAAACAGACGTCATTTGTCTCAGATGTCTTTGTTTTTTGGACTCATGGCATCTGCTTGAATTGTATTTACAGAAGCCAAGCATGCTGACAGGCATTTACAAATCATTCTACCGAATAGTTCAAAAGTCCTATTGGCTACTAATGTATGCAAATAAATGACCTGACAATGAGTGCACAAAGCAGTAAAACTCTTCTTGCTGCATGACAAAGCCCATGTATGATAATAAACTAATGTTCAGTTCTTCTGCCTTATGTTAATAGAGGCAAATATAAAAACTTAAATTAACTCGATTTATGTGAACACCCCGTGAACACACACCCGGAGCAGTGCAGCTATATCCAGCGCCCAGGGAGCACTGGGGGTTCGGTGCCTTGCTCAAGGGCACTTCAGACATTGGTATTGAGGGTGGAAGAGAGCCCTGTTCATTAATTCCCTCCCACCTACAACTCCTGCCAGCACCGAGACTGTATTTCTATTTTTTTAGATTAATTATTGTTTTTTTACTGGTTTGGGATTAGTATTTGGCGTGCTGTCCGGGGAAGGGCTCCGAGCTCGGGAATGGCCCGAACCTAGAGTACCCCCCCCTTCCCCGTCTAGTTGTAAAGTGAACTTGAAGTGAGGAGTTGGGGTGGAGGAGGGATGCTGGTAAACCGTCGATGGATGGAGGTAAGACGGCGGTATTTATACTGTGGTATTGATTACTTGATTGTGGTCCACCGGTGTTGATTAGGCTAATTATTTGACGCGCTCCTCCCGAACCTTGTTAATAAAACATCATTTAATCTGCATGATGTATTGATATATTTTGTCTGCTACTGTGCATTTACTCTAAATCTTTGCCTGTAATAAGAAATATACTTATAATTACAAATTTGGTGTAAAACTGTAAAGTGTGTTTGTGTCTTTTGTGTCTTATATATACATATACATATACACTCTTCCTGCAGTTCCTCTGAACCCTGAACTTTAAGTGTTTTATCTTAACTTATGAACTTACATTTTTTTTTATATCCACTCAGAGACTATATATTTTATAAGATACCTAATGAAAAACAGTGGATGGTATTCATACTTTGAGATTTTTGTTGGATACTATCTTGGCCTACTTGGTCGGCTGAAGCCTGAGGATTTCCTGGTAAAGAATCTCAGCACACCATGCCACCCAAGAAGGACCAAAGCAGCAACCAAAGTAATGGAGAGGAGTTGGTGTCGCTTTCACAGTTAAGGGATCTAATGAGTCAACAAAGGGATCTGTTCATGCAACTTCTACAGCAGCAAGAAAGCAACTTTAAGACTGTTGTGGAATTAATTGTGAACAATGTGAACACTCGGATTGACAGATTGATCAAGGAGACACAGGAGCTGAGAAGCAGCTTGCAATTCTCCCAGAAGGACATTGATGATCTAATAAAGAAAATTGATAAAACTGAGTCGGAAAGAACAATTGCTTGTGCTGAAACCAAAATAATGCAGGGGAAATTGGCAGAAATGACTGAGAAAGCAAACTACTTGGAGGGTCAAACAAGAAGGAATAACCTTGTTGTGGATGGCATTCCTGAGACCCAGAATGAAAGCTGGAAAGAGGTTGAGGACAAAGTCAAGTATGTGATAAATGAGAAACTTCACCTGGACAGTAGTCAGATGGTGATTGAACGTGCACATAGGTCTGGCAATCCATCCGGATATTCTGGAAAGAGACCTAGGCCTATTATGGTCAAATTCCTCAGATACAAAGATAAAATGCCTGTTCTGGGAAAGACTAAGGATCTGAAAGGCACCAACATCTATGTGAACGAGGACTACACTGAAGCTGTCAGGCAAAAGCGTAAGGAACTCATTCCAGCCATGAAAGCTGCCAGAGAACGAGGTGACATAGCCTACATCCGACATGACAAACTTATTGTCCATCACCCTGCCCAAAAGCATAAGGATAGGAAAGGAACTAACAGCCAGGAGTTGGAGCTAAGAGCTGAAGTGAGAGACTAGTTTTCTGGTTTCCTTAACTTGAGCTCATATAGACTGAACTGATTTTAAAGAAAAATAATAATTATGGATAGTAGGCCTATTGATGATAAGCATCTCCTTTCTGTTTCAAAGGGTCTTGTTATGGCTCATTTGAATGTCTGCAGCATCAGAAATAAGGTATTTGAACTTATTTGTCTAACTACAGAAAACACCATTCATATCTTGGCAGTATCGGAGACTCATCTGGATGCTACTGTTCTTGACACAGAGATTTCCATTGATGGCTATAATATTTTTAGAAGGGACAGGAATAAACATGGGGGTGGCATAGCATTATATATCAGAGATAACTTTCTGGCAACACTGTGCTCTGAGTTTATCTCAGATGGTTTAGAATCGTTATGGGTTAAAGTGCATCTTCCTCACCTAAAGCCGGTGCTAATAGGTTGCTGTTATAGACCTCCTGGGACTGATGTGCAATACCTGAATGATTTATGTGTGTTAATTGACAGAGTTACAGATGTGAGTGATATTTTTTTACTTGGTGATATGAACATTGACTGGTTTGCGGATCAATGTCCAATGAAACAAAAGATAGTTTCATTGATCGCTGCTTGTAATCTGTCTCAGATGATCTCTCAACCAACCAGAGTCTTTACGAACAGTGCTGGACATACTTCTGCCACTTGCATAGACCATATTTATAGAAATATTCCTGAATGCTGCACTAAACCAGCTACTTGATCTGTGGGTTTTAGTGACCATAATATCATAGCAATTACCAGAAAAACTAAAATTTCAAAATGTAAGGTTAATATAGTACATAAAAGAATGTTTAAGAAATTTATTCCGGAGAGTTTTTTGGCAGATGTTGGTGGTACTGATTGGACTGAGGTGTATGCTGCTGAGGAGCCTGAGGCCGCCTTAAATATCTTTATGGAAAGATTTATGAAGATTGTTGATAGGCATGCCCCTATGAGAAAGTGTATTGTAAAAGGGAGACCAGCCCCATGGCTGAATGAGAGTATAAAGAGCCTCATGAAGGAAAGAGACAAAGCCAAATGTATATTAGTAAAGACTGGATTGGTGGAGGACAGATTCAAGTACTGTCAACTGAGAAATCAGGTTACTAAACTGAATAGATTGATGAAAAAAGATGATTACATGCAGATAATAAATGCTGTAAAGCAAGATGGTAAAGAGCTCTGGAAAACCCTTAATGAAATAATGGGGAGGCGGACATCTGGAAGGGCTTCCTTTGTGGAGTCACAAGGCAAGTTTTTGACCAAACCATCTGATATAGCGAATTATTTTAATGATTTCTACATAAATAGGGTCCATGCACTAAGGCAGAATATGGACAATACTGATTCTAATTACCTAAAGTTTATAAAAAAAAGATGTGATGTTAGATAAGAGTAGCACTTTCCAGTTTAATAATATTGAGGAGTCGGAAGTAAAAAAGTTGTTGAAGTCTCTGCCCGGACACAGCTCAGTAGGTACTGATATGCTGGACAGTAAAGTACTTAGCCTGGTGGTTGACTATGTTTGCGGTCCGTTATGTCAAATATTAAATGCATGCTTAATGAAAGGTGTTTTTTCCCACTATTTGGAAAGAAGGTAAAATTATTCCCTTACCTAAAGATGGCAGACTAGCACTTACTGGGAAGAACAGCAGACCTATTACTATTCTCCCAGTTCTTGGTAAGCTGATGGAGAGAATAGTTCACTCACAAGTAAAGGAATATTTTGAATCTAATGGTTTGAACACAGATTTCCAACATGCTTATCGACAAAACTTGTTCTGCCCTTACAGTAATGACAGATGACTGGTTCAAGGAAAGGGATAATTTAAAGATGACTGGTGCTGTATTACTTGATTTTAGCGCAGCATTTGATGTCATAGATCACAATCTACTCATTGGTAAACTAGAATGCTATGGATTTAGTCCAACTGCCATCGATTTTATGAAGAGTTATCTCACATGTAGGACGCAACAGGTTTATTACACTGGCAGCTGGTCTCACTCTAAGGTCTTGGACTGTGGGGTTCCGCAAGGGAGCTGTCTGTGACCACTCTTATACGCCATCTTCACAAATGATTTACCATCTGTTTTGTGTAAAGCAACTGTACAAATGTATGCTGATGATTCCACATTGTATTATGCTGCAAAACCGTCAGTGAACTGGATTATGTTTTATCAGCTGAGTTAAATATGGTTTCTGATTGGATAAAACAGAATAAGTTGGTGCTGAATATTTCAAAAACCAAATCAATTATTTTGGGATCGAGTCATAAATTGTCATTAATACCAAAGATGAGTTTGAACTTGTCTGGGGAACCTATAGAACAGGTAGATAAAGTAAAATTACTGGAAACAATAGTGGATAGTAAGCTGTCATGGGTAGAACATATTGATATCATAGTGAAGAAGATGGGTAGTGGTATCTCTATGGTGAGGAAATGTCTTTCTTATGTCCCTATACATATTGTGGAGCAGGTGGCTAAATCTTTAATTTTATGTCATTTGGATTATTGTGCCCCTGTATGGTCATCTATATCTAAAGGTCAACTAAAGAAATTACAAACGACCCAAAACAGAGCTGCCAGGTTAGTATTACATTGTCCCATTAGAACAAATACTATTAGTATGCACTGTCAGCTCTCATGGTTAACGGTGGAGAAAAGGCAGGTTTTTAATACAATTAAGATTTTTAGAAACATTGTCTGTTCTTCTCAACCAGTTTTTCTTTTATATAACCAAATTGTTGGGTGTGATCAGGTACATTCTCATGTGACTAGGTCTGTGGATGATGGCCGGATGATGTTACCATGCCCAAAATCAAATGCTTTAAAGAGAACTGTTATTTATCGTGCCATCAGTCATTGGAATAATTGCCCATTGAATATACGTAAAATGAATGGCAAAGACTCTTTTAGGTACCATCTGAGAATGGACTATTTAGATTTGTGAGTAAGGAAAGGATACATTTATTTTATGAATGTAATACTGTAATCATTTATTCAGACTAATTTATGATGATGTGTATTGATGTATATAATGTTATAGTGCTATACTGTTTTTATATTAACATTGTTATGTGATTTCTTTTTGTTGTGGACCCCAGGAAGACTAGCTCGTTCACTTTGGTGACAGCTAATGGGGATCCTTTTTACAATAAACAATATATTAATTCATTCAACTTTATTCATGTCCCCCAAGGGGCAATTAGTTTATATATTTTATTATAATAATAATTACATACTGGCGGCAAGTCACTGTCTTAATGAATGAGTCATTGAATCATTGGTTTAGTTCAAAAGGAAGCAAGTACTGTAACTGATGACTTTTTGAATTGGCAATTTAAAAGAGCATTTCCCAACCTTTTTTCAGACATGGCACCCTTTCAAAATCTTTAAAAAAAAACTGTGGCACCCTACACAAAACAACTGCTCTACAGGCCCTGCTGCAGTCTACCCGCTCTGCAACGAAGCTGATGGTTTACTTCAGAAGCATCTTAAAGAACACTTCAAGTATACAGTAGGCTACTTCTTTGATGCCCCAGTAAAACTACTAGCCTAACTTATAATGTACAAATATTATAACTGACAAGAACAGTCAGTCTTAAAATATGAACAAACAAACAAATTACAACTATTTTACTCATTAGTAACACACTCATAAGTAATGAGTCATTACTAATGAGTGTCTGTTACTAATGAGTAAATCTGGACCACATCTGCCATACTAAATCACTATACCTCGCTCGGTTTCATCAGTAATCACGGTATTTTATTTATTTTTTTTTATTGTGTTGATTTGGTTTATATTTTTGTTTGTTATTGGTCTACACCTGGGTCCCTTAAGTAGCACCCCTGGCCAGCCCATGTATAAAAATCTAGTCCGGCCACAGAGTCATTTACTGTTGCTAAAGTGAAAATGAAAGTAGGCTATGCAGCAGGCTCCTGGTGTGCAAATCGAAGCAATTTCTTTTCTTTTCTTTTCTTTTTTCTTTTTTTATTTTTACAGGGAAAAGACACAGTATCAGAATTTAGACTATTCATGAGTCATCTAAGCAGACTACTTCAAATTCTCTCCAAGTGAATTCTGAAGCTGAGGCAGCAAAAAGAGTAAGTAGCTTCATGCTAAAGTACTTGTTTGGCAACACAACGTTTTATTTCGCATTAAAAATAATGAAAAGTCATGACCTCAGTATGAAGTTTAATTCTCAATGGATTTCAATAGATTATTGTGCTTACGTCTTTGATGTGGCTGTTCTATCAGTCGCAGATAAAATTGTTTTAATACAAGGCTAACACCAGACGACACGGAGGATAGGATCCTAAACTCTAAAACCATCGACACACATACTGCAGAGGATAAAAGTGGTTTGAATGTAGGCTATATATATATATATATATATATATATATATATATATATATATATATATATATATATATATATATATATAAACAGGCCCGGATTGGCTAATCGGGCACGGTCGTGTTTTTTTTCTTTTTCTTTTAATTATTATTTTACCGCAGCCCCACTATTTTTATTTATTTTCTCGCAGGCCCACTCGCAGAGTGCAGATTAATGAGTAGCCTATCTTTTGACTCCCCCGACAGCGGCACCTTGCTCAACATAAATAAATAAACAAATAAATCAGTTGTTGAGAAATGCGAGCAAAAAATAAGAGATACAAAATGGATAATAGAGAGCGCAAAGGCGGCGCTGAAAAGCCCAGAATAAAAAATAAGAAAGCTCTAGAAACTGACGCGGCCAAATATAGCCTATTTTTTCCTTAAATCCAGCGAGAGTAGGAAGACGATGAGACGGCAGGTGTTGTGCCCAGTCCTGACCAGTAAACTAACAGTATTAGGAGCAGTTAGGGTGACCATACGTCCTCTTTTTCCTGGTGTCCTGACATTTTATCCTACCTGTCAGATTTTCCTACCAGTGTTTACTGCGCATGCGCACAGCAATATTGCGTCCTTTTTCTCATGCTAAACAACAATATTTAATGTATCTGCATCACTGCAAGGGTAGGTTTAGGGTTGGGGTGGGTATAGCCTTTAATAAAACACAATCTAATAGGTAGCAAAAAATTATTTATTGTTGGTTTCCTGTAGCTGAATCCCTTCTAGCTTCAACCGCGAATATAACACATAATTACTGTGTTTGCATTACTGTAAGGGTAGGTTTAGGGTTGTGGTAGGTGTAGATGTTAATAAACCATAATTTTATCGGCAGCATTTTTCGTTGTCGAATTGTACTACCCACTGTTCACAACGCACTGGATAGCTGGCCAATCAGAGCACACCTCGCTTTTCAGACCGATGAGCCTTGTAAGAATCGACTTGTTTCAGAAAGGTGGGGCATAGAAGAGAAATAATAATGTACAGTATGTGAAAAATAATGTGTTTTTGAACCTTAAACCGCATAAACACATTTCATTACACCAAATACACAAAATAATGTTCTTTTTAGCAGCATCATATGACCCTTTTAAAGCCATGCACAGGACTGTTTTCTTAATCCTGATCCAGCTGAATTTCTGACCATCACCGCCTGCTCTCACAACGTGTGTGTTCCGCTCCCGCAAACATTCTAATATTGCATAAAATTTTCTTGCTTCGGTTCTGGCCCAGTTCTGGCTGGGTCCCTGGCCCAAAACTGGCCAACACACTGAAAAAATACAGAAACAATTTCCTTCTGGCCCAGATGCGGCCCACACCCTGTAAAATGCATACATAAATATATACAGCAAATATGTGGACTCTTTTGATGGTGTTGTACCAGAGTACCAATAAAAGTCTAGAATTGCCCCTAGCAACTGTCTATTCTGATCAGATTGTAATTTTAGATATGAATAAATGTATAGATGTTTAAACATCTACAAAGTTTTGCTGAGCACAGCTCTGATAACAGCATATTAAAAGCCCTTTTTTCAGATATGAAAACAAATGTTCACTGAGCATGAATATTGAACTGATGCTATTTTGTTCTATACCATTCCTCCCTCAGGTTGGTGTCTATGCAAGACAGGTAGACAACATTGCTTTAGTGACAAATTGTGACAACAATGTTCCATGCATCACATAAATACAGTTGCTTAGATTTGTATGGCATAATTACATTATCAAAAAACATACAGTAAGACGAGTGACAACACAGCCCAGACCAGGCATGAGATAGTTTTGCCCTGTAAGTGTTACCATTATCAAACCCTAATTGACTTGTTTGTTTTTCAGGATAAATAGCAGTAATACTGGTCTATTGTTCCTCCCATTAATATGGATTCAGTGGGAGTGAATGTTATTGAAACTGCAGCTCTGGGGAGACCCTTTCATCTGGGGATGCTGTATGACTGCAGAAAAGATGCGCTAGTACCAGGTACCAGATCAGGAGTTAAAAAAGAGATAAACAAGAAAACAAACAACTCAAAAAAATAGCAAACATTATCATTAAGGAAGATGAAGGGGGGAAATGTCCATGGATGCATTTTTATTGGTTAACCTTATATTTTTTCAATTTTAATATATCTTTAGGAATCACCCTATGGGATAAAGAGCAGCTGCAGCAGAGTATAAAGGATCATCCTCAATGTAATACAGTCTTCAATGTTACAGCTTCAGACTCCATTGAGGATAAATCTAACTTACTGAACTCTTTAAGTGGACTCATCAATGTAAGTGGAGCAGCCAAGTATCTCAGTGACACCAAGAAGTCATTCAAACAGCAGAGACTGACCCTGCATTATCATTCAACCACCAAGTTTGAAGAACTGACCATGAACCACCTGGCTTCTGGAAATATAGCTCACTATGAAGTGTTTGATAAAGATACAGCCACACATGTGGTGACAGCTGTGCTGTATGGGGCAGATGCTTGCTTTGTTTTTGATAGAGAAGTTGCATCAGATGAAGACAAAATCACAGTAGAAGGAGAATTAAAAGCTGCCTTTGATAAACTAAAGGGCATTTCAGTGGGTGCACAGATTGATCTGAGCTTGAATGACAAGCAGAAGACTGCGGTTCAAAAGTTCAGTTGCAAATTTTATGGTGACTTCCAGTTACAATCTAATCCAGCCTCTTTTGAAGATGCTCTGAACGTTTTTGCTGAGCTTCCAAAACTGCTGGGAGAGAAAAAGGAACTTGCAGTTCCATTGAGAGTGTGGCTTTATCCCTTGGACAAACTACATTCACGTGCTGCAAAACTTCAAAAAGACATCAGCCTAGGTCTAATCAAAAATGTTGAATCAGTATTTGAGACCTTAAGTATAACTGAAATGAAATGCAGTGATCTTCTGAAGGACAAACCATCTTTGGCTTTTGCAGGATTTTGTGATAAAATAATGCACATGAAGCAAAACTGCTCTAACTATAAATTAAGTTTCATGAAGAAAGTTGGCTCTCTGTTGCCAAAAATCCGTGGGGATATAGAAAAGGAAACAGCGCTGACTGAGCTTCTGTGTGATCATGAAGAATGTCCGTTCAGAGGAAGTGATCTTGAGAAGTGGGTGAAAGAGAAAGAGAAGGATTCTGTCATAATAAAAACACTTCTCAACCAGCTGATCGATTTTGGTGCCATGGTGGAAGAGAATCTAGATAAAATTTTAATGGATCTGAAAGTTAAAAATATGGTTAGCTATACTTTCACATCATTTGAGTGGCCAGATGTGCTCCTTTCTAAACAAAAGGCCTTCCTGGGTCCCTCAAGAAAAGAAAACAAGGATGAGTCTGATTCCAAACAAAACACTGGATTCACTTCTGACATCAAAATGACTATGAGGAGCAACTTGACTATCTTTAAAAACTTGATTAAATCAAAAACATGTGAACCAGCAAAATTTATTGTTTCATCAAAAGAAATTAAAAACAACCCAGGGTCTTGCATTCTTCTCTATGAGAATGGATCTGATGAAGCCACTTGCTTCACTCCTCCATCAGAATCAGCTTGTCCAGTCATTGAACGGATCAGTGGTCACAGTGTGGTTTTGAAGGTGTCTCCAGCATGTTCTGTGACCAAAGAGCTCAGGCTACTGTACAAAATGAGGGAAGAGAAAGACTGGAAATCTCAGTCTGTACAGAAGCATGACACAGTTACTCTGACAGATCTCAGTCCAGACACGGAGTATGAGATGAAATACGCAGCCGTGGGGAAGCTGAACTACACCGTTCACAGTGATGTCATCCACCTCAGAGTCATAGACAAGAAGCTCATCGATGCCACAGAGACTGTCTTAGAAACACTAAGCTTGATTGAAAACAAGTGCAGTGAACTCATGGAGAACAACAGTGCAGTCACATTCAGTGCAATTCACAGGAAGATTCAAGACATGATGAAATACTGCCAAACCTATAAACAAGATTTACATAACAGAATTAAATCAATGATTCAGTCCATTCAAGCCTGTGAAAAAGATATTAGTGCTCTGACAGACCTTCTGCAAGCTCATGAGGAGTCTCCATTTAACAAAAGTGATCTTAAAGAGTGGCTCACAGTGAAAGAAAAGGAATTAAAAGCAGTTGATGTGTTTCTTCAACAACTGCGTGACTCTGGAGCTGAAGTGAATAATAACTTAGACTCATTTTTGTTAGATACTAGTATAAAGAATTTGGTGTGCTACACATTTAGTTCTCTTGATCTGCCAGATGACTTGCTTCCTGATCGAGAAAATTTCCTGAATCCTCAAATGATGAAGAGAAATTCAAAGAAGAAACCCAATGCAGGGTCTCAAACATGGCTCACAGGAAGCATTTGGGAGACAATGAAAAAGCACTTGAAAATATTTAAAGATCTGATACTTTCAAATGGAGATCAGACAACAGTATTTTTGATTGCTTCAAAAGAGCACACAATCCATCCTGGTTCCTGTATTCTCCTCTATGAGAATGGATTTGATGAAGCCTCCTGCTTCACTCCTCCATTAAAACCAGCTTGTCCGGTCATTGAACAGATCAGTGGTCACAGTGTGGTTTTGAAGGTGTCTCCAGCATGTCCTGCAACAGAAGAGCTCAGGTTACTGTACAAAATGAAGGAAGAGAAAGACTGGAAATCTCAGTCTGTGCTACAGAGCCATGACACAGTTACTCTGACAGATCTCAGTCCAGACACAGAGTATGAGATGAAATACGCAGCCGTGGGGAAGCTGAAATACACCGTTCAAAGTGATGTCATCCACCTCAGAGTCATAGACAAGAAGCTCATCGATGCCACAGAGTCTGTCTTAGAAACACTAAGCTTGATTGAAAACAAGTGCAGTGAACTCATGGAGAACAACAGTGCAGTCACATTCAGTGCAATTCACAGGAAGATTCAAGACATGATGAAATACTGCCAAACCTATAAACAAGATTTACATAACAGAATTAAATCAATGATTCAGTCCATTCAAGCCTGTGAAAAAGATATTAGTGCTCTGACAGACCTTCTGCAAGCTCATGAGGAGTCTCCATTTAACAAAAGTGATCTTACAGAGTGGCTCACAGTGAAAGAAAAGGAATTAAAAGAAGTTGATGTGTTTCTTCAACAACTGCGTGACTCTGGAGCTGAAGTGAATAATAACTTAGACACATTTTTGTTAGATACTAGTATAAAGAATTTGGTGTGCTACACATTTAGTTCTCTTGATCTTCCAGATGACTTGCTTTCTGATCAAGAAAATTTCCTGAATCCTCAAATGATGAAGAGAAATTCAGAGAAGAAACCCAATGCAGGGTCTCAAACATGGCTCACAGGAAGCATTTGGGAGACAATGAAAAAGCACTTGAAAATATTTAAAGATCTGATACTTTCAAATGGAGATCAGACAACAGTATTTTTGATTGCTTCAAAAGAGCACACAATCCATCCTGGTTCCTGTATTCTTCTCTATGAGAATGGATCTGATGAAGCCTCCTGTTTCACTCCTCCATCAGAACCAGCTTGTCCAGTCATTGAACAGATCAGTGGTCACGGTGTGGTTTTGAAGGTGTCTCCAGCATGTCCTGCAACAGAAGAGCTCAGGTTACTGTACAAAATGAAGGAAGAGAAAGACTGGAAATCTCAGTCTGTGCTACAGAGCCATGACACAGTTACTCTGACAGATCTCAGTCCAGACACGGAGTATGAGATGAAATACGCAGCCGTGGGGAAGCTGAACTACACCGTTCACAGTGATGTCATCAGAGTGACTACGCACACAACCAACATCAGAGAGGTACGCTGCTTATTCATGACAACTCACTAAAGACATTTTTGAGAGGTTTTTTTTTTTTTTTTTTTTTTTTTTTTGTACAGTAACTATGTAGGTGTATGGGACTGATAATAGATTTTCCTGTTAACTGGTAAAAGTTACTTCTTGCAGCATGTTGTTAGTAATATTAATGATTTTAATTGTTTCATTTAGGAGAAGGCAAGGAGCACAATATTTAATAGTGAGTATAACACCCAAAAGAACATTTGTCCAGAGTAATGTACAGTATGTTTTAAATTGTTTTCTCTATCTCGCTCTCTCTCTCTCTCTCTCTCTCTCGTACTGGATTTAAAAGAAACGTTTAATATTTTGATTATCATAGTCATTTTTGTAAGATCATATTTGTACTTATTTTATCACATTTTATTTTCCAGAGGGGGTAAACATTTTCTCCATTTTGACTGGAAAAACAGCTAATTCTCACAAACACATTATTAGTACTTTGCAATACCGCATTGAGGATATGAGGGAAGTTGGCACAGTGGACGAGAGTGACATTATTCTGGTTTTCTGTCCTGTTGTGTCCCGAGCTGGAACTGACATTGACCAAGCACTTGATATATTCAATCACAATACAGGTTATTTGAGTTTACAGTCACTTAAGAAATAAATATTTTTATTATTCAGAATATTCAGGAGTACCTGATATTTGGTGAGGACATTAGACAAATTTGTCTGTTTTCTGAACAGGCTCGAAGCTAACTGTTCTAGTGGTGCTTCATCACACGTTTGACAAAGAGAAAATGGTCCCAGACAGCAGCAGATGTGTCAACAGGACAGACATACTCAAAGTGGACTGTCTGTTCTATGAGGATACAGGATTACTGGAGTGTCAGAGGAATTCAGATGCATATGACAAAGTTGTGAACTGGTTAATACAAGAGGTATTTAACAAGATGCTCAAAATATTTCATTTGAAAAACATTTCACTGTTTACTCAAACTCATGTTTTAATCATTCTCTGCAGGAGAGGCAAACAGGTGTCAAAATACGTCTACGTCAAAGTAGGTTAAATAATAGTAGGTTGTCGTTAAATATAACGTCAGTAAATATAGCATTTAAGTAACATTAACTATGTTGCTCATTGTTTTAACTTAATTTCTTCTGATTTACCAAACAAAAGACTTTACAAACCCAGGACAAAACCGAGATCAAGAACCTGAAAGATTGGCCAAAGTAAATAAGGTAAATGTTATGCTGTTGTGCTTAAGTTGCTGTTTAAAATTCCAGTGTTTGTCCAGATACTATGACTGAATTTCACTATAAGTTGTGTGTCTGTAAAATATACAGAGGCAGAAAATGGCAAACAACGAACCTAGTACAAGTAAGTTTGTATCTTATGAGGGATCTCTCACAATAATTGCTTGTCTAGTCACACACATTAATTTTTTATTTTTATTTATTTACTTATTTATTTATTTTGTCAAGAGTTATTGTAGAATTGAATAACTTCCTGGAAACCATCCTAGAAAATGAAATTAATTTTTAAAAGAGTATTATTATTTTGCATTCATTTTGGTCTGATCATATTGTACGTTCCCCTGTTTTTCTTATTCAATCCCAATTTATTTTCCAGAAAAGGTCAAAGTTTTCTTAATTTTGGCTGGAAAGATAAAAAGCTGTCACAAGGAAATTTTCGACATTCTGAGAAAACGAACTGAGAATCTGGAGGAAGCTCGTACAGTGGACGAGAGTGACATTATTCTAGTTTTCTGTCCTATTGTTTCTCGAGCTGGAACTGACATTGACGCAGCACTGAAGAATTATGTTTACCCTACAGGTTGTTTTATTATCATCGTCACACTATTTTAAATATAGTTATTAATTCTTAATTCTTAATAATTAATCCTCAAAGTGATATGTGTTTAAGCATTTCAGATGAAATTATCTTAAATTTGTCTATGTCCTTAAACAGATAAGCTGACTGTTCTAGTGGTGCTTCATCACACCTTTGACCCAGAGAAAACAGTTCCAGACAGCAGCAGATGTGTCAACAGGACAGACATACTCACAGTGGACTGTCTGTTCTATGAGGATATAGGATTACTGAAGTGTCAGAAGAATTCAGATGCATATGACAAAACTGTGTACTGGTTAATACAGCAGGTGTGTAACAAGATGCTCCATAAAATATGAACACTGCTCTAAAATGTATTGAACACATACATATTACTAATTAAGCTCATATTGCAATTTTTCTGCAGGGGGCAAAAATAGGCATCACAATATCCCCATGTCAAAGTAGGTTAAAGTCACTTTATTAACAAATTAAGGTTTATTAAAGTTTGCGGTATTATTAAATAAAGTATTATTAATTCTTATTATTTGGGCTTATTTATGTTTTGTTTTGTTTTTTTATTGGCATGTCCTAATTCTTAGTAACACACTTTCATTTTTTTAAACTGTCTCTTATTTGAAACAGACAAATCTAGCATTACAGATGTAATTCCATCTTGGATAAAGGTAAGAACGAACTCTTTTCTGATATTGACTGTCTGTAAAAACACTACAGTGCAACAGAACAAGTTTTTTCAGAACATACAGCAGCTTTCTGATGTCCTATAGTTTGGCATGAAGAACTGATGTAACAAGTTTTCATTTATTAAGATATTAATATTTTTGTAAAATACATTCTTCAACTTAAAAAAAAAAAATTCTACAACTTTAATATTTTATTTTATGGTGGAGTAACACCTGTTTCTTTGAACAGCTTTATCATTAAGTGGAACTTAAGTGCATAAGAGCTATCAGGTCCAATAGTTCTGAACAAAGCTAATATAATGTTTCAGTATATCCAGGAATTTTTCTATCCAACATAAAAGAAGAGCAGAAATACTGGCTAATGCACAAATTACCTGTTATTTTGTTGGGGTGCAATTAACATATAGACTTTGATAGACAGTGTTTCAGAAAACACAAAACATATGAACATATGAGTACACATGAAGTGGATTATTATAGATTATTGCACTGTAGTTGTGCTCCTTTGGTGGATATATATATATACAGTATATATATATACAGTGTAAAAAATTTCCCTGTAAAAAAACGGTAATCTACTGGCAGCTGAGGTTGCCAGCATCATACTGTAAAAATACAGCGCACTACTGTTTTAGAAATTAACAGAATGATACTGTTTTGTTAAATACAGCATTTAGCTGTTAAATAACATGCTAAACACAACCACAATATTTTAGATTAAAATACTATTCTGCACTACATTTTATGTTTGTCTATGTGAATGACAAACAAAAAAAAAGGAAAAAAATGCTAATTATTTTTTATCTTTTTTATTTTAATACAACACCATAAATTCTGCACAGTGCTTGTTTATACACTATTCAACAAAACAGGCAAAAAAGTAATCAAGAAGTATTCAGTGCATACTGTACGCTATGGTGCAACAAAAAGCACCAATCAAAAAAAATCAAAATGCAAAAATGGCTTAGGAAAAAAATAAAATAAAATAACCAATACACAATATAAAAATTACTTTCCTGTACATAAAATACAAATCTAGCCTCTAATCAAGATTCAGCAAACACCAGCCCAAAAACTGCAGTTTCACTAAAACAAACAAATTACTTAAAATTATTACATTTACTGAACTCTCAAATCAGCCTTTAACAAACAACAGCTCTTTTTTAAAAAAAATAAAACGGCCTCTAGTGTGCAAATCAATATTAGAAAGAGAAAAAAAAAGCAAACAGGGAAAAAGAACCAATAAAAGCACCAATCACACATTTTAAAATTCAAAAATGGCTAAGGAAAAATGAAACACAAAAATAGACAAAACAATATAGAAATCACTCTCCAGAACATAAAATACTAGCCTGGGTGCCAGCCCGAACCCCGCCCACAACATTTTTTGGACGGGAAGTTCGGTCTGGACTCGATCCATTGAGGAGTAATTATGCTCGGCTCCCAAAGGCCGAGCCAATCAAATTGCCAGGGCGGGCTTTAATCGATGATTGACAGGCTATCTGCGGTTACGTAACCACCCACGTCATCAAAGAGCGCTTGGGTTGAATTGGTTTTCACCATGGTTTTCACCAACGATGACTGCAGCTGGAGAAGTAAGATGTTTAGATTCCGCTATCACGTCTGCAATAAAAGAAATCGACAGCGCATTAATTTTAAAAGACGAACAAAGAACCGCAATCAAGGCATTTGTCGATGCGAAAGGATGTGTTTGCCGTCCTTCCAACGGGATTCGGCACAAAGTTTAATTTATCAGCTGGCTCCGATGTTTTTCAAGCCAACGTAATGGGTATCGTCGTGGATGAAGTTCATCTCACTTACAAATGGTAAAATTTAATCTGACTGTCTGACTTAGAAAATAACACATGACATAGTGACATGAAGCAAAATGTTTGTAAAAAATATATTGTACCTAACGTCACTTACTGCGTTGCTCTGATTGGTTGTAGGTCTATCCAATTGAGTGCAGTTTTTTTTTTACTGGTTCGGTTAAGACACGCCCCATAATTCAAGTGCAATGGAGCAGTATCAGACTCACATTCTGCCTAGAATATGAGTATGACGAAGTCAGGCTAATAAAATACCAAATCTAGCCTAAAATCAGCCCAAAATGGCATCTAGTATACAAATCAATAACACAGAAGGAAAAACCCAAACAAACATCAGCCCAAGCCCACTACATATTTCTGAAAAACAACAGCATGAGTTCCAGCTACATCTTAAATAAAGTGCCATTCAAAGTCCATAAGTCTTTTTAAAAGATTTGACACTTTGGAATTGATGGTCATGGTCTTCTTCTACACAGTTTTCCCAGTTTTTTTAGATGTCACTTTTCCCCTTGCAGCCTTGGTCCCCTTTTCTGGATTTATCCCAACAAAGCGTCTGAAAAGTAAGAGTAAAAGATTTTCAGTGAACAATACTTTAAAACGGTATGATTTACAAAAAATAAATACATATTAAATCCTTTGTATTATTTCTGGAGAAAAATGACTGATTTTGTGTTCTTTCACAGAAAATAAGTGAAACAGCACAGGCTGTTATAAAGTACTTTAATGTTTTTTTTTTCCTCCACCAAGATAATGTAACATGATAAAATATAAGGTCTGGCTGTCATGCAGGTGCATCGAAAATGAAATTTTGAGCTCCAAAAAGACAACAAAATTTTAAAGGTAGTCGCAAATGGTTTAATCTATGACTTCTGAAGCAATCCCATTTTTGGATGATAAGAGTATAAAATGGGAAGATCTTTTTTCATGTTCATGTGTGTCAATTACTAGAAAGTGTCCTCACGACTGAAGTCATGATACCGACAGACTGCAGTGGCATATGAACAGTGAAAGTGTTAGATTTTTGTCTGTTCTCAACCTAAAAACTAAAAACCAAGTTAAACCACTGTACTTGAATTAATTAATATGTATGATATTTTATGCCCTTTGTAGCTTGAAGTGATATATACACACACACAGGTGCATCTCAGGTAATTAGAATGTTGTGGAAAATTTCATTTCAGTAATTTCAGTAATTACTCAAATTGTGAAACTTGTGAATTAAATAATTCAGTGCACACAGACTGAAGTAGTTTAAGTCTTTTGGTTCTTTTAATTGTGATGATTTTAAAAAACATCTGCAAAGGTTTCATGAGCGTTGCAAAATGGTCTCTCAGTTTGGTTCACGAGGCTACACAATCATGGAGAAGACTGCTGATCTGACAGTTGTCCAGAAGACAATCATTGACAACCCTTCACACGCCCCACTCGTCACAACATTCATTGCCAAAGAAGCTGGCTGTTCACAGAGTGCTGTATCCAAGCATGTTAACAGAAAGTTGAGTGGAAGGAAAAAAGTGTGGAAGAAAAAGATGCACAACCAACTGATAGAACATCAGCCTTATGAAGACTGTCAAGCAAAATCAATTCAAGAATTTGAGTGAACTTCACAAGGAATGGACTGAGGCTGGGGTCAAGGCATCAAGAGCCACAACACACAGACATGTCAAGGAATTTGCTGAACCACAGATAACGTCAGAGGTGTCTTACCTGAGCTAAGGAGAAGAAGAACTGGACTGTTGCCCAGTGGTCCAAAGTCCTCTTTTCAGATGAGAGCAAGTTTTATATTTCATTTGGAAACAAAGGTCCTAGAGTTTGGAGGAAGGGTGGAGAAGCTCATTGCCCAAGTTGCTTGAAGTCCAGTGTTAAGTTTCCACAGTCTGTGATGATTTGGGGTGCAATGTCATCTGCTGGTGTTGGTGTCCATTGTGTTTTTTGAAAACCAAAGTCACTGCAAACGTTTGCCAAGAAATGTTCTGCTGACCAGCTTTTTGAAGATGCTGATTTCATTTTCCAGCAGGATTTGGCACCTGCCCACACTGCCAGAAGCACCAAGAGTTGGTTAAATGACCATGGTGTTGGTGTGCTTGACTGGCCAGCAAACTCACCAGACCTGAACCCCAGAGAGAAATCTATGGGACTATTGTCAAGAGGAAAATGAGAAACAAGAGACCAAAAAATGCAGATGAGCTGAAGTCCACTGTCAAAGAAAACCTGGGCTTCTATCCCACCTCAGCCAGTGCCACAGTAATTAAAGCAAAAGGAGCCCCTACCACGTATTGAGTACATGTAGAGTAAATGAACATAGTCTCCAGAAGGCCAACAATTCACTAAAAATGTATTTTATTCGTCTTATGAAGTATTCTTATTTGTTTGAGATAGCGGAATTTGGTGGGTTGTATTAAATGTGAGCCAAAATCATCACAATTAAAAGAACCAAAGACTTAAACTACTTTAGTCTGTGTGCATTGAATGTTTTATATATATTAACTTACACTGTATGGAAAAACCAATATCAGAATAGCTTTTGTTTGTGTCCCCCAAAAGTCACAAAATTTTTAATTCAGGTATGCCAAAATTAGTACAAATTGCAAAATATGCTGCACAGCTGAAGAGGTTAAAGGATTACTCCACCCCAAAATTAAAATTTTGTCATTAATCACATACAGAAAAGTATGCAAAAAACATTGTCTAAATACTCCATCTGCTGTCAGTGGTTCAATCTTTTCTGGACCTTGACAGTGTATTTACTTGGCAGTCAATGAGACAGTCAAAAGCCTCCTCGGTTTCATCTGAAATATCTTAAATTTGTGTTCTTGAGGACGAACAAAGTTTTACGGGTTTGGAACGATATGGGGGTAAGTGATTAATGACAAAATATGTTTTTTTAATTTTTTTGGGTGGAGTAACACTTTAAATGAGAACATTATTTTAGGGGGAACTATTCCTGTAATCACATGCTAATATAAAACAAAAAAACATAAGTAAGTGCAAACTTTTTACCTTTGAAGGAATTCCAGTGTGCATGCTGCTTCCTCCTGGTACTGCAAATTAAAGATGTAATACAAAGAAAACAATGCAGCAAGTCCAGAGAGAAAATCTGGCTGTACACCCTCGCAGATTATTCTGCCTTCCATGCTGATCAGCCATCATTACATCCACTGCCCAGGAGTATCATCTGGACCTAAAAGAAATGGATTGATTAAAGTATAATTTATTATTTATTCTGGATATTTATTCTATGATTTGTCATTTATTCTTGATAACTTGGTGTAGAAAAGACAGTTTTTATTATGCAGTCCCTGACTAAGCCACACAATGTCATGTCTTTCATGATTTAAATAAATTATTTACAAAAACCAATTAATTAATTAATTAATGAAGGAACACAACCTAAATGAAAACAAGCCATGTGATTTGAGACTCACGGATAATTCATTGACATTTGAAAATGAACCTTTATTGCTTGTAATTTGTATGAATGTCTTCAATACAGCAAAAAAAAAAAAAAAAAAACAGAAAAGAAAATAAATTTAGGCAGAAATATTAGGAAATGGAAGCCTCAGCTGCCATTCACTTTGAAGGCACTCTTTTTCTGTAGAAAAAAACTGAAAAGATAACCAATAATGTAGGTTTCTAGAAATGTAGTTTTTATAGGTTTGTAACAATCTTACTGTGAGTACATGATTACAACTGAACAACTAACTCGGTTTCAGTTTTTAGCTTAAAGGGATAGATCACTTTAAAATGAAAATGTGGTGTTTATCAGCTTACTCACAGGGCATCCGGGATGTAGGTGACATTTTTTCTTCATTAGATCCAATTTGGAGATTTTTAAGTCAAACCGTTGTAGTCTGTCAGTCATAGTAGGTACGTATATGGGAACTGTCTCTATGAGAGGGAAAAAAAAAACATGCACAGAGAAATCCCAAATTAAAATGTTGCCCCCTTGTAGCTTCACACTGTTGCCCTAAGACACCAAAAGAGCAAATGCTTTACCACACTGCCTGAAAAGGGCATGTCACTTTTCATCCCTCTTTAATGTGCATTTTGATATGAGAAATAAATTCAGGGAAAGAAGAACTTTTGGCATGGCAAAAATCAACATGGCATTCCAGAGGAAGTGTAGTGCACCTTGTGGTTTCTGCCTTATATCCTTTCTGGTGCCTGTACACATGAGATTTTAATGCTGCATGCTTTTTAAACTTACTTTTACAGTTAGGTATGCAGCAACGAAACACAACATTTGAAACATTGCTGTGTATTTTCATATGAGTCACATAGGTCGCAGTGGTACCACGTTTTCCCGCAATTCTGACAAGGAAACATTATGTAAAGAACAGATGTCTGTAGTTAAATAACCAACGATGCCATCGAATGTCACTACAAAGCTTTTTTCATAAAATGGTCGACACAGATGTGGTGCAAGACATCTTGTCATGCCCGCTAATAGTTCTGCGATAAAGACAGCAGCAGCTTGAATAAGCACGTTCACAATAATCAGAAAATATGAATTTTTGTTCAGGCCTCACTTACCTATTACTGACATAAAGATAGCTGTGCACGTTTTATAAACAAGCCGGCAACTTTAGCTCACGGGCATGGATTATGACCGTAATACTTTTCGATTATTAAACACGCTAACCGGATTATAAAATTACAAAGGTCTCACTGAATCTTCAAAATGATTTTTAAATGTTATTGGTAACGGAGACGCAAATAACAGCGACACGTAACGTTAACCATAATGTCTCTCGTTACATAAACGGAATGCGCATTTTAGAAAGTATAACCAGGCTGGATGAAACTTTAAAATTCTTACCTGTAGCCTATGTGGTGTGTGATGTGAGTACAATCCGAATCTTACGATCACTTGCTCGCTCAATGAACGTTACGCTTGGCCTGAATAAAACACACAGACGAATCATGTGATTTAAATAAAAAGGCGCATTAGATGTTCAAGATGTAATATTTAAAGTTAATAGGTAATTTCAATCATAGATACACCTGCAAACTTGCCTCGTGCAGATAATCCAAAAATGTCGTCTTGTGCGCGTTGAAAAAAATATGTTATAATACTGTTAAATTACAGCGCTGTACTGATGTTGTTCGACCACACAACCTGAAGAGAACAATTTTCTCCCCATAATGCATTGTTTTAAAACGGCAATTTACTGGTAATACATGAAAACAGCATTTTGCTGTTAAATTTCCATGTAAATTTACGGAAATTTTTTACAGTGTATTATATATATATATATATATATATATATATATAATATATTATATATATATATATATATATATATATATATTATTATTATTATTATTATTATTATCATTATTATTATTATTATTTATTATATAGTTAAAAACTATGATGCTGAAAATGACCATTCATATTTATTAATGCAATTTTTCTGGACAGGCATGGGCAGCGGGATCTGCAAAACAGAAATCTAGTAGGTTAAAATTACTGTCTTTGGTTACATTTGATATAATTATGACTTTAATCAAAACTAAATTTTAAATTAATATAGCACATCTCAAATAAATAAATATGTTTATCCAAAAATACTACAAATTAATATCTTAGAAATTGAATTTTCTTTTTTGAATCTGGACCCTTAAAAATTACTAATGTAACCTAATATAGTGAAGAAAAAAAGTAATACACTCTCAGAAAGAAAAGAAAAAAAGTTACAAAAGCTGTCACTGTGGTGGTACATTTTACAAAGGGAATGCCCCAGTGACAGCATTTGTACCCTTTTTTCAGAGAGTGTGTAAAATTTTTTTAATTAAATAAAAATAGTTAAGATGCTCCATGAGGCACGTTGTGAGCTTTTTTTTTTTTTTTTTTTTTTTTTAGCTTTTTTTAGAATGTGTTTATTCCATAAACCATATATTCAGTCAATGTGTGTTTCTTTAACGAGTTAAAAATGTACTTCATGTGACTTTATATCACGGTCTGGTTTTATAAATGTAAATGTGTTTTTTTTTATTTGTTTTGTTTTTTTCAGATGTGCATGAGATGACATGCAATTCCTCCCGTCCAGTTGATTATTTTATCTATGTGACTAAAGACACACACAAGTGTGATGTGGACTTTATAGATGGTTTACACAAACAGGTTCAGCTGAGGAAAGTTTCTAGAGTGCAGGACAGTGAAATCATTCTGCTCTTCTGTCCTGTTTGTTCACCATCTGACATCAGTGCAACATTACAAGAGTACCACAAGAGACCAGGTGAAATTTTAGAAAATTGAAAAAAACAAAGACACCATAAATATTTTTATTATTCACTCTCATCTTGAATAAATGTGTTCATTAGCTTTAGTACTGATCAGGTTGATATTAGTTTGGTAAATTATCTGATTTCATTTAAAATTAGCTTCGCTTCTTCAGCTTTTCTTCATTGCAAATGATTTTTCTCAACATTATAATATAGGTCTATTGACAATATCTTTCTCACCTTTTTGTCTTCAGATAAGCCTGCTGTTGTCATTTTTCTCCATAAGACACTGGATTCAGACTCTGTCCCAAACAGCAGTGGACATGTGAAAAGTCGTGGATGTTTTAGTGGTGGACTGTATTTTCTGCTGTGATGGTAAAGGACTGCCTGACTGCTGGAAAAAAAAATAGGGAAGAAATTTCTGCAGTCGCAGACTGGATAAAAAATAATAAGGTAATACTTATTTTTTCTAAATATAAAATTAGTTATTGCAGACTTCAAGCAGGAGGTGATTCCAAGGTAATAACTGAATGTATATCACTGTAACAATAAATACTGTTTTGTATAGTTAAGAGGACAGTGAGCATGATGACACTGAGGATCGACAAATCACTTCATCAACTATTCAGAAAGATCCTGTGACTCTGACAACTACATACCTCGACTCTTCACAGTTGAGATCCTCTTTAGCTTGTGTCTATCAAATACAGATGTTTTTAGCAACTGCTTCAAGTGCAGATATTTGCAATAATGTAATCACCTGTCTAATTATTATCCAGTTTATTCCAGCCACAGTGAACTAAAAACAGATGTTATTGTCTGAGACAAGTCACTGTCTTTGTTTGTTTTTTGACTCATATCATGTGCATGAATTGTATTTACAGAAGCCTTGCATGTTGACGGGCATTTACTGTGCAAACCATAATTCTGAATAGATAAAAACTCCTATTGGCTACTAATATATGCAAATAAATGACCAGAAAATGAGTGTACAAAGCAGTAAATCTCTATTTGCTGCATGACAAAGCCCGCGTATGATAACAAACTAACGTTCAGTTCTTCTAATTCCTTACGTTGTAGAGACAAATATAACAAGTTAACAAATTCTGTGTATTTAATTAAGAGATTTTCAGTGAATTGTTTCTGTGTTGGTGTTAAGGATCTATACTGTATTTAATCTGCATGATGTATTGATAGATTCTTTCTGTTTTCTTTCTGTGCCTTTACTCTAAATCTTAGCCTGTAATAAGAAAAATACTTATAATTACAAATTACAGTAAACTTGGTGTTAAACTGTGAAGTGTGATTTTGTCTTGTGTTTAAATGTGGAAAATATATATTTTTTAAAAAAAATAAGGTTTATGTTAATAATCAGTAATATAGACCTAAAAAAGTTTATCATATATACATAATATATAATTACATAACATGAAACTAAGACCGCTGGTAGGTGGCGGCAAGTCACTGTCTTAATGAATGAGTCATTGAATCATTGATTTAGTTCAAAAGGAAGCAAGTACTGTAACTGATGACTTTTTCAATTGATAATTTAAAACAGCATTTTCGCACATAATTTCAGTCTGGCACCCCCTTTCAAATTCTTCAACAATGTGTGGGCTCCCCTACACAAACACAACTGCTCTACAGGCCCTGCTGCAGTCTACCCGTTCTGCACCGAAGCTGATGGTTTATTTCAGAAGCATGCACTTCACGTACTTCTTTAATGACACAGTAAAAAAATACTAGTCTAACTAATAGGCCTAATGTTCAAATATTATATTTGACAAGAGAACAGTTAGTCATCAAACATGAACAAACACACAAATTACAACTAGTTTTAATCATTAATGAATAAAACTGGACCACATCTACCATACTGAACTAATAGCCTATATACGTAAATCACTTATACCTCGCTTGGCTTGTTAGTAATCATATGATTAATTTCATGCTTTTTTGATGCGATAATATGGATTACACATTGATTTTCTTCTATTCCTGCATCCCTGAACTATATCACCCATGTACTGACCAGCCCATGTCTAAAAATCTAGTTCCGTCACAGAGTCATTAACTGTTGCTAAAGTGAAAATGAATGTATGCAGCAGGTTCCTGGTGTGAAAGTGAAAATTGCAGAAAATTTGTTTACTGTTTTTGACAAGATGCTCCAAAACATGAAAAATGCTTTAAAAACATTTGAAAAACATCACTGTTTACTTATCATCATGTGCTGATTCTCTACAGGGGAGGAAAAGGGGTGTCAAAATATGTCCATGCCAAAGTAGGTTAAAGCCACATTAAATATAGTCTATATTTTTTATTTCTGTCACGAAAAAAAAAAAAAAAAATTTTTTTTTTTCTGCTTTATTGTGAAAAATTAGATGCTTATGTTTGATTTCTCTGCTGTATATCCTCATGCTCAGTAATACACCTTAAAAGTTTTTCTTATTTGAAACAGACAAATTATTCAACAAACCTCTCAAGACAAGGGTCAATAGTGCTTCATGTTCTGTATTAAAAGAGACAAATGTAATTCATTTGTTTAAGAATGATTTATTAGCTATAAATGCATAGAAATCACTCAGCCAATTTTCTTCAATGCAACTTAATAATTTTTCTTTAATTTCATGCGTGGAAGAACTAACTTCAAATACAGGAGGGCAACCCACACTCTCCATCTAGGCTTGTTTTGTTTCCCTTCAACCGACCCAGTAAACTATACAGTAACTACACAACTTTTGTAGATGCTTGCTTAGATTAAATGCATATGGGACATTTATAATGAAAGAGAAAGATAAAAGAATTCAGACTGTCTTCTGAAATAACACAAAAACTGTGACAAATCACGAACAATGAAGTGCACTTTTTTAAGTCTGAGCATTTGTACTGTTAAAATCTTTTTAGGTGGCGCCATCTAGTGTCTCAAAACCTTTATTAACGATAAAAACACAGCCCCAACTTCAGATTGCCTATATATGAAAGTGGAGCACAAAACTTTTAGAACGTCTATAGAATACCAAAAATCCTCTTAATTATTGTTTAAATATAAAAGTTAACTTTAAAAGTGTACTGTAAAATATTCATTAGTGAATAATCAAATGTTTAAAAATTTTCATAGACGAAAAAACAATTTAAGCAAACCTGCAAAAGCAAACAGATACCAAAATCAAAACTCCACAGCAGACTGATTGATATATACAACCTGTATTTATGAATTAGTGCAGATATCAGTACATAAATGATTTAATGTCTCGTTTCAGCTATACAAGTGATCTGCTCATTCCACTCATTTCCGCATCTCCATCATCATCATCATCATCATCCAAGTCTCAAGTGCTTTGTTGAAGATTGAAACCCTTTGATAAACATGCACAGCTGTTGCATAGAAATCATCGTCTATATCTCTTTCATGAAACTTAATAGTGTTTTCTCGTTAAGTTCACGTGTGAAACAACTGACTTCAAATAAAGGAGGGCAACCCACACACTCCATACATTTTAGAGCTCTTTTTTTCTCCATTCTTTCAGCAATGAATTGAAATGTAAATACTTACTGGTCGAGGTCAAGCTGGAGGAGAAACAAAGCAAGGCTTAGCAAAGCAAAAATGAGCACATGGGTCTAAAAAAAAAATCACAGTGGACGAATATATAGGTTTAAAAAAGGTAAATTGAAGTTCAAATAAAAATTATTTTTAGCCTTTGCAACAGTGATCTCGTGTGGCAGCTTTAAGAAATGCAGGGATCATGCTCTTTTCTAATACTCCAGACTGTTGTTCAGGAGGAAATTGTGCTTTTTTTCAGGCAGACCATAGTCAAGGTCACTTTTGAAACAAATGTTGGATATGTAGAAGTGTCAAAAGGTTAAGTAAAATATGTCCAAATTGTTATTGAATGCTTGGGAGGAGGAGAGTTGGTAGACTGGTTGTTAGGAGTGAGGTTGCTTCAGCAAGACAGAGACATACACAACAAGCAACAATTTGCTAACAGACATTCATTTCACCCTCAATCACATTTATCAGACACCCGATACGCAGTGCAAAACAAACAAGCTTATGCTCTAGTAATGCAGTTTTCTATGACAATGACCAAACACATATCCACTCAGATTTGACCCTAAGCCTGACTGAGAAGGTGTGTGACTGTTTATTGTCGTCACAGGGTATGTGTTCTGTGATATGTGAGAGCAGGAACTCACTTATTTCTGAAAGCAAGTGCACACAATCAGCTCAACTTTTAAACTGCAGATCAATATTGCATGTTTTACTGGAGCTGATCAGGGCTCAGGTGTGTCTGTAAGCAATGTTTTTTGTCATGAGTGTTTTATTCACATACTGAATACAATAATGGAGGTGGTGTCCACATCTCCTTATAACATGCATTCATAAGGCACCCACAGTGAGAAAAAACTGACACATTAGACGAGTCCTAATGTTACTGATCTTCCAAACAGAGATTTGTAGATTTGTGTTGGATTATTACAAATGTGATTATTCACAGATTTAGGTAAGGACTAGTTTCCACACAGATTAATCTCAATTTCAGAAATTGTTTTTTGTATGGCGCTGATATTTGCTGTTGCATAGACAATAAGGGCCAGTCGGAGTTGAACTCAGCAAAGAAACACGTTTGTGCGGTGAAAACAGAGCTTGACCTCACCAATGTGATTTACAATGTAAATTAAAGCATTAGGACCATCATTACAAATAAGTGAAAAAACACCTTAAAAACAGAAAAACTGAGTTTTTCTTTTAAATGAATGATTCTGGTTTACTCTGATATTTTTATTTGTATCACATCTGTGTAAATATAATTTGCACCTTTTTTTAAGGGGAAAATCATTGTCTTTGTTGTGTAAATTGTGGAATTGCAACAGCTGTCAAGAGACAGTTTTCTTTAAACTAAACACAAAACAGTCTCTGATGAGGGTTTTAATGGTGATTTCTTTTTACAAGGATCCTGATCTTTTGCCCTGGCCAAAATAAAACTGTAAACGGTAAAAGTTGCATTTCCGTATACAAGAGATCCCGGAAAATGTGGTTAACCGCACACATGTTTACTGTCTGAATTCAGCTTTTCCTAGCCAGGGGCATTTTAAACAACTCTTTTTTTTTTTTTTTTTTTTTACTTTTTTTGTGTTACATTTTCATACATTGATTAAAAATGATATTTTTTTGTAATTAGACGCTGCAGCTCATAGAAGTAAATCTCGTTTAGTAGTATATATACAAATATATATATACAGTCTTTTTCTTTATAGCATGACAAAGTCACAGACACCCTATTTTATGTGTACTAATCATTTTACAATCAAAGAGTGATGTAAGGGGGCAGAGATGATAAAAAGCAGCATATTTGTACACGTACGGATGAGGTGTTTGATCGTACTTCATTTTAGCTCAGGGAATAATAATCTCACATTTTAAATTTGTATCGTGATAACCTAATAAATACGATCAATGAGATTATACATAGTACATTGATCTCCTTCTGGATGGAGCTGTATTCACACACACACACACACACACACACACATACACACACAAACACACACACACACACACACACACACTGCCACATTATATTCACATTTTGTGATCGAGACTCTTCATCGAGTGTAATTTGGACTGACCACAGTACTGTGAAACATCTCGCATGATTAAAACCATTACTACAAGCAGCAGGTGGAAGACATGTACGGCCTCGGGTGAGAGAATGGTGCTCCATACCAAACATTTTCCCATGATGCACAGTGCGTGTGCGTATGCTTGTGTGGGGCTGTGCAAGGATGTCGATCAGGAGGAACTACTACTTCCCTATTACCGCACCAGATTTCTCTCTGAAAGACTTCTCTGTCACTTTCTCTCTCTCTCTCGCACTCACTTGGAAGAGCAGAGCAGCTAAAACGAGCGGGGATTGGTTACTACATACAGTATATATGCTTCGAGAAAAACGCTTCTAAAATATTAAGGGCTATAGTCATCCTCAAATAATCTAAAGTGCCTTTTCTGTGAGAGTCGAGCAGGGCAGCTGAACTGCCCTCTGATGCTGGATACGGCCTTATACTGTTCATTTTGTATTCTTTCACAGACAATCTCTTCAACCACATTGGCACACGCACACAGACGTACATCGAGCACATTCAAGGGACATCAAATACGTCGGTGCCTGAAGTCAGGCTGTCAGGACAAACAGAGCGACAGAGACAGAGAAATTCAAGTCCTGTCTTCTCTCTGGAAAGATGGAGGGATGGATGTGTAAATAAAGGTGTGGGAGAGATGAGTCATTTGCTTTTTCCCGAAGTGCTGGAACCCCTGGAACCCCGGTTCTCCTCGTTCGCAGCCCTCTCTCCTCTTTCAGCTCTATCTCCTCTCTCCTTCTCGGATGTGTCCCTCTTTTCTGAGCTTTTGGATGCCTCTATTTTATCCGATCGGTCTGAACGCTCTGACTTCTCTGACCCCTCTGATCTCTCCGCCCCCTCAGATGGCTCCGCCCCTTCAGAACGCTCCTTCCGCTCTGATTTGTCGGGGTCGGTGGAGGAGGTTTGTGGCTTTTTCCCACTTGGCAATTTCTTCCTTCGATCTCCTTCAGGCTAGTGTTGATGCTGTTGACCCAACCTTTCAGATCCTCCTGTAAGACAGAAACACACGACACACACACACACACACTTGTAATATAGACCACAATAGGCAGAATATTTACCAAACAACTCTGATCTTTTTCACTCAGGTGGGGCTTTGTCTGACATACCTCATCCTTAGCCAGGAAGATGGTAGTCCCCTTCAGCAGTGGTCCTTAAAAAACATTAGAAAACGCATACATTTATAAAAAGTGGTAAAGTGTTCAAAGGGAAAAATCAAACAGAATTATGTGTTTGTGGCTTTGGCACAAACAGTATGCTACAATTCAAATGTTTCCGAAAGAAGTCCCTTATGCTTACTGATTTTGCATTTAAGTAAAACTACAGCAAAACAGTAATATTGTGAAATATTATTACATGTCCTATTTTAATTTATTTTAAAATGTAAATTATTCCTGTAATGGAAAGGCTGAATTACTATTTTTCTGAGTCACATGACCCTTCAGAAATCATTCTGATATGCTTATTATTAATGTTGAAAATAGTTGTGCTGCTTAATATTTAGTGCAAAACTGTGATGCATTTTTTTTTTCAAGATTCTTTGATTTATAGAAAGTTTCAAAAGGCAGTTATTTTAAATGTAAAAGTTACAGTGTAACAATGTTGCAAAGATTTCTGTCACGTTTGATCAATTTAATGCATCCTTGCTGAATTCAAGCATGAATTTATTTATTTTTAAAAAGGAAAGAAAAGGGCAATCCTTCAGTATGTCCCCACTCCATATCTTTTTTGTTTCAATAGGAAAGAAACAACACACAAAAACTGCACAAAGCACTGGGATGATTTAATAGTAACCTTTCTTAAAATTCAGTTCCTGCATGGTTATTTGTAATTTTTTTTGTAGATCATTAAAGGTCAATTTTAATTAATTTAATTTTTAGTTAATTTTACCTGAGAAATGAAGACATTCTTCTTCTTTTTATATCCGTTGGTAGTGTCAAATTCGCAGATGGCCAAGTTGAGAAGTGGCTCATCGTTGTAGGGTGTTGTTTTGTGTCGGGAATCCTTGTAGAAACCGATCTCCCCTTGTTTGAGCACGCAGAACAGATTTACCCACGACTTGCTGCAGGAGGTTTAGAAAGTTATGCATAACTTTGTGAGTTACTAAGCCTCACCAAGGCATTTAGTATTGCCATTAGCAAGCAAACACACTCATAATGACATTTCAATGCACTATTGGGCCATGACCACAACTGACAAGTCCCCTCCAGTATTCAAAATATAGTGTTTGATCACAATATGCATTTTAAATGATGGATTCATTTGTTTCCACATCTTTCATTATTCATAATTCGCTTGAATGATGAACCGCATGCCGTATACAACCCTAACCCTATACTGGATGTAGTATCCATTCAGTATTTCCAGAACACTCTAAATAAATCAAATTCAGGTTAGGGGTTATTCACCATGCTATTTACCATGAGGTACATCATTTACCAGAATGGAATCTTTCTCTAGCTTGTAAAATGGCAGGGTAGGTCATGCAGCACCAAGTTTAATATACAACAACTGATGTAATGTTCGTAATACTATATACTAGCAATGCATGCTATTCTGAACACAGTGTTAACATTATCATAATTAGCTATTAGCTTGGTAACAGGATTTCTAGTGTATTAGAAGTAGTGACAAAAAGCACTTAGATTATTCATAATAAAATTATAGTTACTGGGGGAAGATTGTGAAAAAAAGTCAATAGAGATCATGTCAGGACATTGCAATTTTTATCAGCTAGTAAGAAACACACCTATTTGGGCTTCTCTCTTCCCCTCCTCTTCGTGTTTCCTGTACAGGAAGCCCTCATGTTGAACGGTGTGGGTAGGAGGCTGAGGTGTGGATGGGACGCTCTGAGCCGGCGCAGAACGGGACCTCCGTGGCTCCTCAGGCTCTTTTGGACGAGGTCTTCGTCGTGGTTTGGGGCGGTCTCGAGCTCGAGGGCGATCCAGACGGCTCACTGGTGCAGAGAGGCTGCTGGGGGGTCTGTACACATCTCCCCTCGCCTGAAAAATACAGTTTGTGAATGTGCGAAGCAGAATTATTTATTATAAGAAAAAAAAAATACTAAATGAGTTTATATGGAAATCAGGGGTGTTCTGCATCACAATATCAAATCTTCCATCTCCAAATAAAAATATATAAACACTGTATCTGCATACGGCAAAGTCAAAGTCTGCATAAGATCATTCTTACCTGAACAATAAAATGTACAGAGATACTTAAGAGTCTGAGCTGCTGACTAAAATGTTTGGGGATCAGTCCCAAGTTTCAGAGGATGCAGGTGACCCAGAAAGTGGAGAATTACTGAGATCACAATTCTGCTCTATCACTATTGTGCCCTTGAGCAAGACACCAAACCAAGATACTCCAGAGGCACTGTACCTGCAGTGAGTCTACTCTTATTTCTCTTTGCATGACACAAATGGTAAAAGAATCCTCAAACTTTAAACTTTAGCGGTGTGTGGACTGATTTTCTGCAAAACAAGAATCGCCTGAACATTCACTACTGCTTAAAAGTTTGGGTTCATTAAGATTTTGAATGGTAAAGTATTACTTGTGTAGATGATGCATTAAAATTGTAAGGGGGAATATGATGCATGATGTGAATTAAATCTATAATAAATATTAAAGTCCAGTATAGACTCAACACATACATGACAAGCTTCTTTCTCCTGTGCTTGCTCAACAATCTCAGCCATAGTGGAACGCTTCTCCCTAAAAAAAAATAAAAAAAGATGAGAAAGCCAACTAAGTTAGATAGTGACCCACATACAAATAAGAGCACACACACATACACACACACACACATTTGTTATTTTATCATGGCAGGGACTTTGACTTTATGTTTTCATATTAAACTTTTTTTTATTATTTTTTATATACTATTATTAATATTTTTAATTAGGTTTTAGTTTTCCTTTTAATTTGTCATTTAGCTTAATTTTATTCTTTTTTTTTTTTTTTTTAGTCATTTTAGCACTTCATCTTATTTTATTTCAGTTAGTTGCCCCGGCAGTGTTTCTAATTTTCAGATTTCAATTACTGAAAATCATATATTATCATTTCAAATAAGCAACGGCAACACTTGTAGTTAAAAGTTTTAGTTAACAATAACAACACTTCATTACTTTTGTTTATTAAGCTGATTTTGATACTACTGGCTGATTTCAGGTTTTACTCTCCTCACGTTCCCCTAAAAGCAAAACGTTTTGGTTTTTAGAATAAAATTTTAGAAGAATTTTTACTTTTAAGGCATCTCAGAAAGGAAGTTTTGCTCCCAAAATATAGCCAAGCAAACACACATACACAAACACTCACCCAGATGGTCTCTTGTCAGATGGCTCTTTCCCAGATTCTGCATCACTGGAGTCATGTTTCTGTACTCTCTGCCTACCGCTGCCCTCCTGCTCACTGGACGACTGTCTCTCCATTCTTCGACGGTATCGTTCCTGCCTTACAATTAGCGGGAGCTCGTTAAGTCGTGCCTGGATCTCCTGCTCGCTGGAGGTCTGTCGGCCAAGCCGGTACTCTCTCTCCCGCCTCAAGTGATCCATTTGCGGGTCAGATCGGCTCCCGCGGGGGTCCCTCTGTAACCGGCTGTGGATCATCTCCAGGGAGGGGTCCAGGCCCGTAGGAGGAGCTGGCATGTTTGCTGCTCCACCGGCGAGCTGGGCTCGGTGCGCCTCCATTAAAGGTGGAACAGCTTTGTGAATGTGGTTGATTTTGGGCTGAAAGCAGTCAGCTTTCAGGTGCTGCCAAGCATATCCTATTTTGGGCTCCACCCCCACCCCCACAGCACCTAAATGGTTCAGGCTGTGGTAGCTGGAGCTGTCTTCTCCTAAAACACCCTGTTGGTTAAGTCCAGTGTAGCTGGAGCTGTTCACCCCCAAGACACCAACTTGTTGGTTTAACCCCTGATAGCTAGAATTATCCAACCCTGAAACACTTTGTTGTTTTAGCCCATGGTAGGAAAGACCCTCGGCCACACCCCCTGATGGCTGGATCAGCCCGTGGTACGAGGAGCCGTTCATGACGGGCGTGTAAGGGTTCAGGGTGGATCCGAGCCGCTGAGCAAGTGTGTTCGCCATGGTGTGTTCTGTGGTGTGCATGAGGTCAGGCCCGGGCTTGGACTCCAGAAGTGAGTCCTGAAGAGGGTTACGGAAGAGAGAGGAGGATGAAGACGAGGAAGAGGAGCTGGGCACAAGACAGGAGAGAGGGAACATCTGCCTGCTGAGGAGAGAGGAGGTAGAAGGCTGCTTGTTCAGTTCCTCCTTCATTTTCTCTGCCTGCAGATGGAGAAGAGAGATATTGTTGTTCTTAGTTTTATGTTATTTATATGCAGGGCCAGCGTTACGTCGCCCAAACAATCTTGCCCCCTCAGTCACAATTAATGTCAAAAGGAATTTTAATGGATAAAGAAAAAGAAAAAAATCACAACTGCCAAGTGCATTAGCTTTCTAACATTAATATTAGATTACTACACAGCAACATTTTAGTTTAGGACAGTGTGTTTCACAAAGTCACATTTTGATGGGCACATTTGACACATTTGAACCTACATTGCATTGAACTTCCCATGCCATTAAGAATGCATATTTATGGAGTATGCAAAAGGTATGATTCTTTTTTTTTTTCATGTTCAGTAAGCTTGATAATTGGTCGTAATTAGTTTATTTCACTGCATTATTAATGTTGTCTCCGGTTGCAGTTCAGGCTGTTCTCACTTACCATTGTGCATCCGTTTAATGGGTCGCAATGAGTGTGAAGTAGTCACACAGTACTGTAGATGCAATTAAATATATTTGGTTTTGGTGGTATCATGGTAACTTGTCTGTATTCATGCAGGCCTGCTGAAAATTGTGTATCTTTAAGACAGATCTGGTGTTCTAAAACATCTTTATGTCAGATATCAAGTCAAATTTAAAAAGAAATAAAAAAAAATGTATATAGTAATGTTATTCAATGTTTTCCTATATGTTAGTTGCTCAGTAGCTTTTAGTTTCATAGCTGTAGCAACAGCAGGTTTGTTTATGCCAGACAAATACATGAATGGGCCACTTCACATATAGCAGGGTATGTTATTCTGCCTTATGTCATCAGCGCCTTTTGTTACTTCAGACCCTCTGCAGTGCTGTGCTGGTGCTGACTGTTTATACACAAGTGTTTGTTTCCATAATGACCTGGCGTAACGAGCTGAAATGATCCTTCCACGTGGACGCGGCCTTCCGGAATGCTTCATGCCGGCGAATCAGCTCCTCCACATCGTCTGTCCCACCACCTGCCTCACGGGTATTTGGAGTGATTGGTTCCTTGATTGTGAGCCAGGACTGCTCCACTGATCCCGGCTGGTTGGACTGCAGCCTCTGCTGGGCTGGAGGGTACAAATAAAGGTTGTGGATAACTCTGAGAAAGCATCAGACTGGCAGAACTTTAATATGATGTTACAACAATGACATCACTGACCTTGCTGAAGCTTCTCCCAGTGCTGTTCCCATCGCTCATTCAGATCTTTCTGCTTTGCCATGATATACTCCAGCTTCTCCTTTACCTGGAAATAATACTTTTAGTTAGTACGGACGCATCATTCTGAAGGTAAAGACATTTATAATGTTACATTCTGAACTTTCTGTTCATCAAAGAATCCTGAAAAAAGATCATGTGACACTGGATGACGTAAAGCTGAAAAAATATATATAGTTTTGCCATCACAGGAATGAGTTACATTTTAAAATATATTCAAATTGTTATTTTAAATCTGAATAATTTCCACAATATTACTGTTTTTACTTTATATTTGATCAAACCCTTGGTGAGCATGACATACAAAAAAAAAAACGTACAAACCTCAAACTTTTGAACGGTGTTTTGTGTCAAATGTTTTACTAAAATCAGCCCCTGTGACATTAAAGCTCAGATAAACCCTTAATCCTTATAAAAGTAAACTTTAAGACATGAGCCTGGTCATTTGTGTTTTTGGAAAATGCCTTATTATATGATGCCGTGAGCACTGTTAACGTTGACAAATTTTTAAATATTCTTCTACCTTCTAAAAACACTTATAAACACTAGGTGAGTCTATATAAATTGTCATTTATGCATAATTTATTTGGCACTATGGAAAGGGACAAAAATTACACTCTCAAATGTAATGTAATGTAAATATATCTGTAGCTTTTTAAATTACATAGTAATTAAAAGAAAGTTAAGCTTATCGGGTTAACTTTAGTTCCATGTATGTGTTTGCACATTTTAAGGCGTGCACATAGAGGGTTCAGTGTTTGAGTTTGTGTGTACCTCTTCAGCTGCAGGGTTGCGTGCAGCGAGCAGCATCTTTCCCATCTCCACGCAATGCACAAAGTTCTTGCTCTTGTTATCTATTTTACTCTTCAGATTCTGATGTTGGGACATCATGCCATCCAGCACAGAGAGGTCCCTGACACGTACACAAGGACCCGCCCAACACCAAGACCCACGCCCAGACACAAACAAGAAACACGCACACACATTATCCTGATGCATATGGTCTACTGTGATTGGTTTAAATCCAACTGTAGATTCAGGATGACTCAGATGGTTCTATAATTGATCTGGTACCTGGCATCATCAGTTAAGCCAATCTGTCCCATTATTCCATCCATCCACATGCTTAGTTCCCGCACCACAGCGAAGAACTGGATCTTATCGGTTACTGTGGTGACCTGCACACGGCTGCCCTCACATGCAACAAGGAGCTCTTTCCAGGCCTGCATCACTTCCTGCTCACGGGATAAAATGGCATCTGCCTTCTCTCCGGCATAAATGGCACGCAGCTGAACTGCGTTTTCTTGCAGTTGCCGTACCTGAGATAAAGGTTAAAAACAAAGGCAAAAATTACTTCTATTTACTGACACTAAGGGGCATCTAAAAATATTTGCCACTTAAAACATTTAATAAAACTATTAAAAGTAATTACAATTAAACAATTTAAATTTAACTCATTCTGATAGGTATTTTATAGAAGCTTTTTTCAGCCATGGGTTAGAAAAATAAAAAAGGTAATTGTGACTTTTTATCTCACAATTCTGAAAAAAGAAAAAAAAAACGTCAAAACTGCAAGATGAAAAAAAATTGGTGACATGTAAAATTAGAATTCTGAGTAGAAAAAAAAGTTCGAATTGCGAGATGTAAACTTGCAACTGCAAGTTTATAACTTGTATTTCTGAGGAAAAAAGTCAGAATTGTGAGATTTAAACTTACAACTAAGACAAAAAAAACTCAAATAATAAAAAAAAAACCTCAAAAAGTTGCAAATTACCTTTTTTATTTTTTTATTCCATGGCATCAAGAAGTTTCCATGTTATTCAGCACTGTGTGATGGTCGTAACTGTGTTTTTGTGTTATATTGTGCTTCTGGACTAAAATGGGAACCACCCCTCACTGGGTCAGGAGGATGAACCAGCCTAAACACTTATTTATCGTGGCTGCTCCACCTGGTCAGAACAGGTGTTTTTGTTTTGTGTGTTTGTGTGTGTGTGTGTGTGTGTGTGTGTGTGTGTATGTGTGTTTGTGTGCTAGTCTTACCTGTGAGACCAGCAGCTGCAGGGAGTGCTCAAAAGAGTGCAGAAGTCTATGCAGTGTGCCAGGGTTGGCTGAGCTCACCTGACATGACCTCACCTCTGGTAGTTGTCTCATCTTTCCCTCGATCTGGACCAGCACCTACAAAACACAAACACAGCCACATTGATGATGCCTCATATTGCAATCAACTGTGAATGGGTTTCAAAAAAACGTGTTTTATTTGGCTGTATGTGTGCTTGTTTACCTCCTGACAGTCGGTGAAGAACTTGTGTAGCTGGTACGAGGCTGCAAGCATCTGCGCTCTGGTCTCCATGAGCTCCAGAAGATCTGCCCAGGACTCATTCAGCCCATCTTTCCACTCTGCAATGGTGGCAGCATCAGAGTGACTGCAGTCAATCATCTCATTCACCATCTTATTGACTGAATCCATCTGTTTCTGGCCAACTGCACGTGTCTCAGTGGAGAACTGAGTAAAGCTGCTCTGCAGAGACTGGGAAAATTAAACAGGACCAAAACAACATGTCAGAGATCAGCTCACAGAAGCTTCAACAGGAGAGAACAACAGCACAGGACTTGATTTAATCCATTTGCAACATTAAATGTGATATCACATTAACTATTAGCAAGAGTTTAGGAAGAATGCATTTTCATTCAACAGTAGCCTAAACAGCTTCTTTTTTTTACATTATTTCCAACCAAAGTGGCATTAGCAGAAAAGGAAAATTCTTTCAGTAGCAGAATAATGAATAGGAGGATTAATAAAGTAAACAGGGTCAATATTGATCTCATCTGGATTTTAAAGTTGATGTCAGTATATATTGCATCCTTGAAGTGTGTGTGTGTGTGTGTGTGTGTGTGTGTGTGTGTGTGTGTGTGTGTGTGAGTGAGTGAGTGAGAGAGTTTGTGATACCGTGACGTGCTCGAGGTCCTGGCCGAGTTCAGTGGAGCTGGCAACAGCCTCCCTCTCAGAGATCCATTTCTCCAGCGCCTCTACCTCTCGCTTCAGCTGATACAACCAGTATTGCTGCTCCAGCTTTGTTTTCCTCTGTTCCACCAGGTCTTTTAGAGATACATATAGCCGGTCTATATGAGCCTGCTGTTTGGTGATTTGCTCACTGAGAGAGAGAGAGAGAGAGGGGAGTAAGAGAAAGAAAGAGACAGACAGCAGATAAACTTATTTTGGTTACACGCCGTACTTGTAAACAGTTAAATCTACATTCAACATCTGGGGTCGAATTAAAAAAAAAATAATAATAATTTTTTTAAGATGTCTCTTATGCTCACTAAAACTGCATTTATATGATACAAACAAAGTAAAAACTGTTACATTGTTAAAATAATTGTTTTCTATTTTAAAATGTAATTATTCCTATGATTAATTTTCAGCAGTCCTCTGTGTCGCATGATTCTTCAGAAATCAATTATTTTTGCTTTTTTCACACATCTGTGAATATTTATGTACCTGTCTGGATGTCCCAGCTCAAGCATGCGACGGCACTGCTGGGACAGTGAGCTCACTGTCTCTGCATAATTCTCCACTGTTTGCTCTAATGCCAACTGCTCTTTCAGTAACCTAAAAGTGCTGGCCTCATCCTACGGACAAAGAGGATAGAGAGAGAAAGAATAAATCTTGGTTTACAAAGTGAAAGACAAGCAGACCACATCACACTGACCACAGTTTACAACCCTGCTATGGTCTCTACTCTGAAGACTTCTTTTAAATACACATTAGGCTGATGATACACAGGGCAAGTTTTTGAGCAATTTTGTTGCACTGATTTGGAGCAATGTAGTTTGGGTACTTTCCCATTGAGAATGGGTAAGAAATTTCTATCTGGATATTTTAGATCGGTCATGGGCCCTGTGTCTCACCTGGTTGCCCACTGACGGCAACATTGCTCAAAATGTTGCCCCATGTATCATCAGCCTGAGAGATAGTTCACCCAAAAACCTAGTTCACCTTGAATGTAGTACTTCCCTTGCTGTATATGGTGGGTCAGAAACCACTCAGATTTAATGAAAATATCTTAATTTGTGAAGATGAATGAAAGTCTTACGGCTTTCGAATGACACGAGAAGGAGTAATTAAGGACAGAATTTTAATTTTCAGGTGAACTATACCTTTAACCCAACATTCCTAAATACTGTCATTTAATTTATAGATGGACTGAGTTTTAGGTACTGTACATACGTTTCCTTTCTCCTCATTGAGGACCTGAAGTTTCTGTCCACTGAGCCAAGACTCCACCTTCGCTGCCTGGGTGTAGTACTGCTGGGCATGGTTCACGGCATCCAGCATCACTGTGCGACGTTCCATCTCTACCTGAAGCACCTCCCACAGCTGCCTCACATGCCCCGCCCCCTCACGCACAAGCTCCACCTCTGGGGTCAGCAGGGCAGCAATGGCCTCCGCCCTTTCCAGCACCTCCTCAACCCGCCCCCCTCTGAGCTTGTATCTCCATCTGCAGTGCCTGCATGTCCAGTCACACACAAGTGAGCTGTCAGTCAAAGCTCTACGGCCAACCAAATCACATTACTGGAATCAGAAGCCATGAGAACCAGGCTATCAAGGGCAGCTGAATTAAATATCCCCAGGCTTAAACCTCAATTGTATCCAGAAATTTGCAATAAGACTAACGATACATCAAACAAGACAGGTAATTAATAATTAATTAATAGTTGGCTTTTAACCATTCATGTAAGTTTCCATCATTTATGAGATGATTCCCCGCCACTGAGGGAAATCTTTCTGTGTTTTCACTGTTATACAGCAGGAGGCGCTATAACACACCTTCTGAAAGAGTACTGAATTCCTGGATCAAAACAAGGCGAAGAAGAAGCAGAAACAAACGATCATGTATGTAAGCAGATGCATATGTAAAATATCACAATCATCAAGCATTAAACAGCATATAAATCAAAACTGCCTAATGTTACCATTGAAATGTTGACCCAGGAAGTGGTATAAGACTCTGCAAGCTTTGGGAGTGTTCTACTCCATCTATATTTGATCATCGTTCTGAATCTAAACCAGACATAATCTTCTACAAAAATGAGATTTTCTCAGCTTTTTGTGCAGAATAATGCTTTTTCATGAAACTTACCTAAATTCAAGCATTTATAAAAAAAAATAAACTAAAAAAAAATATGAAGCTTAAATAAAACTTTGTTTTCTTTTGCTTAAAAGCAGAGGCTCTGCTCTTTCTTTTGACATATTGCAAGTTCAGACATTTATACAACAAAATATTTTTGGGGCCATGAAAATTTTGTGAAAATGATAAAAACGCTGGCAGTGGCTGGCAACTTAAAAAAAAAAAAAAACAATGGTGGGGAAAGAGTTAAGGCCCGTTCAAATTAGATGTATTATAGTTAACTAAAACTAAAACAGCAATAAAAAAAATGCTTTCATTACAAAATAAAAACAAACAAACTTTGGAATAAAATATTTTTTAAAACTATTTCATTACAGTTACACATCTCATTTTCTTTTAGTACAACTCTAAGTACTAAAATACCTAAAACAGCATGAAAACTAAAGCTTATAAATTAAAATAAATAAAAACTACATAGACGTATTTAAAAAAAATAATAATAAAAATGAAAAAACAACAACAAAATTACTCAATGTTGAACTAAAATTAAAGGAGAAAACAGAAAATATAAACATTTAAAATATTAATAAATACTATACTAAACTATTAGTATGTTAATGATACTTAAATAACTGGTTTACACCAAGAATGATTACTATAAAAATATCTAAAAATTTTAAATATATTAGGATCAACACCAATGATAACATTCTGTTTGTTATAAGTGTGTGCTGTAGCTATGTCGCCTGCTGCTTTAAATGCATGAGCTCTTTTAAGTCAAGTGGATTCTGATTGGCTGTCAATGTTTATTTATCGTTCATCAGATGGGAAAAAAAAATCATTTGAAAATGATTTCAACAATATTGTTGCTTTGTGTTGTCATACAGTAGTTATAGTGTGGACTTCCATTTTCTCAAAGAATTACAACGATTATTAAAACACTATTATTGTTATATGTCCTTGATGTGAGCGGCCCTTTTCAAATTAAGACGGTAATCAATCCAACTGATTGAGGATTACTGAGTGAATTGATTGACAGATTCCAAAAGTCATTTGTATCATCTTTGGCTCTTGGCCTATAAGATACATCAATTCCCAGACCTCTCATTTACTCTGCTCTCTCTGTCTTTTATAGTCTTATAGTTAACAGATGTTGGCAGGAAAAATCTTCTTACATCATTTTATGAACGTACAAATAAGTAGAAGTTACATCAGATGAGTTACATTATATCTGATGCATCTGGTGTCCCAAAACGATAAACCTTCACTGTATCAGGGCAAAGAGTAGTACTGACTGTTTAAGTCACATGATCAATGCTAACCCTTCAAATTGTTCCGATGGACACTTTCTCCTAAAAATTGTGGGGTTATAGGTATGACAACCTAATGAAGGTGATATAAACTTTATGTGCATGTTTTGGCATTCATAATGACTTAAAGGGATACTCCACCCCAAAATGAAAATTTTGTCACTAATCACTTACCCCCATGTCGTTCCAAACCCGTAAAAGCTGCGTTCGTCTTCGGAACACAATTTAAGATATTTTGGATGAAAACCTGGAAGCTTGTGACTGTCCCATAGATTGCCAAATAAATAACAGTGTCAAGGTCCATAAAAGGTATGAAAGTCGTCGTCAGAATACTCCATCTGCCATCAAACATGCAATCTGGGTTATATGAAGTGACAGGAACACTTTTTGTAAGTGAAGAAAACATAAATAACAACTTTATTCAATAATTCCTTTGTCAACGATCTCCTCTGTGTCTTTTCATATCACCATATGCTGCGTATGCTCTTCTGTATCATCCGCGCCACAAGGATGCGCTGTTTCTACGTGTATTTAGCTTTGATTTGAAATAAAACAGCGCATCCTTGTGGCGCGGATGATACAGAAGAGCATAGTCGTTATTTAGAGAATAAAGTCGTTATTTTTGTTTTCTTGGCTTACAAAAAGTGTTCCCGTCGCTTCATATAACCCAAGATTCAAGATTTTTATTCGTCACATACACGATTATATAGAGAATATATAACCAGCAGTGAAATGTGAGTCAGGTCTGCTCCATGGACAGTGCAATTATTAAAGGATACAACACAGATGAAAATATACATAAATATATGTATGAAAGAATGAAATAAAAGTAAACAATAAAAATATAAGAATAAAATATAAAAAAGATGTATACTGTAGAATTAAATATAGAATAGAACATACTGTGCATGAAAGTATACTGTAGTCTTAAATTTTAAGATACACAGGAATGTGCAAGAGGCAAATGTGCATATGTGCATTATACTGTAATCTTAAATAACAAGATACACAGGATGTACAAAAGGGAAATGTGCAAACAAGTTGATACTGTCAGTATGTCAGTATGAGGTACAGAATGATGAATATCTTACCGATTAAGTGAATCTTAAGTGGAGACATGTAGATGTTAAGAGGCTGGTTTTGAGTTTAGGAGCCTGATGGCCTCCTAAGTCTCTTGGTTTTTGCCATCAGGCTACCCAGATTGCACGTCTGATGGCAGATGGAGTATTCTGACGACGACTTTCATACCTTTTATGGACCTTAACACTGTTATTTAATTGGAAGTCTATGGGACAGTCTCAAGCATCTAGGTTTTCATCCAAAATATCTTAAATTGTTTTCCGAAGACGAACAGAGCTTTTACGGGTTTGGAACGACATGGGGACAAGTGATTAATGACAAAATTTTCATTTTGGGGTGGAGTATCCCCTTAATGCTTGAAACTAAAGTTGTTAATTTAACACAATAATTTAGTGACTAACTGTAAAAAAAAAAAAAAAAAAAAAAAAAAAGGGCCTTATCCCACTGTGATTGTCTTTATTCTTTATAACAGATAAAACACTGTCTGTCTGAGAATGTACTAGAATCGTGTTCTATATCAGAGTTTAGATAAAATAGTTTTTCTTTTAACTTTAGTCTCACCTTATGGTTCATGATTAAATGTTGGACACTCTGCAGATTGGTCCCATATTCTGTAGATGAGGCCAAAAGTAACCGATCCTGAATCCATACCTAAAGAAGGCAAAATACAGAAATGTGAAGGTGTAAACAAATGTGATGTTTTCTGAATAATATTTAAGTGGTGCTTACCCATGCAAAAATTACAGACTGACATTAGCTATGCATTTGATGTATCGCATCAGAAACGAACAATGGAAACACCAAATTTCTGGAAAACATCCCTTCATTTGCAAAAAAGTTTGTACGCCACACTCTTGAGGTGGTTTAAAAGTCATGTGACTTGTCTGATGGGACGGCATAACTTGACTAATCAGCAGAACGATCTCATTGCACAGCATCTGAAATGTTACAGTCATTCTGAAATGCCTGAGATACATTCCCAAACAGCAGGCATCCACCTCTGAAAGCAATGACTGCATTTATTGTGTTTCATCTGCTCGCCCTGAGGCACAAGTAGTTTATAGCAAAAATTATAATATACAGGGGCTTCTCCTACTTTTCTTAACAATATTTAGTGCCAGTTTATCAGGAAGTGATGATTTTTTTCTTTTTGACTTATTGGATGTAGACGGTTTTATGCGATATTCCAATTTTGCGCATAAGTTAAATCCACAACTTTGGTTGGAAACATAGCTATCTTGTGTTTTGGAGTGCCACTTTGTTCTTTTACACATGAACAGTTCATGATACAGTGTTTTTAGGGGCTCAGCGTGGCTCAGTTCACTGTCCATACAAGCTCATCTCTCAACTAAACTTGTCTAAGGACGTGCTGTGAGCTTGGGTCACCTATAAAGGGCATTTAGGAATGCAACCATCTTCCCAAACCAGTAAAGAAAAACGCTTACAAATCACCTGCTGTCAACAAAAAAGCTCCCTGTGGTTTACAGCAAAATAAAAGCTTGATAGGTTCATGTTTAAAAATTAAGAAATTAAAAAAAGCCAGAAGCATTAGTATTGGAATTTAACAGTTGACTTTTTTAAATAATTGAATATTTTTTATTTTATTTATTTTGTTAATTTTTTTTTTCAGTAATGATAATAATAAGGAATAATATGATGAATATTATCCTTATATATTTATACTGATAGATAATCACAAACTATATGGCGAATAGAAAGTGACACTCACAATCTCATCCTCCAGGTCCTGGGTGACTTGGTGCATTTCTTTTGAGGCGAGAAGTATCCGCCTCCTTTCCTTCAGAGGCTCGATAAGACGCACAATTCGGGTCTCCGTCACGCCTCCTTGCTCTTCTCCTTCTGGTCTCCTGTGATCAGCACCAGCCCTGACTTCACCAACACCTTGATAAAGCTGCATCTGGGCTTCCATTGACTAAGAAATAACGTGATAACGTGAGATTACAAAATGGATGTGCAATTTTCCAAATAAAAAATAAAAAATAAAAAAATCACTTTTCCAGGTCTCACTTGTATCCTCTGGAGTTGCTGGCTGAAAGTGGGGCGCGGCTGAAGGAGGGTGGGTTGGATGCTGTGGGTGGAGCCTAGTGTGGGTGGCTGGTCCTGTATGGCGGTGAGATGCTGGTCCAGGTCGCTGAGGGTGTTAGTGGGCAGGTCGGTAGTGCGGTGGTTCTGCGTTTCAAACAGCTGGCGGGCCTTGACTTTGGTGGTGTTCTCCAGGTGAGACCAGCACTCTCTGATTTCCTTCAACTTCATCTCCACCACTGATCGCAACTCGGGCTGTTCCTGGATCAGCTCCTCGCCCTCCTACACATACAAATGTAACATAATCCATGAACGTGTTACTGCTCTGACCCTCAACGTTCATCCTTGCCAGTTTATGCCCGTGTGTGTATGTGTAAGATGGAAAGGGATCAAAGTAAAGAGAGTATCTGTCTCTTCAGAACCATGGCTGAAGTCCAGCCTCCTAAAATAGGGCGCCATCACACACACACATATATATACACACACACTCACTGTCTCTCTCTCTCTCTGCATCAGTGTGTCAAGGATCATTCTTCTCTGCAGAAACACATGAAATTAAATTCACTCCTGATTCTCTTTTCAAAACGATCTACATCCCTCTTTCCATCACAGAGCCGTCACTGTGTGTGTGTGTTCACGTGTGCATGTCCATACGTGTGTGCGTTTGTGTTTCATAATGCAGTGCAGCATTTCTCCTTTTGGCACAAGTCGCCTGCTCCCCTGTACTGCAGAGAGGGAAAGAGTGTGTGAGAGAAGGAGAGAGAGAAACAGATGGAGAAACAAAGAGAGAACAGAGTAAGGAACCGGAAAAAAGGGGATGCTTGGATGGAAAACAAAAAGATGGAGAAGAAGATGAAACTGAAGGTGGAAATTAAAACCTATGACAGATGGATGCTGAAGTATTCTGACTGGTTGTTAAGCATTGCTAGGGTGTTCTAGCTAGTTGCTAGGCATTGTTAGATGTCTTAGCCGGCTGCTAGAAATTTCTGAAGGCGATCTGGCTGTTTGTGCCAGTTGCTAAGGAGTTCTAACCATTCCAAGTGTGTTCCAGCCATAGATATGTATATGCAGATGTCTTATTAGCTGCTGTTTCTATGGGCCGCTATACATAAGCCGTCTGCCATATTGTCCGTGAACACTCGAGAGCAAGCTGACTGTGCATCTGCAACCGTGGTTATATGCACGTATATCTATATCTGAAACAGACTTCAGCAGATGATTTTGCTAAACTAACACAATACAACAAGAAGCCGAACACAATGTTAAAAACTGTAATATTGAATTAATACATACTAAAAACACAAACCAATGTATTCTCACCTATGAAAGTTTATCCCATTTCTTAAGGAATTTAACCAGAGGCTGTGCAATGGCCAGCCATAATGCAAAACTCAGATTTTTATTGTGAGTAATGACACATTTACTGTTACAAGATGACTGATGCTTTAATGTGTCTGAAACGGCCGATTGTGGCATCTTCCTACACATATCTATGGTTCAAACTGATTGCTAGGAATTGCTCAGGTGTTGTGGCTGGTCTATAGGCATTGCTAAGGTGAATTGGAGTAGAAACATTATTATAGCATTAAAAAGTTTATATAAAAGCTGCTGTATGTGAAATTTAGATGTTTGCATTTTTATTTGAGTGTTGATTATGATTGACTTAGTATTACAAATTACTTAATCTGCATATGTGTGTGCGAGACAGAGAAAATGTGTGTGAGTCTAAAACTATTATTTTGCATAATATAGTACATCATGTGTTCTCGTGAATGGCCTGGTGAAACAAGGAGGCAAGGTCAGCTCTAAGGACATCATCGTGTCCTGTGATTGGTCCAGCCGCATGTCTGTCATCGAGGATGCTGAGCTGAGTGAGTCTGGAAGTGGGGGAGGGGGCGGGAACACTTCCAGAAGGACAAAGAGTTCACCAATCACAGTGGGACACGGTGTCATTGCTTCTGCTGTTTCTCAGGTTACAGCCTCATTAACTTGCGTTTCCACGGCTACGTACCACTATCTAAGAGTGAGCGTGTTTGTGTGTGATGCTGTAATTGCTCTCAATTCAGGCAGCTCCTCAGGGCTACAGAAATCAGGTTCGGGAAATACTGGCAGCCATCTTAGTTCAGCCAAACAAAAAAAGTGCTAAAAATGAAGAAACTTTCTCCTGCAAAACATGCCATGTCTGACCATATTTCTTGCATATATTGGCACCAAAGAGGAAACAGACAGTATTTTTTAAATTGTTAATATGCCTAATTTTTTATGTACTGTAGCAAAGTTTGTAGTACTGAAGAGATTTCAAGACATATCCAGAGCCCCCCATCACTGAAAATAAATAAGGATAATATGAAACTTATGAATTTGAGTTAATAAAGCTTATTATAATGGTATCCTATGTTTCTTAATTACGTTTCTGTGGCTGTGGCTTTAGCTCAAGATGCACCAATACTAAATCATTACATTTGAGTTGAGGATGGGCATGGGTAACGTTTTCTCAAAAGTTACAGCAATTAACAATCATAAAAACAATGATTGGGTGACTTTTAAAGGATGTATTTTTCTTTGATGACGAAATTAAACTTAAGTGCAAGTTGTGCACCGCCAATCTGTCAAAGAATTAACATTAATCAGAACATCATTATCATATGCATCCACAATGTGTGCTACAATTCTAACTTGCACAAGTTAATTTGTGAAAATGTAAGTTGTAGAGGTGTAACGATTCACTTGCATTGATTACAAACCCTGACGATGCATATGCATCGATCTTGAAACATGATTTTTGAATCATGAATAGCCAATTTCAGACAGTAATCGATTTAAAACGCTAAGAATCGAATGAATTGCAATTTCTATAGCGATTCAATGCTTTCAAAATATATACACATTAAATTACTACAATCACAAATTGATGGAGACCTTAAACAATGTTCGTGCCTCGCATCTCTCCTTCACCTAACTGTTTAGGACTCCTTAGGACTCATGGCCAGTAATGCTAAAGTGAAATAGTTTTACTTTTCTGTAGTTTTTCAAGGTCGAAAGCTGCGTATTTATTGCATGGACGGAGCAGAAATGTAAGTGTCTAAAGCATACGCACAGTTCCACTGAATGATAAATGTGTTTTTAACAATGTTGCTGAACTGAATGTACGAAAGAAACTGTTAAAATAACCACAGCATTAACAACAACCTTGAAATAAGAGCGCAAGGTTTATCTGATAATCAGATGCATGAAAGTAGCATTCGTTGCTATATAAACAGATATCGGGTGTGTTTTCTTTCAGAATCATCATTCGCCGATGGAGAGGAAAAGTTAAATACTATAGCATTTTATTTTGTGAAAATGAGATGAAGTTTTCGCACTTGAAGTGATCTGGAGCTCATAGACGTGCCAGGCTATATCGGCAGCTAAGCTGAATACAAAGCAGAATGAACTGATGAAATTTAAGACAAAAATCACAATAAATAAATAAAATTTATTAATTATGCAGTGCTTATTGACATATCATTTTATTACAGTATAGAAAATATAAAGTATATTTTCTACTTTATTCTGGGCAGAAAATTTAAATAATTGTTTGTAGTAGCCTATATAAAACAATCATAAAATTGCTATTAGGAAAACATTATAGATTACAAATGATTGATTATTGTCCAGGAGTGTATTTGATTTCTTATAGCAAATTCAAAGTAATAAATAAGAAAATAATTCCTTGTAAAAAATAATAGTAATAATAATAATAGTTATAATAATACATACATACATAAAATTATTGTATTTGACATTTCCGTCACTTCTGAAATGATGGCTACGCCCCTGGTGTGACAAAATGTTAGTCAATGCATAATACTTTTAAAGCTCTTTTTTAAAATCTTGGCTTACATAAATTTCTACATATGCCATGTCCTGTCATGCCATAGCATCATTAAACTAGCATCTAACAATGGAAAAAAGTGTTTTTCCTCTAACATATGGTTCTCTAACAATAAAGGCTGCTGTGTAATTTGGATTTAAATAATCCTGTGAATGCACTTAAAGAATGCAGAATCAAATCGTTATAATCGAATAGAATCAAATTTAGTTGTGAATTGAATATAATTGAATCGTTCTAAATTTGCAAAAATCGTTCTTGAATCGAATCGAAAACCTATTAATCGTCAATCGAATCAAATCGCTGTCTACCCAAAGATTCACAGCCCTAGTAAGTTGTAATGTTGTATACATAGCTGACTGATCTTATATAGGAAGCGTTTGCTTGTGTTATTTAATCCATTGATAAAGTGCTTCAGTTTACCAGAGTTCATTCACTTTTCAGCTTTAGCCTCAGCTCACGTAGATCAAACAACAGTTGAATGATTGAATATTATTGAATAGTATCAGTGTAACTAAACTGATGATTTTATTATTTGAACCAATCACATTCCTTATAAATGTTCATTTTCCAAAAACACTGATTCATTAAAAAAAAGACACATCTAGAATTCTACAGAATAAAATAAAATAATTCTAAATTCTACAATGACCTGCACAACTGTAAAATAGATCCTAGATTTCTGACACAGCTGTAGTCCTGAAACAAAATCCTGAAGAACTGGGAGAGAAAAGGAAGCATGTTGCAGATTGCACAGAAAGCAGAATTAGACTCTCCTTCTTCAAACTGAACAGAACAAGTAAACATCTGACAATTCAAAGTCAAATGCACAACACACAAAGACATAAAACTTTGTCTTGACTTAGTGGGGGAAAAAAACTATTTTCTACATCAAATATTCAACCATATACACATAAGCCCATGCATATGCTGATGAATCTTATTCACTGCAGGATTCAGATTATAAAAAGCTATTTCACTCATGAGATTGGTTTGCATGTTTGATATGGTCCACTGAAATCACCCGAAATAAAGCTTTGTGAAACACTGGCACTGAAGTACCAGAACAACATTAATCACAAGTTTCACAAAAGGCCTGGAGATACATGACAGTCACATCCACATAGAGCAGCCAAGAAGCTGCCTGATTTCCACTGGCATTTACAGATCAAGAAAAGAAAGATTCGCACCATTTATTACAACTGAAGATATTATGTAATGCTATGATATTACACTTTCCAAACCATGATCTGACACTGATCCATGTCAGGGCTGGGCGATTCATTGAATATTCACAATATATTAAAAATTACTTTTATAATGATAACAATTTAGGCAACACAGACAATGCTGTGATGATATCTTAATGCTTTTTAATTGTAAATTACATTTCCCAAAGACTGTCATTAGAGTTGTACACTAGCAATTCTTCTTAAGACAAAGTTAAGACAAAGATGTTTCAATAGTAATGTTCATTTAAGTCTGATTGTATGGGATTAGAAGGTTTTAGCAATAAATAAATAAAATAGTAATGTTGTATTTTTGTTTATCAATTATATGCACATAAAGTAAATAAAAATATAATATAATAAATTAATATAAACCAATATCCATACAAATATAAATATAATTTTCCTGTATATTTAGAGAAAAACAGTGTGGATACATGTCTTTAGGTTAAAATTCTTTAAACATTTTGAATATACATGCTAAAATGTCTGTTTGTTTGAAATGCTGATCTTTTTGTTTGCCTGATTTAAAAAATATATTTATTTACCATCCCTATGTCACATTCATTACAAAGAACTCTATTAACAGAACCAGTATTTCTTGCCACATGACAAGATTTTTTTAAGAGTACAAACCAGTCTGATTTCTGCCTGGAAACTAATTGTTGATTTTAATAATTCCAGTAAGAGGGCTTCTCCTCTAGGCAAGCTCTGACACAGAAGCATAAGAAAACACACAAGTGACATTTAAAATCAGCTTGAATAAAGATTAGCTTAATTATTATAAAGTAGTGCGGTCAGCCTAAATGCTACAGAGTTTAGAATCTTACATCATCTATTCCTTGGTAAACTGTAAATAGCACCGAACTTCATTCAGTCAAACATGGAAGAAACATGAGAAGAGAAAACAAGGCCAAAACAGAAAGATAGCAGGCCCACAACATCTAATAGGACATTCAGACATGTTGTAAATCAGTGGATTGCGGTACAAATCAACCACAGGAACACAGTGACGAATCAGGAACAAGGCATTTGAGATATTATTAACCCAAATCATCAATGCAGCAAAATGATCTGAAATTTCTAGTCAGATCGGGAATGTTTACCACTTAAAAACACACTAATCAATTAAGACAGAAACCTTTGTGGAAGAGCTCCTTCACCTTCACCTATGTTTAGGATCTTCTTGCCATCACAACCCCAATATAATACAAAAAGAGAGAAAACACCACTTGCAACACTACCACATACTAGCATCTCGGTCCACACAGCATCATGCATCTACCATAAAACTCACACACATGTATGCCACTTCATGGATTCAGATAATGAATTTATTATTTTTGCACAGTTTTATTCTTGGTTTCGGTTTTTGTAAATATTTTTGAGACAATTCAGCACCACATCAGTGAGGTTGATTCTCAGGCTTTCCACCTACTTTTCAACATGAAAGAGGAACAGTAGCAGCATCTACGCAGTCATACAGTGAACACACAATGCATCATGTCATGGTTCCTTGCCATTTTCTGTGATCAGCAATACTAGCAAATATCCCATTAAAACCCATCATACCTTTAGACTGATTTACATGATACTAATCATATTAATGTCCCTGCCATCACACAAGGTGCTCTATGGTTTCAGACACTTCACAGTGCCATTCGAAACCCAGCCATCACACTTCAGCAGCACCAGGATGTCCTGTCGTGTATCAGGCCATGATAAGCATCTTTCAGGACAGCATGTACCGGATCAGAACAGGGTCACCTGGGATCAAATATTGTATTGCAGGGCATCATAAGGCACCATAGACCAACTGAAACTGAACATGTTATATAACATTTAATGGCAAGTGATATTTAAAAAATAAGATAAGAAATAAGATCTTAAATAGGAACACATCGAAATGTAAAATTCTAGTTGACACCAATAAGCTGATAACTGGCTGATAACCAATACATGGCCAATAACACACGAAAATCTAAAACCAACATTTGTCATCTATGTCAGATCAGTGTTTTGGTGTTTAAGCAAATGTAAGCATCACAACATTACAATACGGATAGCCATTTATTTTGAGAATGTGAAATGTTCTATAACAGTGAGATAGCAGCATCCTTTAAGAAACTGTGAAACTGTGTAATCTTAGCTGTACTGTAGTGTTACACCTATAAGTTAGATGACTGCAAAAGTAATCTAAAATAAAAATAAAAATGTTATATTGTATAAATGAGTATCACTACCATACCTAAATATCCAATACCACATTGAAACAATTTATGTAAAATTTATTTAACCTTGTTATAAATGAGTAAATATGGAAGTAACGAAGAGCGAAGAAGAAATCCTGCACACTGCCTGATACTCATTGGATTAACCAACACTGGATTTCCTGCAATCTATGGCAATTTTGGGATTTCTTCTTATCTCAACACTAATTTAAGGAAAGAAAAAAAACATGCATGATTTTGGACACTCCTTTTTGAATAAACATCCCAAATTCTACACTTATATGCCAGAATCTGTCATCAATTCATCTTCAATCAACCCCAAATTTGTTCTAAACCCATTCTCAACCAACCATCAAGCATTCGCCTCAAATCTATTCTCCGTTCATCCTCAATCAAGGCCAAATGCCCTCAACTAAACCACAACCAAAGCTCGGCCCATCCATAATCAATTTTCAATCTAAATCCTTTTTTCAACTAATCCTGAATCTTTTCTCAATTCATTCTAAACCATTCCTGAATCTGTTCTCAGTTTTCAGCTAATTTTTTTGTCTTATTTCCTTCATACTTCTCATGCGCTCCAAATTCAACTGAGAATTTCATACTGGCTCAGTAATGGTTTTTTTCACATTCCCAGGATAAAAGTAAGGTCTAGAACAGAATTTACATTTATTAACCAAGAGTCACCAAGCCACCAAGGCTGCATTTTATTTTGATCAAAGTATAGTAAAAACAGTAATATAGTGAAATATTATTACAATTTTAAATAAAATAACAGTTTTTTTATATATGTATAAATTTTAAAAAGCAATTTATTTCTAAATATTCAGCAGTCACTACTCCAGATGTCAGAGACACATGAGCTATCATCAGAAATCAGTCTATATGCTGATTTACAGTTCTTATAATTATCAGTGTTCAAAACAGTTGTGCTGCTTAATATTTTTGGGCAAACCCATGTTAAGGATTCTTTGATGAATAGAAGGTTCAAAAGAATAGCATGTATTTAAAAAATAAATCTTTACTGACACTTTTGATAAATTTAATGCATCAATGCTGAAAAAATTAAGTCCTTTTGTAAACAATTGCATCCTTATAATGTATATATTATTTACGAAGAAACTGTGCTCATAAAGCCAATGTGTTGGAAAGGAGTCAGAGCCCATGCAGTTACGTGAAGAGCACCTTATGTACAAAGTGCCCACCTGTATATTCATTTTTTCCCTTTAATCTTTAGTGCCATCCCAGCTTCCATCACCTCTTTAATTTCATCCCTTATTTGTCGTTCTGTGACTCACCTGTTCGATCTTGGCGAGCCATCATCTTTGTTACGGGCATTCAGCCATTCGGCCATGAAGGCCTGGTGCTTCATTCCAGTTTCCTGTGCAGCTTCTGAGCTTCATCTCGAGCTCCATCGCGAGCTGTCAGCATCCCTATTGGCCTCTGGGAGCTCTACTCAGCTACACCATACACACACATGCACAGAGCAGTCAGCAGACAGCTACGACACAGACACACTCTGTCACAATCTTGTAGCCATCATTTCAACACACACACACACACAGCACCCAGGCCCTGTACACCTCCACATCAATACAACCTGCAGCACCACGAAAAAACCTCTTCACCTGCACCACCCGCACACACACATCCCAAAAATGTCCAGAGCAGAGGAGAGAGCAGCACCTCAGCAGAATGTGCAGCAGCAGTGGGGTCTGGAGCTCAAGGGGTGGGGATCCACTGGGTCCTCATGTCCTCCAAGTTAGCGTCCAGGCCCCTGCAGTTCTGCTGCAGTATTCGTGCGTCAGTCCAAACGGCTCAGAAAAAACAACCGGTACGCACACACACACGCACGACAGACACCCCACTGAAAGCGCTTGGTCTCCTACAGAAACCTTCGGTAGGGCTGTTTTCCTGTAAAAAATCACTGCATTTAATCCTTCAAGCCACATGAGAACCAAAAGCAGCGTCTTCGCCTGCTGTTGTGTCCACGTCAGGGGCGAAGCTCTGGTTTGAGCGCTGAATGGATTCGCCGTCCTGCTGTCGACGTGGTTGGATGTGGGGTTTCGGAGGAGTGGGAGGAGTCGCTGATGTGCGGTATGTTGGGGGGGGGCAGCAGATTTAGACACCTAAAGACACAAGTTACCCTCTTTGAATGAGCTCACGCACTCGCAAACATCGTGCTGCGGAGGATGCGACGGCTGAATGGATGCACACGTGTGCTTTTGTGGGCAGATTCTCAGGTGCTCTAGTGGGATTGCAATGCCGCATGCTGCATCTATCTCTCTCTCTCTCTCTCTCTCTCTCTCTGTCAGACGCAGAGGAAAAACCGCCTCAAATCCTATCACAGACTTTACTTGCAGTGCCTCAGATTGAGGGAGGGAGCGGAGGGAGAGAGCAGAAAGAGGGAGAGCAGAGAGAATATAGAGAGAGGGAGAAAGGGGAGGGGGTGATAGAGGAGGAGGAGAGAGAAAGGAAAAACAAATAGGCTTAAGGATGGCACATTGGCTACAAAGGGAGATAGAAAATACTGGAGCAAAAAAAAAACAAACAACCACCCCCTGTATAGGCAGGGGAAAACGGGGAAATGGGGAAAAAGACAGGTGTAAAGAGAGGGAAAAGTAAGCAGGCGACATTTTTTCAGTGTAACTAGTGGACGTTTAACTGCACCACGAGGACAGATGTCTATGTGTGTGTGCGTGCGTGTGCATGTGTGCGTGTGTGCATGTGTGTATGTGTGTTGGGGGGACAGTAAGCACAAGGAAGAACAGATCGGTTTTAGAAAACAACCACAGGGATGCGGAGGAACTGGACGGTCACAGCCTCAGCAGTAGTGTTGGGTAGTTTGCCACAGGGGTGGTGTTGTGTGTGTGTTAGAACATCCAGAAGGGAAGATGTGTCTTACAATGAGCACTGAGAAGAGACTAGACAAAAATTAACTGAGAGGTGGATTGTGGTATTACCAAGGTAAAAGGGACATCCAATGGTTCAGTGGGAGAGTATCCTTGACTGTGTGTCTATAAGGAATCCTGTCATCATTTCAAACAGCTGAGTGAGAGCAGGGGGAAAGGACAACACACGTGTCGCTGTAGCATAGCTGCTTCCAATTTAAAGAGACAGACACATGTTTTAGAAATGCACACACCAAGAACAGAGGTTTTGGGCTGCATCATCTGCAGACTGGATGGATATGAGTTCAGAAACAACTGAAGCAATTAAGCATCAGTGTTATTAACTGCAGGATTTGGATTAACAAAACGGAAATAAGAGACAAAAAAGTGTACCATGTGCCTTACAGGATCTGTATGAAACCCTGCGTGCTTGTCCTATTTTAACCCATTTGCTGATAGTCAATTAAAATTTTTAAAAGTTTTGTAGCTTTACGCCTATTATATTTTGAGATCACATTTTATGCTACTGCTGTGGTTTTCAAACTAGGGTATGCAGATTGTTTTGTGGGGGGTGGGAATCCCAAAAGAAATTTACACTTGACATTTTTAACAGTGAGGAATGAGAAATTATGGATATTAAGAAAATACATTTCTTAAGCAATTCTTATGAATGAAAAATACATATGTCTTTACTATTTGGATAATTTGAAGGCTTACAAAAAAAAACTTGACGAAAAAATGTTTTTGGTTTATATATGCATTTAAAAATGTAGTTTTACTAATTTATAATTGACATCTGCCCACTATTTTAATGCTAATAAAGTAAGGAGACCAGTAGCTCAGAGATAGAAAATCAAATAATTATAAAAACCTAGCATTTAAATTAATCAGCAACTGCCAGCCTAGATCTTGGTTTGGATATGGCCGTACTCCAAAAACAAATCAGCATTCTCGGGCACTCCCTGCAGGTACAGCTGAAGGTGGTGGTGAGAAATCCTTTAAATTCAAATGAAAACCTGTCCTTATTGCCGTCATTTCATGCTACAAGCTGTGATTATTACTGAGCCGAAAACTACTTGTGTTGTAGTGTCACTGCATTAGGCTTGTTTGCTAATACTAATAATATTATGCTTAAAAAGAGGCACACAAATAAGCCTTTTTTCATTATTATTTCATTTTGTTTGTTTGTGTATTCTTTTAACTATAATAATTAGAATAACAATTAAATGTTCTGTAACCCAGTGTGCCCAGTCCAAAACTTACAGATTTGAAGAATTACAAAACCCGAACGCAACATAAAGGAAATGAGCATGAAAGAGATATACAAATATTCACCTTCGTTTTCATAATTTGCTGGACGTCAAGCATAAAACTTGTCTCCTTCCCTGTTTTAAATAAACCCAGATGGCCTTCCAGCTGTTTTGGCAGCCCCCCTGTGGACAACACGCTCTGTGATATGGGGACAATGCCTTCTACTACAAGAAACCACATATATTTAGGGATGAAATCATTACATTTTTACATTTTCTATTTACACCCACAATTATGTCACAACATAACGTGTTTAGCACTACAAACAGCATGCCAACGAGAGCCATTCGTTTAAAGACCTCTTCAGCTGTGCTGCCATTCAAGACTGCATAAAGAAGAGGATTCAAGAAAAACTAACTACTTTTTCTCATTCACACACACCCAAATAAAAAATAAATAAATAAACACAGACACACACCAATGTTATGTCTATCTAAAACCATTTTTAGCTTATTAGCAATGTTGAATTTGATTCTCTGAAGGTCAGCAGCAAATACACTGGTTAATAAATAGAATTTTTGTGTTAACATTTACTTTTTATTGCAGGTTTGCATATAATTTCTGAGTTTTCCTTTCACAGTTTTTTATTAATTTTGGAAATACTGAATCCTGTTTTTGTGCAAGAGAGATGAGTAAAATGCTCATTCACAATTTAATCTCGAAACTACAGTATCAAATCATGTTCCCACACACACACACACACACCTCTGCACTTACTCCCCCGATTTCTCAGTCAAAATGGAACAGGAGACTGTCAGATTAATAAATGGGGAAAACAAAGTAACTCACAAAGTAATGCACAAAGTAAGGCATTACAATAGTTTAAAAAATTAACTCATATTTTCTTGTAAACTAAAAACGTAATGCGTTTATTTAACTAGTTACTTTAAAAAGCAAGCTTGATTACGTAACCGCCGCGTTAATTTGCAAATTTTTTCCTACCCCAACACTGCTTACCAAAGCAGTTGATGGACCAGTGCTTACCTGGTGCACTAACATTACTGGTGTTCAAATATCCTTGGCCAATGTGGGTGTCAAGGTTTGGTGAATCACCAGGGATCCTGCAACCATCCAAAACATTGCTTTTATTTCTAACAAACAGCTTAATTTCTCAACACATTGATGTTATTAAGCTTGGATGTATTATTTGTGGACTTGGCAATCAGACACATTTTCCTCAGTCACTGCCCTTTAACAACAGAGCACCCTCACAATGTGTTGTTCTTTTGTCTTTTTCAATTAATTTCCTTTAAGTAACCCCGTTAATCTGCAAGAAGGAGCCAAAGCGAAGCATGTACAAATCAAGGTGTTATAATCCAAGCTCCGTGGAGTATTCGCGTGTGTGTGTTGATGGTTGAGTAGGGTTGGTTTTTTCACAATCCAAACGCTTGCATGTGCATGCACGGTTTTCTAGTAACAGCTAGCAGGTCAAATATAATGTTGCAAGCAATGCACCTTGAAGTCACTGGGTCAGGCAGATGTTATTACAGCTCCAAATAGGAATTCGACCTCGTGAGTGTTGCCATGGTGATAGTGCCAGTGTCCTATCCAGCTTCTCCGAACGGGGCCGCAGGCACAGAAGCACAAGCAGAGTGTTTTCCCTTTTTCTTCGAGCCGTTTGTTCTTTAATCTTTTCCTTATTCACCGACAAACCAACAATTGACAACAACAAAGACAAATTGCACAGCATCAATAGAAAAAGAACAGTTTGAAGATTATTCTTATTAAAATATCACCATGTTTATAACATCACTTCTTATTTCAATATATGTCTTTGGTTATTTGTCATTTAGACAAATATTCCTTATAAACAAAGCCTACCACCACACCTGTTATATGAGTTTCTGCCCCATTTCCCAAAAAAAACACTCCAGGTTCCAGATCTGCCTAACGAGTTACAAAAATTCAACTCAAACACCAATGAAAATATAAACCTTAACACTGAAACAGCACAAAATTGCATTAACTTTCCTCCTGGTCTTTGAAACTTCTCTTCCCTTTTATAATTGTGTTTTTGAGAACAGACTTCCTGTCAGTTATTGTGATTTCAACTCTAAAATCAGGCCAAAGTAGGTGTAAATAGGAAATATTTGTATCATCTATTTTCATTCCGTCCGCCTGTAAAAAAACAGTCACTTTTTTGTGCCACAAACAATTGTAATATTGTAATTTAGAGGTATTTCCTCGAAATTATGTGATACTAGTCGCATTTTCAGTCATTTTTATTGAAATTTTGATCCTTCCCAAAAAAAAAAAAAAATTTTTGCTAAATAGTCGCTTGTCGTCTTTTCTGAGGAGATATCAAAAAGGAACTCGCGTTTTGGTCCACGTTTTTCAAACAAAAAAATATCGCGATACCTGGTTATTATCGAGCTTTTGCGTGTTCTGTGATATTAAAATAATTAACGTTACACATCAAATAAAACAAATACTACTTATTTATATTCATATATATGCTTGGTGTTGTCGACCCTTAGGTGGTAGAATCGTGCAACAGCGAAAAACAGCGCGAGGACCCAAGTACTAATACTCTAAGTGACGTCTACACTTCCTCTTATGAAAATCAAAGGTTAAAATTAAGAGATGAATTAAAGAAATATGGAGTGAACACATTAAATCTTAAAAACCTATTTAAAGTTGGAGATCAGATAAATAAAGCTTTGTGTACTTTTTTTGAAAGAAACTGGTTTAATGAAAAAAAAATGTAAGTGCTTGGGGTTTTATTGTATTAATTTATTCATTGGTTTCCTTAATGTTTTATAGATATATATTTTTTTTTTTTCTTCTTCTCTTAATAAATATACGTTTCTGGTCCACACTCCAGCACAGTAGTAGGGGGCGGATATGCATCTTAAACGTTAGTTGCCACCGCCATTATAAATACAAGAAGAAAAAGTACACTTCCTCTTTGCTCCTGCTCTCCGCGAGGGCAGCCATGGTACGTAATATTGTCCTGTGGAATTTCATCCAAAATCGGTTTTTGTTTTAATCCTCAATATGAGAACAACCTAGCCCCAAATAAACTATACGGTGTGAATGTATACATCTCTCGGCACCATATAAAAAATGTTTATTGGGTCGTTTATGTGACGAATGAGGATGATTATTGTCTTTTTGCAGATTTCCCAACGCGTAAATGCAGATGGTTTAGTTGTAGCCGACTATGAGTTGGTATTTTGGATCATCTTAATAAAAACACTAGTTTTTTTTTTGTCATTAATATATTCGAAATGATTATTGCACACAGTTTTAACTTAAGAAATTGTGTGTGTATTTAGTGAAAATGCCGATTAGCTTGAGCGCTAACGCTAGGCGGTGTCTTGAGATCTCTGACGACACGCGTGTTTATCTTCAGTGGAACGTACCGAAGACCCGCAGGACCTACTGCAAGAAATGCAAGAAGCACCAGCCACATAAAGTGACCCAGTACAAGAAGGGCAAGGACTCTGTGTACGCACAGGGTAAGTTCAGAGAGCTGACTGAGAGATCAGCAGTGTGCTCGTTGTCTGTAGACCTCTACCTGCATTTGTTTGTGTGTTTCTTCCAGGAAAGAGGCGCTTACGACAGAAAGCAGAGTGGTTATGGAGGACAGACGAAGCCTATTTCCCGGAAAAAGGTAAACGTTATGCAGATGGGTCTATGGATGCAAGAATTGCCATGCTTAACACAGACCAAGCAGTTTTCAAAGTCTTTTAGTTTAATATTGCGCCAAAGCTATGTTGTTGTAATTTTAAAGCAAGTTTCTATAATTAAAACACTTTAGGTGTCGTTGCAACGCAAAGTATTTTACATAGACTTAAAATCAGCGGTGTAGACCTAGAGAGGTTAATTTTATTTAATTATTCAGCAAAAGGGTGTAACGTTTCTTTATACAGTAAACTAAAAGAAATGTATGGTCATCTAGTTCTTGACAAAAATGAGGCCCACTGGTGTAGACTGTGGTTGAAACTTATCAACACATGGAAAACTACAAGCCTGCCGTTGTCTTAGGGTTAGTGTTAGCACCGTATATGTATTTTTTCTGACATGTTAAATGTCTTTTTATTTGGCATTTACTAAATATTGCTGTATTGGAATTTGGATGAATATTGATGTATTGAGGGCGAATTCCAATGGCTTTTTTTTTTGTGCCCTTGAAGGGCACTTCAGGAAGGGGATGTCCATTTGTAGGGATGTTCCAAACAAAGTGAACAACTGAATCCCGTTTACGAAGTGGCCCTTCCAGAAGTCCGTTGTATTGTGAAGGGAACATGCGATGGTCACTTCACGGAAGTGATTTCTGTTTGTGATCATGTGATCCGCGGTTAGATCTTGCGATGCTTTTTAAAGCAAAGTTGGGGTTGATTTTGAGTTCACATACAAAGTAAATAGAATAGGCTAATTAAATTTGTCTATTTAAATGTAAGACACTATTTTTCATCAGTGATGGAAATAAGATTTAAGATGGTAGTGCAAGCAAGTTTAGTTTGAAAAAGTTTAAAAGTAAATCAAACACAATTAGCAATATTTGAATAAAATATTAAAGAATAATGAAATATTGATTTGCAACAACTGATGGAGTGCTGAATGCTGCACACATGCAGAGCGTTGTTCAATGTAACATTGGGTCAGTCATTCCCTTCGCCAAGGGAGTTCCAAACGCTTATGAGACCGTAATGCCCTACACCCTTCAAGGGCTCTGCCCTTCGAAGGGACTAGGGCATAGGGATTCTCACTTCCATTTGGAATTTGCCTTAAGACTCTTTACAAGTGGTGTAAAGAGCTATCCGATTACAAGTGGAATGTACTAAATACAAATGAATGAGGGTTCTTTGAGCTTCAAAGCTTTGGACGTTCCACTAATGACGCCCCCTAAGCATTTTATTTGAGTATCTAGATCTACTTTGTTTGTGGGAGTTGGAAAACAGAGGTTTTGGGCTATAGATTGATTGGATTGCTGTTTGCATTTCAGGTGTGATTTTTGTCCCTTGTGCCGCAGGCTAAAACCACAAAGAAGATCGTGCTGAGGCTGGAGTGCGTGGAACCCAACTGCCGCTCAAAGAGGATGTTGGCCATCAAGAGATGCAAACACTTTGAGTTAGGAGGAGCCAACTGCCGCTCAAAGGTAAGGAATACACATCATCTGACCAGACTTGACATCACATTGGTTAAAAATATAATATTTAATAAATATAAATTTAAACACAGAATTTAGAACTATTTGTACTGATATGTAAACTTTTGGATGCACGGGAGGATTATATATATTTTTTTTTAAATCATTAAATTGTTTTGAGGGTTTTCATTATGGAAAATCTGGAACAAGCCTTTCAAGGTATTTGTGACTTGCATCAAAATTCATTTTGAGATGTAGTAAACATTTATGGTTGATTTCATCAGCTAGAAATTGCTCTTCTTGTGAGGGCAAACTTTTAAAAAATGTACAATGCTGAATTTTTAAAAAGTTGTACATAGTATATTCAAAAGTAATGGAAAATCAGTTTTGAGAAAAAGGTATTTTATAGTGTCTATTTGACTAAAAAAAAAAATCAGTGGTGGACCTGTTTTTTTTTAAAACTTTGAAATGTGAAGTTTAAACATTTTTTCCATGATTTCTTAATTATTAGAATTAACCACGTCATAAATGTTTGGGGCTTTCAATTAAATATTTTTCCCTTAACTAGGACAGACACCAATGAAAAACTGTGCCTAAATTTCTATTCTCGTCTCTCTTACAGGGCCAGGTCATCCATTTCCTGAGCTGATCTGAGGGGCCAAATGCTTCTATTGTGGCTTACCCATCACTGGTCAATAAAAGGTGTATACAGTTGTATGCTGACTCTTGCCTTTCATTTCATCATCAGTATCAAACAGTGTTTCCAAATTAAGTTCCACACAAGTGCACTGTAGGGGACCGAAATGGCAGCTTTCTTTCATAAATGCATACAGAAGTGTTGCTTTGACAGCAGATCTGTTATGTGTCTCGTGCATCTGTTGGGGTAAAGCAAATTATGCATCCGGCAGCAGAAGATAAATCTTCTTACTTAGACTCTTACGCAGTTTTGTGTGTAGTCAGGGACAGAACAAGGAGGAGACACACCACACATTAAAAAATGAATTTGAGAAACACTTAACCTTGGCAGCTGTCGGAAAGGAAGTTATGTCTAAAAAAGGCATCCCCTGGTTGTTTTTTTGCGCTATAAAGTGCAAAAACGCATTACATTAGATCAGGGTTCAGGTTCTCCAACCCTGCCTCCTGCTCCTGAGAGCTAAAACTGTAGATTTCAGCTCCAACCCTAATCAAACACACCTGAAGCAGCTAATCAGGGTGTTCATGGATACTTGAAAATTACAAGCAGGTGTGTTGTGTCAGGGTTGGAACTGAAGTCTGCAGGTACAATGGTAGCGTCTCCAGGAGCAGGGTTGGAGATCCCTGCATTGGATCATCCTGAAAAGTGCATTTTTTCGTTTTTTAGACCGCAAAATTCATGATTACATTGTCCAGTTTTGATACAGAGCCAATTTGATGCATGTAAATAAAATGTACTTTAGAGATTTTCAGTACTTTCCTATTTATGTGGACACCTGTACATACATGACTAAAAAAAAGGCTGCCAAACAAACCGTTTGTTTAGAACATTTATTTTTAATAATAGACAAACAAGTGTGCTCCATGAGAGAAGAAAAAAAAACTTGCACCTCAAAGGTCAGGAGTGATTTAGCCATTGCAATTTAAACTAAAGGTTTAGATCGTTTTCAAAAGTGGTCATACAGGCATGTGTATTTGTCCACTCTCCAGCAGAGAGAACGTGTTGCACCTTTTTCCTCAACTGGATTGATTTTAAACGGGCTCACACAATGATTATACTGGGATTTCAGAAGGAGTCAGGGTTGCACGCGGGGCAGGGTGAATGTCCTCATTTCTAAGCACTTTGTACGTGATCCAATAGAACACGTTGAAAACGAGGAAGCTGAGCTGGGGGAAGACGGCTCGCGAGATGGTGTCGATCCGCTTTGCGCGTTCTACGAAGCGGCGGCGGATCTCGAACAGAACGTTGGCCGGGCGGCAGGCCCCAAACATGGCAGCAGCAAGGCCCTCAGAGAGAGGCCCATCCCCAGACAGACAGCTGTCCATCCCGTATCCCGTGAAGAACAAGTCCTGGTTCTGTGAGTCTAACTGCTCTTCCTGAAGGAAAACACCACCACAAAATACATGAATATACACTTTCGTTCAAAAGTTTGGAGTCGGCAGGATTTTTTTAATGTAGTAATCAGTAAACCTGCGAAATATTACAAATGTATTTATTTTAAATATTATATATGATGGGAAAAGCTGAATTTCAAGTAACCAGTGTTAACTTACATCCTTCAGAAATCATTCTTATATATATATATATTTGTATATATATATATATATATATTATATATATATATATATATATATATATATATATATATATATATATATGAAGAAACAATTTCTATTGGCCACTTAACATATTTAGCTGCTTTGTAAAATGTCTTTCAACTATTTTTAATTTTTTCACTATTTATTTCACTATTTTAACTCTTATCCACTCTGTTTATCTATTAGTAATGTATTTTTGTTTTCTTGTTTTTAACTGGGAAACATTAGCCTACTATAGATTAATGACATTTATTTATTTATGTAGAATTATGTATGGAAAGATTACCAATTAGTTATCGAACTTGCATTTTTTATGAAATGGGATAAAATATGAGAGTGATATGAAAGACATGAAAGTAGCACAGTTATGTTGTCATCAACAACAGCACAACATATCTGTGGTAATTTAGCCGTCATTATACGAACAAAAACAATGGCCAATCAGAATCAAGTATTCAAAAGGTAGGAGTGTTTTGTATGTAAATGTTTAATTTGTGGGTGCATATACCCGTCCACAGGCACTGCAGTGGCGTTGTGTGCTTCTGCTTTGGCGTACTCCCTGTGACATTGTTGCTTTTGTTCTTCATCTCTGCTCCTCCAGCCTGACCAGAGGCCTGAAGACAATACAAAGACACTTGTTTTTAAAAACCATCATTTATTTAAACAATAAAATATTCTCTTCCACTGCACTCCTCAACAGACCCTCCCTGGCTTCTCTGTAACCATGCATTACAGATCTGTAAAGGGGGTCACAATGTACCTTAAAAATCTCTAGTGGGCATGCACATTTCTACAGTAATATCTTTCATTTGTCAAGACGTAACTAAGTCAGTGATCAGATTTCAACTCTGAGCCATCACATATAACAGGGAACCATCTCAGGAATTCTGCCAAGCTTTTTCTCAAAGTTATGAACAATGTTTCTTCCAGTAACGTTAATAGAATGGTCATTCAAAGTTATCTGTTCTCAAACGTTACCACAAAATATTATACATTTATACATTATTATCTAAAACACCTTAGTTTCACATCTGTCTAATATTTTTTTTTATTGTGATAACTTGTTTCAGGATGTTAAGAGAACATTCGAAACTAATGTTTCCATAATGTTTGGAAAATTATAAATGGAATGTTCCTTTAACATTAGCATAACCAAGAAAAAACATTTTTAAAACTCAGCATTTTAAACATTCAGCAATACCATTTTAACTTATTGGGATCGTTAGCTAAATGTTCTTCGAACATATTTTTTGTGAGCCAGGCTTTCGTTTTAAACAATGCATTTACTCTCTAAGATACATATATTTTCTACATAAAAATTGTCTTTATTTGTTTTTTAGTCTAAATACGTTTTTTTGTCAGTTTTTCAGCGGTTTTCTTTGGCTTTGTCTTTCCTTTCTTGTGCCAGCTTTCTTTGGCTTTTCTCAGTCTTCCCTTTTTTAAAGGTTACTTATTCTTGGTGATATTTCAGTATACAGGTCCTTCTCAAAAAATTAGCATATTGTGAAAAAGTTCATTATTTTCCATAATGTAATGATAAAAATTAAACTTTCATATATTTTAGATTCATTGCAACACCAACTGAAATATTTCAGGTCTTTATTGTGTTTAAATACTGATGATTTTGGCATACAGCTCATGAAAACCGCAAAATTCCTATCTCAAAAAATTAGCATATCATGAAAAGGTTCTCTAAACGAGCTATTAACCTAATCATCTGAATCAACTAATTAACTCTAAACACCTGCAAAAGATTCCTGAGGCTTTTAAAAACTCCCAGCCTGGTTCATTACTCAAAACCGCAATCATGGGTAAGACTGCCGACCTGACTGCTGTCCAGAAGGCCATCATGACACCCTCAAGCGAGAGGGTAAGACACAGAAAGAAATTTCTGAACGAGATAGGCTGTTTCCCAGAGTGCTGTATCAAGGCACCTCAGTGGGAAGTCTGTGGGAAGGCAAAAAAAAGTGTGGCAAAAAACGCTGCACAACGAGAAGAGGTGACCAGACCCTGAGGAAGATTGTGGAGAAGGACCGATTCCAGACCTTGGGGGACCTGCGGAAGCAGTGGACTGAGTCTGGAGTAGAAAACATCCAGAGCCACCGTGCACAGGCGTGTGCTTTTGAACCAGAAACGGCGGCAGAAGTGCCTGACCTGGGCTACAGAGAAGCAGCACTGGACTGTTTGCTCAGTGGGTCCAAAGTACTTTTTTCGGATGGAAAAGCAAATTTTGCATGTCATTCGGAAATCAAGGTGCCAGAGTCTGGAGGAAGACTGGGGAGAAGGAAATGCCAAAATGCCTGAAGTTCCAGTGTCAAGTACCCACAGTCAGTGATGGTCTGGGGGTGCCATGTCAGCTGCTGGTGTTGGTCCACTGTGTTTTATCAAGGGCAGGGTCAATGCAGCTAGCTATCAGGAGATTTTGGAGCACTTCATGCTTCCATCTGCTGAAAAGCTTTATGGAGAGATGAAGATTTCGTTTTTTTCAGCACGACCTGGCACCTGCTTCACACAGTGCCAAAACCACTGGTAAATGGTTTACTGACCATGGTATTACTGTGCTCAATTGGCCTGCCAACTCTCCTGACCTGAAACCCCATAGAGAATCTGTGGATATTGTGAAGAGAAAGTTAAGAGACGCAAGACCCAACACTCTGGATGAGCTTAAGGCCGCTATCGAAAGCATCCTGGGGCCTCCCATAAAACCTCAGCAGTGCCACAGGCTGATTTGCCCTCCATGCCACGCCGCATTTGAAGCAGTCATTTTCTGCAAAAAGGATGTGATTCACGACCAAGTATTTGAGGTGCATAACTGAACATAATTATTTGAAGGTTGACTTTTTTTTTGTATTAAAAAACACTTCTTTTATTGGTGTCGGATGAAATATGCTAATTTTTTTGAGATAGGAATTTTGCGGTTTTCATGAGCTGTATGCCAAAATCATCAGTATTAAAACAATTAAAAGACCTGAAATATTTCAGTTGGTGTGCAATGAATCTAAAATATATGAAAAGTTTAATTTTTATCATTACATTATGGAAAATAATGAACTTTTTTCACAATATGCTAATTTTTTGAGAAGGAGACCCTGTATATCTGATGTGTGTGTGTGTCGATGTGTGCTGGGTGTGTGATATCAACAGTGACATCAACAGTGACAGCATATTTGTTCCTTGTGGGAAAAGATGCTTGTTTTTTTTTGAGCATGAGATCCAGTCAGTTAGGTGCATTTGTGTGTTTGTATTGAGCATCACATTGTGTACAGGTCGCTGCTTTGGGTGGACTTTAGTGCACATGAGAAATCAGACAGCCTACTGCAACCGTTCTGCCTGTGACCAAACAGTTAGTCAGATTGTGTATGTGTGTGTTTGTATGTATGTGGCTAACACCACATGCCTAATGGGGTGTATGTGTTTTTTTATATGCACATTGTGCCTAAAAGCTTAAGTGCAGTAGTGTGTAAGCATGTTTGCATGTTTTACATGCCTAACAGCATGCCTAAAGGCAAATGAGGGGGCACAGCGCCACCAACTCACCCACTGGGTCTCTCCCACACACAAACACAGCCTGCCCTGCAGGGGCGATAGAGGGGAGATGGGAGGAGGAACAGAAAAGGACAGGATAGTGTAATATTTATTCTCTCTGCTCTTTGTGGCAGGACAGTGTCTGCTGTGTCCAAAGAAAGCCATGATGTTCTCTCAGCTAGCTGGTTAGGAGTAAAGTATGGGGACATAACTGCAGTTTCTGCTGACAAAAACTACTGAGACGGAGTCTGGGAAACAGTCTTCTATTCCAGGCAGACAAAGAGCATCTTTGGGTCATAATACAGCTCAAAAATCCAACGACAAAACACCCCCCCCCTCCTTTTTTTCGTGTTACATCAAGAAAATGAAGCCTATACTTTTAGGACCATTAAAGTGCATTGCGAAATTTTCATGACAAGCCATAACTACCCCCCCCACCCCATTCTCATTAGCATAATGCATCTGGATGTTTTTTCTTAAGGGTTTGTTTGCATTTTTTAATGGACAACATATTAAAAAAAGAAAACATTACATATTACTTTTACTCTAAATAAATACATATATACACACACACACATACTACATAAAAGTACATTTATTTGATTAAAAATGTTAATATTGTGAAATATTAAAATCTAAAATTACCTTTTTCAATATTAATATATTTTAAAAGCAATTTATTCATGTGATGGCCCAAAGCTGAATATTTAGCAGACATTTCTTCAGTCTTCAGTGTCACTTGAAAGAAATCAATTGTTTTTTTTTAAGTTTGGTGAAAAACATGATTTTTCACAAAGTCTCTGACTGTCAATTTTAATCAATTTAATGCATCTTTGCTAAATTTTTAATTTACTAAAAAAAATCTTACTTAAATGGTAGGGTAAGTACATGTATTTGTACAGAATGATAGTATTTGTTAAACTGAAAAATATATTTTTTCGATTTTTTTTACCCTTTTAGGGGTTTTTTTTACAATTATGTTCTTGACAGGCTTCATGAGGATTCTACCTTGATAGTCACTGAGTATAACAAAGCAAAAAAACATTTTCTTAAAAACTGAACATTTTCAGTGTCAAAACAGGGTCTTCTTAATAATCAGACATCTTAATATTTTATAAACTATAAGAAAGCCATTTGTAGGTTAAATTCCCCCAAGCTCTGTAATGCTCTCAGACCAATACTTTGTTTATTTGAGCACCCGGACCAGGTTGACCCAACAACAATGGATCAACCAATGGTGAGCTTTGAGCAGGGCCATCCATCTTGCCAACCAATCATAGCTTCAGGTTCCAAAAACCTGTCTGAATACAATTACTGTTTTTAGCATTTCCATTTGGTAAAAGAGAAATAATGCTTTTAATTTATCAGTTCAGCTAAGCTATTTTGTATTCTGCTTCACTGGGACATTTTCCAGATTTAAAATCCTGCAGGCTCCTTCACTTTCTCCCATTCGTGTTGTCCCACATTCTGTGTGTGGAAAGAACACTGTCTATTACTTGGTGCAATATTCATGACATGGCTTTATGCCATCGCTGACCTTCCCTCCCTGCTCTGAAGGGGCCAGCAGGCTGCTCTCATGAAAGATCACAGGCACACAGTGATTGTATAGTATCTTAAGGGCACTCAACGCACGCAAACATGTCGTGTGTGTCATGACAGAGGAGAGTTTCAGACTCACACTCACAGCTCTATAGACGTTGCTCTTTCTTCCCGCAGTTTTTCCTCCTCAGTCTGAAGAATTCTTTGTGTTGAACCCGAGTAGACAAAGTTAACTGCCTGCCATACTCCAGCAAAGCGCAAAGACAAACAGCAAGCAACACACTGGCCATCCAGATGTCAATGGCCTTCACGTAGGACACCTGCATGCATGCACATGAGGAATATTCTGGATTTAACAAAAATGGTTGCATCTGACAAATGCTGTCAGTTAACATAGAAAATCCATTTTAAACAAAACATGCAGGTTTGGAATGCCACATCAGGGGGGATTAAATAATGACTGAAAGTGGATGATTGGATAGATAAAGTAGATTCCTACCTTAGGCAGTGATGCTCTGGATCCAGAGCCTCTGTGTCGTCATTGTGAGAACTGTAGTGATGCCCAGGCCAACACGGGCCGGGCCGTGGGCAGCAAGACATCCATGTTGATCCAGAAAGAGAACGCCATGACAAGATAACTGTTAAGAGGCTGGGGATATACATCTGGATTCAGGTAGTAACCCATCTGCCTCTCTAGATGAAATTTCACCCTCTATACAGGTAAATTTACCTGGGTGAAACACGCAATCATGTTAGACAGCGGAAATAAATGCATGTTATTTGTATTCACCAACAGAGCTGGGTGCGTAGTAACTATTAAATGTAATCTGTGTATTTAAAATTAATCAAAAATTAAGTACTATTACTGTACTAAGTACGCTCTCGCTAAAAAGTATTGCGTTTATTTATTACTAATTGCTTTCTAAATCCCATATCAGCCATCAACCCAGTTGAACAATACAAGAAATAGACATGAAACTGCTCTTTTAATTCTATCAAATAAATAATGTAAAACTGCATAAATTATGGTTGAATGGACCAGAGTATTTAAAATGAGAGGGTTATATTAACCTCTCTTAAAACATGCACTTTAAATTATTAGAATGCTAAATTTTGATGTTACAATCCACTATTGTTTTGACAGTAATAATCCCTGCCTCTACTTTTTCAAAGGCCAAAAGTAATTAAATTAGAGTAAGCTTAAGTAATGCATTACACTCCACACTGTTGTAAAATCAGTAAAAAAAAAAAAAGTATAATGGTGGAAATTGCACTAGCATACCAGTGTTGTACAGTGTTTTTTGTACAGTATCCCAAATCTTTCTCCTCTTTCTGGACAAACTGGGGCAGCACAAGGTTCATCAGCGCCACTTGCACTGGGCCCATTCACATCCAACCACTGAAAATATCAGATCATTCATGTAGTGTAGCCAACTATTAGAGAGAAAGACGGAGGAGTAATGAGGTACATATAAAAGTGAAATAAAATAGCATGAATTAGTTGATGAGGCTCAAAGTCAGTCTACAGGCTCTCTAACTTGCATAGTGCAAGGTCTGTATGTCCATTGGAAAATTCTTCAGATCCATAGGACACGACAGGAATCAGAGTGACGGTTCTGAAATAGAGAGATTATTTCGGATGATCATGTCAATGTAATGGTTTGGAAAAATGATAAGTAATCTATGGGGGGTGATGTCCCGCACCTGATACTATACAGCACGTTTTCCATTCTGGAAAATTCTTCAGCAGTTTGTTGTGGCCGTGGTGACCTCGTGAAAGTTGGCTTGCCCTTTCTCATTGTGCAAGAACAAGTCTGGCTTCCAGATGGAGTCCAGTCATGGATGGGTCCAGATCCAGGGAGTCCATCTGGATACTCTTTATAAGCCCGCCGTGGTTCCATATCCACTGCTGCCGGATAAAAAACGTTCCAGAGCCGATAATCCCTGAGGAGTTTAGTGTTCAGAAAAATACATCAGATCACATTCACACGCAGCTGAGTGCCAAAGGCAGTTTGCTAAAACATGACAGATGATTAAAGTACAACAATTATTTCCACTATTTATTTACTTATTTATTGATGACAAGTTAGGTGGACTAGGAAGTTCCATGGGGATGTAAGTCTAGCACTGGACCTTTTCCATATCACACTCCACTTGCCTGTGTTAATTATGGTTGCCAAATTGTGTCCCTAAAAATGTCAGTTAACTAACTTCTTAGTAGCTTTAAGAATTTAATCATTCATAAAACTGAGTCTGATGATTCTAATCCAAATAAAGATTGTCATGTTCCAAGCCTGATTCTGATTATTTTTACTCTTTGTACCAAACATCTTTGAAGAAGATAAATGATGAGCCTTTATATGTGTAGGCATCCTTCCCATGTAAATATATGTGTTGTGTTGTGTGTGTGTGTGTGTGTGTGTGTGTGTGTGGTGTGTGTGTGTGTGTGTGGATTCCTCAAACTCTAAACCAATGTAATGTGTAAATTTAATGGTCATTAATTTAATGCATACTGACAAATTCCTCCCTAGGAGATATGAGTATGTGTGTGTTGTGTTGTGTGTGTGTGTGTTGTTGTGTGTGTGTGTGTTGTTGTGTGTGTGTGTGTGTGGTGTGTGTGTGGTTACCATGGTGGTCTCTGTGGATGGAAACCAAAGCTGTTTGATAAAAATGTTGCAAGTAACATTTATTGGAGGACCTAAAAAATAAAAGAACAACACAATATGAAAGATTAGCATACTTCTTAAAAACTTTAACCAGCTTAAACTGCTTTGCTGGTCTTTTGCTGGTTTAGAGTGGTCTAGCTGATCCCCCAACCTGGTGTTTTTAGATGCGCTCAGCCAGCCTGGCCAAAAAGTGGCCAACACCTTTCTAAAACCAGCATACCAGACCAGTCTGGAAAATCAGCAAATCATATTAGGCTGGTCTAAGCTGTTTTTTCTTCATCAGGAAATAAACAATCCACTAAAGATTTTATTCGTGCAAAAATCTTAGCCGAAAGAAAAAACATTGAAAACTCAACCTCTGCATCTCCCATTTTAGCATATAAGATTAGATGAACAATTCACACAGAACTTTTTTCAACTTAAGTGTCTTGAATAAAAGAAATCCATAAGAGCAAATGGCAACAGATTCCGGTTTCCAAGAAAAAACACAGAAGATGAGTTGTCCCAGACTGTTAAATCAGATTACAAATGATAAAAATAAAACATTTTCGCAAACATAGAGAACTAAGTCGGCAACTGTAAAATACCACACTTGTACTTCAAACGAACTACACAGTTTTATTCCCTGCTATTCAGCCAATGTTTTAAAGAGCATTCAGATACTTTGTAAATATTTGATTGCAGCATTTTATTTATTGATTTAACGTTCATGACATTAGTGATATATATAGCTTATCAGAGGGGACATTTCCCTCCACACATGCTGACATCCACATCTCTAAGATGTAGAACAGATATGAAATATACACGAGCTCAGAGACCCCAACTGAGAGCAAGAGCAAGAGATCATGAGAGAAAACGAGAGGAAGGAGGGAGAAAAATTATAAAATTAAAAAAAGAAATTTCAGTTTTAGAAAAACATAATAGAATGAGAGGGAAGAGACTTATTTTTTAGGTCTGTGGGTTTAACATGCACTTGAGTGGACAGCACAGCAAACTAAATGCCAGCGGAGAAACTGCACCCTCACAGTGGCTGTTGTGCACACTTTTTACGGCGAGAAATCTAGCGTGAGCTGACAGCCGTATCCTGCATGTTTTCTTTCTGAAATCATTCTCATTGTGGGGGCTGAAATTCTGTCTCAATATTCTGTCGGTTTTTGTCTCTGAACTCATGTTGGTTTCTCTTGCTGAATGGTGGGGACGGGTCAAAAAAAAGACCTGAGAACCCACTGGGTGGGGGGGGGGGTATGGGGTGTCACATAGCTTAATGATATCTTATGTTGCTTCTGTGTACAGAGAATGTAAATATATCTTCTTGCTGACTGCCTCACATTTTCGCAGAGTTTCTTGCCAAAACAATCTATGTAAAAGAGATTAAGCCGCAACAGCAGTTTTACTTACTTCTGTGTTGTTTGTATGATGCTGAAAATGACCAATATATCATTGAAAGTAAGTAACAGAAGAAAGTGAGAATGAGTGGGAATCCTGGAGTTTCCAGCCTCATGTGTGTCTGTCTTTACAGCAGGATTCAGCAGAGGGAATTCCAGGCTAACACAGCTTTGCGAAAAATATAAAGTGGTGAGAATTTACTGGTGAGGTCAAAGGAATAGTTCACCCTAAAAAAATGAAGTATCTGTTTTTGACATGTCCACTGGTGGAGAAGAAACCTGGCTCAAATATAGTTAAGGGCTGCTGCTTGTTGAAGGACTGTAAGTGTGGATGTCTTTAGTAGGGTCCCTGCATGTGATTGCTTTTATTATACAGCTAATAAAATCATCATATAAGTTAAATGCCATGATTACTTTTGGAATAATGCTTTATTTTTGGGTTTTCCAAATGTCCAGTGTATACATATAGAGATGAATGTAATAAAAAATGGGGTCAATAAGATTATTGTTTTTGGAAAGAAATGAATACTTCTTCCAGCATTTTTTTATCACTTCATGGGACATTGCCATTTGTGACTGCCTTCCTTCTTTACAAGGTTATCACTAAAGGTAAAAGCACAGGTACCAATGCACCAGGAAGGCATTCATTCAATTGATCGAAAAAGACAAACATTGAAAACTCAACCTCTATGCATCTCCCCATTTTAACATATTAGATTTTAGATAATTCACACACAGAATTGAACTTCATTTCCTTGATTAAAAAGAAATCCAACAAGCCGCAATAGTAACAGATTAGTTTTCCAAGACAAACACTTGACGAGGTTGTCCATGACTGTTAAATCAAATTACAAATGATAAAATAAAGCTTTTCACAAACATAGAGAACTAGACAACTGGCCTCATTTACTTAAAATGACCTACACAGCTGACTGCGCTATTCAGCCCATGTTTAATTAGCATTCATTTGTTTTGTAAATATTGATTGCAGCATTTTATTTATTGATTTTGAAACGCTTCATGGCAATTAGTGATATGCTATTACATAGCTTATCGGCAGAGGGGACATTAAGCAGCACAACCTTTTTTAAACTTTGATGACAATACTGCATGTTTTTTTTGAGCACCAAATGGTCAGCATATTGGAATGATTTCTCAAGTATAGAGACTGGAGGAATGTCTTTGATATTCTTTGCCATCACAGAAATCAATTTCATTCAAAAAACATGCAGAGAAAACAGTTATTTGAAATTGCATATTTGACAATATTAAAAACATTCAAAGATCTTACTGACCCAAACCTTCTGAATGGTAGTGGTGATAGAAATTTGGCTGACAGTGACCGTTTTTTTTCCCTATCAATTTGCATAAAGAAGAGCGTTTCCAACGTTTTTTTTTGATGCCCTCATCACTTGCTATACTCACATGCGCAGAAATCACATTTTCCTCTTAATAAAAACTAAAACTATAAATTACACTTGAGCAGATTGGAGCTGAAGTCAAACCTTTAAAGTTAGGCCTGATCCGAGCATCATATCCAGATGTTTTTCCCATTAATTGATCCAGAAAATCAGATGGTGACATGGGCTTCACCCTGCTGCTGGGCGATTTCAGCTCCTTACTAAACACACACCCACTGGGAAGAGTAAAAAAAATAAAAAAATAAATAAATACACAATCAGAACATCATATCTACACCTGCTTCCAACAGATCATAATAGAGAAGCTGTTTTTTGTTTTACAGTGGGGTCCATAGTCTAAGACCACTAATTTGAATCTTTTCAAAATCTTAAATTTTGTAATTTATATTCTTGGTTTTGTTAGCAACCAATCTCACTCCACCATTTATATTAAACCAATGACCAACTTGAGTTAAATTACCGGAGATTTTACAATGTTGCGCGTTTGGACTGTAATATGTGTGTGTTTAATTACTTATTAGTAAAGCTCTCTATGAGCTTCTTTCAGTTGTTCATTTTAAAATTCACTGTGGCCCAAAGCCTTTGTTATCATTCCATTATTGACTGAAGGCTTTGGTAATAAATGTATGCCAACTTGAAATATTAATGGTAGAGGGAAATCTGGTTGCTAACAAAATACCTGAGGAGTCTACTTACTTACAACCTTTAATAAGGCTTTAAATGGCACATCAGAACATCCTGTCCTCATGTTTTTATTAAAACTCCTCTCCACCTGACACGTTTTCTGTCTGTTTCTCTGTGCAGCTGCAGTAAAAGATAAGATAGCGTGACATCTTTATTGCCTTACAACCTAATTGAAGGTTGTTGTAGGTGTTTTAATATTTTATTTTTTTTTTTAAAAAGAATTCAGTAGAAGTCCAAGCAGAGAAAAGGACAGCAACTTTCTGAAAAAAATCACACACTTTGGAATCTTCTTTCCATATTTAGAGAAATTTTCTTGGTCCCAGTTCCTCTTCAGTTTTTCCCTGTCTTGTTTGTGAAGCAGAACTGTGGCAAATCTGATTTGTGAAAGTATAAAGTCCATCTCACACAGCGCATAGGGGATGGAAATAAGACACAGAATGAATGCATCCTCAGGTGAAACTGACAAGCCCTTATTGTCATTCTAAAGAACGTCTCGTTCCAGACCAGGCCAATCAATAGTTTTTCAATCTCATTATGTGAACTTCAATAAATCTTTTGCAATTTCAGTAACAGTGAAAATGACTTTCAGACAGAGGCGGTCTACTAATAAAAGTGTCACCCTCATACTTCATAGACCCGATGACATAAAGCCAACAAACACACACACACACACTCAGAAACCATAAGAACGCTCGCTCCGGGATTTAAATAAACCTATCACCCATGAAGACTACTGAACTGAACACACAAGCCAAATACAGACGACTGAGCACACAAAAGCGAACAAGTATGGAAATTCAAACATTAGGGAAGAAACAGGTCATTTTAACACCTGAAAACACTTCAAACTATGTTTAAATCTTTACAAACTACCTCTAACAAGTGTTTTTAATGAATCACATGGGTGATGTCAGTTGCGAAGAATGATTGCACACCACCTTTGAAAAAACTCACCTGATGACCCCCTTCAAAAAAAACATCCCCCAAACCACCAGTAAGAGCCTCCAGCATAACAGCGAAATCCTCCATAACAGAGAAAACATCCTTTGCACACTATTCAGCTTGCTGACCTCGGGGGTTTTTCTCCGGGGAAGGGGGCCCACCTTGGTCGTCCCCTGTTGCTAATCTCAGTAAGCAGATGTGTTTTTGGAGGGGCAGAAGGCAATCCCATAACCTCGATGCTACCTCTGGTCTCCTCCATACCTGCCACAAACACTGGCCATCTGACTGACCAACCCTGCACCGCAATCCTTAGATGGGCACACTAAGAGAACGTTCTGTGTGCGTGTGTGTCCTGTTTTTGGGTGTGTGTGTGTGACATATACAGGGGGTCTTTTCAGCTCTTTTTTTCTTTCTGGCCACATGCCTAGCCGGTAGGTGCAGTTCTAGCATGGAGAAGAGAGACGGCAACAGGGCATACGAGGGGTTTAAAGACATTTTATCAGAATAGAACTGCCAACACAACTCCCTACCGTTGCCAATCCCTGAAGTTGGCTCAGATTTCCCCGTTCCGGGGGGCAGACGCACTGCAGCAGAGGACAACATCCATCCATCCTGCCTACCCTTCCACCTTCCACTACTTCTCGGAATATCTTGAGTATATTTCCAGTGATGACACAGACAAGTGCTCTCCTGTTATTTAAACGAAGGCACGAATTTAGGTTACTCATTTATCATTTAGATTTTTAGTTCACTATTCTGTGAGGGGGGTTTTTGTGGTTCTATTCTTTGAACATTTTTTTAATTTGCTTTATGGTCTCTTGCATGCTTTCAACGTCCAATAGTCCTGTGGTGGAAAATATAATACTTTCTCAGTTAATATTGAAATGTCCCCAACAAGTACAGTAAATACCAGTAGAGTTTTGACCTTGTGGGGACCCTTTTAGATCCCAATGAAAAAGGAGAAAAGAAAAAATATATAAATCATAGAATGAAAATCTCAAAATGTAGAAAAGTTTTTTCTGTTGGGTGGGGGAGGTTTAGGTGTAGGGTTAGAATAAGGGGATAGAGAAATACTGTTTGGCACAGCATAAAAACCATTAACGTCTATGAATGTCTCCATAATGATAGAATACCAGTGCAGCCTCGGGCTTTGTGAGAGCGAAATGTAAGCAGCATCCCGTTTCCATCATTCTCCCCCATCTCATGTGTTTTACCCAAACCGCAGCTGTATAGGAGAAAGACATGGATAAAGACAGAGGAGAGAAAAATAAGACAAGAATATTTAGTGTGAGTGTAAGAAAAACACTGAAAGAAATAGAATCCGACTGAGCTTTTTTATGTGTTTTTTGAGTCACAGTGGATAACTAGGCCAGTGTTAATTTTAATGTATCTTCACTCCAGAGTGAACCGAAACGAACCGAAAGAATAACAGACCCAGTTTTCTCAGAAATCACACACACATCAGTGGTGCCATGTCCGATGATGTGTTAAAACACATTGCCTTGACCTCAGGAGGAATTAGAAGCAAATGCCTAAACTAACATCACCACACTTTTGCTCTCAGCTAACGTATTATCCAAGACCCTCCAAACACACACAACAATCCTCAATCCACTGATGTCTACTCATTAACACAAGCCTGAAAGCAGTATTATTATTAATGAATCGTAAAATTCTGAAATCTCTCGTCAGTCCTCCCCAGAAGTTTCAAAGGTTACTCTCAGGGCAATCTCAACTGAGAATTGCTGGGCTGACTCCCAGAGTAACTAGCGCGAAGGAAGCAGACATTTATGTGTTTGTGTGTGGGCCTATGTATGTATGGGTCAGTGACAACACCCCCTGTTCATCTATGCCTTTTAGAGAAATATTACAGTCCTGAGGAAGTTCATTTCAGAAACATCTGATCTTGTTTTTGTGGACAGTTTTTTTTTGTCACTGCATCATGGTGCTTCTACTCTACGGAACTTATTATTAAACTCGCGTTCATTGAAAATCCTGCCAAAATAACAGATTACCTTGCCAACAAAAACAAAAAAAAAAGATTACTAAACTTACGTACTTGACTTACTCTTACCTCGAAATCTTATTAACTGCAAAGTAGTGTGTGTAAAACATTTATTTTTTTTGATTTGATGATATTACTCTCCCCACTGATAATCTTCAGCTCCAAAGCAAAACAAAATTACTTGAAATTGTGAATGTTATCCAACACGAAGGCTGTGTACAGAGAAATAATGACAAAAGTTGTCCTTGCAGGAAAACAATGCGATCTTATGAACTGAAACGGTTCCTTTTAGTGAAGTAAGTATTCAGAGTGTGACCCAGATCCCCAGTCCAATGCACTATTACTGAATTCTTATCAGCCGGTTCTTTAAACCCAACTTTTTAAAAAATGAAATCAAAATAAAATAATACTAATAAAAAAAATCTAACCGACCTGATAGTGAAAAAGCTTAATCTGGAACACTCTTGAAATCTAGGGGCATGTTTTGATCCTCTTTTTTGAACATACATCCATACACGCACATATACATATACATATACGTATACACATATACATGTATATATACATATATGTGTATATATATACTATATATATATATATCTATATATATATATATGCTTTATACATATATTAAATTTTTTCCTGCACAATTTTAAAAAAAAAAAAGTAGAGCTTAAAATTAATTACTGTAACTGTCAGTGAAGTCGCCAACACCTATGAAGGCATAATCTGCTACATGGTACTCAACTGATTAAAGATCTATAGTGTGACTCTGATGTATCGAAATAACATTAACAAACAGGATTTGGAGACAGTTAAATATTTAAAAATAAACATCAAAGGCTATTTTTTTTCTATCGGCTAATCGCTCAGCAGGAGCCAGGAAGACAGAAAGAGTCAATTTGCCTATTACTCTGACCTTTATAGCAGAAGCACTGCGTTGCATAAGGAATAGTAGGTTAAGGCTATGTAGTAACATGTTTTTGCAGGCAATCACAGGTTTTAATGAGCCTTAACTTATGCATCTTCTCTAACGCATTTCAAAAGCCTCAGGAGTCACACCCAGTATCCATACACACACAGGCATTCAGCACTCAGCACTTACCAAAGGGTAATGTACAGTAAGTTCCTCTGACCTCTGGATTGGCCAATAATTCACTGTACATTATTGTGTTGGCAAATGAATTTTAACAAACAACCAATCTTAAGACAAATTCTGAGACATAATTAAAAATAATTTTACTTTTTATTTAGTCCTTCATGTTGTACCGAGCTGCTTTTGATCCTGCCAGGCAGAAAACACTGTGTGTGACCGGCGTGTTCCGAGGAATGTCTTTCATCTGTGTTTTGTTTTATTTTGAAAAGCAAACTTTATTGTATTGAGGTGTTTTGGAAGGGGATGCATTAAAGTAAAGTTGTGACTATCAACACTTACTGACCTCAACAGGAAAAAACAACAACACACAGCACACCATTTTCTTCAATACAAACAACAGGTATAGATTTTTCCCTCAGGTTAGAAAATAGAGTGGTGCAAGTTTTTAACATCTAAGGGCCACAGCGCCATCTTGCAGCCTGGATCCGTCAGCATGGCCATTTTCCTGATCTCAGAGACTTTCGAGGTCAAAATGGCAGAGGACAGGCTGTGTGTAGCCCCGTTGTATGTTTGTTCAGTGTGTATGATGTGTGTCTTTCCCAAGTTTTCATTCCACATAGATTTGGACTGAGTGCCCTGGCATAGAAATAGAAATGTGAACATGATTGTTCAGTCTTCATGATGTTACGTGTTTTGAAAAGCTTGGCCACCTCATTGAGAATCGGCATGTTGTTCTCCATCTTTTGATTATCTCACAATAAACAGACAAACAAACCAATTAAAACCCTAAAATAAAAACAAAAAAAGACGCGATTGAGAAGTGCACGTGGAGGTGATACTATTTCTCTGCCCTCACCTTCCTCGCGATGCGGCACTTCTGTTGAAGACGTTTCCACAGCTACAATACACCACCACATACTTGGTCCCTGCCTCAGTGTATGAAATACTCCCACTCCTTTCCCATGAATCGCTCCTTCTGCTGGTAGGAGGTGGAGTGGCTGTTGTTGTTTTTGCCTTTTAATGCCCCGGCAACTGCCCTCTCCGTTCTCACTCTCGGAACGGATTCCCGGCCCCCCAGTGCCTGCAGCAGAGAAAATGTTGGTTTTAGTTTGTGTATTTTTGGTTTGCACTCTGCTATTGATGAGCTACCCTGGATAGTCGGTTAATTTTTACAAATCCATAGTGAGTTGCCCGATCGTCAATGTTAAGACAATGTTTTTGTTGTACCTGACTGTTTCAGATTGCAGCTTTTGGTCTTAGTGTGTCCTTGCTGTCGGACTTTTTGGACAAATACTCCCGCAGGTGCTGTACTTCAGACCTTGCTTGTCCACTATATACCGATTGTGCTACATATCCTAGACATCGTCTGCCCTAAGATCACTCCTGAAAGGCAAGGGCACATTGTGAGATGCCTGAATAATGCCAATTAAAAACACATTAAATGAAATGAGTGTTTGCTGAAGGTGTGTGAATTACCAGTCAACGTGGTTGTTTTTGACTGATGCCAATAAGGTTTGCTGGGCTCCGTCATGTTCTCTCCAGCAAGTCGGCTGGCGACGCTGACCACTGGTGGCGTGATCTGTGAATGTCTCTCCACGGCCGACAGGCCCAGACTTGATGTCATAGAAACATGCAGCAATCGCAATGCCCCTAGAACACAAACATTGGAGAGAACCTTACACTTTAATAATGTGTGATTACCATCAGAACCAGTTCATGTGATTTTCCTATGAAAAGCGGTGAACAAGCCATTCGGTCCGTTAGGATCTTCTGGCTTGGTACTGGTCTTCCCCTGAATGCCAACAATATTCAGTGGTATTATTAAAAGACTTCTTTTGCGAGTTTTTTTTGCTGGAGAGAGACCTCAAGCCTTACGTACCACACCCAGATGTTGGAGCAAGCCTGAAGCCTCAGCATTAACCCCGGGTACCCTCCCGAAATCAGAGTCCACCTCCAGCCCGGCAGATTTGGCAAAAGATCCACACTAGGCTCCAAACCTACTGCCTTGGCCACACAATGTGGGGGTCTGTCTTAAACTAAAACAACATGATAAGATAAAGAATTAAAAAATATAACTATATTACAATGGGTAATTAGCATAGCAAGATGATCAGGCCATATAATGACTGGCTGATGGAAAAGCAGACTCACCAGTCGTCCATCCTTTCAGTTTGATCTCCAATTTATCATGTTTTTGTAGGTGACCACATATGTTTCACTACAGCATCTGTGATTACGCTCACACCCTCTATGAATCGTCAAAGGTGAGCTGGCATGGTTAGCTTAAGCTTTTCAGAATGCCTACATCTTATCTGGGACATTTACAGCTAAAGGAAGCAATTTTCTGTGATAAACTGAACTAGCACACAAACACAATAGGTTTCAGCCAGGTTTCCTCAAACCCCCCCCCGCCCCACACACCTCAAAACACGCAGTATTTGTTGAGCCAATGTTGGGCTGCTTAAGCAAATATCCTTTATTCGCTTCTCATCACCTCTTTCTGACTTTTTCAGTGGTCCAGTTTTACTCAAGTATTCAGATCATGCAGTACAGTACTTTTCCCATGCTTAGCCCGCTTCGCTGGGACATCTGGATCACCTCGAAACCAACGCCAGTCGCGCTACAGAGAGTTGGGAGAGCTAATAGAGGAAGGTTAAAGAGGCATGCATGCTGAGAGATAGTCTAGTAGCTATTTTCATCAAAAGAAAAACAAAAAAAAAATTTATACAACACCTGAAAGAACCTCAAAACACACTCTCTCGTCTCTCTCACACACACACACATATTACATGAAATGACAAGCCTGCATTGTTTGCTCTAGGACTAAAATCTGCGTGCCAAAGGCACATGCCTAGCTCGCTACCAAGAAAACCTCCACCAATGATGATAATGACTTAACCTCTCCGGAGATCTTCTCTAGAGATCTAAAATCTTCAATCTACACAAAAAGAACATATGAAGGTTATATAATCTAGATACACACACACACATACATTACATATACAGGGTTCAGTCCTTTTGACCAAAGTCCACTACAGTTTTTTTTAAGAGGGATTTACAGAAGATATATATAAAAAAAATAATAATATAATAATAGAGAGACTGCATCCATTAACAATTTCAAGTGGAATAAAATCATTTTACACTACATGACTTTCCATTCCCAATTTCCACTATTCTAGCGACCTGTAGGAACAATATAGATTTTGTGGCCATATAGAATCGCTAATTACTAGATATATATATATCATATAGTATATGTAATCATAATATATATAGATATATATATATATATATATATAGAAAATATTAAATGTCTCACATGCTGACACTGTAAGATTCAGGTATAATCGTATTCTGCTCAAAATGAAACCACGTTCACAACCCATTTGACGGGGAGAATGGGTGAAAATGTTTAAACAAATAGTGATAATTCAAACGAAGAAAAGACAGATGAAGGACTTTTATCCCATCATCTGATCAGGAAAGTTTTCATGGTACTAAAAATGATGTACTGCCCATGCTGATGAAATCAAACTTTTTTTCCTAATTTTGATTTCATGTTGACTTCAAACATACTAATGGAGGCATTCTCATTTGGACACTACTACTGGTTTAATTCTACTTGCTCCAAAAACACCAAAATGTGCAGTAGACATACTTTTCTGAAGAGGGTTGTCCTCTTCATCACCTCCTCTCCTGCTCTTTCTCATCACTTGCAGGTTCCTAGGCACCCCACCTAATACACACACACACACATACACACACCAACAGATATATTTTATAGGACAGTCAGCCAATAGATTTTACACCTCTGTGGGTGTTATGTGTATATTATACATGCATTTTACCTGTGGCAATCAGACACTTTTCATATGAGATCTCTGCACCATCACTCAGTTTGACTTTATTTCCTCTGACATCCATGTGTACCACCTACACCACAGATACAAACACACACAACAACACACAGGGGTAGGATGAGGACAACTCATCCACACACCCTTATGCATCCATAAAAACATTTTCTCCTCTTGTGTGACCTCAGCATTTTTTAGATAGTCGTTCATGTGGATGTCTATTAAGAGCACAGCTTCCACAGTAACATATCAGAGTTTTCCCACCTTACGGCCTGTGAGTACCGGCCACACCCCCCCCCCATTCTCCACTTTAGCAAGATCCGCTGCGGACTGACGTCGCACAACTAAGGAGGCTGGAAAGTAAATGCTAAAACAAGCATACATTAAATAATAGAAAAATTAGCAATGGTCTGAAACAAAGCAGCACATTAGTGTGTGGCCTGCGTCTTATGTGTTTCTGGGAAAATTCTGACACACACCTCCTCCTCTTTGCCATTCCTTGTTTGAAGTGCAGTGTTTCGATGGCCTTGGGGTCATCGGAGAACCAGAGTTCATTTTAGAGAGAGGAGGTCTCATGTAGGGCAAGGTCAGACTCCTCTGTTTACAATCAGCACCTGTGTAACAAACAAAAATACACTTTTTAATTTTAAACTAAGGTTTAAGCCAGATATAACAAACATTCTGCGCAACGATACAATCAGAGGACTTTTAAATCTACAAATCTTCATCATTCACCATGGATTTAATGTAGTAACACTAACTGCACCACAGTACTCTGGTTGTGCATAAATATGGGAAATTCATATAGAATTTTATTATTATTATTAATGTAGACATATTAAATTATATTACAATGTCAGTAACTTAAAGTGCATTTAAATGTATTTAGACTACTGTTTTTTCATACAAATACCTAAGTGATACCATATAGTAAGATTTTTAATCTTGGTATTGAGGGGCACTCTATGTGTGGTTGTATCTAAATTTATGCTACTATGGAAGACCCAATGGGTCCAATAAGAATAAAACTCAAACAGTCAGACAGTTCATACATTTGACATATAAAAAGTAAAAACCATTTTTACACAGATGTCAAGGTTTTTGATATCTGAACATTAATTTACATCCTGCATCCTAACTCAAGCAATACTGTCCAGAATGTGCATTTCTAAGAGACAAAAACGAAATGTAATAATAAAGAGACACGTCCAGCAACACAAACCTGTTTCGAGATTTGAATAACAGCCCTCATTCAAACATGCTGAAACTAAGAAGTTAGCATTTAGCTAGAGAATTCAAAAATGTTTGTCATGATCTGACCACAAAGAGTAGTTCAAAAACACAAATAACGGTCTGGCTTCTACAACTTTCACTTAGGAGCAAAAATTCAATTTGAAATAAATAAAGATTTGAAATATATTGTCATAATTATTGAAATCGACTGAATATGAAACATTCATGTGTCCCTGGACCACAAGAACTTAAAGGGTCAATTTTTCGAAATGGTATGGTTTGTTTGGATAGGACAATATTTGGCCGAGATACAAACTACTTAAAAATCTGGAATCTGGAGGGTGTGCAAAGAAAAAATAAAAAATAAAAAATCTAAATATTGAGAAAACTGCCAAATATTGAAATACTGAAAAGTCCCTTAGCATGCAATGAAGTCCTTAGCAATGCAGTATTACTAATCAAAAATTAGTTTTTTTGTATATTTATGGGTAGGAAAATTTACAAAATATCTTCATCGGAACATGACCTTTACTTCATATCCTAATGATTTTTGGCATAAAAGAAAAATCAATAATTAGGACCCATACAGTTGGTATTGGTGGGCTATTGCTACAAATACACCCTTGCTACTTGAGACTGGTTTTGGTGGTTACCAGGGTCACATTTTATCATGATTTTTTTTTTGGCCCCATAGGTCAGTCGCCTGCCCTAGTAAACCTCAGCTCTAAGTATTGGTGATTACAGTATCATGTGAGTTTTATCATTAATTCTGCCAAAACTGCCACCACAAACTGACAGACTTCACACACCCCTGGCACCAGGGTCACGTGCCCGGATGGACCTAGCTGCAGCGCAACGAAGCCGTGCCTCCACCAATCAGCAGATAGGGAGCATGTTCAGGAGACATCCGAGGGAAGCAGCAGTGGGTTCAACAGGGCTCAGCAGCAGGAGCTGCTTTAGGAACTGCAGCTGGTTAAATAAAGAGATGATTAGTACAAAACAAAACAAGCAATTTTTTGAGATAACTTGACCCGAACACTGAATTAGTGAGGCACATAACATTATCCTGTACAAGAATATGTGAGTGATCTCAGGAACACAGCGCTAAATGAGGGGGAGAGATTAGCATTTTTATAGTCATATTAGTGCGAGCTGTACCTCAGTAATCTGGAAAAGTGGCTGCAAATTGGTCGTAAGTGTGTGACCATGTACCCATTAGCATTAGCCATTAGCATATGTCACCAACAGTCACACAAAACAACCATTCAAAGGAATGAAATACTTGAGTGGGGAAAAATATAAGGCATTAAAAAGAAGAGAGGACAATGTGGTTTATACAGACAAGAAAAAAAAAACACAAAAAAACGAGCTAAGACAGATCGTAAATTAACTCAAAAAAAGAGCATATGTAGTTTTGAAATAGGTGTCGCGTATGTGTGAATGAAGTAATTATCCGTATCTTTATCAGTAACACGTTTAAAACTGATTCCCATCCTGTCAAAACTGGACTCTTACCACTCTCAGAAACAGACGAAGCCTCTGGAACATGCTCAGCGATGATTACAGCTGTAGGCTCTGTTTCTTAATCCCGATGTGTAAGAGAAGAGTAAAGATGTTAACCCTCAGTTTCCAAAAATATTTTCCTCCGTTGAAAAAAAGATGGACTTCCATGCAGATTGTGTCAAGCTTACCACTCTCAAACTACAGGAGCTAAGGGCTCTTCGTTCTGTGTAACTGCTGGAGCTTCTGCAAAGGTTCGATTACAGAGGCTTCAACAACAGGCTCTCTTATGGGCTTTCCACTGTGGGTTCAGGAATAGAAGCTTGTACAGTTGGTTCTGTTACAGGTTCTTCTACAATGGGTTTAGTTACGGGAGCTGTCAGCAATAGGTTCGCTTTCAGTGGACTCCACATCAGCTTTCTGTTAGAGTAGGTTCTTCCCTTTTTTTCTTCAGCAACAGGCTCTAATGCCACAGAATGAGCAAAACACAAGAAGGTTTGACTGAAACAGAAGAAGAGAAGCACCAGAAACAATCCTCCCGCTCTATATTCTTCGGTTCTTACCACTCTTAACTGGCTCTGCAAAGATGGGTTTTCGGGGATTTGATTCCAGAGGTGCAGCATCTAAAGCAGGATTATGAATGATAACTGACTTCATGAAAAACATCCTTAGAGCATTTTTTCACTGCTCTAGAATCGAACATTTTCATGGTTTGATGGGTTGTATGAGTGGATCATTTGGGGTTAAATTTTTTCCAATGAAAAAAAGGACAAATAAAGGATCCAGGATCAGGAATGAATTTTGTAGGATGGCACAAGGATAAAAACTTGAGGAATAGGTTAAGTTATGGGTGAATTTGAAGGTTTCAGGGTGTTTTTCCTCTTCCTGCATGAGTTGTAAAATTCTTCTATGACAGGATCTTCATGTTTTGTTGAGGATTTCCATGTTATCTATGTAAGAGCATCATATCTTCATGAAATAGTGTCTGCACATCAGGAGACTACCATGATGGACAATTCTCATTGAATTTTCTCCTTAAGACTTCTCCACATTTACATTCATCTCCTTCCAAGAATCTAACTCCAAAAAAGAAGTTAAAATGAGGGCTGGGTCCATGTGTCAGTGCTAATCAAAAGGTCCAAAAGAAACTTGGGCATAAACAGAAACATTTTTCCAGAACAAGTCCTGATGAGAGTTTTTTCTCCAAAAAACTCAGCTTCATTGTGCAAAGCGGAGGGACAGGACAGATACTCCAGACAAATAGGATAGTCTAGCCATCTAAAAACCTTTCCAAACACTTTAACATCAATGAAGATGTTAAAGCAAGAAAATGAACAAGGAAAAACAGCTTTTTTTTCTAAACAACACAGTTAGTGGGACGAACGGAAAATGAAGGGAAAGAAAAGAGTGTTGTCCTTGTGGTAGAAATGTTTGGTTGGTGACAAAGACAAAATATGATGCAAATACACAACAGACAAATGAAAGACATGTACCCCTCCACATGACGAAGACGACAAGACAAGCATCAGGCATGTCCATCAATGAAAGAACATCACCTCATCCAACCCATTCTTGCCTAATTGGCAGAAGAAAGAAAACTTAAGATTTACCCTCTTTAACTTGAAAAGGCATAGTAAGTGAAATTTAGATATAAAAAACAAATGTATAGTTCAGGTGATTGGGTGAGGAATGTCAATGGAGTTACCCACAAAGCAGTCACACAAAAACAGATGCTCACAGTCAAACGCCTGAGAGTGGAGACCGTTCACCATGTATGAGTAGAAGAGGAAGGTAACAGTGCCAATTCTAAAGATGGCTGACAGTTTACATTAGCACCTTTCACACATACAGACTTTAGTGGAAAATTACTGGTAAACTGCCATAAAGAGATCATGTGTGAACAGGACCTTTTCAAAAATACAGGCAAGTTGGTTCAAGTTGCCTGTGTTTAAACGGCAATTTAATGGTATTACTGTGTGGAAAAGGGGCTATTTATAATTCCTGGCAGATGCTTTTTAAAGTTATTTTAGAGAAAGTGCATATTATGTAGAATGTTAGGAGAGTAACAGGACAACATTAAACCAATCCAAAAGACAATTAAATAGGAACATACATAGACAGTCACATGCAGTGTGCTGCGCAGTGTCCCAAAAAGCATGTACAACCTAATGTGACATAGCTCACGTACATTTTACCAGTTTTCTATTACAGCGTATACTGTATAAAGGAATTAAATGGTGATCATGTATAGCCCACAGGGCACTAACTGAACATGTTTGACTTTCTCTTCAGTTTCATTAGAAGCTGATGGTTGACCTATGACAAAACATACATTCTGGATAAAAAAAATAAATTAAAAAAAAACATCATATTCTAACTTTGAACTCCAAATCTGGAACTCCTGCTGTTGTATATTGTATATTAGTAGAGGCACATCTACACTATCATTCAAAATGCTGCAGTTTGTAAGATATTTTCATGTTTTTAAAAGTCCCGTCTCTACAACTGTTATAATATATTTTGAAAACATAATTTATTTTGTTTATTTATTGAAAATGTATTTAATTTAAGCAAGCAATTACTCCAGTCTTTAGTGTCGAATGATCCCTCAGAAATAATTCTAATATGCTGATTTTGTGCTCAAGAAACATTTCTCATTATCAATGCTAAAAAAAAGTTACGCTGCTTATTTTTGGTGAAACGTGAATTTTTTTTTTTCAGAAAGTTCAAAAGAACAGCATTTATTTGAAATAGAACTTCTGTAACAATGTAAAATACTTTACTGTCACTTTTGATCAGTTTAATGCATCCTCCTTGTTGAATAAAAGTATTAATTTCTTAAAAAAAAAAAAAAGAAAAACAAAAAAAACTTACTTGAACGATAGTGGTATATGCATTTTTACATGCACAAACTCATCACAAGAACCACAGATTGTTTATACCAGAGGGTATCCATTTATTGATCCTAAACATTTCCCTAATTTTACTAGTCCAGTGGTTTGCATGCTCATCTACTGAACTAGCATGCTAAAACAATTTTTAGTAGAGTTCTAGTGGCAAACAATATTAAGTTTATCATCGCTGTACATCAGCTTAGAGAAGACAAATGGCAGTAAGCTATTATGAATAAAGACCATATTAATAAACTAAGAGCTCATACCACTCTTGATGCCTGCACAATGCATCAGGTTTTTAAATGAATTTAACTAATGCAATGGACATTTTTCAGCCCTTAAAAGAGAAAACCTGTTTATAGTTAATAAATTACCAAGTAATAATGAAGCTGCATGCATTTATTTCTTAGTTAATCAAGGCAGGGTTGGTTGTTTGGTGTTTTAATGCCATGCCAGCTTCCTTGGCTATTTTCATGGCAAATAATAAGCTGAAATGGTAAAAAAAAAAAAAAAAGGAACAATTTAAAATCCTACAGAAGGTTGTTATAGTTTGCTTTAGATAAAACTCTAAAAAATGAATTCAAGACTTGACTGAATACATTTTTTTTTTAAAGTGTTAGCTCAAATCACATGCCAAAATAAAAATGCTTTATATCATGAGAAATAAAACGGAAATGTTTTAGAAATAAAACTAAAAAAATAAGTCATTAAAAAAAAAACTATTTAATACCAACTAAAACTTATTCTGAACCAACCACTTTCTAAGAGTAGGTAAAATCAGAATAACTAAATTACAAATGATTTTAGCATGTAAAAACAACTATAAAACACCATTTATGAAAAACTGATGACCTAATTTAGATTGTATTTAACAGAAATTTTACTAAATAATCTGGATTAGTTTAAAGCAATACTATGCTATGCTCATCCCACAAAGTTAAGATTACTAAACTAGCAAACAGGAGCTGACTTGATCATTGTACTGTACATAATACATTTACTATACTATTTAATGTGTTCAGTTATTAATCCCTTTTTCAGACTAAACAGAGTGTAAGAATTCCAAGAAACATTCCCGTCTGAGACTGTTGTTTTATCCTGCATGAATACGACCGTTCTGTGCATGTTAACACCCATATGTGCACCAGTGACACAGGCAAATACCAACCACAGCCATACGAACTCAGAGCACAACAGCACTGCATTACTTATATCAAGTCTTTATCTTAGTTTCCCAATCAATTCAGAATTTAAAAAAAATAAAAATGACACTGTCGTCAGATAACTAGCAAATATAAGAGAAAGCTTAAGTTTTGCATTGAACAAATGCACAGGGAGCGCAGTGCTCTGTGTGTAAGGCTGTGAATGATGTGCATATATAGACAGACAGATAGAAAAAAAAAAAAAACTTTCATCAGCGTGTAGAATAACTACTCACCTTCTTTTGATTCTGCCACAACTTCAGCTGAAACACAAAAGACAACATTCCACTGAATTAAACTGCATATATATATATGAACTGAATCAACTTGATAACTGCTAATTGAATGAGACCAGTGATTTATTATTTGGTTGTTCATGTGGTTAGTGTATTTACTTACTGACAGCCTCAGCTGCTCGTGGCCCTTGTTTTGGTCTGTTGACAAGATCTATCATACGCTCATTATATCTTTCCTTGTCCCCTGAGACGGTGCGGTACGCCAAAACACACAAACAAATAAACAACAATCACTTTAAACTCTGCAAATCTAAGAATCAGCTTATTAACCTGCTTTCACCAAATGAGATTCATAATCAGATTCATGTGTGATAAAGTTGCTACATGTTATACCAGTTATATGTATGGCACACATCTATCATTTTTAACAACCTGGCAGAGCATCACACAGCAATGGTATGTATATGTTGTATATTAGCATATCTCGTACATTTGATAGACACTTTTTTTGAGTATGCTCATGTAAATAAACATCAACATAATTCACAAACTAACCACAACACTCACAAGTAGTAACAATTTTAATATCGGTAAAACTTGAAGCAATTACCTAAGGAAATATATTTTGTGCACTGTCAATATGGGACTGATGAATAAGCCAATCATAAAGGGGTACTTACATAAACTCCTGCCCCCAGACATGTTGCTCCAATCAGGACGTAATACAGAGTGTTTTCACCACCCCCTCCTGCCGGCCCTGATGACATCTGGGCTTTCTGAACCATCTCCAGCCTTCTCCCATGTCTCAGCGCTGAGAAGTCAATCATAAAAACGATATACATTTTAGATACACAGCATATTAAATGCAACATCTGGGTAAAGTGTCTACTTTAATGTTTCAAATAACTCTTGTGAAAATAAAATGACAAAATATGGGTGTAACAATGTTCCATCATTATTTAGCGTAACATATTTTAAATTAAAAACTGAAATATGTTAACACTAAATGTTATTATATTTTAAACTATTAAAAACGTCTATGGATAAACTCTAGTGATTCAAATGAAAAGATACTGGCAAAGATTGGGGGCTGCACTGTATCAAAAAGAGAAAAGAATGATTCTTGTTCTAAACATGCCTGGCAAGATGTTTTGGCATAGAAACTATTGTTAAAAAGAATAACATTTTTTCATTCATGAGGAAATTTTTAAACAAGACAAATTCTAAGGTATGGGGGGGAAATTAAAAGCGGTTTTATTTCCAAAGAACAAATAAATATGTCTGTAATCGAATTTTTTTATCAGGGTCTCATGAGTCAGAATTATACATTTTAAATATTAAGTCTACGCAACCAGTATTTAAAATCAACATTTAAATGTCTGTTTTATTTAGTTGGCAAGTACCCGTGTAATAAGCGGGAAAGATACAGTCAGCCGGTCATCACTGTAAAAATAAACTGTTGCTATACAATTAACTACAGTTAGCTGTCAGAGCCACAAGTGTGTGAGAGGCAGGCTTGATGACCACCGACCTTGGCCCAAAGATTACTGCAACTCTTCGTGCAGTCCTGCATTAAACCATACAGCGTGTTCGTGACAAAAAAAAAATCACTTTGACAGAACTCCCACATAGCGTTTATCTTGGCTGAAATTGCACGCGACTCCGTGAGGAAGTTTGTCCATATGTGGTGTGACCGCAGTGCTCAATGAAAGTTCAACAGTTTTTATCTACTCAATTCATTTAAGTGTGTCTTATTGGTTTCAACTAAGTTAACTGTTACACGGTCAAATAAAGTGCCTAGCATTTAGCCAGCACCAAACTGGACCCTTGCCCTACCAGCGCCTGGACTTGTGTCTCCATAGAAACTGTGCAAAGCTTTCTGCTAGAAATGAAGCTCACAGGTGTTGAGCTGAGCCACAGACTTCTTCCGCTTTTCTCAACTTGCCTGATTTCCTCGCATTCTGCAGACACAGCGTGGATGAGGCCCGGGCCAGCGGAGCCAGTTTATTCCATACTGTCTTGCACTTAAACATCGCGGCTCTGCTGTGCTTTTCGGAAAGACAGCCTGGGGAAGTTCACAGACACGCTCACCGTGCAGCTCTAGCTAAAGGCCGGAGACCTTCAGGTCACAGCGTCACACAACGCTTCTTCTTCTTCTTTTGTGTTTATTGGCGGTTGGCAAACCAGCTTCAGGTGCATTTCCGCCACCTACTGAGATGGAGTGTGAAGGACTGCTCTATAATATAGAACATATATAGATCAGTGGTGTGAAGCCTCAGTGAGCGGAAGAAAAAAAAATGTATATCCTGTTGATTAAACCCGTATCTCTCAAATATTTTAGAAGGAGGTCATACACCTTTGACTGTTTCTGAGCATTCTGAAATACATTATTAACTGAAAAGACACTCATTTCCATACCTCTTAGCTTTTCAACAAGCTAGTTTCTTTCTCTTCTGTATTTTTCACAATGTAATAAAACATGTTCAACTGTTTCTGTTGCTCCACAGTAAGTGCAGCAATCTGACTCACATTTTCCTATCATATGCAGGGAGTAATTAAGGTTGGATGACCTAAACGGAGTCTAGTTATAACTGAATCTTCTCTTCTGTTTCCATATGACTTTCTCTCAGTCCCCACTTTTGATTGAATGTTGAATAGATGTCTTCCTTTTGACTCTTTATTCCAGTCTTCTATTATTTCTTTAGGCATACACCTATCCTTATCATTTATTTTGCCATGCAACTGTAGATCTACTATCGGCATTTGGAACAGCCAAGGAGGTATCATAGGTATTACTACTGTAGGACTTATTTTTATACCATCTATTCCTATTTCTTTGGCATCATTATCAGCATTCCATCCAAAACTACTGTAGTATACATACTAATGTTCCCAACATTTTTGTAAAACTTCTTTGACTGGATGGGTATCTACTTGCCCCCTTACAGAACACCAATATGCCATCTTTAACTTTAATCTCCGGAGTTTTAACGGCAACTCCGCCATTTCCACCTGCATATCTGAAACGGGCGATGTTTTAAATGCCCGAATTCCTATTCTTAATGCTTGTGACTGTATCCCACTAACTTTCTTTAGCATAGATTCTGATGCCGAACTATATATTAAACTGCCATAATATATTATTGGTCTTATCATTGCAAAATATACTCTCTGCAATGCCTGTCTGGTTGCATCCCAATCTACCCCTGCCAAACATCTTAAGATATTTATTCCCCTTTTACATTTGTCTATTATTTTCTTTATGTGAGATGCAAAAGTTAGTTTAGAATCCATCCATACTCCAAGGAACCTAATTTCTGTTACCTGCTCTAATGTTTGCCCGTACAATTTTAATTTTACATTTGGGGATTTCTTCTTTTTTGAGAAACATATCACTTTAGTTTTTTCTACAGACAGTCTAAAACTCCAATTATTAACACATTTTTCCACTTCATTAACTGCTTTCTGCACACTTCTCTCCACAAACTCAACATTTCTTCCCCTTTTTCACACAACTCCTACAGGCACTTCCGGTTTCCTCTGACGGCCCGCCCTCTTTCTGCACTGATTGGCTTCGGCACTGACGGATATTTAATAATTGGTTAGTGTTTCTGTCAGTTAGAATTTATCAGTGTTACTCAATATACAATCGGATATTTGTTGGATGCAACAGGTCGTGTGACGAGAGACAGAAGACATACAGAGGCAAGTGATTTAAATTTGTATTATTACAACTGGTGTTTCAGTTAATTTTTGTACTTATAAATAGTTTTAATTATTAAAATATATATATATATATATATATTTTGCTTTGAATTAAGAACTGATTGAGAACAAACGCACGCACAAACTTTTTTATATGCAGCCTGGAATTCTAAAAGGATGTTTGCAAGAATTTAAAAGCTAATTCACACCAACGGACGATGAACAACCAAACAATCAAAATGGAATTTTCTGTCATTAATTTAAGACCCAAAATATGAAAGCTATTATATCCAGCAATGGCAGTTTTTTTGTTTGTTTTACCAAATGTTTTTCATTGGTAGTATTTTGGACTTTTTTGTTGCGATAGATAATTTCATATGTCAAAGTTTCTTTCTGATATATTATTATAAAGACAAAACAGATTTAAATAAATGTGGAAAGCACACAGGCATACCGACACTGCCGTTCAAAAGTTTGGGATCAGCGAGATTTTTAATGTTTTTAAAAGAAGTGTCTTATGTTTATAAAGGCTGCATTTAAAAATATAGACAAAAAACGTAGTGTTGCGAGATATTATTACAATTAAAATGGTGTGCAATACAACTTTTTTTTTAAATTACTTTAAAACATAATTTATTTCTGTGATGCTGAATTTCATCAGACATTACTCCAATCTTCAGTGTCACACGATCCTTAAGAAATCATTCTAATATCCTGTTGCCTCAATGTTAGAAGCAGTTGTGCTCCTTAATAGCTTTTGGAACCTGTGATACTTTTTTTCAGGATACTTTAATGAATAAAAAGTTAAAAGCATTTAAAATATAACTCTTTTGTAACAATATACACACAAAAAAATACAAATCAAAGGTTTGGGGTGAATACATACATATTTGGGGTGAATACATACACATATGATTAGTCAATTAATGTTAGCTGTTCATCTTGTGTCAGGATCACAAAAACAGTGAAATGTTTTAATTTTTTTATTATTTTTTTATATTATATATATATATATATATATTTTTTTTTTTTTTTTTTTTTTTTTTTTTTGGTGAAAAGTTTTTTTTTTGGCCAATGAAGCTTTAGCTATTATTTAAAATGCATCTGATCCCTCTACACAATAATCTAGAAACAATGTGAATGAACACCACAACATCTTAAGCAGCAAACTTTGCAAAACACTAAATTTATGTCACTGCCAAAACATGTGGCCATGACTCTAGACCTTGTGACGGGTAGGTTTAGGGGCGGGGTTAGGTGTAGAGTTTGTATGAATTCGTACGAATTAGCCACCTCGTAAAATATGTATGAATTGCTGAGATGCCGTGAGAATTGTTTCAGTTCTTGATTGAACAAGTCACAGCTTGCGATACCTGCTGGATTTGTCGGTTGGGTAAGATCTGTGGAGAGACGATAGATTGGATACCCTCCGCCTTTGCCTGTGGACCCAGGTGATCTTCCTTCCCTTCCCTCGTCCTGGACCTCCTGTTGACTTTGACCCCAAAAAACACCAGATTTTTTTTACATACTGTAAAATATTTTTAAGTGCATATTGTGGTTTTGTAAGACCTGTGTATGCATTTCACTGTAACAAATTAAAATGCGAAGGCAAATGTAAACAGGTTGAAGTGTTTGATTTAATTTACCCTGTAAGATCTCCCATCCCCAGCAGGAGCCTTAAGGGACTGTATCCAGAAATGAATTGAGCCCAGCTTTGGGGGGCCCTTATGCTTATGATTTCTGACTGAAGATGCTTCATCTATGGGCGAGGGTTTATCAGTGCATGGAAACAGCTCCTGGCTGGACATTCAGCTTTGTATAGCCCTATTTTTCCTTTTTTTATTCATTTCTTCTCTCTTTTTTATTTCACCCAGCAGTGACCTTTTCTAAAGTAGAAATTAGCTTTTGTCCATCTTGTCCTCTGCAACGCTTGCCTTTCTAGAAAACTTTAAATAAATTCATAGCTACATGTTACATACTGTCCAGTGTTGCTGGCAGCATTTATAGATTACAGCTTGTGATTTGTCTTTGTACAGCTGTTACAAAGAAGAAAAAACAGCATATATTTTAAAACAAAATTGTCACCAATCCATTCAACCGCTAAAAGGTATGGAAAAGAGTTACAAAAGTAGTTCATTAACCACTTATGTTTATATATAGCCTATGTCTTCTAAACCACCTTGAACTTTTTGACTTGATATTTTTGAGTTATATGTTTCTATACATTTCTTTGTTACACAGCTGTTATAATTCAACATTGCTGTTCTAAGTCAATTTGTTTGTATAGGGTACAAAATTGTGTTAAGAGACAATAAAGCTTTTGGAAACACTATAACTGAATTAGCTTGAGCTGTTACATGTACATTCATTTAGCCCATGCATGTGCTAAAGGTGAGTATGGCCAAGTCAAAAAAGCTCTCACAAAAGCTATAAAGAAGAAAATGTTCTCTTACATTAGAAAGTCTATGGCTACCGGAAGATTTCCAAGAGTCTAAAAATTCCTCGAGAGACAGCTGGCAGCCTTATACGTTTAAAATGTGTTGTACCAGAAAACCTTTGAGGAAGAAAAAGCACAATATCATAAATTGTTGGATTCAAGCAACTGAGAAAAACCTTTGATTTACTGCAGAGATGACCTGATCAAAGGAGGAAAACATTTCAATTCAAATGAACAAACATGCACTTGCTGAGGAACGTTTTATGGAGTGATGTGACCAAACTGGAACATTTTGCATGCATGGATCAGCAGTATGTATAGTGACATAAATACTAATCATTTTGTCACTTGAGGTGTTGTAGGGTAGTTTCTGACGCGTGAGACCCAAACAAAACATTGTCCTCCAAATACTGCTTTATCAGCTTTATTCATCACACAGCTCGTACTGGTCATTTTAACTCACAGTTCTGCTGCACAATGCACATAAAATATTATCGGATGCCTCCACATATTCACCTCCAGACACGGTCAAAAAATGTTGTGCTTCCCTCTAATTACACACCTGCCTTCTCTTACCCTTTGCCTACCTATATACTCATTTGGGCCCACAAATGATATTATTATACACATATTATTATAATTGTTTTATTTGTTTGTATATGGGCCCTAAATATGTAAACAAGACGGATTTGTCCCCTGGGTCAAAGAGTATAAAAGTCTATATAAGTTCTATTTAAGTTCCTTATAAGGACACTTCACACAAACACTATCATAAGCATCTAGTTTGATCCGCCCATCCCCACTCACAACCCACATTATGGGGGTGGTTTTAATACGAAACTTCATTTACATACCTTTTCCTGTTTTTGCCCTTACTTTAGCAAGAGCTATACATAAAAACAGCAGTAACATTTACATACAACGAAATGGCAGGTAAGATGAATTAATATAAAGAATATATGTGTGAGTAAGAAAAGTCCATTTGTAAGTTATATCTCGAATATTTTTAAAGAATTCGCAGAAGAATAATGAAATGCAAAGTGAAAATAAGAAAACGATGAAAGGTTACCAGTTAAAGGAGACTTGAGGCCGCCGTTTCAGTTTTTTGGTCAGATTTAAGGCATTTAGCAGACAGTCAATACTGTCTGCGACTGAAAATATTTTAGATTTACGAGTTTTCGTTTTTATTCGGCATACTATTTATACGCACTTTCACTCTAAAACGCTGGGTTATTTTTTTAAACCCAAAATGCTGGGCTGAATCTGTTGGGTCATTTTGTTGGGTTATTTTATTACTTTTTAAACACTTTGGAGTAGTTTCAGTGTTCCAGGTGTTGAGTTAAACCTGCTGGGTTGCAACCATAGACTGTATAAAAACATGAGAGCGATTATGAATCTCAAATGTACGGAGCCCCGGCACATTGCACGATAGTAGGCTAAATCGTGCGCACGATTTACCAATTTGTTCCCTCAATGTACTAAAACGTGCACACGAATACTATTGCGTTCCCTCGATTTACTATTTCGTTCACTCAATTTGATAAATCATGCGCACGATTTAGCAAATTGAGGGAACGCAATAGTAATCGTGTGCACGTTTTAGTACATTGAGGGAACGAATTAGTAAATCGTGCGCACAATTTATTTATTTTTTTCTTGCATGTCATGTGCAGGGCTCCATTCAAATGTGCAGACTGCAGAGCGGGCCGTCGCCATCTTGGAAGCGCGTCACCGCGCGACTCTCCCGGATAATCGAAAATGGGCAAAAAGGCGGGAGCTGGTTGCTGAAGCCACGCCCACCTAGCGCCCCGGCACAAGAAGTCCTCAGCAATCCACCTGTCACTCAAGTGGCCACGCCCTTAATTATGCAGCACTTTAAGGCTTAATATAATTTAAACGGATGAGTTATAAAAAAATTCACCCCCCTCACAGTTGTCATGAAGGGCAAAATAGCTATATAGACCAAAATCATTTTTTGAACCCGGCTGTAAACATGTTTTTTATTTCTGTAAAGTTGGGCATTTTAACTTTTGCAGCCAGCCTCAAGCGGCCAGTCGATGAATTGCAGTTCACGAGAGAGAGCGGGAGGTTGCGGCTCGGTTGCAACCATAGACTGTAAGGTTGCAACCTGTTTTTATACAGTCAGTCTATGGTTGCAACGCTGGGTTGTTTCAGGCCAGCGCTGGGTTATTTAACGCGCCTTGAAGATTAAATCGCTCCAGTGACTGTCATTTTGGAAGGACAACGGGGCAAAGCCACTGGTTTCAACTGTTGTAAGGTAAGTTTATTTAATGTTTTCATTAATAATTGTTTTAAATTGGCAGAATTATAACATTTTTTTGCAGCAACAATACTGTTAAACTTCTACAGGCCAACATTAGTTATGTTAAATGACGAACAGTTTACCTCAAACGTCCCATTCTACGTGTAACCTACTCGCATGATCGTGTTAAAAAGTGAAAATAAGTGAATACGACTTTCTGCTCTAATTTAAACGCCTTCAAAAGAACCGACGATCCGGTTCAAATAAACCGGTTCAATCAATTCTCGGACAAAGTGATTCCCTGATGGATGCTTGTGTGGTTTATAATGTCTTTTTGCGTAACTTACGTAAAGAAAGGTTTTTGGTAAGTCATAATTCAAAATTTTGTTTTTTTCTTGTCAGGAGAGCACATGGATGCATTTATGAGAGAAAAACAAATCGAATGCAGTTTTATCGAGACGTCTAACGGTAAGTTCATGTTTATTATACATTTTATATACATAATTGTTTGTCTGTGATAACCAACTAACCCTCGCGTAATTTAAACGCACATATAATTTTGTTTCGTGCTATAGTTAAAGCTGCACTTTGTAACTCTTTTGTGTTCTGAATGTGCATAATTTATAATGAGCGAATACATGATATACCCATTTTTCAGATCGTGTTTTTGACTTTTCCTTAATCACTTTGGTAATGTTACACCTATAAGTGACTTGTCATAGACATTTCTGTGTGCCTATGAAGTGTGATCTCACATATCTGTGTGCCAGTGACTGTGCATGTGTGTTTCGATATAGCCAGCATATTAATATAAAACTGTGATTATACTGACTGGAACATCCTATTGATCACACAGTTTGAAAACACACCTTTCAGCCAATCACTATAGCATATTCAGCTTCTGTAGACATACTCATAAGTGAACTTAACTCATAATCATGATGAACTCAATTTCATGATGAACTTCACACAGTTAATTGAACTGAATCATTGCTATTAAAACAATCTGTATTTTGTTTTACTTTATTTTATAGGTTGGAACAAACATGGAATTCCTTAACTGGGCAGAGCCCACAAAACCTCATCCATTTGTCATGGCGATTTAGAAATGCAAGCAGATCTCTCAGGCATTGATTATAATCAATGGAAAGGTAAGGATATTCTGGACAATTTTCAAAAGGAATTGCAATGTATATTTAATTGCATTTTTCCACATGTGGACGCATAAATTGTGACGTAGTCCAAACGCAATTGAAAAGCATTTGAATATCAGATGCCTTACACGGAAACCTGTCAATCCGTGTCGGGGTGGGGGGGGACTATACTATGGGGTGTGTTTGTATTGGGGGATATTTTGTAGTTTTTACCCCAAATCTCTCACTGTTTGCACTCTGATGCACATCAGCAAAACAGCATTGCAGTTCTACTCTTATTTACCTATTTGCATCTTACCCTATATTTTATTCCTCAGGTGAAAAGCATTTGGTTAATGGTGAATATTGATCAATAGTACCGTTGTGGCTCCCACTGTTAGCAGGGGATAGTAGCTGCATTTGGGGTAAAAATGACAGAATTATTTATTGTGTAAGGTGCCAATAATATAGAGAGACCCAGGTTGCACTGTATGTTCTTTAACACGCATCTCTCGGAGTGCCAGCTGCTTTTAGTAGTGCCTTTACCTCCATTATTCAAAGCATTTGGCACAATTGTCTTTGAGTGATGTCACCTCCCAATACAAACACGCCTCATAGTATGCACCCCTGACACAGATTGACAGGTTTCCATGTGAGGCATTGGAAATTCAGATGCTAAAGTAATTGCGATTCCATTTTTGTTTTGGCAGGTTACATGTGCGACACAGTGAAAAAACAGGCGTGGTAATTAATAAATCCCGATGTACTTGTTCTTATGATGCATCTACGCTAACGTTAGTCTGTTTCCTTCTTATTCCGAGGTCACTGTAGCCACCCGGTTCCAGTACGTATCTAGATCAGATGATGGATCAGCACCTAGAGATGACCTTGACAGCCCTGAATGTCATGTGGAGACCAGGACAACTAGATGAGCCCCAGAGACAGATCCCAGTAAAGACCTTGTCTCCTAGACAGCCATCGTCAAAAGACAACGGGAACCAGATGAGTCCACTGCACAATCAGACTCTGCTGCAGCCTGAAATTGAACTGCTGGTTTCGTCTGGTCAGAGGAGAACCGGCCCCCAACTGAGCTTGGTTTCTCCCAAGGTTTTTTCTCCATTCTATCACCGATGGAGTTTTGGTTCCTTGCTGCTGTTGCCTCTGGCTTGCTTAGTTGGGGACACTAAATATCCAGCGATATCGTCAACTTGATTGCACAGCTTGACGATAAATCACTGAATTAATAATAAACTGACTTTGACTAAAAACTGAGTGTTTACTGTTGCACTTTTGCATTATTACACACTATTTTCCTATTTAATACTGTAAAGCTGCTTTGACGCTGTATTTTTTCAATATGACAGGCTCATTACTCATAATACATGGGAAATACAGTTGCAAATGGACTTTGCTTTTCCATTTGAAATCTGGCAATCACTGTGCATTCGTGAAAACGCAAACAGTAATGCAAGATTTGCAATTGTGTTTGAATTACGTCACAATTTGTCACATGTGGAAAACGCAATTGAAAATATAATTTGCAATTCCTTTTGAAAATTGTCCTTCCATAGACAGGCTCTATAGCAGAGTACACTGCTCTCAGCTGTAGATCTTTGCTTCAAAGCTTTCTAAGTGTTTGACAATAGTTGACCCAAAAATGAAACTTCTGTCATTAATTATTCAACCTGGTCTGAAAGCTCTCAGATTTCATAGAAAATATCTTAACTTGTGTTCCGTAGATGAACGAAGGTCTTACGGGTTTGTAACGACATGAGGGTGAGTAATAAATGACAGAATTTTCATTTTTGGGTGAACTATACCTTTACTACACTAAGCAGTGTACATCTACCTAGGAGTCTTTCTATACTTGATATAAATTTTAGGACATCTTTAAATGATTTTGCATTCTCTGTCTTTTTAAATTTTAATTGTCAATGTCATTTCACTGTGTATTTAAATAGTTAAACATGTCAAAATGTAATAGTTAAACAGCTAGACACAGGTCATTCAGAACTAATTTTCTTATTTATTGCAACTGTATTTCTGTGATTTTTGCATTTGCTGAAAAAAAAAAAAGAAGAAAACGTCGTTTGTCAGTGGTACAAATTTTGACACATTTGTGAATGTGAGATGGCATTAAAAATAATTTTTTAAGTCTAAATAACCTGTATTCTTCATTATTTATTAATCCATGATTGTCTTGTTAAGCACAGGCAAAATTATTAGAATAACCCAGGAAGAATAACCCAGAACCCCAAAAATGCAAACACACAAATGGTAAAATTTACTATATCTTGGGTTTTCTCAACAACGCAGCCTGCTGGGTTAAAATGTGTAAACCAGCATGCTGGGATACTTTAACCCAGCACGTGTTCTGTCCAATATTTACCCAGCGCTGGGTTGCCAATTGGGTTATTTTTAACCCAGCCATTTTTAGAGTATTCATGAGATCGTGTTAATCGTTGTAACTTTTTTGACATTTCTGTCTGTATCTTAAGCCTGTGCGTTCAAAACTTGATTCAAACTAATTACAACTGTCTTATTAAATGTTGTAGCAGTTATATTTGCAGCACAAACAGATAATGCATGCTTTAGTTTTAAATATCAGCACTGAAAAAAGTGTTTCCTTCATCCAATTAAAAAAATAGGCAAGTTATTTATTTTTCATTGGCTCAAGTTAAAAAATATACGGGTTAGTTGTAATATACCCTGCAGTGAGTGATTATGCAACAAGGATTATGAGAAGAAGAAAATGAAAAAAAAAAGGATTTTGAAAGCTTTTTATTCAACACTGACTTTTCAACATCATGTGTGTGTAACAAAACTGAATAAAATGAGCAAATTTGCACCAGCTTCAACTGAATAACAATTGCGTGTATGTGTTACATTATCATTATGATAATAAAACTATAGTCTTAACAATAACTGAATAAAACTGTGTGTGTGTGTGTGTGTGTGTGTGTGTGTGTGTGTGTGTGTGTGTGTGTTTAAGCTTGTTAATGTCAGTCAGTGAACGGCCATAATAAAAGTGAATTTAAACAGTTGAACATTTAGAGACACCCCTCGGTTTGCCTTTCTCCTAGACCCAAGCAAAATGAAATTCAAAGAAAATATATAAATATGTTAAGAGTAAGTTATAACATGTTTCATTGCTGTAACAACTAACCCAGAGTCTTGTATCTATAAACTATCTCACCTTAACGCTAACAGCCAAAACAATAGCACTATCAACTTTCATGAAAAATATCTACACTGACACTACATATATACTGCAAAGGAAGGACTGCCATCACAAAAGTACAAAATTTATTCTCATATAAGAAATGCTGTGTCTGTCATGGGCTCTACTTCCTCACATGTAGAATAAGAACTAAACTGAGAATGTGTGAAGTGAATTAGGTGATTTGTAACTTGCTCCTTATGTTACAACCATGTAAAATATGTTACAACCATACCCGGTCTCCCCCTACAATATGCCTAAGTAACAATAATAAGTTTATATTTAAATAACATATAAATGAACATTTGACTTATCAAAGTGCTTTCCTTTAGAAAAAGTCTTGGAACAACTTCGGATTAAACTGAAGGAAGGTTTGACTGAGCCCGTCATCAAAAGTTTGCTGGATGATCTTCGGGACAAGAAGGTGCTCGGAAATGAGGAGATTGAAGAAATAGTGCAGAAGACCAAACCACGAGCTGATCAAGCTCGAGATCTGATTGATGGTGTGAGCAGAAAGGGGACAAAAGCAAGTGAAATTATGTTAGCATGCTTGAAGAACAGAGACATCTATCTTTACAACAGCCTAAACATAGACAACCATTTAGCAATTCCTGAAAGAGGAGCGACCTGTAGCCCTGCACCAACGGCACATAGTACAACAGGTACAGTTACACGAAACATTAGTAATCATATTTAGTTTTCATTTAAAGATGTTATCTTTCGGTCTAGTTTTACAGTTTAAAAAAGGACCACTTTTTACTTAAAACATGTTTGTAGAATATTGTTTTCATTGGTTTTGTGGCATTCATGAAAATACTGAAAAAGATCTAACTTAAAAACATAAAAGACTTATTGACAATATCTTTTTCCCCCAGACAAACAAAAAGATTTGGTCAGTGGAGTAAGTAATGCAACATGTTCTCATTTTCCCATGATTTCCCTTTTTTTCTCTAAATTTATAGACATTTCAGACAGATTTCATTCTTGAATGTTGCTTGTGCTTTAACACTTGCTCTTTTGTTCCAGGATGAGGTGTACAAAATGGACAGTAATCCACGTGGACTGTGTGTAATTATTAATAATGAGAACTTTGCAAACAAAAAACGAAAGGGATCCCAAAAAGATGTTGGTAGGCATTCGTTTACACAATGTTTACATACCATTCTTTTTTAGAAGAGACGTATGACTTAAGAGATGCTTATTGTTCTTGTTTTGTTTTTTGTCCTCTACATTGTCTTTCTTTTATTTGTTGTTGTAATTGCTCTGTGGATCTATGTATGGCTATTTTCTTAGCTTAATCTTTTATGCTTTTCTGTTATGTATTTCTCAGATTCTCTGAAGGACTTATTTGAAGTTTTGGGCTTTCTGGTTGAAGTCGAGAAAGACAAAACTGCAGATGAAATAAAAGCACTTATGGCCAAATACAGTAATGATGCACGTCATGGAGACTGCTTTGTTTGTTGCGTAATGAGTCATGGAAATGAGACTGGTGTCAAGGGATTGGATGAGAAAATATGTCCCGTGAATGAAATCACCTCCCCATTTGATGGAGACAACTGTCCTGCTCTTATTGGCAAACCTAAAGTGTTCTTTATCCAGGCATGCAGAGGATGTAAGATGCAGAGTAAAGTGCTGGTTACAGATGGTGCTGGTCCCAGTCGTAACCAGAAATCTGGCAAACTATACAGCATTGCCAAAGATTCTGATTTTCTGATTGCCCTGTCCACTGTGGAGGGATATTTTTCAATCCGTGATCCACTCAGTGGATCATGGTTTATACAGTCCCTTTGCAAGCATTTAAAAGAAGGAAGTGAACAGTGAGCATCCACTGGCCTTACATGCAGTAACACTTTAATTTAGGCCTCCTGTCAATGTTTATATGTTAAATGGTTTCTTCCTTTATTTTTAGAGGCCAGGACATCTTGAGGATCCTCACTCATGTCAATAATGATGTAAGCCTTAAAGAGGGCAAAATAAGACAAAATAAGAACAAAGATAGAGTAGATGCAAAGATGACCCCTCAACCCCAATTCACCCTGAGGAAGCTTCTGATTTTCAAAGCACCGAAGGTCAGAACTGTTTTTTTTTTAATTCCATAACAGAAATTACAATTTTACAATTCTGTGCAGTGTATGTTATGATGTGTTAAAAACTGAAACATTAACAACTGAATATTGTTCTGTTGCAGATCTGCCTCTTCTTAAACTAAAATGTCTGTTTTATAATTAAACATAGTCTAACAGACTTGTGATTTCTGTAAAGCTTTTCGGTCTGCATTTTGAATATAAAATATTTATCAAATAAAGCTCTCTATTCATTCCCCATTGTAGGGTCGGGCTGCTGCTTCTAAACGGGAAAAAAAACAGGATAAACATCCTCATCTTCCACCGAAGAAGAAGAGGAAATCTTAACATTGACATTCTAGAGAAGTCTATAATATTCATCTATTTTTTTCCATATTTGTTATAATGGATTTTAGAATATGTGTATCACAGGAGAGCGGAACTTGAGGGCGCCAGTTTTACAGGATCAAGATCATTTCATTTCAGACACGTGTTCAATCACATAGCTTTCTTTAATTTTTTTTAATAAATTACATCAAATTCCCTTATACTGCTTTTGAACTGTTTTGTCTGTCGACTAAAATCACCTACACTTATAATAAGAGGACTGAATCCTATAATTCACATGTACTTTAATTTACAGTAAACGTTTCATTAAAACAGTGCAAAAATAAACTTTTATATAGTCTTGATGTCAATAAAATAAACTGTTATTCATATTTTAATAATACAGAGGACTTTAATTTACAATAAACATTGCATAAAAACATTTAGTCTAGGTGTGAATAAAAAGTGTTATTCATCATCTGAGTATACATATATTTTTATTAATATTTCTCTGGAAAACAAATAACAAGTATATAATCTCTGTAAGAAATCAACTGAAACAAAATGCTGCTGTTTTGCTTAGTTAATCATGAATGCCCTGAAATAAGTGGCTTCCTGTGGGAAGCGCACGACGCTAACATCCAACAGGTACAATGAGAGCCTGTCGCTCTTTTCTAAGCAGAGCTGTACAAAGACAAATCACAAGATGTAATCTATGAATGCTGCAAGCAACACTGGACAGTATGTAACATATAGCTATGAATTTATTTAAAGTTGTCTAGAAAGGCAAGCGTTGCAGAGAACAAGATGGACAAAAGCTAATTTCTACTTTAGAAAAGGTCACTGCTGGGTGAAATAAAAAAGAGAAGAAATTAATAAAAAAGGAAAAATAGGGCTTTACAAAGCTGAATGTCCAGCCAGGAGCTGTTTCCATGCACTGATAAACCCTCGCCCATAGATGAAGCATCTTCAGTCAGAAATCATAAGCATAAGGGCCCCTCAAAGCTGGGCTCAATTCGTTTCTGGAAACAGTCCCTTAAGGCTCCTGCTGGGGATGGGAGATCTTACAGGGTAAATTAAAACATACACTTCAGCCTGTTTACATTTGCCTTTACATTTTCATTTGTGAATGTGAAATGCATACACAGGTCCTTTAACCACAATATGCACATAAACATATTTTACAGTATGTAAAAAACAAAAAAAACCAATGACTTTTGGCTGGTGGTCTCAGAATCTGTGGCCTTTTTTTGGGGTCAAAGTCAACAGGAGGTCCAGGACGAGGGAAGGGAAGGAAGATCACCTGGGTGCACAGGCAAAGGCGGAGGGTATCCAATCTACCATCTCTCCACAGATCTTACCCAGCCGAAAAAATCCAGCAGGTATCGCAAGCTGTGACTTGTTCAATCAAGAACTGAAACAATTCTCACGGCATCTCTGCAATTCGTACATATTTTACGAGGTGGCTAATTCGTACGAATTCATACAAACTCTACACCTAACCCCGCCCCTAAACCTACCCGTCACAAGGTCTAGAGTCATGGCCACATGTTTTGGCAGTGACATAAATTTAGTGTTTTGCAAAGTTTGCTGCTTAAGCTGTTGTGGTGTTCATTCACATTGTTTCTAGATTATTGTGTAGAGGGATCAGATGCATTTTAAATAATAGCTTAAGCTTCATTGGCCAAAAAAATGTACTTTTCACAAAAAATAAATGAATAAATATATATATATATATATATATATATATATATATATATATATATATATATATATATATATATATATATATATATATACACACACACATAAATTAAAACATTTCACTGTTTTTTTGATCCTGACACAAGATGACAGGCTAACATTAATTGACTAATCATGTCAGCAGCACATGTGAAAGAGTGAATGAGTACTAGTCAGGTTAATCACTATAATACTAATTAGATTGTAAGAGCAGACTGAATGCTACAAAAGTAGAGAAGAAGTGCTTCCGATCATTGTTTGCTTGTTAGCAGTGATTACCTCCAAAGAAACACTTGCAGCCATCATCGCTTTGCATCAAAATGGCCTCACGTGCAAGGATATTACTACAAAGAAAGCATATTGCACCTGAAAGAACCATTTACCAGATCATCAAGAACTTCAAGGAGAGAGGCTCGACTGCAGTGAAGAAGTCTTCAGGACATCCCAGAGTGTCCAGTAAGCGCTAGGACTGTCCTCCTCCTACAGAATCGTGTCTCCAGCAGTGCAGAGCTTGCTCAGGAATGGCAGCAGGTTGGTGTGAGAGCATCTGCACACACAGTGAGGAGAAGACTTTTGGACAATGGCCTGGTGTCAAGAAGGGCAGCAAAGAAGCCACTTCTCTCCAAGAAAAATGGCAAGGACAGACTGAAATTCTGCAGGATCTCAATCCCATAGAGAACCTGTGGTCAGTCCTCAAAAGGTGAGTGGACAAGTAGAAGAGGCGAGTGGACGTGGCAATGTGAGAATTAATGAGACAAGAATGGATCAGTATCAGTCAGGATTTGGCTCAGAAACTAATATCCAGCATGCCAGAGTGAACTGCAAAGGTTATAAAGAACAAGGGTCAACAATGTGAATATTGACTAATTATATTTTTTTGCCAATTAAAGCCTCTAAAACTTATGATATGCTTATCATTGTTTTTCAGTATCCAATAGAAACATGTGGGGAAATAATCTACAAATACTGAAGCAAGAAACTTTGCAAAACACAAGGTTTATGTCACTGCCAAAACTTTTGGCCATGACTGTAGAGTGAGGACATATAAATTCATACGAATTGGCCACAGTTTAAAATATGTACAAACTGGGCGTGAGATAGTGCATATCTATATCTATGGTTCCGTTTCTGCATAAGTATGTTGTGTATATACAGTGGGTACGGAAAGTTCAGACCCCCTTAAATTTTTCACTCTGTTATATTGCAGCCATTTGCTAAAATCATTTGTTCATTTTTTTTTTCTCATAAATGTACACACAGCACCCCATATTGACAGAAAAACACAGAATTGTTGACATTTTTGCACATTTATTAAAAAAAGAAAAACTGAAATATCACATGGTCCTAAGTATTCAGACCCTTTGCTGTGACACTCATATATTTAACTCGGGTGCTGTCCATTTCTTCTGATCATCCTTGAGATGGTTCTACACCTTCATTTGAGTCCAGCTGTGTTTGATTATACTGATTGGACTTGATTAGGAAAGCCACACACCTGTCTATATAAGACCTTACAGCTCACAGTGCATGTCGGAGCAAATGAGAATCATGAGGTCAAAGGAACTGCCTGAAGAGCTCAGAGACAGAATTGTGGCAAGGCACAGATCTAGCCAAGGTTACAAAAAAATTTCTGCTGCACTTAAGGTTCCTAAGAGTACAGTGGCCTCCATAATCCTTAAATGGAAGACGTTTGGGATGACCAGAACCCTTCCTAGAGCTGGCCGTCCGGCCAAAACTGAGCTATCGGGGGAGAAGAGCCTTGGTGAGAGAGGTAAAGAAGAACCCAAAGATCACTGTGGCTGAGCTCCAGAGATGCAGTCAGGAGATGGGAGAAAGTTGTAGAAAGTCAACCATCACTGCAGTCCACCACCAGTCGGAGCTTTATGGCAGAGTGGCCCGACGGAAGCCTCTCCTCAGTGCAAGACACATGAAATCCCGCATGGAGTTTGCTAAAAAACGCAGAAATAAGATTCTCTGGTCTGATGAGACCAAGATAGAACTTTTTGGCCTTAATTCTAAGCGGTATGTGTGGAGAAAAACCAGGCACTGCTCATCACCTGTCCAATACAGTCCCAACAGTGAAGCATGGTGGTGGAAGCATCATGCTGTGGGGGTGTTTTTCAGCTGCAGGGACAGGACGACTGGTTGCAATCGAGGGAAAGATGAATGCGGCCAAGTACAGGGATATCCTGGACGAAAACCTTCTCCAGGGTGCTCAGGACCTCAGACTGGGCCGAAGGTGAACCTTCCAACAAGACAATGACCCTAAGCACACAGCTAAAATAACGAAGGAGTGGCTTCACATCAACTCCGTGACTGTTCTTGAATGGCCCAGCCCGAGCCCTGACTTAAACCCAATTGAGCATCTCTGGAGAGACCTGAAAATGGTTGTCCACCAACGTTTACCCTCCAACCTGACAGAACTGGAGAGGATCTGCAAGGAGGAATGGCAGAGGATCCCCAAATCCAGGTGTGAAAAAATTTTGCATCTTTCCCAAAAAGACTCATGGCTGTATTAGATCAAAAGGGTGCTTGTACTAAATAATGAGCAAAGGGTCTGAAAACGTAGGACCATGTGATATTTCAGTTTTTCTTTTTTAATAAATGTTCAAAAATGTTAACAATTCTGTGTTTTTTCTGTCAATATGGGGTGCTGTGTGTACATTAATGACCAAAAAAAATTAACTTCAATTATTTTAGCAAATGGCTGCAATATAACAAAGAGTGAAAAATTTAAGGGGGTCTGAATACTTTCCGTACCCACTGTATATATATACACACACACTGAATATGCATATGTGTTTTGTGTGTGTGTATGTATATATATATATATATATATATATATATATATATATATACATACACATACATGCATATAAGCCAAGTCAGAGAGTGAACTTTATTTCTAAAGTGCTTTATACAATATAGAATTTCACACCAGCTTCACAATAGTATCAAATTCACATTCTGCTGTAAAGCAGCTCTAACGAGTAAATAGTGTCATTCTACAGCTCAAGTCAGTTAAGTATTGATTCAGGTCAGTTGCATAACTGTGTAAAATTCATCATTCATACATACTATATATAGTGTATATATCCATATGCATATACAGTATGTGTGAGTGCTATGACAAAAACATGTGCTCTAATGCACTCTGAACAAGCAAAAGACACGAGAGCAGTGTTTTACATTTATGACATCTGTGTGTAGTTTGGCATGTATGTGGCTAATTATTTTATGTTTGTGTGTAGAGTTACTATGCAGAAAATAAAATTTTTAGAAGAGTTAAAACAGTTTTCATAGAAGTGTTTGCTATTGCAAGATGTGTGTGACGTTTTGTATGTTGTGTGTTTTGTGTATAGAGTTCTGAGAAATGGAGGCGTAGTTTCAAAAACTGTAAGCAGGCCCGAACACATAGGGCCCTGGGGGTATAGCAAACCCAAAGGCCGCCCTTCATAGTAGCCTATCTTGGTGCCACAAACCTTTCTATAACAAGAATAATTTGTTTTTATTTTTTATTTTTTTAAATCAAATCTCAAACACACAGAGATATGTGTATGCATACTATTTTCAGTCGCAGATAGTATTGACTGTCTGCTAAATGCCTTAAATCTTACCATAAAACTGAAACTGCGGCCTCAAGTCTTCTTTAACTGGTGACCTTTCATCGTTTTTTTTAATTTATTTTCACTTTCCATCTCATTATTCTTCTGCGATTTCTTCGAAAATATTTGTCATATAGACTACAAATGAACTTTTCTAACTCACACACATATATTATTTATATTAATTAATCTTACCTGCCATTTCGTCGTATATAAAATGTTAATGAGATTCTTACGTATATATTGCTAAAGCAAGGGCAACAACAGTAAGGGCAAAATCAAACTAGATGCTTACGATAGTGCTTTTAAGTGACGAATCCTTTTAAGAACGCCCACCTGGGCACATCTGGTGGCGCATTTTGTATTGGCCTACATATTTAGTATTTTATATATTTTGTTTGTGTTTTATGTATTTGTATATTATAAGTGACCCCAGGGCCCATATGCTATGGGTCTTTTCTGAGGTAAATAATGTTTCGTGACTATTCATTTACGTGCCCTAAATTTAGCCAAGATTTACTGACATACTGCTGATCCATGCATGCAAAAAGTTCCAGTTTGATCACTCTAGAAACTCCAGTTCAAACTAATTTTAGCAAATTTGGCCTTTTATGTTCTTCTTGGTCAAGCATGTTTTTCCTCCTTTGATCAGGTCATCTTGCAAGTCTCGGCAGTAAATCGAAGGATTTTCTCAGTTGCTCGAATCCAAGTTTATGATAGGCTGGGCTTTTTCTTCCTCAAAACACATTTTAAACATATAAGGCTGCCAGCTGTGTCTCCAGGAATTTTTAGACTCTTGGAAATCTTCCTGTAGCCATAGACTAATGTAATAATAAAAAAAAAATCTTCTTTATAGCTTTCGTGAGAGGTTTTTCAACTTGGCCATACTCATCTTAGCACATGCATGGGCTAAATGAATGTACGTGTAACAGTCCAACCAAATAAAATTGACTTTTAAACAGCAATGTTGAATAATTATAACAGATGTGTAACAAAGAAAACCCATAACTCAAAAAATATTCAATTATATATTGACATGATCACTTTTAATATGCCACTTAAGTCCGTTATTTGTATCTTTTGCAGTAGAGTGTCAGTAGAAAATATCAGTTTATATTTCCAAGCATTCATTTTTCCATTAATTGTACTAATCTAGTGAGATTTTTGTCTGACAACAGCCAGAGCTCCACACAGATATCAGATCTGATCATCATGCAGTCTGTCTGGAATGACATAAAGAAACAGAACAAACTGAGACAGACTAAAATCCAGAAGAACTGTGGCAACGTCTCCAGGATGCTTCAAGAGACCTACCTGCGAAAAGTATTTGTTAAAGAATGATTCCTGAAGAACATTCAGCTTTTAAACCTCCTGGAGTTCTTAAACACCTTTTTTTTTTTTTTACGTTTTAATTCTAGTTATTTGTTGCTTATTTTTATCTATGGACACAAAGGCTGCATCCACAATCACATACTCTTGTTTTTTTTAAATAAGCATTTACTTCATGACTGCAAAAAGAGTATGTTCTATATAGTATGAATGCAATCTGCACGTACTACATGGCATGCACCATGTTGTCATTGTCACGTGATCTATCAGCATGCTCTCCCGTGGCCTCATGGGATAGTAAAGTGTCTATTGTATGCACATTTCAGAATCTCGACTGGAAGTACAGTATTTAGGTCATCTGGGTAACTACTCTTTTAGGAATACTGTGACTTCAGGCATTCAGTTCTTCACCTACTATATAGTAGGAAAGTAAGTGATTCTGGATGCAGCCACAGTCTCTGTAAATTAAAGATTTGAAGACAATTTTTCAGCATTACAGCAGACGCACCAAAGAAAATCTATTATCCTACATTGTGAGAGACAATGGAGTCAAAAAGTTCAAGGTGGTTTAGAAGACAAAGGGTGTGTGTGTGTGTATATATATATATATATAAACAGAAGTGGTATATTGAACTACTTTTATAATTCTTTTCCATACCTTTTAGCGATTGAATGGATAGGAGACCATTTCATTTAAAATATATGTTATCTTTCCTTCTCTGTAACAGCTGTACAAAGACAAAATCACAAAATGCAATCCATGAATGCTGCCAGCGACACTGGACAGTATATAACATGTAGTTATGAATTTATTTAAAGTTGTCTAGAAAGGCAAGCGTTGCAGAGGACAAGATGGACAAAAGCTAATCTCTACTTTAGAAAAGGTCACTGCTGGGTGAAATACAAAAGAGAAGAAGAAATTAATAAAAAAGGAAAAATAGGGCTATACAAAGCTGAATGTCCAGCCAGGAGCTGTTTCCATGCACTGATAAACCCTCGCCTATAGATCATAAATCATAAGCATAAGGGCCCCTCAAAGCTGGGCTCAATTCGTTTCTGGAAACAGTCCCTCAAGGCTCCTGCTGGGGATGGGAGATCTTACAGGGTAAATTAAAACATACACTTCAACCTGTTTACATTTGCCTTTACATTTTCATTTGTGAATGTGAAATGCATACACAGGTCCTACAAAACCACAATATGCACTTAAAAATATTTTACAGTATGTTAAAAAAACAAAACAAAAAACAAAGCGAATGACTTTTGGCTGGTGGTCTCAGAATCTGCGGCGTTTGTTGGGGCCAAAGTCAACAGGAGGTCCAGGACGAGGGAAGGGAAGAGGGAGACCACCTGGATTACCGGCAGCCCCCTGCTGAAACAGACCAAGACAGAAAATTACATACTGTACACTTTGCATGTTGAACTGAAAGCTGTCAATGTGCGTTGAGAAATCTGTACCTCACTGGAAGCCAAGCTGGCAGCCCCTGCTGTTGTGGTATTTCCACCCATCGGGTTCCTGTTCATGGCCATTCCCTGACCTTTCACCCCAAGAAAGAAAAATCAATGTTATGTTCAAATGGGTAAAATAATTTTTACAAATGGGTAAAAAAAAAAAAAAAAACCTGACCAGCAAGTAAGAGCAGAACCAAAAAAAAGACCAATCATGTACCGTGTTTTCTCTACATATTAAGTAGGGCAAAACAACAGGACTCCCCTCATGTTGTGTTCCAGTAATTCTTTTGAATTATTTTTTTTTTTCTTGAAAACACTAGTTATCGCATACATACACTATAAAACAATTCCCAAAATAATTCTATTTTTTGTCCTTTTTGGGATATTTTCCTCCCTTTGTTAAATTTGTTTCTGGTCAAGAATTAACGTCCTAGAAAAAAATATAAATGTCCCAGTATTCAATATTATTACCAAATAGTGGGTGCAATCTTTTTATCAACTTGCTTTCTTTCAGTTAGCACAGGTCTTGTATATCTTTTTGGAACTAACTGATTATAGGCCTCATTGATCTGTTTATGCACGTCATTTTTGAGTGAACATTGCCGAAATTATCCACAAATGTTTGTTTTTTTTGTTTTTGTATAAGCTCAGATTAATGAGGCTGGCGATCAGTTAAAAAAAAAATAAATACAAAACCTGTGCTAATTGATAGAAAAGTGGGTGACAAAAAGACTGAATCCAAGACTTGGTGATATTACAGAATGGCGAGAAAGACAAACAATTTTTAAAATTAACCAGGAACACCAAATTAGGTAAAGGGTAGGGACATTTTCAGCACAGCATGTGGGTTCAGCAATTCTTGCTGTGACACTGGTGTTTTAAATGTTCAGTAGTCTAAGTGTGAGTTCAGTGTTGTTAATCACTGAGAGTGTTTGAGTGTGATATACACACCTCCCATATGCATCCTCATGTCTGGATCTCTCTGAAAAAAACAACAAAAACAGCAAAAACAAAACCCATGAATTAAAAATCCTCAGAAATACAAACAATAACTGTGGAGCTTGGAAACCCCAGACTCACTTTCTCAGAGAAGTTGCCTCCCTGCCCCTGCTGTCTCCTCATCAGGTCCTCAGAGTGAGCACGGAGCTCCTCCTCTCTCCTCCGCCGCTCCTCCTCCTGACGCAGCTCCATCTGTTTCCGTTTCTGCACCTCCTGGCTATGAGCCTCCTCCATTCTCCTCAACTCTTCCTGTCTGCGCAGGAGATCTAAAGCAAAGAGAGAAACAGACGTGGCTTAGTGCAGTGTGATTGCTGATGGGATGTGTAAAACTACAGGGTTGCCTGAATTACTAGTCGTCTGAATTTACTGGTTTTAGGTTCCCCTTACTCTACTTGATTTCAAAAATTGCTAGACAAAGTGCAAGGGGTCTACAGATTTTTCCTTGATATTACACTTGCATTAAAAACAATGATGATGATGGGACAGTGAAGAAAAGTGCAAGACATGACAATTGCAACTGTCATCTGTGTATATGGAAACCAGAAGTGCTTTAAAACAGATGAATTAAAGGCAAATTTTGTTTGCAAAAAAAGTTTTAATATAGAAAATGTATAACAATTAATGCCATTACATGACGTTAGCCTAGAGTTTCTGCTTGGTGAGTTTTTTTTTTTTTTTAAAGATCATCGATAAGGCCAAAACCAAAGACAAGCGCAGGCTTGTTCACTTTACTATTGATGATCGCTCTGTTTAAATAATCAAATATGCAATCTGAGAGAAGTGCTGATGCCCAAGAGATATTTAGCAGGTTAAATATCTAAACTTATCTGCAATTCAAGCCCTGTGAGTGTGAAATGTGCTTTCGCTAAAACTGACAGTCAGTTGTGTACAGGGTGCAAATTACGGGGGGGGGGGGGGGGAGGGGGTCTGAACCCCCTAAAGAAAGCTTGATGCCCTCTTGATGGACGTCAAAACTAGATGGGGGGGGTCAGATAGAAAGAAGGCTAGCTTTCCCATAGTATGGAAATTTACTTGTAAATATTAATATGCACTTCTATAGCCCTGACTTATTTTAAAATATAATTCTGGCAGCCCCCTGAAATGGGTCGTATTTTGGCATGACCCGAGCACTTGAAAAATTTCGCTAAAGTGCTCAAAGACGTACATTTATTGCTTAGATGGAGAAAGAACACCTAAAATGCATGTGTAGATTCAGACGAGTGACAGTTTTATCCTCTTTAACTTAGTGCTGTTGAACTGAATTTATGGAGCAAACTTTTTGCTAAAAATAGCCAGAGCATTAACAGCAACACTGAAACACAAGCGAGCGCTTCTGTCAGTCAGATGCATGTGAAAGTTCCATGTCTTACTACAACAAACACTGCGTGTTTTTTCAGAATCTTCACTGGCTGTTAGAAAGACAAAAACAGGTTACATAAGTTTTTACCTAAAAACGACCCACAAACACGTCAATTAAAGCATGCAGACAAACTTGTGTAGCAGGAAAATGGTCTTCTCCTGTCAAGCTCTAAAACTGATGGCTGAAGGTCTGGAAACCTGCCATGAATAGCTCTCAACACCACTCACACCTCCTGCAACCCCCCTCTCCCCCACACCTGCAATTCAGATCAGTGAAGAGGAGGTGTGCCAGGTCTTCTGGAAGCAGAAAAGGAAAAAAAGCACCAGGCCCAGATTGTGTTACACCAGTCTATCTGAAATCTTGTGCTGACCAGCTGGCCCCCATCTTCACACAGATCTTCAACAGATCACTGGAGCTGTGTGAAGTCCCTTCATGCTTCAAACACTCCACCATCATCCCCATGCCAAAAAAATCCAAAATTACAGGACTAAATGACTACAGGCCTGTTGCTCTAACGTCTGTGGTCATGAAGTCATTTGAAAAACTGGTGCTGGCCCACCTGAAGGACATCACTGGACCCTTACTGGATCCTCTTCAGTTTGCCTACAGAGCAAACAGGTCTGTGGATGATGCTGTAAACATTGCACTGCATTATGTTCTGCAACTTCTAGACAGACCAGGGACTTATGTGAGGATCCTGTTTGTGGACTTCAGCTCGGCCTTTAACACGATCATCCCAAACCTTCTCCTGCCCAAACTAACTCAGCTCTCTGTGCCCACCTCCATCTGTCAGTGGATCACCAGCTTCCTGAGAGACAGGCAGCAGCTAGTGAGGCTGGGAAAATACACATCCAGAACCCGTATAATCATCACCGGAGCTGCTCAGGGCTGCGTTCTCTCCCCACTGCTCTTCTCCCTGTACACCAACGACTGCACATCTAAAGACCCCTCTGTCAAGCTCCTGAAGTTTGCCTGACGACACCACACTCATCGGACTGCTAAGCGAATCATCGGCACAACCGTCCCTTCTATTCAAGAACTTTACTTATCCAGAGTGAGCAAAAGGGCTGGCAAAATCACTCTGGACCCCTCACATCCAGCACACTCCCTGTTTGAACTGTTGCCATCTGGTCAACACTACAGAGCTCCAAGCACCAGAACGACCAGACACAGGAACAGTTTCTTCCCCCAGGAAATCCATCTCATGGAATCCATGGCAGCTTTCATTGGCCAAGGCCCGCCCATGAGGCTGTGTGACCGACATGTCATAAAACCAATCACAGTTCGTTTCGTTCAGCGTCACGTTTCAGGGCGTGGAAATGTCACCACAATAACAGACTGGTGTATAAAACTCTCATCACATATTTTTAAGATTCTATGCCAAGAACTTTAAATATTTCATATACTTTTTAAAATCAAGCATTTAATTGATCCTAAAAAAAACACTCATTGTCAGTTGTAAACACGACAGCTTTCTTATTTCGTGAGGGGGTTTGGCATCACGACATCTTTGTTTTTTGTTTTTCAGGTTGAACGTTAAAGAACGCGACACATACACGTCTCGTGGAAATCCTGTATAATGCAAACCAATCCGATGACGACTTCGAAACTCCTGAAGTGTTTCCACTTTTGTGTGCCGTCTGCATCAGACTTTAACCAGCAGTCTGTGGGGGGGACGTCTGAGGCTGAGACTAGGGTTTACCAAACTAGAGTTGTGAGCGAAAAGCAACTGATAAAAAAAGCTGATAATTATTAAATCATAAAAACGTAAAATAAATAAAACAAACAAAAAAAAGCAATCCAAATTTTTTAAAGGGGTTGTCTAACGCTGTTTTATGCATTCTAACTTATTTACACTGTTTACATGTGTTAAATTACTGTTAAGTTACTGCATTTCATTAGCTCTGTACTTGTACTCTGCATAATGACAATAAAGTTGAATCTAATCTAAAAAAAAAAAAATTTTTGGAATATTAACTTGAATTCTTATGGGAGTATTTCAAGCAAATATTTAAACAAGTTCGGCTGACAAAACATTTGGGGTTAACTCTCCCCCAAAAAATGGCAACCTGTGTGTGCTCACCTTGTCTCATCAACATGACTTGGTGCTCATGTCGTGCTGCTTCCATTTCAGTCTCCAGCTTCTCTTGGGCCTCTTTGATTGTTTCGATCAACTTGTTCAAACTGCTGCTTTTCCATTTCCATTAAGGCCTTCCAGCGCATAGCATACAGGACGTACTCAAACGAGCCTGGCTGAGCGAACCGGGGCGGCTGCTCGCGCTCTCTGGTGGACAGATAGAGGAAGACATGCCAGTTTATCTATGTGGTGGGTAGTAGGATAATGTACACTTAAACAGTCATTAATCCACAAAAATGTATCAACTTTTGATCAACTCTTCTTTAATTATAATGTGATATCCTATTATAAAATCATAACCCACACCTCTGAGCATTTTTTGTTGTTTAAATACATAAAGAATACATTAAAAAAACAAAAAAATGACAAAAGGATGCATTTACAATTTTTATTAAATTAAATATTTTAGCGCACATAGAGCTGCATTACTTTTTATAATTTTAAGCGCCCATAACCTCTCCAGATCTGAAAAACACTTTTCTTAAACACCATCTTCCAAGTTTTCCATGCTTACAGGAAGCCTGGGTAACCATCTGGTTGCAAACACAACTGTTTACAATGCATATAGAGAACATGAACTCACTTGTGATATAGGGGGTTTTTGTTAATAAGTCTCTCAGGAAGTCCTTCATCCTCATCAAGATGCTCCATCGGCTCAACGGTAACAGGCCTGGGGAAACTGAGTTTGGGAAAGAAAGGCCAACTTTACTAACCAGCTACCACTAACACACAATTAAATAAAATGAAAGCAGCAGACACTCACGTGGTGAGAAGAAGGCTCCATCTCCACAACGGTCCCCAGAGCTTTCCTGGCAGAGGGTTTGTTTGGCAAACTCCACAATGCCCTTCCCAGTTGGCCTGCCACGATCAGTGTAAGCTCGACGATGACAATGGCCCGTTCGCCAGATCGGAGGACCGAACATGGGCGAAGGCCTCCTCCAGGAGCTCGTTGGACACAAACTGAGGCACTGAGGTTCTTGACCATCAGCGAAGCGCAAGAATAGGACCGTGAGTGGCAAAAACGCACACGGATCTGGCGACCTTTGAACACAGTGTCATCCAGTTCTGCTTTCGCTATGTCTGCCAAGAGTCTTTGTTTTCCTAATGAGAAGAGAGCAGCAGGTCAGGGTTAATGCTGCATTTGGTTCTTTGCTGTCTGAGAATACAAACATCACTGGAAAAAAACTATTTAATTTTTAAGGCATAACCTTTATTTAAGAATTTAAGTCTTTGAAAGGAACAAATTAAAATGGAACACAAAGTCTCTAAATGTAAATGTCTTCTCTTGGCAATGCTTCAAAGTTGTAAAATACCACTTAAATTAAGAGAGATTCTTAAATCAAGATACATTTTCTTGAGAAGCAAAATGCCGTCAAAGGGTAAAAATAGTTTCATACCCAGATATTTGTTCTTGTTTAAGCATAGACTCACTAAAATTTCATTCAGTTTTTTTTAAAAAACATGACTTCATGTTCAATTTGCATGTTATGTTAATGTATCTTGATTTAAAGATGTTAAGATATTTATACTAGAAAACAAAGCAAAAATACTAAGGAATATATATTAATTTTTTTGCCGTATGCAGCAACATTTAATGCCATGAATTTATAAATTTAAGCCTTTCTTTCTCCAATTTAAAACCTCTTTAGGCCTTAAATGTAGGAAAAAGACCCCGCATAAAGCCCTGATCAAAACACGATCTTTAACTAAAAATGTAGTTTAACATTACCAAAAAAAATAAATAGATGTTTGGTTATGAATAAACTTTGTCAGGTCAATCATCATTGAAAAAAAACAAAACTAGCATAGTCACTTTCTGCTGCGAATTTTCTTTCAAACTCTCACCAGCCCTGATGAAGCCGAAGCCTTCTTTCCTTGTTGATGAAAATCTCAGAAGGTTTCCATACTTGGAGAAGCGCTTCTCCACATCCTCCTCTGAGGTTCCAGTGGGCAGGTTCACCACAAACAGCCTGCTTCCTCTGCGTGTAGGTCTTCTCGCCTGGCTTCTTGAAGTTCGATGCAGGTCTATAGTGAAAGCAGCATCTGCAGTGGAGAGAGGGTTCAGTCAGCCACTATGACTTTAACAAAGTCAAGATGTGTCCCATCAGCCCACAGCTGTTACTTACTCGGGCTGCTCTGCTCTCACAGCATCAGTGTGCTGTCCATTGCTGTCGGCTCCTGGGGGCTTCCTCTGCTGTTCCTGCTGGGGGTTGGGCTGCTGTCGGGGTGGGCCGTGATTCATGCTGCTCTGAAAAGGGTCCTCTGTTTCTTGCATCTAATAGAGGAACATGAAACATCAATACAGACTTGATTTCATTGGTTTTTAAAACCTGAGAAGAATAAGGCTCAATTCAAAAAGTGTAAACAAAGGCCATGATGGACGTTCAGACATTTCAGCATCCTTTAATTACATACTGACATGCGTAATGACAAAACTCTACAAACACTACATGAACAAGAGACACTGAAAAAAAAATCAACTAATTATGAATCTCATCACGTTACACGTTAAGATAGGACAACAGAGCTTGAAAATATACTTAGCAGTTTGGGCATATTTTTTTGAATTATACATTTAACGAAGAAATAAGATGCATATTTAATGTCCAATGCCTTAATGAGTGCTTTTAACGGATGATTTCTTTATTGGTGGGTGCAATTTGGCCTTTGTTTTCTATGATTGTTTGATTCTTCATTATGTATGCTAAACGTATGCCTTGTTCACTGTTAAGATTTCAAGCTTTAATTACGAACATTAGTGAGTGTAGCTTGGTGCAGCATTCTTACATTATTAATTATCTGATTTATTAATAATCGTGTAACGTTATGGGTTTGCAAAGCGAAGCCGAGCTGGACAGATACGCTCAGCCACGGCAAATGGCCCGGATTCGTCTCCAGCTCATATGCGCAAACACATTCATTCATAATGAAAGCATTCATCACATGCATAGAATATAAAAGCCATAACAACGTCAAATACCTTTTATAAGAGTATTTAATTCCGCTCCAGTAACACACGCAGCGTTGCTCACAAAGAGGAGAGAGGCTGAACGCCGCACACCTGAACTTGCTGCCGGCTCTAGCTGCTCATTGGCTAGCGGGGGGGTTTTCCGGCGTAACGCTCTGACGCATTCGATTGGGCCCAATATCACGTCAATAAAATGACGTCTACGAGTTCCAAATGTTCCAGTGGTTGTCGTCGTTTTTAAACCCAGTTGCTTAGGCCAAAATCGTTTTTTTGTTCGTAGGAAATGACGAAAAAACAAGTTAGTGAGCTTTGCATTTAACGTCACCTCTCTGTACGCAATGTTGATATTCTCTGTACTTTGATCTTTGGTATCTTGGCATTAATTATATATATAATATTATAAAGATTGAGAAAAAACTAATGTAATAATTGTGAACTTCCTGGCGCGACAAGTGTTGAACAAAGAAAAAACGCAATCAACAAATCCAGTGAAATGAACCAATGTACACTTTTTTATCTGGTCATTCTCAGGCATAACTATTATTAATTATAATTGTATTGTTTACACAATGACAATAAACTTAAAAAACCGTTTTGGAATAAGTAACTGAAGTGGAGGGGTTTGAGGTTAATTTATATGAGGCCTTTCAAGTTTTAATATTAATAATTGTTTTTAAAATTGTGGATTTTTATATATCATCATATACCATTTCTGAAATGTTATCTAATAGGATAGAAAGCGGAGAACAACCAAACCAATACAGGCCATAAAACAGCAAAGAACGAGTACATTTACCAATATCTGTTATGTCAATACATATACAAGGGTCATGAAAAATTACTGCATAACAAATGACCCATAAAAAAAAACAAAAAAAAAAATAACATTTTGATTAAGTTCCACCTGTTTCTAAAACCATATGGTGCAATGTGTAGTGTCACCAAAAAAAAAAAACACAAAAAAAAAAACTGACAGATTGGAAAGTTTGTATATGACACAGAGTGTAGTCAAATAGATAAGCACATTCAGCATGTATTAAAAAATAAACCTAGAAAAATAATCTATTGTCAAAATAAAAATAATTGTAACAATGCCCACATCCGATTACAGATTCGTTCTCCACATTCCTCCAAGGCACGCAAGTGTACAACTGCGGCAAGAAAAAACAATTCGTGTCTGCTTCTGCCTTGGATCCAAATTTTAAAAATAGACCATTATTCTAACTTTTCTATTTACCAAAACAGCTTACAGAAAACATGTCCGACGGGAACCAAATACAGCAGTACTATTACCACCGGTCTACTCAGCTAAAACAAGTCCCCTCGGTCAGACAAAGCATCAATTAATTAATCAGATTTGTGAGTTTATTTCCATGCAGTAAGGCCAGCTTTCTTCTGCACTATGTGATAAATCGAATGAGGCCAATATGGAAATGTTAATCCTATTTGGGTTTGACCCCTCTTTGCTCCTTCCTTGTAGTCCTCCAGGGTGAGTTTGTAGCCCCAGTGCTGCAGAGTCTGTCTGGCCACCGGGGAGGAAACACTGGGGTTGTCATAAGCACAACCGGACCGGACCACTTTTGTGATGAGATTCTGCCTCCACCGACCTTTTGACTCCTGCACATTTGGCCCAGCGACTGATCTGACGTGCATCGTCCTCTGTTCGCCTGCCGTGGTAAAAACCTGCAGGGAAGATGGAACATCATGTGTGAAAGACTCTAGTCTTCAACTTTCCTCAGTCTCTTCAGAAATCATTCTAATATGTTGATTCGGTGCTCAAGAAACATCTCTTATTATCGATGTTGAAAGCAGTTGTGCTGTTTAATAATTTTTTCTATGATCATTTTTTCTTTGATTAATAGAAATGTCAAAAAGAATATTTGTTGCTCACTTCATGTAATTTTGTGAATTCAACCCTTTTTCTGCACTTTTGATTAATTTAATATGTCCTTGGCTCAATAAACAAATTACATTCTTTAAACCCTAAACGTCTGAACAGTAGTGGATAGTGAGTTGCAGCAGCTCTGCCTGCAGTACCACTGGAACCAGCCAGAAGGATCCTGGGGACAATCCAGCCACTGCTTTCCCACATCTCTAGACTGCCTCCACATTTTACATTATAGATGTTCACGTTTTCCCTGTACGTGGATGAAGCCACCTGAAATTCATAAAAACCCAAATAATAAAAAACTCAAAAAACAATGACAAAAAAACAACTCTCAACGGTGTAAACCTGCTTAGAAATCCACAAAGTTTAAATTATTTCTCAAATACGTGCATACAACAGCAGCTCCAGGCTGGACCGAATACGCTGTTTTCTGTCAACTGTGAAATGATTGCTGGCTTGTGGCAATCTAGGTGTCGTCAAACCACAGCATGGTGGCAAACAACTATACATTCATTTTATCAAGTGCAAGCAAGGTCTTTTTGCTACATAAACCTTTCATGAGTTTTTCCCTTTTGCGTGAGAGTCTCGTCACATGCTCATAGCCCTGAGCTTCAAACTAAAGGAATAAAACCACTCAAATGACCCGGTTAATCTGCTGACATAAAATGCTGCATAACAACAACATGAGGCAGATAACACATAAAAATAACCGTAGAGCTGTAAAAATTATATTCTACAATGATCATAAAAAGAAGTACTAATACACAAACATTCAATTGAGGTCCTCTACAAGCCATAAATCACACACACAAAAAGAGTAAGACTGTGGATTGCTCTTTTATCTGTATAGACACTTATTGAAAATAGGTTTATGTTAACTTTGACAAATGTATTTCGTACTGAAATGCTCTGTGCTAATGAAATGATAATGATTAGCACCTGTTTGGAGATGTTTAGCCCATCCAGCCAGTCTTCGGGAAGCTCCTGCCAAACATCTTTGTAATGTTTGCTCTTGTTTAAAAAAAAAAACATTTCTTGTGAATACGTTAAGATTTACAGTTTGAGTGCAGAACTACTGTTAGACATTTGGAGTGCATAACCAAACTCTCTGACCTGTCAAAAGAGATGTGGACAGGCAGAGAATGTAAAAAAAAAATAAAAAAAAGTAACACTTGTCCTGTGTTCCTTGCTCATGTCTGAAGGACTGTGAAGGACTTTTTAAAAACGGAAAGTACAGTAAACAAATGAAAATATTTCTGCCTGTCCTGACCCTTAAAATTACTTTTTTTTTTACTTGTCCAAGTTAAAATGCAGTTGTTAAAATTAGTCAAAATGTATTACAGTTCCATAAGCCAAAGCTGTACTCAGTGATGTGACTTTGGAAGCAGTTACAGTCTTACAGGTCTCTATCAGCTTTGAACATCGTGCCACTACACTTTTTCATTTTAGCAAAACTGCTCAAGCTCAATCAGGTTGCAGAGAGATAATTAATGGACCACTGTTTTTAAAAGAATAGCTACAGAAAAGAAAATTACATAATTTGCTCATCAAGGGATCCTCTGCAGTGAATGGGTGCCATCAGAATGAGAGTCTAAACAGCTGATAAAAGCATCACAATAATCCACAAATAATCCACACGACTCCAGTCCATTAATTAACATCCTGTGACGTGGAAAAAGTAACAAAGTTGTTCGTAAGAAACAAATCAATCATTAAGGTGTTTTAACTTTAAACCGTTGTCCATTATTCATAGTAAATGTTTTTCTCCACTTTCAATGCCTGTTGTCCTCCCCTCACATCAAAATCCACCACACATGTTCATTTACACAGTAACAGTGTTGGATTGTTTTTGCTTGTAAACTGTGCTTGATCTTAGATTAGACAACTTTTTCACTGGAGAAAGCAATATTATGAATGGAATATTTGTATTTCAGCCAGAAGCAATGGTCCTGAAGTTTGAAAATATGTTCCTGTTGAAAGATACATTTATTACAAACATGCAGGTTTGCTTTCCAAGATGCTACAAATTATTGGGACTGGAGACATGTGGATTATTGTCGGGCTTTTATCAGCTGTTTGGACTATTTCTGACGGCACCCATTCACTGCATAGTAATCCATAGGAGAATAATTGATGCAATGCTAAAGTTCTCCAGTCTGTTCCACTGAAGAAGCAAACTCATCTACATCTTGGACGGCCTGAGGGTGAGTAAATTTTAAACAAATTTTCATTTTGGGATGAAAAAGAAAAAAAAGACCATTTAAATTAAACAAATGTTCTTTCATTATTTAACAAAGCATTTAAAGTCTCCATTGTGCAATAATTAAAGCTAACATCTGATCACAGTGAAACATACTTGTGATACTGGAGTAGCATGGGCCTAAAATAGGTACCCCCAAAACTGCCTGCCTGTAAAACCTCTTTGGGAGTCAAGTTAGGTGTGAACTCTGGGTGGTCTGTAACAACAGAAAAATGCAAAATTAGTGAATGAATAAAAGAATGGAATAAATCATAAACCTACACCAAAAAAAAAAAAAAACATTCTTGACTTCACCTTTAAACACAAGTTGTCCTTTCCTCATTCCTCTTTATTTCAGAAGGTATTTTTTTGCCGCCATCGGAGTTTGTTTTTTCTTATCATCCTCAGACCAGTCTGTTGAGTGGGCAGATTTAGTTTTTTTCTCCCTTTTGTCCTTGTCTTTGCTAGAAACCTTCACTTCAGTTGATTTTGTAGAGTCAGCTTTACCCACGAGAGCTGAGGATCAGAGAAAAACACATTACAAAACACAGCTCTAAATAATCTGGCTAAACCTAAAAAGCCTTCATCTCTGAAACATAAATATAAAAATATGTAGCCTAATTACAATAAGGAAAAGTGCAAAATAACAACTATCTGTCCGTCAAGAACTTAAATTAATATATATAGAATAGATATATATAATATAATATATATATATATATAGAGATATATACACGTATATAAATTATATTATATATATATATATATATATATATATATATATAGGATCTATATTCTATTTTCTTCTGCAAATGTGGATAAGAAAAATAATGTGTTGGATGAAAGATTTTTTTTAATAAGTAATTAAGACCCCTGCTCTATATAGTATGAACGTGTCCTACTATGAATGGTCATCTACTGCATTCGCCATTGTCATGTGACTTACCAACAGCATTTTTTATCAGTACTGATAATTCAGGCATACTTCTTTTGTCACATACTTTTTTTCACCTACTATATAGTAGGGTAGTATGCGATTTTGGATGCACCCGAATAACTGCTGCACCTGCGACCATTATGACACCTGAGGTTACAGAAGTTACTGTCTAATGACCTTTAAGAAGCTCAGTGCCCTACTAATTATAAAAGTTAACACATTTGCTTATAACAGGAAAAAAATAAATAAATTTTTGGGTTATTTATTTTTATTCTCGTTAATGAAAATGAACAAAAAAAGTTTAAACGGTATGGCGTAATACGATTTTGATTTTGTTTTAATTAAGACTATACCAGTATAATGATGTAGTATATAATATAGTATATAATATAGTATAGTATATAATAATATGCTTGCTGATCAAGTGCAGCAAATGTCACAAAAGATGTGAAAACGTAGTAAGTTCACCAAAGCTGATGCCACTAAGATAGATAGATAGTATAGATAGATAGATAGATAGATAGATAATAGGATAGATAGATACCCGTCCTGATTTCTGCACTGCGGGCGCTCCTTTCGCTCGTTTATTTTGTCTTTTATTTTTCTGTCTCTTCTTCCCAGGCGCCCTTTAAATCATACCCGGATCTGTTTTTCCTTTTCATCGTCCTACTGTCTCTTTCTTTGTCGTCTCTCAATGGTTTGAATGGCTTTTTGTGAACTTAAGGAACATTTGTTTTAACGAGAAATAGGTTATAGACACCAAGGACAATTTGCTTAGGAAACCGGAGCAAAGAGTTTACTCATGAAACTACACAAACTGCTTGCTTGAAATCCGCCCGTTCCGCGTTTATGCACACGGTGAAGAGCGCATGCGCGCAGCTGGGAACAGGCTATTATTGGGCTACTATTGCCTGTATGTTTTCAACGAATCAAGACAACTTAACTAATATTAAAACGAGTCATTCAATTGTTTCTTATTCATATGAACATACCGAATCTTAGTTTTATCCTTTAGAAAGAGTATGCACTAGTTTTCCCAACGAGACCTTAACTAGAATTCATTCAGTTTGTAAAGCTGTTCTAGCTACAAATTCTAATACAAAGAAAAAAGAAAAAAAACATCGACTCATGCATGTTTCTTCTATAAAATGTTTTTGTCAATTTATGATAATTAATTTTGCAGACAGACTTTGGTATTCAGATTTTAACATTTTATTTTAAATGCAGTATTTTAATATAAATGTCATGTGAGTGTGTATTCTGTAGGATGTTATGGTAGGCTATATTATTATGATAACCCTCCAGGTAATTGTTTCGATTTATTGTTTAACTCTTAATTATAGTGGGTGGTACATTTCTATCTTCTATCTATCTATCTATCTATCTATCTATCTATCTATCTATCTATCTATCTATCTATCTTCTATCTATCTATCTATCTGTCTGTCAGTTTTTGTCCGTCTGTCCTGTCTGTCTTATAGCTTCTTGCTTTGATTAAAGGGTTACTCCACCCCAAAATGAAAATTTTGTCATTATTCACTTAGCCCCATGTCGTTCCAAACACGTAAAAGCATCGTTCATCTTCAGCAAACAATTTAAGAATTATTTTGGATGAAAACCGGGAGGCTTGAGGACTGTCAACGTGCCAAATAATTAACAGTGTCAAGGTCCAGGAAAGTACTGTATGAAAGCATAATCAGAATAGTCCATCTGCCATCAGTGATTCAACCGTAACATTATGAAGCAACGAGAATACTTTTTGTACACAAAGAAAACAAAAATAACGACTTTATTCAACAATTCCTCTCCTCTGTGTCTCTCCAAATCAGCGTAGCAGTACTCAGGCGGCTTATGCACTTCTGTATCAGCCGCGCCACAAGGATACGTCCTTTTTTACGTGTATTTACGAATTTCCTATTTCCAAAGTTTTTGGTTATTTTATCAAGATCTAAGTTGATTTTAGCTACGTTGATACAACACTAAAGGATCTAAAGACATATTTAGCATTTAATACCTTGTTGCAAATATAACCTTAGGAGTAACACAACAGCTTGTTGCTGGGGCAATACACTTCAAGAGACATCTTTGTGTTTTATCTAACCCTTTAAAAGTGCATTTAATAGTTTATTATGTGCTATTCCCTTGTGAAAACTAAGTGTGCTCTCAATTGTATTAAAAGAGTATTAAAAGTATTAAAGTATTATTTTTTTAAAAAGTTTTTGCACTTGCAGATGATATAATATAATTTAAATTAAAGGCCACTTAAGTGTACGTACAAAGAGAGTACACTTAATGACAATAGGTCTTAACATACTTGAGTGGACCTTTATAAAAATGTAAATATGTGTGTTTTAAATAAGTACACTTATTTTTATATATTTATCAACATACTAAAAAGCATTGATTTTAAAATAATTGATTTTAATTTAAACTTAAGTGTGTTCTCCAAAACTACATTTTTTAATGTATTTTAAATGTGTTTAGTCTATAATATATTCTGTGTGCATTAATGCAATTGAAATGCATTTTTCTTCTAAACTTCAATACACTTTCTTATACAGTATACTCCAATAAAACTTATTGTGTGAAATTTTCATCACCAGCTCCTGCGCTATGACTCTATTAAGTTTTAATATTTAACATACAGTGTCATTTATGAGAGTACTGTATTTGTATGTAATAGTACTGTAATTTACATCTGTGTACAGAGTACTTTCAATGTCATGTTGTTTCTAAGTCTTAAACACATTTAAATGCATTAATTGTGAGTGAGTCATGAATAAGTCTAACCATATCTTTGGACTAACTACACAATGAATTAGAACAATTTGAACTTGAACAGAAATGGAAAGCTTGAAATAACATGTTAAAAAAAGTGTCTCTTTTGTTTAATGTGCAATTGGATGATTACAGATGAGACATTCTGTGAGACTTTATGTACTGCAGATAATGAATCAAGTAAATATATCTTGATATAAGCTTTCTTTATCCTTAATTTAGTCTTGCCATTCGTGTGGATTTCACCATAATTGGCAGTTCTTGCTATATGGACTCTGGAGGTGAATTTAAGTGACTTTCATATCACTTTTGAAGCACCTCGAGCTGGCAGAGACGAATTTGCATTTTCAGTAAGTCTGATTTATGCAGCAAACATATTTTGCTTGTTATGAAAAATAATCTACTCTAGAGGGACTATTTAGCTGTTGTTATTGATTCTAATTGGAAGTCTTCCGGAAGTTCAGTTAGGGCCACAAAAGTGCGCATGCGCAGTAACGTTTGTTTATGTTGTTGCCATTGAAACCGTCTATAGAGGACAAGGACTGTAGCCTAAAATGCCGGTGTCTGTTTCTATAAAGTGGGGCAATTCCAACTTTGCAAGGACAGTCTGGCGCTTCTGACTCACAGCCTGATTAAGTAATTTTTTCATATTTAAAGAATTTTGCCACTGAGGATTCAAAAGCGAGTTTTGAGCAGTGTAGAGTAGTGCTTGTTGTATGTCATTCTCCAATCACAAATGCAGGCATGGTTTTATTGTTAACGCAGCGCGATATGCAACATGCAAAAGACAGTATGTCATTATAATCAGTAATTATGTCCCCACTGGATGCAGCAAATGCCTCATTTATAATGGGTTTTTCTGGTTTTGTCTCGTTGCACGGGGGGGGGGACTCGGCATCACAGTCTGGTAAGGGGCATAACATTTCTGTCACACGCTTGAGACATCGGCCAATCACAAACTAGTTGGCCAGTCAGAGCACACCTCGCTTTTCAGAGAGATGAGCCTTTGTGAAAATCGACATGTTTCAGAAGGCGGGGCATAGAGGAGCAAGAATAAGTACATTATGTGGAAAAATAATGTGTTTTTTGAACCTTAAACCGCATAAACACATTGCAATACTCCAAATTCACAAAAATAATGTTCTTTTTTAGCAACGTCATATGACCCCTTTAATCATGTCCTATAATTTATCTATGTCTGCATTCTGATATTGAAATGTGATCGCGTGTGTGAACCAAAAAATAAGGCTGCTGAAAATACAATATTTTATTTTAACTAAACGATTTAAAATTAAATTTAACGCTACTGAATAAAATATAAAGATACGATCTTGTAATATTTAATGTACATAATCGATATTATAACCACCAGTAATATTCAATATATTCAGCCACCTCTCGAAATAATGCTATTGTTTTTTTGTTTTTATTTTTTCCTTTTGCATTTGAAGAGCGAGATGTTCTGTTACTGCTTGTCTTTGTAATGTAATTTTTTTTTTTTTTTTGTTACTTATCTGGAGTTATTCATTCATTTTGCAGGATCAGTACAGTTTTGTTACTGGAGATCAAGTTACAGTGTGGCAACACAGACCAGTACTGAAGAGGTGACGTTTTAAGTTTTTAATGAATTGTTGCCCAGCCAGCTCACCCTGATCACACATTATAAGCTAAAAGTGCCATAAAGTCCACTATACCTATGGATCTCAACTGCTTTGAATATTTTCGATTGCAAGTGATATATTCCTACCTGAGCATTTACAAACCCCCCTCTAATCATCATATATTTTACAGGTAACAAACCAAAGGATGAGGACAGTAGCTTTGCTGTGTCAGTCATGGAAAATACAGGAACATTTCTTCATGAAGAAGTGTGAGCGAAGCTTGCAAGGCAAGTTTGAGAGAAAAAAATTGAAGCTACCTTTCTTAATTTTCATGGAGTTTTGGGATATTTTATACAATGGTTTTTTTGGTAATTGATAAAAAATGCTGTAAAAATTGTTATCTTATTTTTAAAGCCCAGTGTCAACGTGTGGTTCAGGTTTTTGTTTACATAATATATGTGTTGTATACTGTGTATATTAATGTATATATAAATACAAACACATGCATATATTTAAGAAAAATATGTTATGTTTATATATTAAATATATTTATATATAATATAAAAATATAAGAATATTAATATATAAATGTATAAATGTAAATATTTTCAAAATATATACTGTATGTGTGTGTATTTATATATACATAATTAATATTCACAATACACATACATGTATAATGTAAACAAAAACTTTTATTTAATCACGATTAATTTTTTATTTTGACAGCACTAATTCTACCTCTCTACCCTCTTACTGCTAAAATTATTAACATTTTGCTTATACTTTGGACTGCAACTGGTCTATTGCTTTCACTCAACTGGACCATTTATAATGACTGGATATGTTTTATAACAATTGTTGTTCTTCTGTTTTTGTTTGTTTGTTTGTTTTTCTTTCCTCAGGGTATTTTTTTTTCTGAATTTCCCTTCTTTCTGGAACATTTCTTTTCACACTGTGGAGAGATGGTGTGCAGCTTCATGAGATGTGAAGTTTACTGCCGATGGAGAGCTTCTGGGACATTGACAGACAGCACTTCCCAACAAGTTCATTTGGAGTTCTTTTTTTTATTATTATTATCAATTAATTAATTTATTTAGTCAAATTTGCATTCACTAATGCTGGGGTAAGATTTTGAAAGAAAACTTTCGGTCCTGTTTAATGGTGGTGCTAGTAAAGGTTTGAGAAAACTAATGGCCTTGTTTCACAGACAGGGCATAGTCTAAGCCAGGATCATAGTTCCATAAGGACATTTAAGTAATTTCATTAACATGCCTTAAAAAACATTACTGGTGTGCATCTTGAGACAAAACAAAGGCACTGGTATTTTTAAAGATCAGTCAGTGCAATTTCTTTCAGTTGAAACAGCTTAGAATTGCATTTTAGTCTGGGGGCTAGGCTTAAAGGGAAAAGTTCACCCAAAAATTAAAATTTGATGTTTATCTGCTTACCCCCAGGGCATCCAAGATGTAGGTGACTTTGTTTCTTCAGTAGAAAACACAAACTGAGATTTACCATTGATGGAAAAATCGTAGTTTGTGTTCTACTGAAGAAACAAAGTCACCTACATCTTGGATGTGCTGGGGGTAGGCAGATAAACATGGAAATTTACATTTTGGGTTAACTATCCTTTAAGCCTTGTCTGTGAAACCGGGGGTACAAGTTACAGTTTGGTAATGTTTTACAATAAGATCTCATTTGATGTAAAGGAATGATGATTTTCTTGATTTTTTTTTAAGTGTGTGTGGTGTGTGTGTGTGTCGTGTGTTTTGTGTGTTAGTAATCCTATACGTTATGGGGACCCAAGTACTCCTCAAGGATAGTAATACAAGTAAACTTTGACCTTGTGGACATTTTTAGGTCCTCAATGAGGAAACAGGCTTACAGATCATATAGAATGATGTTTTCTGTGATGGCGAGATTAGGTACCTTTGTATGTAAGTATGTAAGTGATTTTGCATTGTTCTCCAGACTGTAATAAGTGAGTTAAAGTGTTAGTGTTGGCTTTTTCTTGTGCATCAGCAAAAAATCGTTTTTGTGTATTTGTTTAAGAGATTGTTTTGTCAATAAATGTAGAGGGTTTCCCAATTGTGTGTTTGTGTTAATTGTAACTAGGTAATTAAGAGATTTTTTTTTATTAAAAATATACTAAATTTCAACTTCATTGCAAGAGATATATTGACATTGAAGTATAATTTAGTTCACATTAATTGCGTACTCAGAAGTACATATTTACCATATTTCAAAGAAAATATAAAATATACTCAAGTCCCACTTAAGTGGTTCAAAAATATCACTCAAAAATTCAACTAATTGCAATTAATGTAATTTTAAACAGTAATATATTTGAAAACAAGTACAAATATTATGCATTTAGGTGGTCGAAAACATTACATTTAATTCTCACTTATGTTTATTTATTAACTGACATTAAAGTATATTTTAGTTAAAATTAATTGCTTGTCATTTTTCTTTTATGCCAAAAATCATTATGACATTATGTAGTGATCATGTTCCATGGAATATATTAGTAAATTTCCTACTTATAAATATATCAAAACTTAATTTTTTTTATTAATAATATGCATTGCTAAGGCAGTTTCCTCAATATTTAGATTTTTTTTTGCACCCTCATATTCCAGATTTTCAAATAGTTGTATCTCAGCCAAATATTGTCTTCCTAACAAACCATACATCAGTGGAAAGCTTATTTATTCAGCTTTCAGATGGTGTATATATCTCAATTTAAAAAAAAAAGAAATTACATTTATGACTGGTTTTGTGGTCCAGGGTCACATATTTGTGTGTGAAACAACTTTTAACAAAAGAGTCAGAAAGTATTAGCATTCAGTGAAATAGATACAGGAATCTGGGAACTGACTCACAAATGAACCTTATCACAGAGTTTATTCAGTGAAAGCTGCAGACTGTTCTGACACATATGCACAATGAGGAATGACAGGAAGACTAAAACACTGGTTCGACAGAACCGGAAGACTCCACCGAGAATTGACTGGTGATATTGTACACTGGCGTGGAACATCCCTTCAGTTAAAGTGCTTTGCACTAGACAGACATTTAAATCACAGAATTGTAAACAAGACATGAGACACCTACAGGCATGAGCTCATGGTTGTTTATGATGCCTGTCCTCTGCTTCACTGCCTTTTCTGCATTATAAAATAACTGCATAACTTAATTTCCCCAGAAGGCACTGCAGTGATTGGTATAATATAGCCTCCCTCCACCGTTTCCCAGAAAGCTTGCACTTGTAGCTACACCATTGTTACACCAGTGTGAATGTAAATATGCATGAGATTAAATGTGGATGATTATTTTTAGCTACAGATTGTTTTCTGTTCAGCAGTCTCAGCTCTCAAGTCAGGATGCCACTGTTTATACGTGGCCTGCCATTGTTCGTCAGCTTGATTGTTGCAGCCTCTCAAACATCTGTAATATTGTTTTAAATTAACAAATAAAAATGAGCTTATTAATATCATGCAGCAGCAAGTGTGTGTATTTGTGTGGGTGGCTGGTTGAAGCGTTTGAGTGTTAATTTGTTGTGTGTGGCATGTTATATTATTTTTTGTGTTTTTGTGTGTGTTAGAAAAAAATTATATCGACGTATCATTTAAATTTTTTTTTTTTTTACTTAAATCGATCTTTAAAAAAAAAATGTAAAAAAAATTATTTCGACAAATTATTGAATGAATTCTATAAAAATGCATCGAATTTTGTTGAATGTGAAATTAAATAATAGGCTATATAAATATCTAATTTTGTGCGCATACACAGTTTGTGGAGGTTTGGCGTCGCTAGCAAAAAGTGGTCTTTTTAGACAACCTCTTTAAAATAAAAATAAGCAATTTATTTTAACTGACGTAAGTAAAACTATAAGGTGCTGTATATAAATTTCAATTATACAAATCCTTACTGAAAGCGCTTACTGTTGCTATGGTTGCCTCTTTACACCATCGTGAGTTCGCATCGCTAACTTTTCTGCTTACCCCCCAAAAAAATTATAATAAAATGTATGATATATTAATATACATATTTATAATATGTGTATGTAGCCTTTATTATAATGTGTGTGTATATATATATATATATATATATATATATATATATATATATATATATATATATATATAAACCTCCACACTCAGTTTTAACGGTTCGCAGAGGTGGTGGACTAGACTGAATCCCAATCTCGTTACGCTCATCGCGGCTCGGTTTGGAGCTGCACAACTGACCGTGCGCTGGAACGGAGACCGGGAGACTACGGCGCCGGGGATGCGACGCAGACTGTCGCTGATGTGTGTGGCGTCTGAGCAACAGCCCGGAGTGTGTGTGAGTCACTGTGATCCGAGGTGACTGACAATCCAGATAACTGTGGGGCTGACAATGCGCCGACTACCAAACATGCATTTGAACTGAATGGGAGCTACTGGGAATTTCGAAGGGATCCTTCTGTGACAGTTACCGTGTTATGGAAGTTATGTAAAAACGGCTTTTATACTGCATTCAATTTTCAAGTGCTCAGAGACATTTTATAAGTGGAATGGATTGGTTATATTTTCTGGAGGAATACCGGTTCGTTCCAACTTTGCCGTTTTTCCTCGAAGAGTGGATCAAAGGAGAAAAACTTTATGTGGTTTTACGCTTTTCTCTAAGAATGGAGTTGATGAAGGCGAACTTGAGCTGTCTGGATAGTTTATCCCGGGGAAACAACTGCCTCCCCGCCAGGGGCACGTCTCCCGGGGTAGCGGCCACCCTCGCCGGCGTGCTGATCTTCACCACCGTGGCTGATATCGTTGGAAATCTGCTGGTCATCCTGTCTGTGTACAGGAACAAGAAACTCCGGAATGCAGGTGTGAAGAGATACAGAAACTGTAATGTCAGGCAAACATCACACATCTTTAGATGAGATTACATTTTTAGATGAGAAATTAAAAATGTGTAGAGTAACCTATGCATCTTTAACCGTGTATAGCTAAAAAGCATCTAAACGTATTTAGGTTAAAGCAGCATTGGATATTTATGTTGGCTGAAGTTGTTCTCAGCTGCTGGTGTCAGTTTGGCATGAATCATATTTTATTTCAGTTGATAGTGGTTTTTAATTACACTATATTAAACAGAAGGTAGCCTACATAGAATTTATTTTCATGTTATATCTATCAAAACACCGGCCACATGCTTTTCTCTGTGTGTCCAATGTTTTGATGCACCCTTTTCTCCAGAATTACATAAGAGACACCAGCAAAACATGGCTGTCTTTTTAATGTTGTGCAACAACACAAGATGTTTAATGGCATAGTAACTTTTCATGTTTTTGATGTGAAAAGAAGTGTCAGGAGAATGTAACCCAAGGCACGATCACCTTAACAGAAGCACGTCAGCAAACAACTCATTTTACAGGGCTTCATTTTATACTGCAGGCAGTGTGATGAACAAACAATTACTAGATATGTGAGACTGTTATAGGGCTGCAGGAACATAAAATGCACACACAGTCTCTCCAGTGCACACACATACAGCGATGTCTAAAAATCTGAGTCCTTTAGTGAAAAATTTCTTGTATTGCTTTTTCTGATTTAATAGATTTTTATTGCAAATAATATGTTCAGCATAAACGTTAAACTGAAAGGCATAATGAATTTGAGAACTGCTTGGCATTTGCACTCCACAAGTTTGTGTAAAACCTGATGATCTACGTTAAACAGCATACTTTAAAAAAATATTCCAAAGAGCATCAGTCCTTCAGTGATGGAAAATCTGACCTTGGAGTTCACATGGTCAATGTCCCAAATTTGATTATTTGACTAGAAACAGTACAGAATCATTCTTATTCATTCACAACATAACAAAATACTGAAATGTATAATATTGCTTTCTAAATTGTCAGTGTCTTCTCAGACTTTTGGACCTTTGTATTTCTGTTAAAGGAGTCGTTTCTTTGCATGTAATCTTATACAGGTGAGAGCGAGAGAGCGGAGCTATGCCTGCGAGGGGTAGATATCTCTATCGATTTCACTGCTATGAGTTCAGGGTTATTTTCACGTGATTACGCTGTACTAGGTACGAGAATGATAATGATCTGAGCTGGGCAGACATAAACCCAAAAGATTCCATCAGAGCTGAAGTGCCTTCATCAGAAAGGTTCCATTTTTAGGTTCTACACACTAAGAAAAAATTATTGGAATTGGTTCTTTGAGGAACCCAAAGTGGTTCTTCTATTGCATCACTTGGAAAACCCTCTTTTGAAACCTTTATTTTGAAGATTATGTTTACACATGCTTAAAGCGCTCTGGGAGATGAGAATTTCTCTTGATTTGAAGACAGTGGTTAATTGTCCATGTTGGCTTCCACAGAAAGGCAATTATGAGATGCACATCATTTATAATGAGAAAATAATGCTTCAGTATGGGTAGTGTTGTTCTCTTTGCATATTTCTGTCATCAGACCGTTCCGATCTCTGCAGCTGCTCCTAACTGTTTTGGCATCGTGTCAAAATGTCTCTGCCTCAGATCGATGGGTGTTTTCCCAGCCTGCGCTGAGCCATGAGCTACTTGAGCAGATGTGCAACCCTGTATGTTTGCAAAAAGAATGGATATCCAGCATTAATCCTGACAGAGATGGACAAACACCAGACGCTTAGTTTCAAAATGATCAGTGTCTGCACATACGGCGCTGATTCCATCTCAGTGTTCAGGATGTGTCAGTAAGGCTGTTAGGGACAGTGTGGAATGTTAGATTCCGGAGAACTCTGTAACATCAGAATCCTGTGTGTGATGGTGGGAAAAAAGAGGCAAGCGATCTGTTTGTGCAGTTTCAGTGCTTGCTTTTTATATTCCTATTTATGGGTTTTAATGTCTTTAAGCGCAGGACAAGTGGAGAGAGACATGCAGGGAACCATTGGGGACAGAGACAGTGGGATCAGGACATGACACGGGCTGTTTATGTGTTGTGGGCATGTACCACAGCTAAAGTACGATTTTTTTATTTGTTTGTAAATGTTGTTGTCGGTTAATTTCATTCTTAGTAAGTATTTTAACCAGTGAAGGACAAACAGTTGTGCTTGTTTTAAGTATTACATAATAATACTACACTATGTTGTACTTTAGAATGACAACTGAATGCACTGAAAAAATCAGTAAATTTAACCATAAAAAGAATAATAGTAACTGCCAGAAATTTCATCATAAGGTTATATACATTTCAATCCATAAAAAGCTGTATCACAATATTATATACATTTTTATCCATAAATTAAACAAAAAACTTGCATAAATGTCTGTCACAATGATAAACTGATGTCAAAATGTTGACTATATGGGCTTGTACTTACTGCAGTAAGAAGGAAAATAATACTTGTATACGGCTTTGCAAAAACTGCACTAATATGTCAAGATATATGACTCAGAATTTTGGCACAAGGACACTGAAAACCTCATTCCTCTCTTTTCTTTTTAGTTTTCTCTCAGCTCAGCCTATTTCTATAGACGTCAGGTTCAGTTATGGGGCTTTGCAAGTTCTGGCAGCCTGAGTTGGGTTTAATCAATACTCTCTTACCTCCTTCTGCTGGCCCGTCTTTAGACTAGAGTGCTGATTGATAGCTTTTTAATGTCCAGCATCAGTTGGCGTTCCCACACGCTGTTCAAGAGATTCTGGCACATATTAGATCTGCCCAAGTCAAGCATCTCAACTGGTCTGAATCATCTAAAACCCAGTATAAAAAAGGTCTCTCATGCTTACCAAGGCTGCTTTTATCTGATGACAAATACTGTAAAAATAGCAGTATTGTGAAATATTATTACAATTGAAAATATCTGTTTTCTGTTTCAATATATTTTAAAATGTCATCTATTCCTGTGATTGCAAAGCTGAATTTTCAGCAGCCGTTACTCCAGACTTCAGTGTCACTTGATCCTTCAGAAATCATTCTAATATGCTGATTGGTTCTCAAGTAGGGTTGGAAAAAGGTGGAAAATTTCCAGTAAAGTTCGAAAAACATTCCAGATTTTTTGGAAACTTTTCGGAAATTTACCAGAAATTTTCCACTCCTTTGCAACCCCATGCTCAGGTAACATTTCCATTTCCATACAAAAGTCTGTACTCTCACGTTTGATCAATTTAATGCATCCTTGCTGAATAAAAGTAATAATTTCTTTCAATTACCAAAAAAAAAAAAACCCAGACTGACCCCAGAGATTCAAATGTTCTGATGGAAATTTTCACTTCTGCATTATGGTGTCTCCATTAGCAGCAGAAGCACACTGCAGTTCATCCATTACACCTCACCTGAATTAGCAGCGGTGTTTGGCATTGGCACACACTCAGGGCTCCTGATGGGCAGATGGCTTTCAGAGGAGAAGCAATGAACTACTCTCAGTGTAGTAATACTCACAGATGGTAACTGAAGGACGCATGACAGTGTTAGACTTCTCTACTCTTGCTAAGGCAAGCATACTGTTGCTTAAATGTAAAGTTAGGTATTGAAACAACCCCTAACTCTAGTCAAGGTTAGCTCTGCAGACTTCACTTCCAACCTACACCGTCACACTTGACTGTAATTTAAATAATCCTGAACACGCTGATTAGCTGGTTCAGGTGTGTCATTAAACATGATTTCTACCTTGATTTGTGCAGCTTGTTGAAGAGAACACCATGGCAGCTGCATAGCAACATCATGACAGTCACCACAACTTAACCCTTAGCATCCTGGCAGCAACTTTTGCACTTCTTCAGAAAATGTGAAAAATAGTTGCAATCTTGTGTTGTTATGCACTGTAAATTCTGTTAATGGCACATCAGTCTATGCAACACACACTCAGTCAATGAGAATGTATGGCCTCAATGCACCATTCCCTCACATAATATGCACACACACACACACACACACACATCTAGCGTCGTCAACATAATTGAATGTGTCTCCAGTTCACACTGAGGCATGTTAATGCTCTTATATGGTCATTTCTGATCTGAATGGGTTTGAATTAGATTGGAATGCATGTGTGCAGATGAGAATTATTGAGATGGAGCGTTACAATGATCGTGAAAGTCTTTGATGGCAATGGTAATGTTTTCTGGCTTGAGCTGCAGCCTCGGGCTCCACCGTCTGACCGCTGCACACTCTCACTGGACACTCTGCTTGGCAGACAAGCTCAACAGCCAATAGAATAGCTCACTACAAATTACAATGACCTCTTGAAAATCTAATAGATTTTTAAATAATAATAGAACAACATGATCATTTGCATATCGCAGTATGAAGATGTTGTTTAGATAGCTGGAGTGGGTTTGATCCGTCTGTTGGCAGAGCTCCTGAGAGGACGGTTGGCTGTTTTATATGACTGGCTGGTGTACAGGAATAATTCAGCATTAAGTACTTATGGAAATTAAGGGGGGAAATGTTCCCCTTCTTTCTTTTTCAGGCATACGCATAAACACTGGCACACACACACACTGCTTTAAAATATAGACTTTTAACTATTAACTACATTAGTTAACATAAACTACTAATGAAACATACTTCTGAAGCATTAATTAATCGTATAGTTAATCATTATTCCAACATTTACTAATATATTATTAACATCAGTTTTAAAATTGATTAATGTTATCAAATGGACCTGAGCTAACATGGACTAAAAATAAACAGTATTACCATTAACATTTACAAAGATTAATAAATATTGTAACAAATGTATTGTTCGTTGTTAATATTAGTTAATGCATTAAATACAGTTAACAAATAAATCATTATTGTAGTGTTACCAGACCAATCTTACACAACTTAAATATTCTTCCTATTTCATATATCTTTAGTAAATATGATTTTGACCAAATAGTTTTGAATAAAATAATTTGAAATTGATTTATTTTAAAATTATTTTTGTTTTAAAATAAAAAAAAAAAAATATATATATATATATATATATATTTATTTATTTTTTAAATTGAAAAAGATATTTTGTTATTCACTTATTTTGAAAGAGATTATGCAATGCACATAACTTGTATTGCCTTAACCTTCCTTTGTCCTTCATACCTTTTTTTTCTTTGTTTCTACTCACTGAGATATTTTTATGCAACTGGAATGTGAAAGGTAATGTGGGTCTGTGTGTACATAACCCTAGTACATGTGTATCTAAGGCTGTGGTTATACATGTGTTTTCAGAGTAGAATTGGTGGTGGTATCTCACCAGTATCTAATGAAATTTATAATCCAATAATTTAACAGACCATGGTTGGCAGATTTTAATGTTCCACACATATAATCCTGGACATAAGAGCGAGAGATAAAGATGAGGTGTGCAGAGTTATAATAGACTGTCTGATCTGTGTATTAAAATAAGACGGTAAAATGCATTTTAATATTAGCTAATTCCAGCAAATATATGCTCCAGACAAGCAGAGCCAGACTATCCATTAAATACATTTATGGCAGCACATACGCAGCCAGATCAGCGTCATCCTCACAGCTATACCGATAACCTTGAACTGGCTCACAGAGGTACTGGGGAAAAGAACAGGTAATTGCATTTTAATTGTCTCCTCTGAAACTCATCCACTAACTACAGATTTCTTCTGTTTCCGCACACAGCCAGATTTAGAAAAAGTTCAAGTCAGTCTTTCGGCTTTTTTGATGTTCCATCTCTCTCCAAAGAAACTATCAAACCACTCTTATATTACTGTGTGCTTCCTATTGCTTTGTTTAATGAAACTTTCATGAAAGTGTATATTGCCTTTCACAAAGATATAATAATTACACTATATTATTTTGTGTAATTTTAAGAATTAAATCAATTACATATAAAGTACATTTGTTTTATATGAATAGAGCAATAGGAAGCAAAAGGACATGTGCATGTCTGTGTAATTGTGCATGCATGTGTGTGTGTGTGGGAAGATTGCATAAGCACATTCAGCCTTGCTTCAGTCCATCAAACACCTCAGGTACTGATGCAGTCTGTGATATTTTCTAGGAGAGGTCACAATATATTGTGGCATGTTATTTTATAGATTCCTAACATTTGTTGTAGATTCTTTGTTTTAATATGGTATATTTCAAATGTCCTCAACGGATACCTCTCTCAATATACATCATTTTGCAAAGATCATAAGTTAAAAAATCAGATTTCATTAGAATGTGAGTTTTATGAAGCCATAATAAGTTGCAACAAAGATGTGAAATCTGTTCTGGTCTTTTCTCAGCATTGCAAGAAGTCTGCACTGTTTGCGTTTCCAAAGCCCAAACATCTGGATGGAACTCAGAACATGCTGACACCTTAAAACAAGCTTTCCTCAGACTAGATTTAAGTTTCTCTGCTGTTTGCAACAGAGTGAAGTTTGAGAATGAATTTGGATATTTTTGACAAGACGCTTGCCTGGAAAAAAAAACCTTTCATGTGCATCCATCTTCCGGTTTACTCTCCTATCAGATTCTTCCTTCCTATTGTTTGCCCAGGTCTTTTTTTCCCAGTTCTGCGCTGCAGAAACTCAAAAGAGCTTCTGAGTTTTTCGAAACAATATTTAATGTACTATATATATATATATATATATATATATATATTTGCATCAGGCTTTATTTTTTCATAGTGACTGACTGTCTGTACAAAAAAAAAAAATGTAAATGGTATCCACACAAATTGACATTATACATATAGAAAAAAAATTAATGAATGTGTTAACTATAAATTTCTACATTTTGTCTTTTCTCTAATATTATTAATTTATTAATTTCTGTTTACATATTATACATTTATTCATTTAGTAGATGCTTTTATCCAAAGCAACTTGCAGATGAGAAAGTGCCAGCAATTGTTACAATGCTGGTGTGCTAGCAAAACGCTTGACGAAGGAGATATAGAAAAGGGTACTTTTAATGATCCACAGGAGAACAGGGCCACGACCAAACACAGATCATCGTTGCATTCAACGTAGTCATCAAACGATAAACGATAGCGGACCAACTGGAACTAAACAGACAGGGTATTTAAACACAAGGAAAGTAATCAGAGGAATGGAAACAGGTGGGGAGTAATCAATTAACAAAACGAGGAATGGAACATGACCAAATAAGGAGAACTCAAAAGGAACAGAAGTCCATAATTGTAACAGCAATACGCAACATCGTCACTATTTCTTTGGGTTTTAAAAATTGAAACTATATAGGCTGAATTCAGAATAGCATACTCTTTCCATTTCTGCCAAATACCCTGAAGATATTACAGAAATAATAACATTAGCCTATACGATTTCAAATTCTGGAATAATATTTCTTCATACCTCCCCATTAGGAATAAACTCTTTAAAAATTGCTTTTTGTATTTCAATGACAACTTGCATCTTTCATGTCTTAACTCCTAAAAACACAGAACATTTGAGATATTCTGAATACATTTCAAACATTGTCACTTCTTTTATGGGTTTAACACTGTAAAATCATAAGCTGAATTCAGAATAGCATAAACAGCCTAAAGATATGACAGAAATAGTACAGCAGCCTATGCTGTTTCAAATTTAACAATAATACTTCTACATAACTCTGGTTAGGGATCACTGGCTTAAGTGATATCAGCTGTAAAGGAAGTCAAGGTGGAGCAATTTTGATATGATTCTGATGAATCATGCACCACCATATTAAGAATGTAAATAAGGTCTGTTTTGATCTTATGTTCTCCCATGTGTCTCCCATGTGACTTACTTACACATACTGCTCTTAAATATATGATTCAGGCTTGTAGAACATAAGTCTTTGTGTACAGAAGGAAACCAATTAAACCGTTCTGTCCAGGATAATCATGTGGATTTATAGAGATCCTCAGGCGGTCGCTCCTGCCCAGGGAACTGTCTGATCTGAACCGCAGACAAAATAAGTGCTCTTGTCTCTTTTCCCGCTCTTCCTCTTTCTCTCCCCAAATGTGATATATCAGCCTCTTTAAAATAAGCCTGTAATTATTACACTGTCTTTATGTCCTTCAACCTTGATAGGGAATAAAAAACAAGAGCAGATGCATCTCTGTTCAAGCTGGAAGACAGTGATAGAGGAAACGTTCAGCATTCACTCCTTATCTCTCATGATTTGTGGTGTTATTAGATGTTGAAATACAGCTCTCTAAAGGTTTGATACTCTGATGGTACCTTTATTGTGGTTCATGTGACAGGTTCATGCAGATATAAAGCGGCCAACTTCAAGATGACTGCAATTCAAATCCAGCTCAACCTCAACTTCTAGAGGGACCAAGATTAAAACAATGTAAAAATGCTAAATGAAAACTTGCAACTTCTATATCTTTGCTTAAGCGAGAGATTCTTTTTTAGTTTTTGTCCAAAAAACTTTCCCGTTCAGAAATGACGTCTTTGTCCGGCGCCAACAGCACTGACTTTCCATATAAATGTCATTGTAAATGTCAGCGCAAAGGACCCGCAGTGACCTGTGTGCAATTCCCTGACCATTTGGACTCTGTTGCCAGAGGATCCATTTCCAGTGACTGTTTGAAAAAAGTCAAAAACTGCTTTTTCAAGCCTGAGGTCCGACTTGAGCTTAGATTGAGGATTCTGCTCTGATCTCAGTGATGAGCTGCAGAGAGTCAGACCACTGAGGCATTTGAAAAGGGTTTCAGTTGAATAGATATTACAACCTTGAGGAATTGTATCTTGAAAATATTTCTAATTGTGCAAAATGGTTAAATTTGATCGGCTGAGTTACACAATAATTAAATAAGAAGAACTTATAATCAGGATTCCTACTGGAATGAAAGTAAAAAAGGCACTATATTTTCAGTCTAATATTATGCATACCTCATATTGATACCAAAATGACACAATAATTAATTTGCCTATTTATGTGCAAATAAAACGTTCTCACACCAAATAAGTTAGTTCTAAACAAAACCGGATTATTTTTAAATGAAAGAAATAGCTCATAGCTGCAGTAAATCAGAGTTTACATAAAAACATTTCTCTCATTTTGTCATTTATTAATATTTTTATTTATTGACACTCAGAAATAATTAGTAGGCTACTTTAAATTCTTTGTCAAGTCAATTAATTTCTAATAATAAATAATGTGTCATATATGTGTGTGATTTTAGTTTAAATGATACTGATTTTTTCGACTGGAAATTATTATTATTTACATTATATGTATTATGAACATAATATTTAAAAGCCATTATATAAAGAATAAATAAACTGTAAATTATGAGATCTCTGGATTCACCTCTAGATATTTTTTTTTAATGAACGTAACTTTTTTAGGTTACAAAACAACACTTTTACAGTGTATTTCATGATTTGTTTTTCCAATTGAATATTAATATTGAGAATTTGAGAACTGATGCTATTATGCAAGTATGTATTATAATTTTTGCATAAACTTTTTAGCACAGAGAGCTGATTGTTTGTTGTCCAGCGTGTAATGCCTCGGGTTATTGGACTCATGCTAGACTGATGGCGGGAGATGGTGATCTTGTCAAAGCACACTTCCTGTCAGCTGTGACTTCGGGTTGATAAATGTTTGGCAGGCTGAGGCACTAGTCAAAATGCACTGGTAGATTTAAAGGAAATGCTCAGATAAATCATTTCTGATGCTAAAGGTGGCACGACTGAAAAAGGTGCAGATTTAAGGCTGTCTAACAAAAAAAAAAAAACGATTTTGTGTAAGTGTGCAATTGCGCTCAGGATGATGTAATCTGTAACTGACTCTTGTTTCTCTATTTCTTTTACACGACAGTGTGCTGTTTGTTACAGACAGAACAGACCTTGAAAGTGTTCTTCAATCTCAAGTAGAAAATGACCATACACAATGCACTATTTAGGGGTAAATAAGGTACAAAGATGTAACTTTTAGCTTATGTGCCTTAGGGTACCATCCCAGTGACAGCATTCTACCTTTTTTCTGACAGTGTATATAAAGTGTGACCCAGTCTGAACACTTTATAACACTTTGCATGAGTGGAAGTCATAGGTGATGCCAGGTTTTACATGCACAAAAGGCTGCGGGTCTGATGCAATTTGAATCTGTTTCACTCATAAATGCAACCTTCGTGAGTTGTAAAGCATTTTTAGTTTTCTTGGCACGTAATCTTCTCGGCTCCTTTGGGTCGAAATGGAGATGGAGTGTGATGGAGGGAAACCGTCAATGAGAGTTCATGAATGGAAAATTGTGAGCAAAACAAGACCTGATCAGTGTTGCGCAGAGCCAAAGAATAATTGAAACTCTAGAAATGAGCTGCTTTTGAATTCAGCAAATGATTTGTAAATGGGTTTAAGGGGGCAGCTCAATCAGAAATGCATTTTTGCACAGACACAATGAGGTCATCTTTGGAGAAGATGGATGTTTCTGACCGTTTTTGTTTTTGAGATAGAACATAAGGCTGAATCACTTAGCTTTTAAAGACATTTTTTTCTCTTTGTTATCTTTTAGAGTGTTGTGAACAGTGTGAGGAGACTTAATTTTGGCCTCTCTAATTGAGTTATAAATTATACAACAGTGTCTGTATTCTGTGAGTCCACACACAGTCCTGACACAGACCTTCACATACACACTCTTTTAAAGGACACAGACACGCCGTCTCAGAGATGCACTATGCTGATATTACAGAGCAAGAAAAGTCAGTGAAAGAGACTTACTAATACTATCATATTATTATTATTCTTTTTCTTTTTTTACTTAAATTCAGATCATTTTCTGTTCTAGTTTTTGATAAATGCTGACAAATACAGTACATGTTTAGTGTCTAATCATTTGTTGCTTAAATTTTAAAGATTTAAAATGTATAATAAAAGAAATGAAATTAAATATTTATTTTACATTAAAATGTTAAATTTAAGTTACATTTACATTTTTAAATGCAAAATAAAGGATAAGGGTAAATAATGAAGTAATAATTAATAAAAAGTACAATACAATAAAACATACAATAAGTTGACGAAAAGGAGTAATAGCAATAGGCAAAGGCATCCTGTGCACAGCAGTCTTTGTGGTCCCCTAAGGGCCATTCACACTGACAGCGATTTGCAGCGACAAAGCAACCGGAAGTCATTCATTTTCAATGGGGAGTTGGTGATTTGAAGTGACATGAGCAACAGAGACCGACGGCGATGCAACAGAGTTGAGCAGAGTTCAACTCTATGCAAATGTACAGTGACATAATGTGACTATGAGATAATATGACAGTGAGAGTGCAGACAGCGGAGCATGTGTGATCCAACACATGATATCATTAGATACAGGATTTTTTGGATGAACTATCCCTTTAATTCACATAACCCCCTTGGGTTATGTGAATTAAAGGGATAGTTTATCCAAAAAAGAAAATTCTCTAAATTTACTCAACCTCATGTTGTAGCAAACGCGCATGACTTCTTTTATTCTGTGGAGCACAAAAGATGAAAAGAGGTTTTGAAAGTTGTCTCAGTGTTAGGGTCTAATTTATTATTTCTGAGCTGTTGTATTTGGGTTGTCCATAATCTTCTGTAATTGTAATATGGTTTATAGTCTCTTTCTTCATTTTTGTCTTCTGTAGAACACAAAAAAAGCTTTTTTTTTGGGTCCATGCTGCCCACAGAGGTCCACTGTTTTGGGACCTCAGTGATTTTCAAAAGATCTCATGTTTTTTCAACAATAAAAGTCAATGGGGTCCAGTTTTTCTTTGCTATTGTATTTGGGTTGCCCAGTAATCATAATTATACTATGATTTATAGTTTCTTTTTTCCTGTGGACCACAAAAAAAGGTAATTTGAAAAATATTTTGAAAGTCAATGGGGTCCAGTGTTGTCTGAAGCACTAGTGACTGTTATAAATATCTTCAGTAACACTTTAAGGTGTCCTTGTTACAGTGTTATTATACATACTGTACTGAGAAATATTAATTAACTACATGTACTTAATATATGATTAGGGTTCGGCTTAAGGTTACTCACATGTAATATGCATACTTGCAATATGGTATAATTTAAGTATGTTAATTTTCAAATAGTTACAGAATTAAGTCACTTGCTCATTCTCTCTTAATAGGTAACATCTTTGTGGTGAGTCTTTCTGTGGCTGACCTGGTGGTGGCGCTGTAACCCCTACCCCTTGGCTCTGGTCGCTCTCTTCCATAACGGCTGGACAATGGGCTCCCTGCACTGCCAGCTGAGCGGGTTTGTTATGGGACTGAGGTGTGATCGGCTCAGTCTTCAACAATCACGGCTATCGCCATCAACCGCTACTGCTACATCTGCCACAGTCTCCGATACGACGGCTGTATTCTCGTCAGAACACCCTGTCTTTACCTGCTCTGCTCACCTGGACGCTAAACCGCTTTGGCCACTGTGCCCAACTTCCTGGTGGGTTCCCTAAAATACGACCCACGCGTCTTCTCCTGCACGTTCACCCAGACAGCAAGCTCTTCTTATACCATTTGCGTTGTTCTGATCCACTTTCTGGTTCCTCTGGCCGTGGTTTCTTTCTGCTACCTGCGCATTTGGGTGTTGGTGATTAGGGTCAAAAGTCGTGTGAGGCCCAATCCGAAGGTCAGAGCGGCCGACCTGAGGAATTTCTTGACGATGTTTGTGGTGTTCGTGCTGTTCGCCGTGTGCTGGGCGCCCCTGCACTTCATCGGGCTCGCCGTGGCGATAAACCCCGCAAGAGTGGCACCGAATGTCCCGGAGTGGCTGTTTGTTACCAGCTACTTTATGGCGTATTTCAACAGCTGTCTGAATGCTGTCGTCTATGGGTTGCTCAACCAGAACTTCAGGCAAGAATACAAACAGATTCTCCGCGCTCTCTGCACCCCACGAGCACTGTTCACTGAAAGCTCCAGGTACAACACTGAAGCCATAAAGAGTAAACAGTCGCCGGCAGGAACTAATAACAATGTGAAAGAGGCAATATGTATAAGGGCGGTGTAACACACACTCTTTTCTAGTACATCACTCCCATTTAACTAACAACCACAAAATTAGGGTACAAAGGGGTTAAAGGCACAGTGGGGTAAAATGCACTTTTGTTTTTATTTTTCCACAGCACTTTTCTAAACATCATTTATTGTTACTATAAATAATAAATTATGAGATCTTCTTCAAGCTATATAGGAAGCTTTCAGAATTTGTATTTTTTTTCTGTATTTTTAAAAAGAACTAATCTTAATGACAGTGTAAAATACATTTTAATTATTTTGTTAATCAAAATAAGTAGAATATGGTGCTAAAAGTGTGCAAAGAAGACGAAAAATAAGGGCTTTATTGAACTATTTCTTCTCTTCCATTTCAGACTTCAACGCATGTTCACGCCAAAGTCATTATTTTTGTTTTCTTTGTGCACAAAATTATTCTTGTAGCTTCAGAAAATAAAGGTTGAACAACTGATGTAACATGGACTATTTTAACAATGTCCTTACTACCTTTCTGGGCCTCGAATGTGTCCGTTGCGTTGCTGACTATGCAGGGTCAGAAAGCTCTCGGATTTCATCAAAAATATCTTAATTTGTTTTCCGAAGATGAACGAAGGTCTTACAGGTTTGGAACGACATGAGGGTGAGTAATGAATGACAGAATTTTCATTTGTGGGAGAACTATCCCTTTTAGTTGTGAAATATATAATACTGTGTACAAGTCCAAGTCTCTTCTCAATTCAGTGGAGAACACTGTCTTGACCTTACACTACAGTCTCCAGGCTCACAGGCTTGTTGGGATTACTACAGCACACTGTGAGTGTATATTTAGACCATTTGTTGTTTGCTTTGGGATCTTGTCATGCTTTAGGACGTCAGACTTATGAACCGGATTGCATAAATATTTGTATAAATACTGGAGACCTTTTACCCCATGCTGGTGAGCTTTTTACTCTGAGTCTTTAGTGTGGGTTAAAGCCCCCCCTCACCACCACTTCATGCATTTTTATGACTTTTCAATAAAAGTAAAGTGAAGTTAAATCACATTTATTTATATAGAGCTTTATATTACTCAGATTATAAGAGCAGCTTCACATTTATAACAGGAAAATAACAATGTTAATGTTATAGAGATAATTCTCAAAAAAAATTAAAATTTCAGGGTGTAAAGCAGCTTTACAGAAATGTCATTGTTGAGCTTAGTTTAAGGTTAATAAAGCTGTTGATGTTGCAAAGTTCTTCAGGCGACCGTATAAGCAGCTTTACAGAAGGCAACAGTGTCATTATTCAGCTCAGTTCAGTTCAAGAACAGTGTCAGTGCATGAAATCAATAAAATTACTGAATATCGTCTTTCAAACTCCAACTGTGCAAGCCAAAGGTGACAAGCGACCAAAACTCCATCAGGTAACAGCAGTGGAGAAAAAAAAAACATCTTGGGAGAAACCAGGCTTAGATGAGGGGCCAGTTCTTCTCTGTATAAATGAGCAAACATAGGGGCGATTTATGATTCCAGGCTGCATCACAAAACAGATTTTGTGGGCTGATGTTATTCAAAAAATTTTGCATTCAGCTTCTTCTTGGAGATCAGGATACGCCCACGGTGGAATTCAGTGAGATAAAGGAAGAACAGCAGTCTATTCATAACTGGCTTATCACTGGCCTTTTTAACACTCATCTTGCTACTTGCTAAAGTCTGTGTTGAGGTCCTAACTGCTCATGTTCATAGCTGGCCAACAAACCACTACTATGCGTTCTTTTCCCACAAAATGTATTGCACCATCTAAAAAAGCACATTTTCACTCATGTGTGCCTTTAGCCCTGTGGTATCCTATCTACTCTACAGCAGGACGGGGGCCTATAAGATTGATTATTTCATGTTGAATGAAGATTCCTCAACAAATGACATGGTTGTCAGACTTTTAATGTATTTTGTTGGAGCAGACTTGAGCTAACAAACAGAGAAAATAAGACTGCAGACGGTTTGCGTATACACTATGTTGTTGAGTTCTTATAGAGATTGGCTGATACCATGGCAACCATCACTGAAAAAGACATGTTGATGCTCTGTGTGTCCTTTATAAAACTCTTTGTATCTATATGGATGGTTTTTTGTATATCAGGCAGTGTTTCTAAGTAATGGACATTTTATTTTTTATTTTTTTTTAAAGAAGACTGAGGCTTCTATAATTATTGTTGAGCCATCTTTAATTATTGTTATATGTTTTTACATTTTTGCAACAAACAAAAAAATATTTCAAGTGAAATCTTTTTGATATTTATCTACTTCATGTTGTGTAGTATTATTCTGTATAATCAGAGTTGGCATTTCCAATGCTGAATGGTCTGCATGCAATGGTGCTAAAAACTAAACCACATCTTTGTCTTTGTAGTTCTGTCTTTCTTCTGTCTCTGGTATCTTTCCCCTCCATTTGTCCAAATATCATATATCAGTCATACTTTTTCTCTACCCTGGTTATTTTACCTTCATTGTTTTCTGCACACACTACACACTCTTGCTCCTGTCCTTGAGGAAGATTTATCACTTTCTCCAGACAGAAACGCGCTGGCTGAAAGGGGCAGATGATGATGACCTGACGCAAGTTTCTCCTGATCTGTAATTTTCACAGAATGGCTTGAAGTATTAACCCCGATGCTCTAGCAGTGCTATATCCAGCACAGACATAAAGAGCTGAAGTATTTTTGGTTTCAAGTTCAAGTATTTTACTCAGTAACTAAGGTTTGATTCAAAAGTCTCTCCAGAAGTTGTTTGTTTTTTTTTTTTTTTTTTTTTTAATGCTGGTTTTAAGTTCAAATATCTCTTCTAGTTAAAAAATCTCTCAAATTAGAATAGTCTAATTTAACATAACTAATTTAACTAACTTTAAGCCTAATATCAGCCTTTTTTTTATTTTTTAATAAACAAGAAATATGTAAATTTTCTCGTAGCCATTGTAGTATCATAAAGACATTTCCATAAGTTTACTTATAGGGTTAATTATCTAACATACTTAATTTATAGTGCTCTCTTTCATAACGAACATCTGATTTGAGCCAGAAATACATTAAAAAAAAACAAATATGTGCAGCGCGATAGGTGCCCAAACCCAGGACTGAATACTACTGGTTCAGAGATGTTTCAGAAGTTTAGGTCCTGTACTGCTGGAAGCTCGTTACAGCGCCGCGGCGCCCCCTAGCGGACACGCGCGCAAAAACGCGCACACAACCGCTGTCACGGTCATCCGCATCATGTGACAAAAACCCGGAAGCGCAAATCACTCAGGATGTCGCAGCACGGGATTACGAGCTATTGAGTTCCAGCATCTTTCTTCTGTTTTTTTGTCCATAATTAAACATACAAAATGCAAAATTACGATAAGACAACTGTGGACCCCATACCTGCAACCGCGCCTGATTTCAGAGGGGTAAGATATTTTATATGATGCGCCTTTTCTGCTCAGAGTACACGTGACCTTACACCAAAATTACAATGACTAATGAAATTTTAAATCGAAATAGTCCATTTAATTAATATCGTTGTTGAATTTCAAATGATTTAAAGCTTATATTTCGACTAGTTGAATTTGTCTAATCTCTCCTCGTCTCTTTCTTCCTTGCATTCATTCAGGAATGACGGTTCACTTGTCTCTGTACTCAAGACGCTATTGTTTTTCACTCTTCTGATGATAACTTTACCAATCGGACTGTATTTTGCTTCGAAGGTCTTTTCTCTTTGAAGGTATTTGGTTCCAAAGGCTTATAAACCAGTCTTCTATTTATGCCTCTACAAAATAATAACAATAATAATATTTAATATCCATGTGTAACACTATATATTAAGTCCTTAGGTGCCGTGTTAATTCTCATCTTTTCTTCACAGCCTCTCTGGGATACTCTAGCAATGACAGCTACTTCTATGCCGCCATCGTTGCTGTGCTTGCCGTCCATGTGGTTCTGGCTCTCTTCGTTTACGTTGCATGGAATGAAGGATCACACCAATGCAGAGAGGGAAAACAGGATTAAGCGAGATGATAAAAACTAAAGGGAGAGATGGAAACACACATAACACTATCTTATTCATTCCTGAAGTGGAGAATCATAATGGAGTGACTCCATCTCTCTTTGTGTGTGTTTAATTTTCTCCTGAACGTCTCAGCCTATCAGAGAGAAGATGCCTGATTTCTCATGGAATGGTGGAGGTCATCTTTGGTCTGGCTGGAGGTTGTGTCAGAAGGTGTTAGATGTTAATCTGTGTTGTTTTTGTGCAGGGTTAATTCAGGACGGCAGAGAAGACGCACTCTTCTCATGAAAGTTCATTGTTCCTGCAGTGTCATATTCGGACCTATTTCAGTGGGGTCAGAGTTTTATGTTGACATTATGTGTTTTAGATCAATGTAGCAAACAAATCAACACTTCATCCGCCCATTGTTTGTGCCCCTTTTCAGGATCATATAAATAAAATGAATTATCAGAATATTGATTTAGATTGCTCTATGCCTGTAATATATCTTTATGATTCACATAAATATTTGATCACACAGAACCATGTGACATTTAATTAACTATTTTAACTATTTGTCTCTTTGAATAATAAGCTGTGAAATCAAAAGCTCTCACACTTAACCTCAATATAATAAGTTTTCATGACTAAATATATGTTCTGGCTTGAAAATCAGAAGTGGTTGCTACAGCTTTCAAGCTCTGCACATTTTTTATCAAGTGGAAACTCACTGTAATTAGGTTTGACAAGTGAATCCGCCTGAGACTAAGCTAGGGACAGTGACGGAGGGCAGTGAAATCATGATCATGGAGAGGGTTTCCCGCATTTCTCAGCCTAGTTTGGACAAGAAAACATGACCCCAAGGCAACACAGGAAGATGACTGCATGCAGAAATGTGCCAAAGTTTGCTAAAGAAGGGATACGTATATGTAGTTTCAATCAAATTGTAATTCAGAAATAAACCCCTGCATAGACCCATGGTTGAGACTATGACAAGAACAAGTCTAGAACACTGTTTTGAGATCAGCCTTGAGCTCTACCACACTAATGACCATTTTAAACTCTTTCCTCTAGCATTTTGTACAGAATAAAGCAGACTATATATTTCATATGCTTCATATTATACAAACAAAAAGGGGTCTTTGAAACCCTGAGACAGTCTGCATCAAGTTACATCAAATCACACCCCCAAGAATGCATTTGGGTTTTGATGAGTTTCATGATAGGTTCTGGTCTGGACAGATTCTTACAGCGCTGTTTTTCATCTGGTAATGGAAGGAATGAGGGCTTTTACATACCGACTGCTAAAGCAGACTAAGCCAAAAATGATGATGACTGAGAAACACGAAAGGGAAAAGTGAGTTAAATGGCTTGAGGGATGAAGCTGGGCAGGGAAACATCCCTGCGGAAATATTGAGAGCATGTCTGGATGGAAGAGGAAGAGCGGAAAAGGAGAATTAGTAGAATTTCCTGGTTTCCCATCCAGCTCTGTCGTTTTCTCTGTCCACTGTTTACTACTATATCTCCATTCTACCCCCTCTGTGAGCTGTGCAGCCCAGTCGAGAAACTCTACAGGACTCTACATTGCTGTCAGCAGAACTAGTCTACTGAACTCTAGATAATACAACAATAGGAGTTCATGTTTAAGCAATAAAATATGAGACGCCATGCTATAGTCAAGGCTAAAAAGTTAACACATAACCTGCAACCCATTTAACTATTACAATAAATAACCGATTGCTTTTCTAAAACATTAGGCCTGTCACATCATAAAATATGTAGGACTCATATTTAATAGATGTTATTTTATTAAGGAATAGTTCACTCAAAAATGAAAAACTGCTGAAAATGTTCACGCCTTCTAGCCATCGGAATAGATTTGGAATAATTTAGCATTACATCACTTAAATTGGATGCTCTGCAGCAAATGGGTGCCATCAGAATGAGTTATATTATGCAGAGAGGACTTGGATTTTAGAACTTTTTTTGATTTTTGTGAACTTTACACTTCACAAGATGCTAATTGATGGACTGGATTGATTTGGATTATTTTGATTTTTTTATCAGCTGTTTTAACTCTCATTCTGACGGCACCCATTCACTGCAGAGGATTCTTTGGTGAGCAAGTGGGTTAATAAATGCTGAATTTCTCATCTGTTCTGATGAAGAAACAAACTAATCTACATCTTGGATGGTCAAAGGGTGAGTAAATTTTCATATCATGATGAACTATTCTTTTAAGTAATTCTGATAATATAGTTCCTCCTAACAAACAAAACCTCACTATGCAACAAAAATAACAATCCACTAGTGCTGATACTGTACAGCAAAGCATTGTTATAAAACAATTATGTAACTATAAAATAAAAATATTTTTTTAAAAAAAAAAAAAAAAAAAAAAAATATATATATATATATATATATATATTTGAAAAATTACTTTTTTAAAAAAGTGAACCTGCCTGAGTATTTTTGTGTTCATAGCCATCTGTGTGTAATATTTTACCATGATGTGTGATTTACCTGAACGTACTCAATGGGGTGGTATAATTATAGCTCATCCAAGGTCATTGAATGGCTACCAGTTCAGTTCCTACTGATATCACCACTGTGTTGTAAGTGTGGATAAAAGTGTGTGAATAAGCATCTGATATCTAAGGGAGCAGATAACTGGCCTTATCTTCAGGATCAGTTTTCAGACAGGTACAGACATCCAAGTCTTGAACTGCTGGACTAAATGGAACCTACATGTTCTAATCATGTCTTGATAACAGAGATAGGACATGGATAGGCCACAGTTTATGTTACTGAAGCAATACTCTGGCACATACAGAAGAGAAAAGAACGGAATAAAAGACGAATGACTGAAAAATACAGGTTTTATTGTAAGCAACTGCAGTTCCACATGGGGGGGGGGGGGTATTACAGATAAATAGGGCAAGGATATCTGTTATCCAACTGTTCCTCAGACAGCAGTCCTGACCTGAAATCTAGACAGCACATGATAGAACCACTAGGCAGTCTGTCTATTTCTGTTTCACTCATTGTGTCTCCTCACTCCTGCCTCCCCAGACACAGAGATGATGGAGATATTTCATCCATTTGTGCGTCATCATTATAATTATTAATCCAGGTCTGTGTGTACGTATCTGTGAGGGTGCATACGTGCTTGAGTTTATGGGTGGGTATGTGTGTGTGTGCGTATGAATCTTCCCCTATTATTCCCTGTGACTCACTCCCGTCGTGTAAACACACATGCAGAGAGGTGAGAGGATGTTGTATAATCCTCCCCATTTCCTGTGTGCATGTGAATGTGGCTTTCTACAGTTAGACAATACATGACCTGACTGAGGTCAGAAAAGGCTTGACCATGCAGTTCAGACTTACAACCAACACTCTGATACACTGCAAACTGTACATAAATATCTCTTCTAAAATTAATCATTTATATAAACTGTCATTTTAAATGTATTAAATAATAATAAATCATATATCTACTGATGATGCCTGATACACATGGTAGAAAGCTGAATTAAGGAAGAGGAAGTACATGTCCATTAAAGATGGCTAGTGCGATGGGATTTCACTTTTTGGCTGTTGGTCAGTTGGCCACGTCACCTTGTCAGTACAGTTACATAACAGATGAAATGCATTTAATACAGTATTCACATAATTCTGCTCATATTTAGTGATTCATGTTAAGTATGAGACACAGATGTAGTCGGCTAAGTGTCTCATGGAACAAATCTACTGTAGTGCTGTAATGGGATCTGAAGCAAAACCAAAGGCAAGAAACTAGGTCAGACATCGCCAAATATTTTTGTCTAAGTATGAGTCCCGTCTCAACCTGCAAAACCAGAATCCTGTTCCCAAAGTGGAACACAGCCACTAAGTCGCCATAGACACAATTTGGGCTCTCATCCTGTATTTTGATTGTGCAAAAGTAACTAAGGGTGATTCACCGACTAGCGACCATTGCCATGGAGACTGGCTTCTCTCTCATATTATCTTGGAATTTTTTAGATAAGTTCAGTCTGAAAGAGAGAGAAAAGAAAGATGGAAACAAAGAATAATTCTAAATTCTCTCATAGAGTAATCCACAGAAGCTAATTTGAGGCTTGTAAACACATTTATCTAAACTGTCTGCACAAGAGAAATGTGTATGTGCTCAGCATTCAGTGGTAACTCTGTGAGTCATTTCTGATCAGTAATGATTTGCTATTGCTGATGATCTAGACTACTGGTCTAGAACTAGCCATCTCGACTTGCCGGGCACAGACTTGTATTTTTCATGCTGATCTTGGACCAGTTATTCATTGAGCTGAGGCTGGTACATTGGCGTGAGCCAGCACACTGACTCATTGGGTATTCTGCCAGGGCACTGGGACAGCAATGTGTGCTCTGATCTGTACTTAAACACCAAACACCCACTCTTTTCTTCACTCTCTCTTTCATGTCCCAATTTCCTTGATGGTACAGATAACTAAAAGTTATCCTGTTCTATGCATACTGTATCTATGTTATGTATACCATGTATATTATACAGCATTCTGCACTTGAGTATGTGTAATGAGTATATTCTGTATTATGTATAATACATCTAAAATTAAATAACTGAAAAAGTTTTTTAGGGTTAGTATCTTAAAAAGTATGAATTACCTTATATTTTACAGAGAAACAAAATGTATATTAAATGAATAGTTCACCTAAAAATGACTTTTTTTCACCATTTACTCAGCCTTATGTCATTCAAAACCTGCATGGCTTTTTTTTTCTTGATTAGGTTGAAGGAGGTTTTTTTGAAAAATGTTGGTAAGTAAAAAGTTTGGGTTAATTGGGAACCAAAACTGTTTGGTTACAAACATTAAAAAATCTTAACAAAATATCTTAATTTATGTTGCACAGAAAAAAAAAAAGAAAGAAAAAAAAAGAAAGTCAAACAGGTTTGAAAACACCTGAGGATGATGAGTTTTCATTTTGGGGGGAATTACCCTTAACTGAGACAATCCATGTGGGATTATTAACTTAACCATTACATGTATTTGGATTATATTTAATTGTGTATTGTGTTTTTCTTTTGTTCTGTTAATGTCTGCTGCATTCTTTCAGTGTCCTGTGTGTTACCACATACTGGTAAAAAAAATTGTATATCATGAATGCACTGTAAGTTGCTTCGGATAAAAGTGTCTGCTAAAATGCATAAATGTAAATGTACCCTGTCGGTATTTTGTGTATGTAAGGTAACACTCATGCTGTCTTAAGTTGCTAAAGAGGTCAGGATGAGGTTAATGATGAAAATAAGTCATTGTGTTATTTCTACACCATTTTTTTTTTTTTTTTTACTATCTATACATTTTACATTTTGCGGTTTACTGTAAATGAACTTTAAATTAGGGCTTTAATGATATGTTATGAGCAAGTTCTGGCAACCACATCTGCAAGTTACTATATAATTCTATTCTAAACCTCAAGTCTTATTTGATTGCTTGTGTATGTCCAACTGATAGGTGATAGTCTACGTTTACAGGTTGCACAACAACAGTGACTCAGTATAGATCAGCTGTGTGATTTCTGCCTCTGGGCTACAGCTGACTGTCCTCGACTGCCGTAGCGCGTTTCATTGACCAAGCACCGCTGAGCGAACCGTGGGCAGATGGCAATCACTGTCTGACATGACCTAGTTACAGTCCACAGCAGCACGATCCAATTAAACCCCTTCCCGCCCGCTGATCTGTGTACAGTTTGAAATAAAATCTTTCCGCTTCAAAGACTTAAGTTTCTTCGTCTTTACGGGCGCAAACAATTGGAATTTTAACGGTAAAACAAATAAACAAACAAACAACAACAAAAAAAAAAAAAAACGATCAGGGTACGAATTATGTGAATTTCTGGCTGTCAAGTTCTTCAAAGTAAGTCCTATGTGGAGACGCATATTTTGAGATGAGTTTTTCAAATTTGTTGACGTACTTGGAAAGGGCGTTAGTGGTGTACTGTTTCCATGGTTACCACCTCAGACAAACTCACCTGACGTTAGTGTTCGCCGGAATCTATTTGGAGACCGTTGTAAATATTATTTTAAATATACTTTTACGGTTGCAGAAACGTTCGAAAACACCGTTGACGGCGCATATACATATTGGTAAGTTATAGCCATAAACTGTATTAAAACAGGTTATAGCCTACAAAAATATGCAAAAATGGCACTCGTGCTCGCTTAAACTTGTTGGTCCAGATGGAGGTTAGTGATGACGCAATATTTCAAGGCATCGTTTACAGCCACAAACTAATAAGCTTTGAAATACACCTTATGAAACAACAGTCCTTACATAACATAACTGCCTGCAGAACTCCCACGCCATTTGGGAAAACTATGACATTAAAAAAAAAAAAAAAAAAAAAAAAAAAAAAAAAAGAAACATCTTCACTCTAACGTTAGTGGTATTTGTTATAACCCACTAAATCTGTAACCCAGGCTCCCCCCTTTATTTCCACACGAAGAGCTTGCCTCACTGAGACACGGCCTCCTTAATTCTCCGCCGATGACATTCTCTGGCCGCCGTTCAAACCGTTTTGAGAACGGAGAGAGCGAGCGCACACCCGCCGCGTTCCCCACCGCCGACTCTGGCGAATCCGGTCCGGCCACGCCCCTTCGCTCCTTTTAAGGTATGACGACAGCTAATGACGTAAAGCGTGAGGTGTGTGCGTTGGAAAATGAACATCAGTGAATGAAAAAAGCGCCCTGGAAGTCACTCATTGCCCACAGAAACGGTGCCGGTTATGTAACCCGATTGCATGTGTAAGGCAAGGAAGGCAAAAAACGCTCTCGGTGTGTGTCGTCGCTGGAGATTCCTAGCAACTTTTCTGTTGAAGTCGGGTTCTCATTGCTGCCTCTGATTAGGTGAGTACTGCCGGCTGTTGCTTGGTTTAGTTTGTGAAATTAGAGCACACAAGAAGAAGTGTGTCATTGTGTTAAAGGCGCCCATAACGGGTTTACATGGTGCTGTAGACGTTCTGGTCGTGCAGTTAAAGTTGCAACAGAGAGAACGTGAGTGTTTATGTCTTGTTTTTTATTAGTAGCGAGAAGTAAATTTGTTTTTCTTGAAATACATTCATGGTTTTTTCTCTGTGGTTTATTAATTTGTTTCTTAATTGTAAAGTACAGTATCTGTACTTGGTTCCTGTACTTCTTGTGAAGTGACATGTTCCAGGAATGTGATCTCTATGGAATGTGATATATGTCAGATGGTTGAACGGATTGTGTGAGTCTGCATATACATATTCATTCATTGGCCGAGTTGACGTCTCTCTGTATGTTTTTAATGGAGGTCAAGAGGAACAGCAGAGTAAAATCCAATCATACTCTGTTTTCTTTCACAGCCTCTTATGGACTGAAGTCACAGATGATGCTTTTAACGATGCCGATATGCCTGTTGAGAGTTTGAACGTAATAATAACCATCAGAATAAAAGCACTTTATGAAAAGATTGCAAGTTATGTAACGCATGACTTGAGAATCATGAGCCGGTGGCAGTGACGTCATGCCCTGGATTTCGTTGAGGGGAATAAAAAGTTTTCACTGCTGACGATGGGCTCGTTCAGACTTTTTTTTTTCACTCGTCACTCACTTATAATTTTCGCTCAAAAATGACTTTGATCTCGCTTATTGGCTCATCATAACTTTTCAAATCAGTAAGAGTGTTCTCCTCATGTAATGCTCAAACATATGTTTTTAGGCTGTTTTGTTTATAACTAGACGCTTTTTAACCCCCTACCATTCCTGTTGAAGCTAAACAGGAGTTGAGCCTGGTCAGTAACGGGATGGGGGAAACATACTTTAGGCTGCTGCTGCTGGAAGAAGTATTAGTGAGGCCAGCAGATGGTGCACACCCTGTGCTTTTTGTGGGTCCTAATTCCCCTATAAAGAAATGGTGACATTTCTGTAAAAAGAATGAGATGAAATGTGTAAATGAAGTCCTGATTCAATGTGGGCATACAGATTCCAAGAGGGATGTAAACCTGCTGACCAGACAGCTGCTGGTGTTGGCACCTTATGGCTGTTGCATGATCCACTTTGATGCTGCACACTGCTGGTGATTGCTCTGTAAAGTGCTTTGGCTGAGAAAAGTGATATATAAATGAACAGATCTGATGGAAAAAGTGGAAGGGGAAATGTGAGCACAGCACAGGTCAAATTCAAACTTGTTTGTCATTCTGCTCATTTGTAAAAGTATGTACCCATCTAGCCTAATAATCCAAGAGCTTTTTGAACAGAGCATTTAGAAACAGCTGACAGGATAAAACAAACATATAGTATATGATAAAACAAGCATGTAGTATATGATAAAACAAGCATGTAGTATATGATAACAAAAGCGTGTAGTATATGATAAAACAAGCATGTAGTATATGATAAAACAAGCATGTAGTATATGATAACAAAAGCGTGTAGTATATGATAAAACAAACATGTAGTATATGATAAAACACGCATGTAGTATATGCTTTAGGCAACGCTTATAACAAATTCAGATCTTTCTTGAACAAGAGCATCAGAACCATCAGATATCAAATTAGATTAAAACCTGTGCAGCTGGTTTCAAAACTCTGAACGTTCACCTGTTATTCTTTCCCTCAATGATGGTCCTCTTACATAATTGTTCCTTCTGTTTACTGTCAAGCCTACAAAGAGCATGAGATGCTATGTTTCATTTAAACTCTACATTGTTATAGCAGACTTTTTCAGAGTGTCTTTTTGTCACACACAAATTCTGATATCTTCTTTCAGTATATTGCCTATTTAAAGAGAGCAAAGTGAATCCTGATAACATGTGCATTTATTTTAGTGTTTCATGTGTATTTGATTTGTCTGTAGTGACTGTATTGGGGTGGGAGATTGAAAGGGAGAGATTGTGAATCAGCCTGTGTCATGGTTAATTAAGTTGGCAATTAATTAGCCATGTTAGTAACGCGCTGATTATCACCCAGTGGTCACTTAATGTAATGAAGCAATATGCTGTTTTGTAACTGTGCTGTGACGGATATTGAATCAGAAACGTGTTAAGATGTTTGCTAGTAAATTTAGTGTTGGTCAAGAAAAGAATAGTTGTTTGCAGTCAGTCACATGCTGTCCAAACCATGCAAATGGACATTTGGCAGAACCCTGGTTGTGTCTGAAATGGCCCAATACCCTTATATAGTACACTGCTTTAGGGGACAACCATTTGTAGTGTGTCCGAAACCATAGTGGACATTCAATCCCATAATGCACCTCAAAAAATAGTGCACAGTTGATGTACACTTTACGGCTAGGTGCTACAAAAATACTCATACGCTGTGTGCATCGTGCCGAATGAATTCCGTATTTCGTTCACAGCATTTCCAACGCAGTCAGTATCCCAATTTGCTCACCTGTTTTTTTGTTTACTTATGGACTATGTAAGCAGATTAATGTAGAGAACAGTGAGGACCATCTTATTTTATTTCAAAACATCTAGTTGTTCGTACTTTCCTGGCTCTTGATTGGCTCTTCCTGAGGTTGCCAGTCATTGATTATCTCAACGTTACCTCATCAGAATAATGCAGATGTATTTTTGAAGGATTTAGTGTTTTGTATAGCTCTTTTTATCTGTTTCATGTTGTATGAATAGCTCAGTCAGTTATTCTCTTACTTCAGTCCTGTATATCTGTTGCGCTGTGTGGGCAGATGGATGTGCCCTGTTCTGCTTTAAATGTTAAATTGTTCTGCACAAAGGCTCTCATTAGTAGAAAATCTCATACAGTGACTCAAAAAAAAAAAAAATAAAAACAACTCAGTGGAAACTTGGGGTTGTGGGTGGTGAGGGCATATGACAGGTACACCCCCTCTGGTGTGAGTGTGTGTGTGTGTTAGGTAACAGATGACACAGTAGCCACTGCTGGGCTGTTACGGAGCTATCACACTGGGGAAACTGGGTTACTGGGGCATGGCCTGTAAGCTTCGCCCTAGCACGCAGGCAAGCATGTCATTGTGACTCGGCAGGCAGAAATGGCAGTGAGCTGCTACTGCGCCTGGGTGTGTTAAAAAAAAGCGCCAGCCATATAAGAGCTCTCAGAGCAGTGGTGAATGTTCAAATTCTGTCTCAGATCTACAGCCATGTGAATAGAGCATGAAGCTAAAAAAAAACTGAGAAGACAGATAAAAATGAAAGAAACTCAGCAAATATTGACAGAGAATGGGTACAATGAAGGGGAGAGAGAAAGTGAAGAAGAAAAAACATTAAAGAAACCACCTTAATGCCTGACACCATTAATTAAGCAGCATTTAAAGCATAAATTGAGATTTATACATCATCAAATGAAGTCCTTAGCAAAAATTAAAGTTATACTCCACCCCAAAATGTCATTTTTGTCATTAATCACTTACCCCCATGTCGTTCCAAACCCGTAAAAGCTTTGTTCGTCTTCGGAACACAATTTAAGATATTTTGTATGAAAACCGTGAGGCTTGTGACTGTCCCATTAACTGCCAAGTAAATTACACTGTCAAGGCGCAGAAAAGTATGAAAGACATCGTCAGAATAGTCCATCTGCCATCAGTGGTTCAATTTAAATTTTATAAAGCGGCGAGAATACTTTTTGTATGTGAAGAAAACAAAAATAATGACTTTATACAACAATCTCCTCTGTGTCTCTCCACATCACCGTAGCGCCATTTTGGAGAATATCCACTGAGCGCAAGCAGCATGTGCTCTTCTGTGTCAGCCGTGACACAAGAATAAATTTTCTACATGTATTTACGCTTTGATTTGAATGAAAACTGCGCATCCATGCAGCGTGGCTGACACAGAATAGAGTACACCGTTTGCGTACAGTGGATATTCTCCAAAATGGCCTCCCCGTTTTCATCCAAAATATCTTAATATCTGAAGACGAATGAAGCTTTTACAGGTTGGAATGACATGGGGGTAAATGATTGACAAAATTTTCATTTTGGGGTGGAGTATCCCTTTAAGTTTTGATATATTATGGTGGGAAATTTACTAAATATCTTCATGGAACATGATCTTTACTTAATATCCTAATGATTTTTGGCATAAAAGAAAAATCGATAATTTTGACCCAATTTTGATAATTTTATACCCATACAAATATACCCCAGTGACTTAAGACTGGTTTTGTGGTCCAGGGTCACAAATATGAAATGCTGATTTTTTTTTTTTTAATAGTGTCAGGCATACAAAATCCCAGACCAGTCACATTTTCACTGTCTGCAAACTTTGGATGTGACTGACTTATTCCTACTTCTGGGTTTCCCAGACTAGTGTTTGTGAACCCCTGGGGGCTTTGGAGTTGATGAAAAGCTACTAATTTAAAAAAAAAATTAAAATTGAAAATAAATAATACTTTTAAAGAAAAACAATCCAAATAGAACACTTACTAAAAAAATATATTTACTTGCATGTCATGTGGCCAAGTAACTGAGATCATGGTTTAATGTATGAAATATTATTAATTAAAATCTCAGGAAGTATTTAAAGACATCTTGAACAGTGTGTATCACTTTGAATAAAAACATCATGCCAAGTGTATGTAAATTTAAATGACAACGTTCTCAATTTGCCCCCTAGTGGCAGTTGTGACGAACTTTCAATTTGTGAAGCCTCTCAGTCTCTGCACGAGGCGGCTTTATAGTTAGACTGTAAACCTATAAAACTGTACTCTGAAAAACACATTGTTAAAGTTATTTTGTCATGCCTAGATGACTTGATGTTTCTCAAAGATGTCAAGAAATCTTTCTAATGCAGTGAAGGTCTTTGATCTGAGGTGACAGACTATACCAAGAGTCAAAGGTCAGACTGTTGGTACTGACATAAATAAAACCACTGTCTTGAACATTATATGTTGTTGTTGTAATTAAAAATGTATTTCTATAATTGTTGTTGTTATAGGTTTTTTTTTACTAATAGCAGTAAAGTAGTAATAGCAATAGTAATAGCAGTAAAAAAAAAAAAAGTACATATAGCATACAGTATAGCAATAGATTTAAACTATTATAGTTGCCCACCCTCATGCCCACTGTCTCTCCTTTCCCTGAGGTCACTCAGGTGATTTTATAAGTTTGGCAGATGAATGCAGTGTGAATGATTTCTTCTCAAAGTTGTGAAACACAGTTTGAGGGCAGCACTGTTCTTTTTGGATGTGTTTTTTTTTTTTTTTTTTTTTTTTTTTTTGGAAGGATTTTACTACAGTTTTCTCAAAGCTTCTTACTGGTGACCACAACACAGTTAAACACTGGACGCTTCTTTTATCTGCCTCTTTCATTTCTTTTATTGCATACTGCTATATTTTACTCTATTATTCCTGAAATCTCATGTGCCTTTTCCTCATTGTTACTTTTTTCTTAGTCGTTTCTTCAGTGCGCTGTCCTTTCTTTGACTCTGATCAATTAGAGTCAGGCTAATCGATTCCTACATTCATGTTTAAATTAGATACACTTTGAGGCATTACTTACACTTCCTGTCTTTCCTTGATCTTGCTCTTTTACATTCTCTCTTAATCACTCTCCCCCATTAGTAGATGCTAACCTTTGTCAAGAGGCATACACAAGACCCCGAGCAGGCCCAGATAAAAGATACAGACTTTTTCACATTTTTGTACCATTCTGAAAGAAATATCTGCTGAATACTGCAGAATTAAACATAGATTATTGTCAGCAAATTTAACTGCATATTACAATAGAATATGCAGGAGATGGAGTGTGTGTAGAACTTTGTGGTGAGGCAGACTATACACACATCATCTTCCCCATATGAGCAAATTTTCTGATTTCTTACAATGTTAACACAGTAAAATAATAAAGTAAACTCAGTAATTTAACAAAAACTACATGTATAGTAAAGTAATAAACAAAGCTGCTCTTCCTGATAAGCCTCAGTTCTTATCTGCCTGTTCTCATATAGTTTACCCACTCAAGCATATTAACATCACAAACAGACTGCAAACAAAACAAAAATCAACAATTAGCAGAAAGACCATGTGATTTCTGATTTTATATGAAGCTGCCTAAAACTTGGCAGTGTGGTGTCTTTAGATATATGATTTTTTAAAAAATTTTTATGACAAAATATATACTTCAATTCTACATTTTTGTAAACATTACCACCAGGCCACAAACTTTCACCTTGTGTGTCCTTATCCATATATTTTGGAAAAGACTGTGCATGTTTATGTCTACGTCTGACTAATGAATAACCAGTGAATATCTAAAACTAACATGACTTTTTATTTAATGTCAGATATTTACACACACACACACACACACACACACACACACACACACACATAATCATCTGTTAGTTGGATTTTTCCTTGTAGTTTGCCATGAAGCTTCTGTAAACAGCCGTTTCAGGGCTTACTTACAGCTAAATGATGCAAAGTCTGATTGAGAGGTTGATAAGAAATTATGAATTAAATGTACAGTGGCTAGTGATTTATATTTGTGATGCATGTTTTGAGGATTGTTTGATGAACAAAACATTCATAAGAACAGCATTTAGTTGAAAAATAAATCTTTTGTAACCTTATAAATTTACCCTTAGTCTAAAACTCTTCGAATTTAGCTATTGCCATAGAGATTATCTCCTCTCTTGGTGTAATAAATGAGATACAAAGGTTAAAAGCTGGTACTGAATGCCTACAACCACCCCCAGTCATGATTATAAATTCTCTGATGAGAAGAAAGCTCATTGATTAAGCACTCTGCTGCAAGGCCAGAATCATGCTAAGAATATCTCCGTTGTGCCTCATTAGGTTCGGTATGCTTTGTTTTTTGCAGTGATCATATCAAAGTGTCAGCCCAGAGCAGGATGTGTCACGGATTTGGGATTAGGTCACTGCTACCACCATCAGCCATGTTTGCATTACTCACTGTCACTGACTCTTGGTCATGCTTGTTTTTATTATAAATATATATTCATGATAACATTAGGTCACATATAGGTAGCATTCTGTAAAAATACATGTTTATTTATCTAGACGTGCTTACTTGTGTATTGTTTAACTTTTATCAGAATTCAGCACTGAAATCACTGCCTGAAATAGGCGACTCATTATAAACGAATGACTTCATGTCACTTTACTGTGTTTGAAAGTTATATTTGTGTATGTAGAGTTTGTAGCTCTGCCCAGTGTCGGCGTCACAGGGAAAAGGGGGACAGGTGAAGCACTCAATGGAAATTCATCGTGATTATCATGTGAGCATTGCATCCAGCAAATGTATTTAGCCATGAACTGCATGTGCCAGAGAACTCTCTGGAAAGACATTCAAGGTTTAAAATGATTCATGGGCCATTTGTAAAAGTCATGCAGGTTTTTAAGCAAACTATAGTCTATAAACAGTTCAAAATGTGCTTTCTGCAGCATGCTAAAATTAAAGAGGTTGTATATGCATTGTAATGCAGTTACACAGAAATGGTTGGAATATTTTTACTTGGCCTGAAGCTGTAGAATTTGCATACATCATTTCTACATACAGTAACATGAAATATTGATGTCAGTGATGCAAGATGTACAGTAATACTGAAATAACAAAGACAATTTCAGTCTGTTCCTGGCACAAGGCTGTTATACGGCTTTAGAGAGGAGCTGAGATATAGTGAACAAGTCAAAAATAGACTACAATAGCTGTTTTCTGCTTGCAGAAAGTACATTTTAAATTTGTACTTATTCCTGTAATGGCAAAGCTGAATTTTCAGCAGCCATTACATCAGAAATCCTTTCAGAAATCATTCTAATATTGCTGATTTGATAATTAAGTAACATTTTGGTGGAAATCATTATATGCTCTCAGGGTATTCTCTGATTAATATAAGATTCAATAGAGCAGCATTCATTTGAAATAGAAAATTTTTAAAACATTATAAATGTCTTTACTGTTACTTTTGACCAATTTAATTGCTGAATAAAAGTATTAATTAAATAATCTTTTGAATGGGAGAATCTGGTTCTTTTTCTTTCATTCTGCTTAAAATCTCTTTTTATGTTTAATAGTGAAAAACATGTCAGATGGGTTTGAGGGGAGTAAATGATGACCTCAAACAAACCTGACATAGGTGCCCAGTCAGAGCACTTGTGAACGGCTGTAGATGGTGTTAGGGCAGATAAGTCTCTCTGAGTACAGATTTAATGGCCGTAGAAGGTCTCGCAGGGCAGGGGCAGCTGTATTGTGGTGGCTTTATGATTACGTTAAGCAAGTGGAAGTATGCTGCACATGACTGTAGAGAGAATGTCTGGTATCCATGTCGCTCTCTGTAACCTTCTAATGGTGACATACGCAATGTTCAGCACACGATTATATAACCGCTTGTACAGACGTCACTCTCTGCTCAAATGCCTCTCTCCCCCCATCCCTCCTCCTCTCTCCTTTAAGTGCTCTCTTTCTGTTTTTTTCCCCTCTAGGTCTCTTTCTCATCCCACTCCACTTTCCCCCAGCCAAGCTGACTAAAAATTAGTTTTTTTTTTTTTTTTTTTTTTTTTTTTTTTCACGGTTATAGATATGGGTGGATGTTTTCATGAAAACTAAAAAAAAAACTTTAATAGAATTATAAGTGGAAAAATGTAATCATAAATGCATGACCCTTTTAAACAGACTGATCTCCAGCTATGATTAAGTGTTGTCTGATTACACTTGCTAAAGCACTACAGTTGACTGAAAATGTAGCTATATGTGTGAGTGTGTACATGCACAGATGAGTGTTTCAGGTTAAGATTTCTTTTAATCCGTGAATATTCATCTCTTAGGCATGATTGGGGTCTTCTTTCTGTGTAAGCATGAGTGGTTATTTATCTAGGTTTCTAGGTTAGTCCTATTCTTACCACTGCTTAGAACACCAGAGTCTGTTCAGGTTAAAACTATTCCTGTCCAGGATTAATTCCATTACAGTTCATCTGTTTGGCGGTTGTTGGTTGTGTAGGGGTTGAGGATTTGGGCTTTTTTTTTTTTTTGTATGTTCACTTTTATGGCTGACTCATGACAATTCTGCACCATCACCAATGTGTCCTTAAGCAAAACATGGAAGATTATAGTTTTGTAATGCATCTGTTCTCATTTGCATTAAATTAATTTCATGCAGTGCTGTAGATTCATTCAAAATCAGTTAAAACGTGCCATATATTTAGGGCAGTTATTTTGCAAAATAAAACCAGACAGAGAGATCGCAGGCAGCCGAAGGTGGATCTCAGGAGGCGGGTCATATTTCCAAAAACCATTTCAGGGATCACTCTTAAGCCATTGTCTCGGTCTTGGAAAATCAAATCAAGCAAACCAGAAGGAGAGACAGATATTCTGAGCATGTATTTGCGGCTTTCAGCTTGTGAGATTGGAGATCAATAAACCATAAAAATAAAAAAAGAAAACATTTGAGATGCCACAGAAAACAGTAGTTTTTGATGCCGATGTAGTTCAAAGGATTAAAGCTGTCCTGTAAGGGAGGGTGGCATACAAGAAGCCATTACACAAACAGCACCATGTGAAAGCATGCCTGGAGTTACCAAAAAGCAAAATCTTATTTCGTGACCTAGATGCAGTATGAGAAAAGATTTTGTGGTCAGATGAGACCACGTCTTTCAAAGAACCATTTTCTCATGTATTTGATGTAAACTGATATGCTGTCATATGATGTTTACCCAACCTACAGTAAAGGATAGTATAGAATAGTGGCTGGTAAAGTTGGCATCTGCAAGAAGAACAGGTGGTGCAAAATACATGGAAGTACAGGTGAACCTTTTGGCTGCAAAACTGAGCTCTGAAGGAAGTTTCAGTTGTGGTTTGAAAAGTGTCATCCACCCTGTACACATATAGCTGTACAGGATGTTTGTCTGCTGGAAATATATATATTTTTTCCCCCAGCAGAATTTTGGCTGGCTTACCATGTAATAATAATAAACAATGCTTTTTTAGCAATATTTTTTGTACTTTTCATTGAAAATGAACTATTCTTTACATATTGTTTTTCTTTACAAACAGAACATTTGAAACTTTAAAAAGATGCCAACTGCTGCAAAACATGGCTGACTTTTTGGTTTTTCTTACTGGTGCTTTAAAAAATCCATCAAAAGACCATTTTGCTCATTTTTATATTAATCTTGGCGTCATTTACACAGAACATTTTTTAAACAGAATTTACGAAATTTACATTAAAAATTATGTAGAATAAAACAGGTAAAAAATGAATTGAAAGGATTCATTTGAATTGATGATTTTTTTTTTAAGCGATAATATAAAAATTTTAAAAGAATGTCAGAAAACGTCAAATAATCAAAATGATGAACTATTTAAAGAATGTTAATTGGTACACAATAGAGATCAAAATGAAGTAACACTCATTTTCCAGTAGTATTTCATGTTAGTGTGTAGCTTTTATCTGAGCTGGGTGTGCATGCAGTGATGCATTATGGGATATCCGACAGTTTGTTCTCCCAATCTGTGTACAGCCAGCTTGGGTGTGGCTCCAGTGATAGAGATTCAGGTCTGGACTTTGGTTTTGTGGTTTGTAGGGCTGACTATTAGCTAATATTAGCTGACATATATTAGTTTTTCCAGTATATCGTTATCCAGGATTTCTGTTTCCGAGCAGCCCTATGCAAATGTCTGGATGCACAAAAGTTGAGAGGGGGAATTTATGTTTGTGGCTGTTATTTTCTGTTTAATATTGCACTGTCCAGCTCATAACCAATGATGCCATCTAAGCTCATGAGTCATGACTCACTTTGACTGTATTGTCTTGTTTATTTTCCTGTTTGCTAAAAGTCCAGGAAGAGCCGTAGGCCCTTTGTGTCAGCTTACAGATATTCCAGAAATTAAACGAAAAAACAAACATCACTTCGGCTATACTGATGTGGAATCAGTGATGTCATGCTGATGTCATAGATAATGTTCTCAATACAAGTCTTTGTTGCTGTTATGCAAAACGTTAATTATCCAAGAGCCTTCAGTATGTGTGTGTGTGATGTTAGAGTTTGCTTGTAACTGTGCCAGCATAAATAATCAGTATTTCGGCTCTTGTTGCTGTTACAATCTTTCTCTCTGTGTTGATCGCTCAGTTTGCCTCTCTCACTGTCTCCCCCTCTTTCTCTTTGCGTTTTTACAGGACTGTGGGGATTGTTTGAGTGGTTAATATTAATGAAATCTAATGAAAGTTTTGAATATACAAGTAAATTATTTATGCTATGTTGGTGCTCACAGGAGAGATTGATGGTTCTTAAATTATAGACTAATGAGAGGAAACCACAACAGCCATTACACTAAAAACATCGGAGCATTAGCCAAAAGGCCTTTTAAATATAAAATATAAGTTTGATAAATGAATGCAGCCTGTATCATCAAATATTAAGATGGTTTGGTAGGTTATAAAATGGACGATTCGAAAGAGCAGTGCTTGTTGTCTTGGATGCAGAACAGGTTGAAAGATGTATTTATTATAAAAGTCAAACTGCAAAACTGAAGCTGCATTGACTGCCTGAACTGTAGCTGCAAGTGTCTGTCTTACCGACGCTGAATTGCATCTTGGGACAAGTATAGCTCTGAAGTGGCCCTAGACTAGAGTCAATCTAATCAGGTTACGTTTCAATGTGTCCCTCTGGCGAACTTACATAATGTGTTAAAATATCATGTTCTCTGGGTGTGTGTGTTTGTATAGGATGGAATACACTACAAAATTTTTGCCCTGATTTACAGTTGATGCTGGTTGCCGCAAGTCAGAGCCAGTCTGCAGATTTGAGATGAACGAGTTTTAATAGAAAATCGCGTAGTATGATGATCACATACTCCGATTTTTTTAGCTTTAGACTCTGATTCCATCCAGTCGGAAGTAATCAAAGGTTTGATATTTAGAGCCGATTTAGAACACGTATTGATTTAATTTTAAACTTTGCTGCTACCAACAAAGCACACGTTTCTGTGTAAGTTTGTTGTGTTCTGAACAACCTAAAAGTTTGGTTGTGTGTGATCCTCAATTGTTTATGGTTCATTCACATGGGGCATCGGCGTTCATGCTTCTCGTTTACTTTGGTGACATCATGCATTGAGTCATTGGAGTTGCTTGTGGCAGAAGTTAAAATTTTTTCAACTTTTCAGGTTTCAACGCAGGCATCTGCCAATCGGATCACCTTTAGATAAGCCAATCAGATCTGCATGTAACCTAGCGCAGAAGTTAACAATCATGTTCATGTAACACTGGAAAAATATTGTGATTGGGTGTTGTCATGATGATTGTCACATCAGCACCAAGTTTTAGATATGCCCTCTGTCAAGCGTCGACACTTGTACCCCATGTGAATGCACCGTTAGTGTATGATAGCCAGTTTCTCCTCTGTTTACAAAGTTGGTAAGTGTATGGTAAATCATTTTAAATGTCATGTAGTGTGTCCACATTGGGGTCCAAAAGTCCATGTTAAAAATATTCCTTTATATTCACTCTGTACATTGAGCCCTGTTTTTATAGATTTCATGGAGTGCACAGTCACTCTATTTGCTTGAAACTGCTTTTGGAAATAAATGTTTCAGTACGTGTATATGCATGTATACATTTTAAACTTGCATTACATAAATATGTATTTTAAATCATTTTCATTATGCTGAAAAACAAATATGATTATGCTGTAAATAAAGATTTTTTTTAGGTTCATTAGACTTTGTTCTGGTCAAGCTCAGGCACTTTATTAATTATAAATGGGTAATTTAACAATGGCAAGAAAGGATGTAAATAAAGAGATGGAGCCATTGTTCATTGAGGGATTGAGAGTTTATATTTTTAATATTATTTAAACAAGACATGGAAAAAAATATAGTGCAGGGCCTCTTAAGGCTTCCATACTAAAATACTTAATGTAAAAAGTGAATTTTGCACTTACAAAAACATGCTGGTTTTGCCCCAGAATGAAAATAGACTTCACAGCAGACAATCAGCCTCTTACCAAAGCCACCCTCCCATTTTCTCTCTCTCTCTCTCTGTCTCTGATGTTGCCTGTATAATTAAGTGATCACTGTTCTGTTTGATATAAAGTAGCTCACTGTTAAATTAAAAACAGACCATTTTAATTATAGTCTCTCTTCCCTTAATTAGTTTGTGTTTTTCCCCTCTAACTCTGTATAATAGACCCCTCACTCTCTCTTTTTCTTTCTGTCTCTCTTTATTCTCTTTTCTGCACAAACACATAAAGGGAGAGGTGGAGCATTGCATCCTTTTGATGACTCTTGACAGTAAAGTGAGAAAGCCTTTTACTTGATCTAATATGTGATGATTAGCTTTTTCATTTAGCTGGGTCAGACCACATTAAGATAATTACAATTATAAAAGAACAATGTGGGTTTACTACAGCAGCATAGGACACACACACATATGTGAATAATTGCAACACACACCGTCACACAAGCATAAAAGACCGGAGCACAGAACAGCCATATGTTATGATGACAGTGCTCAGGAATAAATAGAAAGATGAATGGATAGACTGAACGATGGCGCTTTTGACGTGTGAATAGATAGAGGAAGAGAGATCAGCAATTATCTCAGCTCAGAGAGTAAGATGACCTCCTGTGAAATGATCATAGAGTTTAGAGGTATATTTCTGGCTGTGGGGTTTTAAACATCTACAAGTCTTTCATGTCCTCTGAGATTTAAGCAAACTGCTGCTTTACTCCAGCTGACCTACATAATCTTGTGTAAGGCTCAACAAAAGAAGCTGAAAGGTTAAACTCACTCACTGAATTGAACATGAATCAAGCATTTTTGAAATTTTCTGCATGTTATGAATTGCATAGACTTACAATGATTGCCTTAAAAGCAATATGTGAAATGTTCCATCCCTCTGTTAAATGACTTGAGACTAAATCATTTTGTGTGTGTAAATATAATAATTTTTTTTTTTTCACAACACTTCTTTTTGGTCTTCGAATCTGATGGCTGAGGGGACTTTCCACTCATGATATATTCATCCAACATCACACAGGAACCTTTTCACCGTTTGTATCACTCTGCTTGCATTTATCGCAGCAAGTGTCGTGGCAGATGCCTAAATCCACTATAATTTTATTATACTGTTTTTGTGTCAGAATATAGGCTAGTTTTAAAAGTTTGTGCAAGAATTTAGTTGTTTAGACTTCAAATATGCAGTGTGATAATGAAGATAATGCTTTTACATTTTCAGAGACATTCTCGGAACCCGCTGAGAGCAGCCTTACCTCGGCCAGATCTTCTGGAATTTGCCGGTGGCTCTGATGTCTCTATAGTGGTTGAACATTAAATAATCTAATGGGCAGTCATTGTTCTCATGTCAAATAACATGGAGGGGAAGTCGTGGCCTAATGGTTAGAGATTTTGACTCCTAACCCTAAGGTTGTGGGTTCGAGTCTCGGGCCAGCAATACCACGACTGAGGTGCCCTTGAGCAAGGCACCGATCCCCAAAACTGCTCCCCGGGCGCCGCAGCATAAATGGCTGCCCACTGCTCCGGGTGTGTGTTCACTGCTGTGTGTGTGCACTTTGGATGGGTTAAATGCAGAGCATGATTTCTAAATATGGGACACCATACTTGGCTATATGTCACTTTCACTTTCATGTTATTTTATATAACTTTAATGATGTATATCAGAGCACTACCTTTGTACTTTTGACTGAATTGCCTAGTAACGTTTATGATGCTTGTTTGTTTTTTTTTGTTTTTCAATATTACCTATTATTTAGTATCAGATACAGGTAATCACACTGGCTCAGTCCATCTCTCTCTCTCAATATTCTACATAACACAGTTAGCTTTTACAGTAATACAATAAGCTTTTAATTAAACATTTTTATATACAAATATGAAAAAACAGTACATATAAATGCACGTACACACAAATTCAAAATTGGTTTTAAGACCAAGACCTGTTTGGTGTGTTCCTCTCGTCGGGCTCACGTCGGCGGCAGTTTGCCCAATTTAACATGTTGAATTGGTGTCGGGGCCATCGGATATTTATTTATTAATTTTTTTTTAAATAGAAAGATGGCTGGATAGACTGAACAATGGTGCTTTTGATGTGTGAATAGACAGAGGAAGAGCGAGCAGCAATTATCTCTGCTCAACTACCTCAATTCTCGCCATAGCATGAATACGTGGTCTATATAAATAAAGAAACTGAAAGCTCCCAAGAACTAGTGATTTTGATCAACTTTGTGTGTGAGAGAGAGATATAAAGATCAACAGAAACTGATTTACAGATATACACAGTAAAAGTATGAAAGATGAGAGAATGTCAGTATTTCTAATTTTTTTATTTTTTATTTTTTGGCATTTTTACCTTTTTATTAGGATAGGACAGATCAGAACTGACAGGGAGTGAAGTGGGAGAGAGAGGGGCAAGATTGGGAAAGGTCCTCGATTGGGATTCAAACATGGGATGCCCGTAGCGCTACAGAACTATATGTTGGTACACTGCCCACAAGGCTATCGGTGTTGACAGAATGTCAGTATTTCTGATGTTTGTCTTGACATATGAGTTAGGAAGTGATCTGTGGTATCAGGAAGCAGTGGTTTGTAATAGGTTATTAATTAACTGCTGAAATGAATCTGACTGTAATTTGTGTCAGTGCTAGACTAGTAAACAAACCACTGTCGGACAAAAAATAGATCTGACCTCAAATTTGGATGATTACCTGTTGCTTAATATAAACTATCAACACTTAAAATTGCAGATCAAATCATAAGCAGAAGGAACAATTGCATATTTGTGTACTGTATAGTGTGTCTGAAGAGAGGTGTTTGCTATAAAGGGAGAATATGATGACTAGATTGAATTCCTTGTGAACAAATCACTTGACCTTTTATTGGTTTGCCACAGAAACATGTAGGTTGTTGTTCTCACACATACACACACACACACACCCTTGACACATATCTGCTGTGTGATTCTAATGAGGAAGTTCTTATTGTTATTATTTCCTGAACTTCTGAATGTTGTTTGCTCATAAAAGTCCCCTATACTGACACAGGAGAATCAATTATTCTGCTGGTCCACTAATACTCTCAGAAACTCTGCTACAAATCATTAAATTCTCTCTCTCTCTCTCCCTTTCTTTCTCTTTCTCATTTCCTCCCTCGCGCTTGTGCTGGTGTTCCACTGACCCATATTCCTCTGGTAGTTCTTTAAAGCTACAGAGCCACAGTCAGCTTTCAGACCAAAGCAGCACCAACATCAAAAAACCATAAAGCAAAACACAAAAGAAATTAGAGAAGAAAGAAAGAAAGAAAGAAAAAGAAAGAGTTTTTTTTTTTTTATCTTATTATAAACCCAGTGACTCATGGCATGATGAATCTAAAACTCCCTCCATTAACAATTGTCATCAGACTTTAATTAGACTCCATTCCTTTTGATTTTATAATAATTAGCAAAGTTTTGAAGCTACTTTTGCAAGCACACCATGGCAACTAAAACTATTAAAGTATTGAGAATAATGCACAGCAATTACATCTATTTGGTGAGTACAGTAAACATGCACGGAGCCGGTAAAGCCACGCAGCTGATGTGTTTCAGAGGTTTAGCTGCTCTTCTGCCCAGCGGCTATTTGGACAGAGAGTCTGATGGAGGATTCTGTGTTTGCCATGGCAACCAATACGGTGTCCTGATACAGGCTTTCCAGCATCACACATTATTTCTGCTTTAGCTGATTAAAAAGATGTTCTGTAAATGTATTCGTTTTTTTGTTGACGGCATGTTTTATCCTTTAAACAATAGTTTTAATGCTTTAAGTGTACATGTATTTATTTGATTAATTTAGTGCAAAATTCTGCAATTTTACTTTATTATAAACATCAGTAAACTGTGTCATAAAGCATTGTTATTTCAGCTCCTGACACTGCTGCAACAAACCCAGTTTCACCTTTTGCTGCATCAGTGGAATATGTGAGAAAACTACCTCCAAAATAGAGCAGGATGTTCACGTGTGCCTTCAAAGGCAGCTCTGGGCTCAGCTTCTTGTAAATTTGAGCATCAACACATACATATATTAATCCTGGACATATTGCAGTAACTTCCAACAACAGCCATGGTCACTGTTGAATTGTCACATTGATTTATTTCATAGACATTTTGCATTGTGCTGTACACGTCTGTTCTACTTTTTCCCTGACTAATTGCTCTTTTGTGATTCTGTTTTTTTTTTTTTTATCAATCTGACAGAATCGCTTTTTTCACACAAAGTTCTCTGACTATATCTTTCCAGTCATGTTTAATAAGAATTGTCTGTTTCATCTCAAAATACTCTAAACTTTCAACACTCTTCATGGTCTTGTAAAGCAACCTTGAATTTTTGGAAAGACACTCTACAAATTAATCAAAGTTAATATTTATAGTACAATTTATTAATTAACTTTATTTTATTAACTCACACAGCACAAAGAGTTGTATCATCTTGCCAGAAATTGTTTCAGTAGGCTAACACTTTAGTATAGGGACCAGTTCTCAATACTAACTAGTTGCTTATCAGCATGCCTACTAATAACATATTGGCTTTTTATTAGTAGCCTACTTATAAAAGCACATATTCTGCATGAACATATTCTACATCCCTAATCATAACCAATACCTAAACTTAACACCTACCTTACTAACTAGTCAGCAAATTAGGAGTTGCAAAAGTCGCAGTTAATGGTTTGTTAATAAAGAGAATGGAACCTTAAAATAAAGTGTGACCATTGTTTCATTAATTTATTTTAAAGCAGCTATGTTGAGGCAAACGTGCATTTGAGAAAGGTGACCGTCAGCTCCACGAAGAGACACGGGCTGACAGCAGCACGACATTCATCAAAGCAAGAGCCAAAATAGCTGATCTTGTATGAAAATTATTTTTTATTTTTTTTTAAATGATTGCTGTCGAGCGTCTGACGTGTGTCTTTTCTCTGGCGCGTGTGTGCGAGGCTGCGGGCGGATAGTGCTGTCGTTGGTTGAGTACTGAGCTCCAGTCTGACCTACTTTCGTACTTCGCTTCAGCTCAGCGCTGTTTACAGGCGCTCGTCAGCGTACGATGTGGATCCGGTAACGAAAACACGTCGCCTAAACGCCGAGTCGCGTGCGCTCCCGTACCGCTTTTTATCCTGGGAATCTTCAGTTAGTGTGCTTTGAACATATTTTGTACCGTGTCCGACTTCAGAGTGGCTCTTTCGTGGGTTGTTTATGAGCTCACTCGTGGATTCAGTATGAGAGGCGCGGACGAGGGCAAAAGTGAAGTGTGGATCGGTAACGTTAGTCCTTAACGCAGGGTAAGATCTTCCATACATTATATATTGTAATGCCAGCAAGAACGTATAATACAATATAAGTATTCGGAGCTGTCTTTAACACATTTAAAGATCGCTCGTTTCCATTGGATTCTTCGCTTTTTGTGGAAACTAAGTGGAAATCTTAAGTTGTGGAGTTGTGAATATTAAGATATTGACGTGTGAGGGTCGCGTGGAAGAGGTTTGACGCGAGAATCGCCGGGTTCTGTGATGTTACCGCGCGCTTTCCTGCACCTTAATCTTTTTATCCCGTGCGCGATGGGTTGTATGACCGCGCAACCAAACACATTCAGTCCGGTTTTGGACAATGCAGTTATGGTAATGAAAGCTTATCAATATTTTGTCTGTGGCTTTTTCTTGTTTCGACTGTCTTGGTTTCGGATTGATCTGAAATCTTGGAATGCGGTCAAAATCGGTCACTGTACAGTGCGCTGAATCCAGTATCTCCAGCAGCATGACGCCTGCCTGCTTGGAATATATTTCACTTAATGTCGGGCTATTGCGACTTGAAAAATGACTTTTGCACTTGTGTGAGGAATTCATACGAGCTCCTGTCTGACTTAATTACACGGTACAGATGTTTTCATCCTCAGCATAGTTTCCATCAACTTGTCACTTTAATTTCTATCTTAATCAGTTTCTTCATTTAAAGTGGTTGAAAATGTGCATACAGTAGACTTACCTCAGGGCAGCTATTAAACATTTAAGAAAATAGCTGAGTGGTTTGATTTTTGTTTTAGGATAACTTATTAGTTCCGTGGCCTTGGTCTCCTTCTGCTGTTTGGGCTGGAAGTGTGTGTTTGGGTTCTGTTTGTTGTGGTTCAGGAAATAATTTGGACTTTGCAAGTAATTATTTAAGGGCAGCAGACGCGTAACGTGCCCATGGACTTTTTAAAGTTAAATTTAGACTAATGTATAAAGCAGTTACGAATTAATTCGCCTAACGTACATGTTTTAGTCAAATCTACTCTAGCAAACAGAAGTCGCGTTTTGTTTGAGGAAGCAACCATGGCAACAGAACGCCGCTTTCCAATTGCGAACATTAATGAACAAAGTTATGACGAAAAGATTATTTAGCACTTCATTACAAGTGTACATACCACATTGTTAATGTACTTTATTATGGATGCATCTTTTTAGCTTCATATTAATTATGTATACAATATTTAGAATAGTTATAAAAGACTAAAGATTTGAAACAAAATGCTGCTTAAATTGATTTTTTTAATGAAATGTATTCATTTAGCAATATCTGCGGCTTACAAATGAGGAATATCCCAAGCTCTTTATTATAAGAACCAACATTATCAGTATGCCAGTTGTGATGTGCAAGAGCAGAAATTAATTTTAGGATGTGGTGTCTTTGCTTTTGGTTGTGGATTAGTTAAAGGAATATAATCACCCAAAAATGAAAATAGTTTCATAATTTAATTACCCTCATTTCGTTCCAAACCTGTATGCCTTTCTTTCTTCTGTGGAACATAAAACAATGACTTCCATTCTGTGGAAGAAAAAAAAATTAAATGAGATGATGCTGTGTAAATCATGACAGGATTTTCCTTTTTGGGTGAACTATCAGTCCCTTTAAGTGATGGTTGTGGGTTAAGTAGGTTTAGTTCTATATTATTGATCAGTGGTTCTAACCCTTCCCAAAAGTATTTCATATCATTTAGAGGCAAGTGCGAGTATGCGTGAATCTGTGAGTTCTTGTAATATCACACATGATGGAGGCTGTTGCATGTTCATTTGATGGAGACTTGCGTGAACGCTTGTAAACTTGTGCAGTGTGGAGGAGTGTGTAGATGTGTATTGGAGCCTATACCTACATGGGCCCCTTGGTCAGTGGTGTGTGTGTGTGCGCGTGCGCTGCTGCTGTACGGTGGGCCCCTGGTTAAAGGTGGGCTCTCGGCTTCATGAAAATACTATAAACAGTAAGTGATGCAATAATTCCCTCACCCTTTACACGGGGGTCAGGCTGTTTGGCTCCTGGAAATCACTCTTTGTTGTTCTCTCTCTGTCCTTATCTGTTTTCCTCTGGCTCTTGCCCTGGTCAGGAGCCTGTTGTTACTAATTACTGTTTGCATCAATACTTCTGTCATTTCTGTGTGTACTGCACATATTGCCCTGAGAGACAGCTGTTTAATAAAAGCACAGAAGAATGCTTGATCCTCATTGCTTTTTCCTGAACTTTTCTTTCTCTAGGTTATGTTTTTGTTTGTGAGTGAGTGTGTGTGTGTGTGTGATTATGGATGAATGAGGTGCACTTGAAACATTCACCTGGCTGATTGAAACAGTGAAACATTCACCTGGCTGATGAATGCTGCATTTACAGTAAATGCGAGGAAAACACTGCTGCATGAATCATCCCAGCAGTGAATCAGCACTCCACAAAATCCACAGTGCCTTTTTTGTTTTTTACATAAATGCATTTGACATGCATTCTGCTTTGTGAATAATGAATAATTACAACTAGTTGATTAAACAAGAATTATAATTTAAACAAACTACATTTCAAATGATTTTTTTTCACTCCATTTATTGCTAATTTATAATTCATATTACTAAAATTACTAAATAGCAAATGCACTAAATACAAAATGCACAATAAATACTTGTGCCATAGATACATTTAGATATACTGTTGTTAACTTTATATTTGTAGGTGTGTGTCACTAATATTTGGTACATTGAAAAGCTATGCAGGTCTACACAGGCTATATTTGTGAAAATGTGTCATAGACTCACTTGTTTTCATTTAGTAAGGTCATGACAAAAGTATTCTTTAAAAATTGTTTCCGACCTCAAGATCTTGAACAGTAGTTTATCTCTATGTGAGGCTTTTAAGCTATTGACTATAAAGTCCATGCTTGTGTATATATAATGGTCCTCATTCATGAAGCACAAGCAGAACGAATTTCGGTTAATGTCGTTTTTACAACCATGCATAAATTTGCACTCAATTCAATAAGAAATTTGTTCTGCTCATGTTTCATGAATGAGGCCAGTACACGTCTCTGGGCTAACATCGCATTAACACTCCCGTGACACTGCACCAACATTGTGCTTAAACTGTGTGTGTTTTCCTGTTGCTGCTGTAACATTCTTGAGTGATTCCACCCCTTCCGGAATCCTCCTGGGCCCCCTATCAGCTCTCACCACTGAGTGTGACCCTTGACATCTTTCTGTACCAAACAGCTACTTTTACACACTCCTGTGTCCGATGTGTGTGCATTTATTTGGTCATGTTCAGGTGTTTGTTAGCTTTTGTTCATTGTGCGTATAAGTAGATAGGGAAGATTCTTATTAGTGAGATGTTATAGAGAATGGGGAAGGAGTTAACTCTCTGATAAAAGAATAATCGCCTTTCTTACAGTGACCTCTGTTCTCTTTGCTCAGTTTATTATTTTATGTGCTATGTGGTTGCTTTTAGCAGACAACACGCATACACACACACACACACACAGATAGATAGATGCATAGATAGATATAGATATATTAAATGGAATAGTTTATTGAAACAAACATGTATTTTTGTTGCATATCTTATTTGATAAATCAGGCTTTTATGGCTTGTAGATAGGATAATATGGACTGGAGCTCATACTTGAGGAGAATAAAACTGTCAATTCACAATGTCAAACTTTCCTGCTTGGTTTAATTTGTCATGATATGTGAAATTTAAAAATATAATTAAATAGTATCTTCACACTTTTGTATAATTAAAAAATTGGCAGAAATATTCTGTTCACATTTTTATTTGTTTAACCTACTGTATGTTTTCTTCCCACAAAACTGTTTTATAATTCATTTTAAGCTCTTCACTGGCACCTTTGTCTCCTTGGTAACCAACAGAGCTGCACGATTTAGGGAAAAAATGTAATTGCGGTTTTTCTAGTTAATGTTGCGATTTAAATGCAATTTTTTAAAACAAATTAAAAAAAAAAAAAACCCAAACATAACAATTAGATAAATTAATTAGAAGATATTAACAATACCAATTTTATTTTACAGAAAACTATTGTTTTACAGAAAACTGCAGGGTTACATGTTAATATATAGGGCTATAACTGTACATCATATGATATTGTTATGACAAAAATATTTGACAGTAATTTCTTAATTTTTATCAGGAAGTATGTAAAATCAAAAATGGAGTTCATATCTTTAATATGAAATAGGCTTTGAGCCTTTTATACATCCACTGTGAGGAAAGAAAAAATAAGGAAAGAAAGAAACTCCTGTACACTTCTATACACTGGATAAAAACATGGATTATCATATGTTTACTTTAAATTTCTTTAGAGAGAAGTATTATTTTTCCTATTTATGGCCAAAATAGGACTGAGTGCACATAACTGAGGGCTAAACTCATGTAATGTCTGTTTCATTCATACTGGATGCCAGAGGGCACGCTAACGCAGAAACTCCACATATACATCACAAAAGTAACAGAACTCAAGACGTTCCAGGAAATCCCTAATATGGACATATCTATGTGGAAAAAGGTATCAAGCTATTGCTGTGACTGAATTAAAAGAAGATATAAAAGTATGAACTAATTAAACATGAAAACAATAAACCTATGACAATATATGGTTTAACCGTGTTCTTCACGCTGTCTCTTGTATTTTCATAATAATAAAGTTAATATATAACGCAAAGCTAATCGACAAAGCCTTTATAACAGTATAGGATATATTTTCTGCCTCGTTCTGTGATAAGAAGCCACATCAGCTCAGAAAATGAACTTATTTTAAAACACTCCACTGATGTTGTGGAGTAAAATCATGTTAAAATTTTTCAACAACAGGGTTATAAACGCTTCTCATTAAGTTTGAGAGGATGTTTGGAGTGTGTTGCTTAATCGAATGCATGTTATAAGCTACTTAAACTCACAGCGCTTGCAGAAATGAGCAGCATTTACTTCTGGGGCTGTGTACATTTTTATTTCATTAAAAATCACAGCCTTTGACATTCAATATCACGATTTCGGTTTGATTTTGATTAATCGTGCAGCCCTAGTAACCAAGTAAACAAATATAAAAAAAAATTGTGGCAAAATGGCAGAACTTAGAGACAGTTATAAATATAAAGTCATCATAAACCATTTCAATGGGCCTGTTTTTACTTGGCCCCGTACTAGTTTGCTCGGATAGCTATCCAATCATGAAAAGACCAGGTGTAAATGTATTCTAAATGAATTGCAATCCGATAACACACACCACTTCAGGAGGTGGTTTGAGACTCATTCCAGAAGCAGCTGGACAAGTGTAAATGCATCTGGTTGTTTAAGGCTTGTATGTAAATTTTACTCCTCCCAAAATGGCCAAAAATAAAGATTTGACCGTGTGCAGCTTTTGGCTTTCAGTAGCTAGATGCCACAATGCTACTGCAACATGCATCATGGCCTGCCGGAGATGAGCTGCTCTCTTCAGCAACCATGTGCAAACTGATGCAAATAAAACACACTGTTTGCATCACAATTTCCGGCATCTTCGCATTTTCAACACAGTCATCATATTCATTAAAAGCGGTGAACACTACTCTCTCATCAGTATGGATGACACTTTCTCAACTGTTATGGTCTTGAAATCAGCTATTATTTATTTTTTCACACAATGAATGTGGAAATGGGTTATGATGATTTCATGTAAAAATAAACGAATATGTATGACAAAAAGTTTCCAATGGAGTTACAATGTGACCTACATACAACAGCGAGAATGGAAACCTTGGAAATAGAAATGACTGTAGATGCTTAAATTTATGTGCTTTTTTTAGTTGTTAATATCTATTAGGAGTGTTTGAAAGTTGCTCATCTTGTCTATGCTCTGTACTTTCCAAGAGGTGTCTATGTGTCTCAGGAAGTGACTGTTAATATGAACTTTGATTTGAACTCATTGCTCTCTCTCTCTATGTGTGTGTGTGTGTGTGTGTAATTTGAGGCCACGCTTTAGGTTGTAAACATGTATCTGTGTGCTACATATCACTGGGTGTGGCTGAAGGTAGATTATGTATGGACAGTCAGGTATGAATGCGCGCACACACACATTTTTCTGAAAACTAGATCAGATCATGTCCAGTATTTGTTTATGTCCTGTTTGAGGGGATAAACTTAGTATATTAAGAATGAGTGTGTGTGTATGTGCCTGTGTAAATGTGTTTGTTAAAATACTGGCAGCGGCTATTTGCACTGAGTGTAAATAGCAATAGATGCTGTTTACACTGTGTAAATAGCAATTAGATGCTATTTACACTAAGTGCAAATAGCATTTTTTTAGTGATATGCTATTTACAAATAGCTAGAGATTCTATTTACACTATGTTAAAATAGCAGGATTTTCTGCTATTTATATTTCTTATTGCAAATAGTGGCAATCATCTGCACCTCAGTATTGTAGTACATTATAAAACAGTATGCAATAATAACTTATTGAGTGTAAATTTCAATTTTAATTCAAATTATTAAATGGATGCCACCTTATTGGGACAATAAAGCCCTGCCTCCCAGCTAACAATGTTTGGTTACCAGAATGTTCTCAAGAACGTTCGCTTTTGGTTAGCCAGGAAAGTTTTCTTTACGTAAATAGAACATTCCCTTTAGGGTAGGGGAAGGTTCTGGGAACGTAACCTAAAGGGAATGTTCTATTTACGTTCCTAGGAGGTTCCCAAAAAGTTCTCTGAAGGTTCCCAAAACATTCCCCAAACCCAGTGGTTCCCAATCCTGGTCCTGGAGAACCCCCAACAGTTCACCTCAATAATCAGTACTACAAACCATGTCTTGCTTTAAACTAGTGTTTAATCATTAAAGATAATCAGAGCACATTTAACCATCATAAGGAGCATTAAATGAGATTGAATTATCTGTTAATATGTAAGATTTCTTTATAACTACCATTTAGTATAACTACATTTCTTAAGCACCAAATAACAATGACTTCAATAAAATATTGGGTTTTTAAATGTGAATTTTATTTTTACAGACATTAAAAATGAATAACATTTATTTGACTTTAATATTACATTCATTTCTTACCACTGAATTAACGATGATGTCCTTCCCCCTTTTTTAGTCCGTAAACAAAAACTTAAAAACTTGGTTAATATCATGTTCTCTTCGATTAGACTTGCAATATCTCTCTGAAATCACAATATTTACTCTCGTATATTTATTAATTATAAGTAGCCTAATTATTCAATAAAGTATAAATTTATGTATTGCACTGTATTTTATGCAACCCAAAATGATTGCACTATTTTATGTAAAATCATTTTCTATTCTTAAATTCATTTAAAATCAATTTTAAAAATAATTTTCAGTTTTTAATTTCCTTGTTTTATTTTTATGATTATCTTACTTTCTTTTATGTAAAGCACTTTGAATTACCATTGTGTATGAAATGTGCTATATAAATAAACTTACCTTGCCTTGCCTTGCCAGTAAAGCGATCAATAAATGAGTGTTAGTAAAACAAAATGACTGTTAATTTTTTAATTATGCGAGTGCGCGGCATTATGTGGAACACAGGAGAAAAGCGTGTGCTGGAAGGCAAGCACGTACAGATCAGAGGCACGTTGTAAAGAAAAATACAAACCAGTGTTTATGATATGCTTTTCAAACTGTGTTTAACCTCGGCTTAATTTCAGCTATAAAATTGGAATGATATTATCATTATAATGCGATTTGACTGCTTTGATGTCTACACTTTATTAAAAGCAAAAATAGTTTGTTTTTGTTTAAAAAATGGAAATTTTTTAGCATTAGAATAATCAGAAACAGCTTCAAAGTTTTAATTAGTTTACATGAATTAAAAATAACCTGCAGGGAACGTTCTAGGAACGTTCTTATTTGGTTCCCAAAAAATAACCAAATGGGAATGTAAGGGGTACGTTCTGTGTTTGTTGGGCTACACCTACCCGATACTTTATTTTCAACTTTTTGATTATTTCCTTCATTTTCATTGAAAATAAATGCTTTTCTTATGTAATTTGAAATTTGAAAAGGGAGAAAAAAAGTTCACCAAAAGGCGGATTTGAACTCGGGTCGATCGCGTCAAAATGAGTACAACACACGTCTTATCATCTTACCTTACCAAGGGGGACTATTTACACTTAGTGTAAATAAACACTCTGTAAAATATTTGGCTAAGGATGGGTGGCCAGTTTATAATTGATTTTTTTTTTTCGTATGTCTTTTGTTTGTGTTTCAGAGACAAAAAGAGAGATATTCAGGTCTTTCTGCAGGGGAGAAAAAAAGATCTTCTTTTCTCAGTGGCTTCCACTTGTTTCCTCCTTTTGTGTCTATAAACTTTTTATGAACAATGTATTCATGTTTAACAGTCCTGTTTGCTGTCTGAATGAGAATGTAGCACGTCCACATTGAGTAGACCGTGTGTTAGAGAGCAAGATGCAGCAACTCAAACTCAGGAACTTTATCAACATGATTCATGATGGCACTGAAGTTTTGTCATATGTGATGTGTTCTCTAGCAGCATATCTCTAGACGTTGTATAGTTTTAATTATTGATCTAGAAGTAGTATGCTGCTAAATCGGTTTCATCCTAACTCATCTTTATCTTAACCCATTCATCTTTAACTGTTGTATTAAAGTGTTTCTTAATGCAATCTTTTTTATATCCCTTGGTGGTAATTAATAAAAGTTTGTTTGTTTTCAACTTAAAACTTGGTGAAATAATTTCAGTGTGTGCATGAGAAGGCCTACATTTTGAACATTTCTATCATATTTTAACAATACTGTGATAATATTGAAAACCGTAATTATTTTGGTCACTATAATCGTGAGTTCATACCATTTCATCTTTTCTATTAGCACAAAATTTGTTATTATTGGCAAAGTTTTACACTGCTGTTTTCATTCTGATTGATCAGTTGCAGTGTGCAGTTTTCAGATCTTTTATATATATATATATATATATATATATATATATATATATATATATATATATATATATATATGTATATGTATGTGTGTGTGTGTGTGTATGTATGTATATATATATATATATATATATATATATATATATATATATATATATATATATATCATATAATACATACACAGTATACACACACATTTATTGTGGATGTGATTAATAATCACCATTAATCAATTAGATAATACTAATTTGAATACGAGTACATATTATTAGCAGAGTTTGTTTGTTGTATGTGCAATTATCAGTGTTTGTTCTGTTTATTGTAACTTAGAGTTGAATGTTTTAATAGGCTTTTAGTTGTACATCATTACTGTACATGTTTGTTATCATGAGAGTTGGCTGTGTTTATTACTCCTGGACAGTTTGCTGAATTCATTATCGACACATTGTATATTCATCAGAATGATTGCTGTTTATTATAAGCAGACAGTTTGCTGTTTATATTATTGCCAGAGAATTTGCATCATTATCATCAGTTTGCTGTTAATATCAGCTGAGAATTTATGTTTAACAGAGAGTGTTTACTATGAGAAAAGTGTTTGTTATGTTAGAAATGATTCACAGTTGTTAACTAAAACTGACTAGTCAAGTAGTGAGGTTGACTAGAATTTATTTGTTTTGATTTTAAGAAAATTATGCTTATTAGCATGCTGTGTGTTTGCATTAAGTCATTAAAACTTTTTGCTAAAACAGTAAAATCCTCTCTGAAATTTTTCTCTGAATTCATTCTCTTTAAAGCACAAGTGATACACACATGCAGATAGACATCCTTGGCCATTGCTTCACAACTCAACAGGTTTCTTGCCCCATGACCATTGCATTTTCAAGCAGTTTAATTTTACGAAATGTAACTCGAAACATTTGAATGCTGTTCTTTTCTGTTGTGCTCCATCCAGCTGCTCTAGACTTGAACACAAGAATGAATCCTATGTGCTCATTATACAATAGGCAGAGAATTTGCTGTTTATGATTAGCAGAAAGTCTGCTGTATTAATCATTAGCTGAGAGTTTGCTGCGTCTTTCTCTTTGTGTCACTTCTCTTTCATCATCTTTTTCATTTTCATTTTAAATGTGAATTAAATACGAAACTGTAGTTCAAAGGCTTGAACTATTTGTCAGACACAATTACTGTGGATTAGACCGAACAGTGTGTGCGTGCGTGATCTGTATACAAGCCTATGTGTGTGCGTTAATGTGGGTGGATATGTGTGTATACAGTAAGTGCTGTATTTATAAAGTTTGTGGAGGTCTGTATTCTAATTCTATCCAGCTGTATTCAATCTTGCTGCTTCTCCTTTGTGCTTGTCTGGTCATCACCACCGTTTTGCTGAAACTATTCTTAACCAACTCGTGTATGGTAAAAATCATAATGAATCTCTCTCTCTCGTTGTATTCTGAAGCAGCCTGATGGTAAGAAAAAGTTTTAAGTAAATTGCAAACACTCATGACTGATATATAGCAAGCACATTTCTCTTAGTAACATTAGAAATGCCAGCCCAGTTTTTGGTTAAGAAACTTTCCATTACAACCTAATATTTCTAAGGATAATAAATATTTGTTTTTTCATTTGGTCCTGAAATAAAAGCCAGTTGTATTACCATAGCTGATTTCACAGATCTGTCAGTGAGATGTTATGCAGAGCAAAACGTGTTTTAAAAAGGTGTGCGTGTGTGTGTGTGTGTGTGTGTGTGTTTGAGAGAGAGAGAGAGAGAGAATATAGGTCAGTCATTATCTCTTCTCAGCTGATAAGTAAAAACTGCCAGATTTCTGGAATTGTTTCATAAACCACAGTTGATGTGTGTGTGTATATGTGGTGATAGTTTAAGCACAGTGACAGAGTACAATAAATGTTTCCTAGTCATCTTTATTTATTAAATAATTATTTATCAAAAAAAAAAAAAATGTTTTAAAATGGACCACTGTTGTTTATTTCATAGTTGTGTTTTCAATAAATAATAATAAAAAAACTTGCTAGGAAAGTTTGGGTGAAGCTGGTTTCAGATCCTCTGCCTCTGAATGAAAGCCTCCAATCAGGGTCAAGTGACCTTAAACCAGCTTCCTCCAGTGCTAATTTAGTCAACTAGTTATTCAGGCATCCCACTGACTGTTTGATTTTGAAAACATAGTTTTGTAAATTCATCTGCCGTTTAGTGCCGTTTAAGCAGAAAGTGTATATTTTTTCATTTATATTCTTGGTGTAGGCGGTGCTGCTAACCAAATTGACTTACGTTACTGGCAAATGTCCAAACAAGAAGCCAAAAATACACTGAGCTTGCTAAGATAGGCCTTTTAATTGCAGAGAACCTCCTAACAAGACAAAAAATTCATATAACTAGCTTAAAAGCTTATGTTGAAATCCTCCTAATGACTGATGAAATTCTGTGTCAGGGTTCAGCATTTCTCTTGTTTGTTTTTATTTTCTCATGTCTTGTCTTGCTTTCCAGTTAAAATATCTAAATATCTTAATTAAAACAAGATTTGAGAAGCAAAATTGCATTTTAAAATAAGAGACAGTCTCTTGAATTAAGTTTCTTTTCCTTGACTCATTGACAAGTAGTTTTTCATCTCAACAGGGCAAGAAAAAACTATTTAATTCCAGATATATTTTTGAAACCACTACAACATATGTTGTTTTGAACACTGTCCATTCTCCACACTGCTTATCCTGTGTAGCGTCGTGTACCCAACCCAACGCATGACAAAACTACTAACTGAGAAAATGATTTTGTGTGGTGCAGTTGGAAAAGATTTGTCCCATTGATTATTTGTGTGCGCATGCAATTTCCACGCTCTCCTTTCACTCTCTCATACACTCTTTAACTACTCATCTCTCTCTCTCTCACTTTTTCCTCTTTATTCTTGTCTGTTGTGTTGGATTATGAAAAGAGCTTGGTGTAAAAGATGTTTCTAGGTCATGGCACTCCTTGCCGAAGCAGCATTTTGTGAGGGTTGTGCCAGTGTTGCATTAACGCTTAAGCGTAGGTGTCAACACAATATGTTTTGTGCATTTTAATTTCTTTGTCATCGGATATTGCATTAAACGTTTAATGCAAAAATTGATAAAGTGAGTAAGCAGCACCTCCGTTCAAACCGTTTATGTTGCCAAAGCAGAAGGATTATTGGCTGGACTAAGGTGGAGATCGACAGCAGATGTGTATATAATTAGGCTTGAGCTAAAACAGCTTTGATATACCCAGAATCTTCATCATTGTAAAGGTTGGCGTGAGAAACAATTGCAGGCAGTTATTGAATGAACGTGTAGCTCTAGATGATGAACAGGTTCTGTGGCGCATCAACAGATTCCTGTGACGGAGTTTGTTAGGTTGGGTTAAAAAAAAAAAGGATGAAAATGTATGAGTTTTATCAAACAAATTCCATATAGCATGAAGATTGTACATATTTTCACTGTGAAAGTAAAGGGAATCGGAATGGGGGGATGGTAACCTTTTACTTTTTTAATACAAATGTACCTGGTTTAAGAAACGTATATGGTTTATATACCATTAATAAACCTAAAGATTACATCATAATATTACATTTAATACAAGACAGAGTTACAATCAGTGTAACAGTTGAAAAAAATAAATGTATTCACTGTGTCTCTCTCAAGTAAGATCACGTTTCATAGTAATATTTTGCTTTAATATAATGATGTCACTGAATACATTTTAAAATAAAATATCTTAGCTGTCAGGGAATAACATGTTTAAAGCAAAAGTCTGGATGGGACTTTTCACTTGTAATTATCCAAAATCATTTTTTTTAAACTAATATAATACTTTTTTAACATTACTCTTCTGAGTTTTCAACTGTATACTTAGATTTTTGGCTGATTTTTGAACACGAAGCACACAGCATGTGGTATTTCTGCTGGCTTTGGTGAAGTGTAATGTGTCTGGAGAAGTGCCAATGTTTTATTCATTTGACCGAGAGGGAGAGAGAGAAAGAGAGAGAATATTTAATTAATGTCGGTGGTCTTTTTCCATTTTTTCGAGGCTTGTAAATACAGTTTAATAATAAAAAAAAATAATAAAATCACTCATTTGAAACTTTCTGTTGGTTGTGTACAAAACAGTTTGCCCTTTCACAAAAGGGCAATGAACAAATGTTCTGCTTGTATGATACTTTTAATATTGTTTATTATTATTATTCAGTAAAACTTGTATGTAAATGAACAATGTGTATTCTTTATCCATGTAACGTGCACCCAGGACTCCTGTTTTATTTGGCAGCAAAAATCCATGTGAACTAAAAAAACAAAGAAAGAATGAAAAATATATTTTAAATTACATAAAGGCCTACTTACAAGAGCCTCTAGTCTATAAAAAGCTTTTTTTGAGATGAGATCACCTGACCAGCCCAATACTACGTACCTAGAATTGTAAGACACTTTCAGTTACAGAATAAATTAGTCATGGGCTAAAGCAATCATAAATACAGGATAAAACCTGGCAACTAAAACACGCTTTTGTTTTCTTCAACAGGTTTCCATCATTAACTTCATGGAGAGAGAAAACAGTTTTGCAAGTGTACATTAGCAAGAGAAGACAAGAGTCAAGATAAACAGTATCTTGATGGTAAGCTAGTTATTGGCCTTTAAGGACTGGCTAGCTGTAAGAACATAACTGCAATCAACACCGGTGGCTTGCCATCAAAGATTTGTGAGTAGTGGCTAACCACTAGCATTAGGTGGAGGTAGAAGACACGAATGGGACACGCTAGCCCTTCCAGACGGCCTGAATGGGAGAAGGAGTGAGCATGGACAACCTTTTGGAGTTTGGAGGCCTTTGTCCGTCCACCCGGAGGGAATGGGAGTGAGTCTACACTAGCATGTGCTTTCTGCACATTTAGAATTCATTTTCCATGTTCTATATATTTTTTTGGTATGATTTTCAGAGTGCCAAAAATCAGTTTGAAATAGAAAACATTTTCTTGTGATTTCCTCTCAGCACAGGCAGCTGTGTGGATGATTTAATGGATGAAGATGAGAAAGACAGAGCAAAAAGGTCTGTGTGTTTAGCTCTTTATAGTCGTAGTACACATTATTGTGCAATGTTAGATAATAAAATCCCACATTAGACTGTAAACCTTTGAACTTTAATTGTGTCCAGAGGTGATTAAGAAATCACACCTCTAAAAGCTCTTCACACTTTCACTCAACACAATAGATTTTCCTTGAGAAAAAGTGTCTAGGGCTGAGAGAGAAAGAAGGAGAGTAATGAAAATTGGAGATAATTGAAAGGGTTGAAAGGATTTTTGATGGGAGGAAAAAAAAACATATATATATATATATATATATATATATATATATATATATATATATATATATATATATATATATATACATATATATATATACCATATATATTTTTTTTCTTTTACTCCCAATACAGCTACAAATGCTAATGGTCATGACATTTTCTTATTATTATTATTATTAAAATAAAGGGAAAAAAAATGTTTTCTGTAACATGAAAAAAAAAAAAAAATATTATTTGTCAGTTTGTATGACGTTGTGCACCACAGAAGGACTGTTACCAGCACAGGTGTTTGCAATTGTACTGAAATAAGGGAGCATTTACACCCTAGAGTAATCTTTCATTTGGAGACTTTATATAAACCATTAGCTGGAAGCCTATCCTCGACTGAAATTGAATTGAAATTTGTAAAATTGTTGTAGCATATAAGAGTGTGTTGTAGACATGTGTTTGTATTTCATTAGTTATCTGGGATTCTCATTAGAAATCATACACGAACACCATCATCGCATTCAGACATTTTCTTTTCGAAGATGTCATCTTGTACTTTCAAAGCAGAATTATCATTAAAACTATGTCATTAAAAATGCTTTTTGTCCATCTCTCTCTCTTACTTTCTCTGCAGGGCATCCCGTAATAAATCAGAGAAGAAGAGAAGAGACCAGTTCAATGTTCTCATTAAAGAGCTGTGTACGATGCTGCAGGGTCAAGGTCACCCCCGCAAGATGGACAAATCCACCATCCTGCAGAGAACCATCGACTTCCTGCAGAAACAGAAAGGTAAGGGAGACAGGGCACATTAAATAAAATTTCCAGATGGAAAAAATGAATGTAGTTTGATGGCCATTTATGTTGGTGCCTGTTAACACTTGTCAAATTTCTTCTCCCAACCTCCCGGGTTTTACTCTCATTGCCTTTATTTTTGTGCCAATATTATCTAATATTATTTATTTTGGATATTTCAGCAAAACTGAATTATATCCAACTCTCTTTCAAAACATCATCTCTCAGTGAAACGGCACCTGAAGTCGTGAATCATGATTTTGTTCCTCATATTTGTGTGTGCAAGGAATATTCTGCATATGTGTAGTCTCATACAGTTCTAGAGAGAAAAACAAAAAACTTAATTCTGATAAACTTCCAGAGAGGTAAACCCTATAGAAGACAAGCGAGTTGCAGATGTTGTGTTTGGTAGATGGTTTGATTTGATTCAAATTGGTTTGTATTATCAGTGCCACAATTGATTTAAACTTTGACTGTGTTTCATTTTTCACTAATGCCAGGGTTTACACATATTTTGGACTCTGATTAAAACAGAATAAATTATTTTTGCTTTGGTGAGAGGAGCTAACTTCTTCAAGCTCCTGGGAGTATCACTGCTAACACCTTTGTGTGCCAGGAGCTGCTGTGTGATGGGCCCAGTTCCATTTCCTGTCTGAATCCAGGGCACAGCTGTCAGGCCATCGGCAGAACGTTTACTGGCAGCAGATTTCACTGCTCCTATAAACAATCCCAGTGCCGTTTCCAACTTCCTTACTGTTTGCTTGAAATTTCTTTTCATTTTCACCCATTCCATCCAATCCTATTAGTCCACGCAATTCCTTTCTCAGAATTCCACACTCAAGTTCTCGCAACATTTTCCCGCTGTTTGATGTTTTCCAGAGATCACGGCGCAAACAGAGTCCTGTGAGGTCCGGCAGGACTGGAAGCCTTCTTTCCTCAGCAACGAGGAATTCACCCAGTTAATGCTGGAGGTAAAGGAATCTTGTTACCGTCAAATCTGCTTCATCAACCTTCAGTTTCTCTGTTGCCCTGTGGGAATACTCCACACACCAGCTGTATTTCTTAAGTACCTTGCTGTCATCACATGGTGCAATTTGCGAGGCTATGAGATGCCTTATAGCGCTGCTTCAGGCATAACTGTGGAGACTACTTAAAAAGAAACATTACAAATAAAGGAAACTCATGTAAGTTTATTCATGTAGCAGAAATACAGGATGTTAATAACATGTGCACAGCATTCCTATAGCCTTAAAACCGGAAGTTAAGCTTTATGGGGCATTTTTGAATTATCCCCAGAGTTTCCAGCATTAAGGAAACATTCACACTCGAACGCTTCCTTTCAAAAACAACCTCTGGCTCTTCTCGGTTCCCAGTCTAAGATTTGCCAAGGTACAAGTCTAGTGAATAAGGCATGTAAAAGCAGCAATGTGGGAGATGGTATGGGTTGGGGAATCCTTTATTTGTTTCTCGTTACATAAAGAAAACAATAAAAAAAAAACAGTGCGAACTCAAGAAGGCAGATAGACAACATTCTTCAGCTACCAAGGTTTTTCATAACCAGCTTTCTCAGTTATGATGAATTGAATACCCATTTATTACATTGTGTGAAGACAAGACCAATATTCAAAGTTCAATTCAGTCATTCACTGAATAATGACTGATGATTCAATATGGACAGAATTTTCATTGTTAGATAAACTATTTCTTAAATAACAAAAGGAACATTGTCATCAGTATATTATGAGAATTTCTGCAGATTCATAACAGATTTTTTTGTGTTATGACAGGCATTGGATGGTTTCCTAATAGCTCTTACCACAGACGGGAACATCATATATGTATCTGACAGTGTCTCGTCTCTCATTGGTCATCTACCGGTAAGTGAGGGATGGGATTCCAATAAACCCCAATCCATTGCATCCAAGAGGACTTGATTTGGTGCTTTACTTTTCATCAAATGAACTCATTACCTCTGAGAATGCCTTGACTAGTCTGACAAACTCATGTTATTAGTAATATAATTGTCATGTTTTTCTAAACTTAGATAAGGCAGCCCACACACAGCAGGTTTTCTGTAGGCTGTTGACAACAGTCCTTAGGAAATGCTTCAATTTTTTTTGGACCTTCAATTGTATTTGTGCAGTATCTAAAAATCATGAAATGTCAAGTGCTATAGCTCATGGAATATTTTTTTCTGAAATTGTCTGAAAAATATACCCCCAACTGAAGTGGAAGGTTATTGGCAGTTAAGTGGTTTCACTTATTACAGAAAAAAAGCCTATTTCATAAACCCAAATCAATGTTCCTCTCTTCTTAATGCTGCAAATGCGTCAAAATCCATTCATTGTGTGATCACATGCTGCCAGTCTAATGAGATTTGCTTTCAAACTTTACCTTTATTTCAGTTCCTGCTGTGTGTGAGTTACAAATGCGGTTGGATGATACTGATGGATACTTTCATAACTCTTAAACCCACCTTGACCTTTGGCCTTATTAAGCAGAGAGGAGGGCTTAGCAGACCCTTTTTACTGAGGAACAGAACAAGCTGAACTCAGGTGGCACCGAAGGCCATGTAACCATTATGGATCTACTTAGATTGTGCTAATACTCTTAAGATTTGCTTGAGATGGTGGTTGGGTTGGATGAAACTACTAGCTCCTATAACAGCAGAAAGCTGCCTTTGTCCACAAGGCAGTTTTAGAATTCTTATTATGTACCATTATAGTATTTATTAATAATATTTTTAATAGTATTTGATAAGGTTCAGTAATTTTGTTTTTATTAATTTTACATATTATTTGATGTGTGATTGAGATTTAATGCGTTTTAAAGGGATATTCCACCCCAAAATGAAAATTTTGTCATTACTCACTTACCCCCATGACGTTCCAAACCCGTAAAAGCTTAGTTCAGCTTCGGAACACAATTTTAAGATATTTTGGATGAAAACCGGGAGGCTTGTGACTGTCTCATAGAGTGCCAAGCAAAATACACTGTCAAGTTTTAGAAAAGTATGAAAAGCATCGTCAGAATAGTCCATCTGCCATCAGTGGTTCAACCGTAACGTTACGAAGCGACGAGAATACTTTTTGTATGTGAATAAAACAAAAATAACGACTTTATTCAACAATTTGTCTCCTCTGTGTCACTCTAAATCAACATAGTGCCATTTTGGCGAATCTGAGCTGTACGCTCTTCTGTGTCAGCCGCAACACAGGATGCACTGTTTTCTTTCAAATCAAAGTGTAAATATACGTAGAAAACGTATCCTTGTGGTGCGGCTGACACAGAATAGGCAGTTTTTGTACAGCTCAGATTCGCCAAAATGTCGCTACGCTGATGTGGAGTGACACAGAGGAGACAAATTGTTGAATAAAGTCGTTATTTTTGTTTTATTTACGTACAAAAAGTATTCTCATCCATTCATAACGTCACGGTTGAACCACTGATGGCAGGTGGACTATTCTGACAATGCTTTTCATACTTTTCTGAAACTTGACAGTGTATTTTACTTGGCAGTCTATGGGACAGTCACAAGACTCCCGGTTTTCATCCAAAATATCTTAAATTGTGTTCCGAAGACGAACAAAGCTTTGACGTTTTTTTAACGACATGGGGGTAAGTGAATCATGACAAAAATTTTATTTTGGGGTGGAGTATCCCTTTAAACATTTTAGCTTATGTATTTCAGTTAGTTGCCAACATTTCTAATTTATTTCAGCTTTATTCAAACGGACCTATTTCACATTTATAATTTTCATTAAAAAACACTTATATGACACTATAATTGGTATTTTATTACCTTTGCCTCAATTACAAATGGAAATGCAAAAAACACATATTTGATGTAGTCTACAGTTAGCCTCTATAGAAGTTACCCAACTATGACATCTGATTTTGAGAAACCCAAAAATGTGAAAAGGATCCATTACCGAAAGCTATTTTTTATAGATTTAGTTTTAGTAGCAACACTGCCACAAGGTAGTTTATTTTGATGGTGTAATTTTAATTGATCACCATAAATACTACTGCTGCTAATGCCACTACTACTTTTAATAATAATAATGTTACTATGTGAGTAATGTTACTACAAAGTGCTTAGTATTGTGGGAAATGTAGTGCATTGTGTAGCACTAATGAAAGAGAGCAAGTAGTGACGTTGTCATGGATACTGCTGTGTCTCAGTCAGATATGGTGGACCAGAACATTTTGAACTTCCTGCCAGAACGAGAACATGGAGAGGTATATAAACTTCTGTCATCACACATGCTCTTGACAGAGTCTTCTGCTGTGGACCTACTCAACAGCAGTGAGTATACATACAGTATTCATGCATGCACAGATCAACACACAATCTATCACACACACACACACTCGCACACACAGATGTATGCAGTATTCTGTGAGTGCGTGCCGTCTTAGTGGCTGGCTGTAGTGTGCTCTATATATAACTCATGGCTAATTATAGAGGCTCAGTGCGTGCAGTGTAACACAGATTATCTATTACAACACTCCGATAATCCCACATACATCTCTTACCCTGACCCCAATCCCTAAAACACACACACTCACCAATACTGAGAGATAATAATAAAACCGACACTGTCGATTATTCATCTTATTCGATCAGCAGAACCACCTCTGTTTCACTGGTCACACACACACACACAGAGAGACTGTTGTACAGTCAGTCAGGTTATTGTATTCTATTTTAGGATAATCATCAAAGTCACACTGGGGCCACAGCCATAATAGAACATTAGCCTCAACCTTGTGTAAACCGAATTGCTGTTATATCAGCTGCTAACAGTCTCTTTCCTTTCCCTGTGCACTCTTTTTCTTTTCTTTCATTCTTTCAGATGAGACACACATCGAGTTCTGCTGTCATTTAGCAAGGGGAAACATTGACCCAAAAGAACCGCCCACGTACGAATATGTCAAATTTGTTGGAGATTTCAAGTTTCATAATAACGGTGGGTTTTTATTTGTCACTTTTAGTACTCCCAGCCACATGCATCACAAACAGAGACACTAATAATTAATGGATAGGTTACGTCTTTGCTAATAGGAAATGTGAAAATGTGAAGAATCTTGGAATTGAAATAGACAGGGAACATTCAAGCCATGGCCAGAACTATGCTAGTTCTTTGTAAATACTTATTTTGCCATACATTTAAATACTTTATTATTTACTTTCTTATTTGGTTAGTATAAAATAATTAAAATATACTTGAATTCCCTAGTGAAAAATAAATGTACTAAAATGTATTTGAAATGTTAAGTATACTACAGATACATTTACATATATATGTGCCTAATAAAAATACCCTTTATATTTGAAAAATAAAATACCATTTTATACTAGTGCTGTATATAGTAGTGCTGATGTACTAAAGATATACTGAAGTATTTTTGTTTGTGCTAAAGTGGAACTATTGCAAATATAATTTAGGTACACTTCAAATTGGCCACGTTCACACTGCAAGTTTCATGAGTGACAGTCGAAAAATGTACCTTGGCCTAAGAATAATACTTGATCTCTAAAATCTGGTCATTGTAGTTTTTTTTAAACAGAACATGTTTTCTGTGTGTCACAGTGCCTCTGTCCTCATGTAACGGTTATGATCTGGCGTTCCCACGCACGCTGCAGTCCACATTAGAGGAGCAGATCTGTCTCGTAGCCACAGTGAGACTCGTGACCCCTCAGTTCCTAAAGGTAACATACACACAAACACACTGATTCACATGCACTTCAATCAATGCTCACAAATCAGTGCTCACATACTGCTTGCATCCATCCTTACGTCAAAGGAAGGACAGACTTATTGTCTGTGTGTGTGTGTTAAAGGATCTGTGCAACGTGGAGGATGTGTGTGATGAATTCACATCAAGGCACAGCCTGGAATGGAAATTTCTCTTCTTAGATCATAGGTGAGTCAAATACTGCTTCATTATGCAAACGACTCGTCTGATGTTGTGATTCTGCATGGTCTTTTATGCAACACTCATTTACGTCCATTTGAATCATGACTCCTTCTGATTATGTCATTTGTTTGATTCATTCATCAGTTGCTGACCCACTTACATCTGCTAATTCAGACTTTCCGCTGTCCCACGCACGGCTGCGAGGGCCAGCGATGTCATTAGATGTGCGTGTGCTTGAACCAGTTCTCTCACTCGTATTTTAATATGATTTTTTTATTCTGCTGTGGCCATTCATAAATTTCAGCATAGAGATTATTTACTCAGAAGGCGTTTGTGACCCCCAGAGAGTTACATAACCGTGTGTGTGCGAGTACTGGATGTTCCTGTTCCCTACAGGGCTATAATTGGACATTCGAGCTGTCTCGTCAAATTCTCTTTTAAAGGAGAAGTGTGTAATTTCTACATCACTCGCTCAAAATATTGTGGTTTTCAAACAGGTTTCCCAAATACTCCCTGTGTTTTTCATGCTCAGTCATACAGATGGTCCCGTACCAGAAATCATGCTATTGGTTGAACCAGTGCTGCTGTGTCAAGCTGGTTAAGAAAAGTGTTTTGAAACACAATGTTTACATCAACCTATAAAATGTACAAATGTTAAACTGTCTCTGAAAGTTTTTTTTTTTTTTATCAAATGTAAATTCATGTCCCAATCACATTTCCTTAGAAAAAGAAAAAAAAATACATTAACAATGTAATCAATATTTTATTTATTAAAGCCAAGCATGAATCTCAGCAAGTTAGTGATTTTAAGCATTTTACATTTATTGTAAAATAATAACTCAAGGAAGTAACAGTTTAAACAATATATTTTATTTGCGAATTTATGTCCAACTATGCTTTTTAATAGTTAACTTTTAACTATTTTTTTATTTTTCGGATCATCTGTCATCAAAGCTCAGTAAGTATTGGTAACAGACAAAATAAATTTCACCAAGCTGATTACGCTCTAAAACGCCCACGGATCAACAAAGTGGATATATCTTAAGTGTGTGAATTATTTGCTTTTTAAAATAGTCTTCCCATTAACACCATTATATTGTTCATTCTGAACACAAGAGGCGGGATTTATCGCATGAACCAACCACAGCTGAACTAACCAGTCATATCCAATCATATCTCTCATGTGACTTACCCCCATTCCTTCTCAGTTACCCCACTCCAAACTTATGACACACCATAGAGTGTCTGTTAAAACTCAATGGGCTCAGGGGAGGCGAAAGAGACACCGACTCCAACTGTAACCTTACCTACTGGTGTCACTGTTTGACAAACTTCTTTAGAAAAACGAGTGATTTATACATTTGCTTTAATGTTATATTTTGTAATATTGGTGTTGTTTTAGTTTTGTACTACAATTTTTTTTTTTTTCTCATTTAGTATTTTTATGAGGCACTTGCCTCCCTTGCCTCCTTGGAGGAAACGCCCCTGGTGTGTGTGTGTATTTTTAATGTTTGTATGTTTTATATATATTATTACCATAAAAAATATAATAACTGTTCTAAAGTTTGGGGTCAGTAAGATTTTTTGCAAAGTATTTTTATACAACAAGAAAATTACATTTATTTAAAATAGATTAACAGTTATTTTAAATTAAAATAATATTTCGAAGTATTACTGTTTTACTATATTTTTGATTAAATAATTGTAGCCTTGGAGAATCTTACGGGTCTCTTTATTCACACACAGACACATACATGACTCAGGCAGGCTATGGATACCCATCTTTCTTATTTCAGCAGTTCCCATGGTGATGAGTGTCTGCAGGTTCATCCGAGCCCCCATGATTCATTCCTTTAGTGCACTGCCAGTTTATTGGGTGTTAAAGTACATATATAAGACTGAGTTCTTGTTTTATAAAATGGGCCAATACTTGGAAATGTCCATGCGCTGGTAGCAGCTCAGTAGAAGCGTAGTATAAGTAGATAGTATGTACTGAATATGTGTGTGTGTGTGTGTGTTCACAGGGCCTCTCCTATCATTGGGTACCTGCCGTTTGAGGTTTTAGGGACTTCGGGTTATGATTACTACCATGTGGACGACCTGGAGCTGATTGCTCAGTGTCATAAACAATGTAAGTGTTATCTCTCTCACTCCTTCTCTCTCTCTTTAAAAACTAGGTCAGTATATTGTCTTGGAAATGTTGTTCTGCTTGTGTGAATCACAGAGGAGCTGAAAATGCCCCTACCAGGAAAGATGAAAGACCCTGTAAGAAGCTTTCAAATCATTTTTAGAGACTACAGATCTTGTGTGTGTGTGTGTGTGTGTGTGTGTGTGTGTGTGTGTGTGTGTGTGTGTGTGTGTGCGTGTTTTGCAGTGATGCAGTTTGGGAAAGGAAAATCCTGTTACTATCGGTTTCTGACTAAAGGGCAGCAGTGGATCTGGCTACAGACACACTATTACATCACATACCACCAGTGGAACTCCAAACCAGAGTTTATCGTCTGTACACACAGTGTGGTCAGGTAAAACACACACAATCATTATTTATCCATGTATATGGAAAGAATGTGCATGCCACACACTCTCATTTATATGTATATAAAAAGAAAAAAACATCTTTAAATAATGCTCACACAAACACATTCAAGCTTTTAAAAAAATATTTTAGGATTAATAATATTTGCAACTTACAGATATCTGTGTGCAAATGCCTGTTCATAATTACTTCAAGGGTAGTTAATATTCTTGAACTAGTCAGCACAATTAATTAAGTGTTTTACAGTATCTGTTTTCGTTTAACTTATGTTTCCATCTAGTGGTAAGATTGTGTTACTACAAATCTTAGTTTGGCCTTCAAAATTGAGCATATTCTCAGAAATTCATTACCTTACAGGATCAGTCTAAAGCTTTTCACAATAAATATATGAGTTAACGAATGAGAAGTAAAAACAAATGCTTCTTCCTGATCTAAAGCTATGCTGAAGTCCGAGCAGAAAGAAGGAGAGAGATTGGATTGGAGGAAAGCTCATCTGATATGGCAACATCCTCAGTCAAGGTTCTACACATGTCTACACAGTGCTTTATTCCTATTTGTTTAATAAATAGTTTTTCATGTTAAAGAAATAGATTACCCAAGATGTAGATGGATTTTGTTTCTTCTTTGGAACAGATTTGGAGAAATGTAGCATTCCATCACTTGCTCACAAATGGATCATCTGCAGTGGATGGGTGCCGTCAGAATAAGTGTCCAAACAGCTGATAAAAACATCACAATAATCCACAAGTAATCCACATGACTCCAGTCCATCACTTAACAACTTATGAAGCAAAAAAACTGTTTTTAATAAACAAATCTATCATTAAGACATTTTTAACTTAAAACCATTGCTGCTTGCTAAAATACCAGTCCTCTATCCATCATTTTGCTTTCTCCATAAAAAAAAATTAATCTCGTCTGAAGCAAGAGAGAAATGTGTGCAGATCAAGCTACATTTACAAGCAAAAACAGTTCTGAACAAATATATTGCTGTGTTCTGATGTGAGAGGAAAACAGGGGATATATGTTTTCTCTGGAAGAAGTATTATGATGGATTTTAGATTATGGATTTTTGTAATGGTTGAAAGTTAAAATCCCTTAATGATAGATTTCTTTCTCACAAACATGCAACATTTCACATCAAAAGACATTAATTGATGGACTGGAGTGGTGTGGAGTATCGTGATATTTTTTTCAGCTGTTTGGACTCTCATTCTGACGGCACCCATTCACTGCAGAGGATCCATTGGTGAGCAAGTGATGTAATGCTAAATTTCTCCAAATCTGTTCCAATGAGGAAACAAACTCCTCTATATCTGGGATGGATTGATGATGACCACAAATTACCTTTAATGTGTTTTGTGTGCAGGGGCAGGAGGTGTTTTTGGACATGTGTCCTCCTTTAGAAGCTCCACGGGAAAGAATCAGCAGCGCTCGATCAGTGTCATCACAAAGTTCTAGAAAATCATCACACACAGCGCTGTCTGACTCTGCGTGTAAGTACAAACACACCTCGGCTAACACTCTGCACTTATAAGGTGCACTTGTGCATCAGGTGATCATGTGAAAGCCTGTGTGTGTCTGTGTCCATAGCGAACTCATCGGTGAGGTACACAGAGGCATGTACGTCGTCACGGCAGTCTGCTTCCATTGGTCCTGAGAAGAGTTCCAGCAGAATGCCACATAGTGGATCAAAGGTACAAACGTGCACATCATCATCTTCATCTTTATCCTTTATAGGTGCAGTCTTCAGTCTTACACGATCCTTCAGAAATCATTCTAATATGCTGATTTTAACATATCTTATTAGCATGTTGAAAACAGTTGTGCTGTTTAATATTTTGGTGGAAACGCTGATGATTTTTCTCAGGATTACTTGATGAATAGAAAGTTAAAAAAAAACAGCATTTATATCTGACATAGAGATCTTCAGTTACAAAGTAAAAATCTTTACTCTTACGTTAGTTCAATTTAAAGCATCCTTGCTGAATAAAACTATCTTTTTCTTACAAAAGGAGACATTGGATGCCCATTTTCCACAAGTTGGTATCAGTGTACAACTGGCTGAGGGAGGAAATGCTAAAATGGGACAGTCCATCAGCACTTGTGGGCGGGGCTTTAGCAATATGACATCATACTGCTCTGAAAATCAGAACAGCTTTGATTATTGAGAATGTTTAGATTTTTGGGGGATTTCAAAAAATTGATTTTTATCATTGTAGGGTGGTTGTGTCCACACTGCTACAGTAAGACACATTTATGTGCAAACACCATGTAAAAGTGAATTTTGCATCTGATGTCCCCATTAAAAAAATCTTTATGGTCGTGTGTGTGTGTATCTGAATGTTTTTTCTCTCTGTTTTAGACCCTGATTCAGAGGCAGAGCTCCTCTGAGCCCACGTCACTCTCCCCCTCCTGCAGTCAGCATTCCACTGTGGTCAGTCTCTCCCAGCTGCTCTCTTTCTTTCCCCACTCTTTCTCTTTTTCTCCGCGTGTAAGCTACAGTTTAGTGTTTGTTGTAATCTTAGAATAGAAAAACTGTCAACATGGTGCCCAATCTAGAACCTCCCACATGTTTCTGCTGCAGGAATGGCAATGGTTTTGCACTGGTCCCAAAAATCTGCTGGACTTAAACCAAGGACTGCTAATAGCAAGGCTGTAATGCTGTCCTCATGCATACAAAAAACAGCCACTTTGAAATTATCTGAATAAAATTTGTGAATGTACTGTTGGTTTATTGCTATAAATTGTATTTGTTATAACTTCTGCCCATTGCAGCTCACAGTGGCATTCAAAATAGCTTTAAAATAGCTTTTCAAAATGTCATGCAATAATGTAGTCAGTCATGTCACCATTCGGCTCAGTGGAAACAATGGCCGGATTTGAAAGACGTTCACAGTTTCCGAAAGGTAGAAAAGCGATATATGTTTGCTCCTTTTGTATATTTGAGTGTGTGTTCTCAGTGTTCTGTGTGGATGTGGGTTGCAGACACAATCTCTGTACAGATTCCAGCAGCCTCAGTTAGGCGTCATGCATCAGCTGAAAGAGCAGCTAGAAGAGCGGACACGCATCCTACAGGCCGACATCAAAACACAACAACAAGAGCTGCACGACATTAAAGAGAAACTACAGCTTGCTAATCTACAGGTACAGGCACATAATTATAAACATGCAAATTGGGGACAGATAGAATACTTCAAACATAGAAAATAATACAAAAATATGAAGAAATATATACACTGCTTTTTCTTAATTTGTTTTTGAAAGAATTCTCTTATGCTCACCTAGGCTGCATTTAAATCACAGTAGAAACTGTTATATTGTAAAATATTAATAGTTTAAAATAACTGTTTGTAATTTTTATTTTGATATATTTAACAATGGTATTTATTCCTGTGATGGCGAAGCTGTAATTTCAGCAGCCATTACTCAGTGTCACATGATCCTTCAAATATAACGTTATTCTAATTTACTGCTCAAGAACCATTTGTTGCAAGTATCAGACAGTTAATATTTTTGAACTATAGTGTATTTATACCATATTCCTTCTTCATGAAAAAAAAAAGCTTCTGTATTCACAGAGGAAGTTTGTTTTGGAGTCTGACTTTAAGCTGTTTGGGTCTCTGTGCTTGCAGATGTTACTCCAGCAGCCGATACAGGGAGAATTTGCCAGTACTGGTCTGCAGCAGCAGGGTCCAGGCAGGCCGTCCCAACACAGCACCCAGCCCAAACCTCAACACTGTGTTTCACATTCATCACACACACTACTCAGAGAACAGCCCAGTAGCTCATCTGCTCAGGTACACATTACGCACAACACACACACATAAATATTACACACTCGCAGACTCATTCAGTTATGGATGTCTTTTTTGTGCGTGTTTAGGGCCAGCAGAGACTGGTTCAGACTGGACACATGCAGACCGTCAGTGTTCCAATGCAGACACACACCAGTCTCACCACACCCTTCTATAGCAACCCAATGATGTTCTCACCCAACCACGGACACCGAACCCAACAGGACACACACTGCCAAAGACTCGCACACACAGACTACAGCCAGGACGGACAGCTACGGTAACAACACACCTTAAACACAGTTTACTGTGGCAGAAGAACATTGCAAAGGCCTGTTCACAGCAAGACGAATGTTCAGTGTAAAAATTGGCTTGCGTACTCTTGAAAAATCAAGATCCTAACCTCAGAAATTGAATCATCTTTTATGAATTGTTAAAATATTGGTGTCCAGAATGACGTGAGTCCAGAGAATGTTGTGTGAACTATACACATTTTTTAAAAAGGCATAAATTAAATTATGTATGGTATGAGTAAATGGTGCTTATAAACAGCTGTTGTGATAGTATTCTACGTTGAAAAAAGTAAAGGCTTGGGGCCCAAAACAGTATTCCCAAAAATGAAAATTCTGTCATTAATTATTCACCTGACACGGAAGAGAAGTTAAATAAAGTCATTATTTTTATTTTCTTTGTGCACAAAAAGTATTCTCATAGCTTCATGACATTACAGTTGAACCACTGATGTCATATGGACTGTTTTAATGATGTCCTTAACACCTTTCTGGCCCTTGAACGTGTGGGAAAGCTCACATAGACAGCAATGTCTATGTGCAAATTAAGCAAAATCTTAATTTAACGACATGAGGGTGAGTAATTAATGACAGAGCTTTTATTTTTGGGTCAACTATCCCTTTAATACAGTATCTCTGATTGGAATAGCAGTTTCTAATGACATCTGAACCATTTTAGCAAAAAATAACTATTATTTGGCTGTTTTCAATAAATAATAGATTACAGTAGATCCATGATAGAGTAGTAACAATCTAATTTAGCCATGACTTTACTGGGAACAACAGAATAAGAGGCATTTTCTGATTGGTAGAGCGAGGAAGCTTCATGATTGGCTGATTTTGGTAGTATTACAGAATGTATAATTATAACAAACATGTTCCCTGATCTGATCAGTAATATCACACGGGGTGTTTTTGGATTGGTAGGATGCTACTAAACCAATCAATGCAGACGCTTGTACCAGACAGCAGTGGGGGGACCCAGTCTTCCCAATGCAGCTCAGCTATTCAACAAACCAAGTGAGTGTGTTTGAGCATGACGGCCTCATTCAAAATGAACATGAAGTCATAGGCCGAATGGTTGGCTGAATTTGGAAGAGCATACTACTTTTGCTATTTGTGTCATAACAGAAGTAGTACGAGTAGTATGCTAGCATACTATTCGAAATTCACTAAAAATGTTTGTGTTATAGATATCCTCTGGACCAGCAGATGATGGCTCCTTCCTTCCCTGTACAGCAGGTGAACTGTAACGCTGTGCTTGTCCCTTCCCCCGTCTTCACCTCACCAATCATGATCCCCCATAATAGTTTCATCACCCATCAGGCCACGCCCACCTACACGCCTCACCTGTCGGCTGCCCCACACAGCTTACCACTACAACAACCTCAGCAGTTCTTTCAGGTAAACAGTATTTTTACTGTTGTGTGACCCTGGACCATAAAACCAGTCACAAGAGTCCATTTTTTTAAAATTGAGATTTATACCTCACCTGAAGGCTAAATAAATAAGCTTTCCATTTATATATGGTTTGTTAGGATAGGCCGCGATACAACTATTTGGAAATCTGAGGGTGCAAAAAAAATCTAAATATTATTATATTATATCTTAGCAATGCATATCACTAATCAAAAAATAAGTTTTTAAATATTCATGGTAGGAAATTACAAAAATATATTCATAGAACATGATCTTTACTTAATATCCTAATGATTTTTGGCATATAAGAAAGATAATTTTGACCCATATAAATATACCGGTGTTTCTTATGACTGGTTTTGTGGTCCAGGGTCACATATTGTCTTGAATCATGTTGTCTGATTCATATGAATGCCTCAAAAACATGGTAACCTTTCTCTTTCTCTCTTGAAGATGCAGCCTCAGGGTCTGATTCAGAGTGCTCCCACTCAGGCCTTATTCCACACCCCTAGCGTTCCACAGCAAAGCACTGTGGGATATGTACAGCCACAACAACAGCAGCAGCATCATCACTCACAGTCCGGCAACCTGTCGGACTACAGAAACATGCTCCCACGGTAGCCCCGCCACCTGGGAAAAAAGCCAAGAGGTTGCCAGGAAAGCGCATTGAGCGTTTAGCTCTGAAAGGCATGATGGGATGGGACTCTCTCGGCTCAGGGGAAGGCTCGTTCCCGAGCCAAACCAAAATCAAGAAAGCCAAAGTCCCTCAAAGTTCCCATGACAGCAAATGATGGTGATAACGGCACAAGGCTCAAGGACTCTGCCTGGCCCTCGACTGCACACAGAGGATGCTGGGATACGTACGAGGAGCCAGCAGGCACACAGGGGTCAAGTCAAGCAGGCGCTTTGATCGATACGTAAAGGACAGAAAGCCGTGGAGCCGTGGTTTTTGGTACTGTAATGTTACAGTTATCTGGACTTTTCAACACACAAATAAGACAAAATCAACAAATCAAGTAATGCCTTGACAGAGCGTAAACTCCACTGCATGTGTTCTGTCCTCAACCGCTACTAAAATACTAACTAAAAGAGAAATCACCCCACCAACAAGAAGAAAAATACACGGTCATGAACTGATTTCACGCGTCATATTTCATGTATGTGTGCAGATGGTTGGAGCTGGGCATAATTCAGCGAAGACCCAAATATATTTCAAAACATTTGGCTTCCTGTTATCATCTGCAGAGCTCGTCGGCAACCTCCTGTAGTTATGTTAACGCTATCATAAAGAAACTTGAAACACGTTGTATATTATAAATATTTAAGAACAATTTCGCACTAGGGCAAACTTTCCTACTGCTGAGTTCAACTCAATCCCTGTTACGCTTTGTTTCTCAATCCACTGTACTGTATGTAGAGTTTCTCCACATATTGAGTTCTGGAGCATCGTATTTCAGTACTTTTTATTTCATATTAAGGTTCTAAACATAGCTGGTCAGGAGAAGCATGTTGGCTTCCCTGATCAAACAGTTCTTTGAGTTTTCAGACGTGCATGTGGTCTGCCTGTCCACACAGTAAACCTACATTGATTTGATGTCAATATGAGCACAACAGATGTGCTTTAAGATTTGGTTTCAGTATTACACAGGGATGAAGCTCTGTCTAATTTATGCTTCGTAGTAGAGGGACTTTGTTTTATGGTGGTGGGTGCAAGTGCTGCAGCAGTTAAACTGCAAACATGAAGATGTAAAATAAGACTGTAATGCAGGTTGAATGATTGAAGACGATCATAATGTCAGGGCTGCAGAAATGGAAATGTTCTCATCTGCCTGTCACTTGGGCAAAGTGTTTGACAAATACAACTCAAATATTAGTAAAAAAAAAAATGTTTCCCCATTACATTTTTTTTTTTTTTTTTTATTATTATTTTTTGGGGGAGTTGATGTAGACACGGAAGTGTCAGGCAAAGGGCAAAAAAAATGTTTAGATGTTCTGGAATGTTGTAAAACTCACAGACACGCAAATAGGCAAAAAAAACTCAAATAATCTTGACAATCAGAAAATCATTTACATTTTTTTTCTTTGCTGGGACTTCAAGCTTGCACTTTCCTCCATCCTGTCACGTATGGCACATTTAAGGGCTGGTGCTCATTATTTTATTTTTTTAAAACGAAGGAAATTCTGTTCAAGACAGTCTAAGATCATGTGCCCTTCTGTATGTTGTGCAATGCAAATCGAAAAACAAGAATGTGTGTAATTTATACTTTAGAAGAGAATTCTGTTTTAGTCTTATATTAGCAAGAAACACTTCATTTTAGTAAAAGCCAGCGTGCTGTTTGAATGAAAACCAAAAGTATTTTGGTACAAAAATCTCTTCAGCATTCCTAGAAGTCATGTGTAGAAAGTGTGAAACTCCAACTCTCTCATGTGTGACATCTCCACACAGATCAAATAAGATGTTTCAGATACTACAAGCTGTTCTCAAAGGAAGCACTCCAGAGATTTTACATCTACACCTTACAATAACAAATCCTCCATTCCCAAGAACTCATTTAGGTCCCAAACCAGCCCACCAGAACCATTTCGAAATGCTTTGAAAGTTTTGTGAGTCACATGACCGGTTCATCTCAGCGTTTTGTTCTGTCTCCCTGAAGTCACACTAGAAAAGATGAGGTAGATGTTGGTGTGTTTCGCATCGGTGCCTCCCATTTATCACCTTCTGCTGCTCTGAGATTATCTTTGGGTCTCACAAGTGCTCTTCATGTCTCTAGACATGAGAGAAACTACATTTTAAGTCAGATTTAACTGTTAATTTTAGGCTGCTCAAACTACGAAGCCATCCCAATATGGTAGATCTGGTCTAAGCTGGTTAATAGGTGGTCATTAGCTGCTCCAACCATCTAGGACCAGCAACAAACCCAGACGGAGGAGCTATAAAACATTCATTTTAAAATGAGTAGGGCAAATAAATGCAAAGGTTATGACTTCTGCCAGTTGCCACTGTGATGGCCATATAGAGTGTACACCATCCCCCAAACAAAATGAGCTGTTTCATCCTTCATTTATTGCCCATTTGCGGTGTTTTCATGAAATATTTTTTAAGGCTCAAATGTTTCTTGAGTTAAAGGTTTGATTGTTTTGCAGATGTGTTTGTGTTCATTGATTGGGTTGTGAGTGAAGGAAACTGTACTGACTCTCTCATCTTTGTTCTCTTTCTATGCTCTGGTTGTGGAGACTGCACTTTATTTTTTTTCCCTTCCTAATGTCTTTTGCTTTGTGCTCGCTCTCTCTGTCTCTCTCTCTCTCTCTGGCCTGAATTTCTCCCCAAAAGTGTCTGTTCTGATGAGGTTTTAGGCCTCATGGATTCATGAGTGTGTGTGTTATATGTGTTACCTGATCAGGTGACATTGTCAATGCATTTATATTCTCCCAGGTGAGGGGAAGAGACGGAAAATGACACCTGGCATAAACAGCCATCTCTGCTGATACCCTGCAGAAAATACATGGAAGATATTGTAATATAAGATATACAAAAAATGTTTAGAAAAATATAGTTGTTTATTTTATAAGATGTCAAATAGATTTAAATAAATTTATATGCGGTGTATGATTTGAAAGTAAAAACAGTTATTGAAGTGTCTTACTTTGGGGGGACGTAAAGCTTTCTGTTTCTCAGTTCAGCGAGTTGATGTTGCACAGTCAATGTATGGCTTGTTTTTCCCCCTTTCATTCTTCTGTGTACATATACCATCACGACAAGCTTTAACATATTGTTAATATTGTTTTAAAAGAAATTAATAATAAAAAAGTTTACATTCTGAAACAGTTTGGATATTATAGCGACTCTTAATTACTTTTCAATTCACAGTATTTCTACATAAAATATAACTGTTTATATAAAAGTAATACACATTTAAAATTATGTATTATCACTTTTATATAAACATTTGTTATATTTTATGCAAAGTTAAGATTAATTTGTGAAATACACATGAATTCAAATGTACCTTCAATACGTACACCATTCATTGATTAATAACGTTTTTGTGGTTATAAAGTACATTAGTTATCAAATGCATATTATGAATATATATTGGATGAGGAAAACACATTTTGCTTCACATTGTATCCCTCAGTTTTATGTTTCTTCTGAAATTGTGGTTCTCCAAGAATGTACAATTTGAAGATATTTTTCAGTGGTAATTTGGGACCTTAAAAACATTTATATCAAGGCCTGCTATTTTCAATGAGGATCAAATGTGACCCTGGACCACAAAACCAGTCATAAGTATAGCACAGCAATAGCCAAATATACATTGTATGGGTCAAAATTAATGATTTTTCTTTTAAAGATCATGTTCCATGGAGATATTTAGTAAATTTCCATAAATGTATAAAAACTTGATTAGTAATATTCAGTGCTAAGGACTTCATTTGGACAGCTTTTAAGTCAATTTTCTCAATAATTAGAATTTTTTTTTTTGCACCCTCAGATTCCAGATTTTCAAATAGCTGTATCTCGGCCAAATATTGTCCGATCCTAACAAACCATACATCAATGGAAAGCTTATTTATTCAGCTTTCAGATGATGTATACATATTAATTTCGAAAAATAGACCCTTATGACTGGTTTTGTGGTCCAGGGTCCCATATGTGGTTATAAAGTACATTAGTTATAAAATGCATATTATAAATATACAGTATATCGGATGAGGAAAAGCCACCTTTTGCTTCAAATTGTATTCCATAGTTTCTTGTTTTTTCTGAAATTGTGTTACTCCAACAATAAGATATTTTTCTATGGTAATACACCTTATGACCATAAAAAGGCGGCTTTTTAATGTGACACGGGATCAAGGCAGAACTCTGTGGTCCGTGAACTTAGGTGTCGCTGTTGTGTCCTCCGTGCCTGTAGGTGGCGCTGTGGTTTAGGGTTCAGTTGCTCGGGAAGAAGAAACACGAACTCACCGCGCGCTTGGAGTTTGTTTACATTCCGTGAGGTTTGAGCTGACTTCATGAGCAATAAAATCGCATACACGTAAATTATTTCAAAATATAAATAATTAAAACCCTGTAAATTTCATATAAGTAAGCTTAGTGAGTATCTGTCTCCTGTAAACAGTCGCTTCTTTATACTTATTCAACGTCGTTAAATGTAGAGTTAACAGGTTTGAGTCTGGATCTGGACGTTGTAACCGTCTGTGGTTTCAGTGATGGCAGGCCCGTCGGATCGCAGTGACAGCGGGTCCGGTTCTGCTCTCCAGGCGGTGTTTGAGCAGCTGCGGTCCGCGCACACTCTCTCCCTGACCCTCACCGGCCCGCTGTGCCTGGCTGTCATCGCTCTGGACCGCTACCTGAGCGCACAGCATCCCGCCGCTGAGAGCTACAGCTACGACCTGACGGTAACGGACGGCCGGTGGCGGATAAAGTGTCAGCTGGCGGAGAGTCTGAGTCGGTGGGTGAGAACGGGCTCGCTGCGCTGCGGGGCCGGGGTCCTAGTGTCCCAGCTGTCGATGGTCCACGACGAGACGAGGCTGAGTCACAGCTACATCAGGATAGACAGCATCCACAGCGTCGTGGAGCTCCCGGAGAGGTTTCTGTCCATTCAGGACGTGGGGAGTATCCCGGAGTGGTGTCAAGACCATGTGACCCGTTCCGATGGGCCCCTGCAGCTGAGCAGAAAATATTATTTACCACTGTGGATAAACGATGATCCTTATGGAAGCGTCTGGGTTCCTTATAGCCCACCGCCAGACGTGGTCATTGATGGTATGACATCATGTTCTTTTCAAAACTTCTTTCAAGACTCTGTTTAAGGTTCACAGTGCAGCCCCCAAAAAGTAATTTAAATTATTTACCCATCTTTGCTACTAGCCTTTAAACCACTATGTTTTGCGCATTTCTCAGCAAGAGTTTTTTTTATTTGGTATGTAGTACAAAGTTTAATTTATGCAAGTCAGAATAAGTATATTGTTTAATTTTTTTACTTGAATATATCTGTTACACTGAATGACGATGAAACATTTCGCCCATATTTTGTCATTTTATTTTGACGAAAGTTATTCGAAGCATTAACGTAGTAGACACTTCACTTATATTTAATGTTTTCTGAAGCTAGTTATTTTAGCACCAAAATGATGGCTTATGGTTATTATTAATAAACTTATAATAGTTTTAAATAAAATAAAATACTTGTATTTGAACACAAATGATTTGTGTAAAAGAAATGAGAATGTGGAATAAGACAGTTAACACTAAGTATCATTTTATCGCAGCTGCGCGTAATTTGTTGTGTAATAGGAGTGTGATCTTTTATTATATTTTATATTTCTGTGTGTCAGTGTCTAGAATCACACTTCTGGCAGATCTGGAAGCGTTCTTTCACAGCTCCAGACGACCTCTCCCTCTGCTTGTCCGAATTCTGCACAGGTCCAGGATACGGTACTATGGCAAAACAGGACAAAACATTGACTTCCCATTTCAGGTGAGTCAATGTCAAAGGTTCTTCAGCACCGCAAACATTTTGGGGCTATGATCTCTTTCTTTCACTTCCTCCCTCTTGCTCTCTTTCAGGTGTACTGTGAGGTGGCTGATCAGAGTGGCGTCATGTCTATGGTTGTATGGAATGATCTTTGTCCTGAATGGTTCAACAGACTAACAGTCGGCTCGGTTCTGTATCTGCAGCAGTACTCACTGAAACACAGTTATCAAAACCGGTCTAGACCACATATCCGCACACTCTCTCTTATGACTTTCCACTCCATTGGTATGACTCTAGAGCTTTTTAGTTGCTAGCTTTCTTATGCTGCATTTTCACCTATTTTATACAGGTTCAGTATTGGACAATTTCTTGAAAAAGTTTTATTTCAGCTCTTTGTTTGTGGTTGTTCTGTGGGTTTGTAGAGATCAGTCTGAATCCTCGAAGTCCTGCCTCTGTAGTGACAGTGATTCCTCCAAAAAGTGTTCAGCCTCAGTGGGATCTGCCTGATGTCCCATACAACTTTGCCACAAGGTACACAGATTTATTTTAAATTTCAGGGCACCCTCAGGTTGCATTATGTCCCAATACAGGATGTCCTGCAAGAATGTACACTACTAATCAAAAGTTTGGGGTCAGTTTTTTGTTTTTGTGTCTCAAAAAGCATACAATAAATTGTTCAAAAAGTGATCGTAAAGACTGGATAATATTACAAATGATTTGTGTTTCAAATAAAGGCTGTTCTTTTGTACTTTCTACTCATCAAAGAATCCTGAAAGAAATGATTACAGTTTCCACTAAATCATTAAACAGAACAAATCAGCATATTAGAATGATTTCTGAAAGATCACGTGACACTGAAAACTGCAGTAGTGACTGCTGAAAATTCAAGTTTGCCATAACAGGTATAAATTAGACATATTATAATATGTCAAAAATAGAAAGCAGTTAAATTGTAATAATATTTTACAATATTACTGTTTCACAGTATGGTTGATCAAATAAATGCAAACTTGGTGAGCATAAGAGAGTTGTTTTTTACAAAAACAAAATCTTACTGATACCAACCATTTGATATGATAACATAAATCAGTGTGTGTCAAATGCAAATATGCAAACAAAGCATAGCTAAAAACTAATGTGTTATTTTATTGGATTTTAATTGCATGTTTTTAATACCTTTATATTATTGATTTGTCTTATTTACAACACGTGTACATTTGTCATGAAGCCAATCAACAATTTTCTAAACTGCTCCCTGTGATCAGGTCAGAGGTGGACTCGATGAATAATAACCAAGCCTGTGACATCATTGGTCTAGTGACATACGTGGGCCGGGTTGAGCGAATTAGGAGCAAGGAGAAGACAGGTATAGTCTTTTATTAAACAGCTGGTTGTCAGTAACAGTGCTTGCTAATATAAGCTACATTATTACTATTCATACTTAGAGTTGGGAATTGATCAAATCATTGTTACATCTGCTTGTGCATGTGTGTGTGTGTCAGGACCTGAAAAGTTCTGGGCGTATCGTTGGGTACATGCAGTGGATGGGACAGCTGACTCACCATTTATCCTGGAGATCTTCTCCTCATCCCAGCCAGAGATCTTCAATAACATCTGCCCAAGTAAAACAGCAGTCCATGTACACATTCATTGCATTTATCTTAAGCTAACTGACCTTATTTATGATCTCTCTTGATCTGCAGTGACGTATCTGGTGTGCACCCAGATGAGAGTGTGTAAGACGGGCTGTTCTGTGTATCTGACCAGTAGCACAGAAACACAGCTCTTCATCACAGGTAGATTTCAGCCAGTGAGGTCACAGATAATCACAATCAGCTCAGCTTTAATTATTTGTCTGTGTGTGTGCTTTAACAGGCTGTCATAAAAAGCAGCCCTATGTCAATGAGCCAAAAGTTAAAGCATTCATTCAGTGGACTAAGACACTGAAGGACAGTGTCATGCTGCGGAGGACTTCGGTTGGAGGACATTACTGCTACCCTCCTGCACCACCCACCAACAGCAACATGACCAGTGAGATTTAGCCTTCCTAAATTTAAACAGTATTGCAAGATAATTGCATAGTCGTGCATTTTTTCTTTTTTGATTTCCAGTGTGTTCAAAAGACTACAGAATTGTTAATTGCTAAAGGGATATTTTAAAATTTAAATTCTGTCATTGTTTACTCATCCTCAAGTTTGTGTGGATTTATTTATTCAGTGGAACATAAAAGAAGATCTTTTGAAGAATGTTGGTAACCATACAGTTGCTGGTAGCCAGTACGGAAAAAATACTATGGAAGTCAATGGCTACCAGCAACCAAGCATTCTTCAAAATATTTTCTTTTTTGTGAAGACAAAAATTCATACAGGTTTGGACAACATGAGGGTGAGTAAATGATGACAGAATTTTAATTTCATGCTGAAATATGATTTAATTAGACACACTAAACACATGAATACCTGTGTGTTGCAGATGAGCCGATTACAGCAGTGGCTGATCTGAAGGGGGAGCTGCAGAGCCTGCAGTACAGAGAGCACAGGAGAGTGGCTGTACAGGGTTATGTGGCTGCTGTGCAGTACCACACATGGCCACCACAAACTGAAACACCACACAGTGAACAACAGGTCTGTACAACTCAATCAAGATGAAACAAGCACCATTAGGACATTTGCATTTTTTTTAGGAAATGTGCTGACAAAAATAATGACACGTCATTACAGCAGGAGGGTGTCTCTGTACGAGGAGTCAGTGACACTGGAGCTGCCGCTGCTCCCTCCACAATGGATGAGATGACTCTGACACAGAGAGAAATGGATTCGACCTCGCCTGATTCTGATATTACAGTCTCCCCCAAACGCAGGAGAGTGCAGACAGGCTCAAGGTAAGGCACTCTTCACCAGTAGTCATAATGTATTGTTCATTGTGGATATTGAGGATATTGTTCATTACTCCAGTCTTCAGTGTCACATGATGCTTCAGAAATTTTTAGTATATATGCGAGATTTGGTGCTCAAGAAAACAACTTTTTTTTATTATCATGAATTGATAGTTTGTGATAGTTATGATAGTTTATCTTGTGGCCTGCATCGGCTACATCCCGCTCACGATTCTGGGTAAGAGCAGCACTTGCAGAAGATTTTGTTGATGCAACCATGATACATTTTGTTTCAGGATTCTTTGATTGATAGAAAGGTACAAATCTTTTGATTGGAAATGACCTCAAACAATTAAACAGCGGCTTAAATATTTAAGGAAAATTCTAAAGCCAAATAATTACATTGTCAAAAAGGCACAAAAAATGTATGTCAATAAAACAGTGCAAAATACTGACAGGTAAGGCCTTTATGGCTGGTTTACTTACCATTGGCAGATGTGGAAACAAGGTTGAATGAATATTGCTTTAATACTTTTTATAAAGTGTTTTTGATTTCATTAGTGTGCCACAAATATTTTTCCCTCTTTATTCAGAGAAGTGCATCGGCAGTATTTCACCAGATCCAAAATGCAGTCCAACAGGTAATCTAAGCATGTCTTACTTCAGCCTATTCACATATTTTTGTGTAATTCAGCATATTAGTAATAACAGGACATATGTTTTTTTTTTCTTTAAATTATTGTGTATTTTAATCTGAAAACCTGCCTGTTGTATTTTGAGGTTCTACCCAGCTGAGATTAAAATAGGTCAGACTGACTGAAATTTCATTTGATGTACATTCAAACTTGAAGTTTTACATTTAATATGCATTTATTAAAATTTCCGTAATAATGTACATTTATTTAAATTGCAGTGCGTTGTCCTATAAATGTCCATCATAAATGCATAATGTCAATTTTAAATTAGCCTTTTTTTTAACTGAGGTGCTATGAAGTCAAAATTTATTTCCTGGAATAATTGACTGCTTCTGATTGGTCCCTCAGGCAGGTGGGCCTTTCCTCTCATGAAGAGGAGGAAGAAGAACGTCAGGATGAAGGGGAGTTGGAGTCAGAGGAATCTGAGGTTGAAGATGCATCAGTTAGACAGCCAGCTGTAGGAAAAGGTGTTGTACCCTCTAAACGTCACTGCCATAAATATATAAAATATGTAAATACATAAATTAATTTTAAAATAAACAAAAGAGAGTTCTTTAAAATTGTAATATTATTGTATTTTGATAAACAGCAGTCTTGGTGAGCATAAAAGACTTTAAAAATCAATATATTTTATTGATCTCAAACTTTTGAACTGTATTGTCATATAAATGTTGTTTTTTTCTAAAGAGATCGACCACACATTACAAGTCCCACACGTACAGCAAGCTGCCAGCCACCCCACTGTATTATGGGAAAGCGGAGTCTGGCCTTTAGTGAAACAGCAAGTGACTGATCACTTTTGCTGTGGTAGACTCGATCAAGAAAGCATTCCTGAAAAATTTCACTTTGACGACAGAGAAGTTCTACTACATCACCTGAACCTGAGCCCAGCCAGATGGACGCCCGATCTGACCTCACAGACACACACGCACACACCTGTGGCCTGCACCGGGTACTTCACGCTCACGATTCTGGGTAAGAGCAGCACCTGCAGCTCACCATATTGTGGACTGGAGCTATAGCTTCAGGTGATAACCGGACTTCTCTTTTTCTCTCAGGGCTGAATCAAAGAGCTGCATTAGATGTTCAGTTTGTGCCTGTCATCTCCCCTGATGACCCCAGAGCTGCTGGAGTGCCGCACACTCAGCATGACAACTCCCTGCTGTCCTGCATATCAACAGGACGACTGTGTGTGCAGCCAGATGGTAGCTGCCCCGCACCAGGTGTGTGTGTGTGTGTGTGTGTGTGTGTGTGTGTGTGTGTGTGTGTGTGTGTGTGTTCGGTTCACATTCTCCATCTCTTCTGAATAACCTGTGAGTCACTGTGACATATTGTAGCACTAAAGTGTGTGTGTTTTTCTGCAGGGTCGTTGATGTGTTCTGCCCCTCAGCTGGAGTCGGAGCGCGTGATGTGTATTGTTGATCTCTGTCTGCTCGGAGAACGCAGGGTAGAAATGATCTGCTCCAGACTCTACAGGACAGCAGACATCTGCCAGCCTGATGGCACTCAGTGAGACGCCCACACGTCATGAAAATAATCATGCAAAGAAAAAAAAGTCCTGTGGCGATCAGATGATGGATATTGGTGTGTTCCAGTCCTAGTTCAGCTGTTTTAGGGCACTGGAAAACTGATTTTATGTGTAAACGGGGCAGAAAGGTATTTTGTATTTGTAATAATAACATGTTTGTTTGTAATTTCAAAAAACATTTTAGAAAAATAAACTCAAACCCCAAAACTTTTTTAAATACCTTTATTTTTATCTTAAGCTTTTCTATTGCACAGGCAATAAAGATTTATGTAAAGAAAGCATAAATTAAACAAAAACACGTTAGTGCCCTTTGAGAAATACTGTCCAAAATGGTGCTGGACAATCCCACTATTGAAAAGCAGTTCCCACTGAGTCGTGTTTGATATATTTTGAAACTAAAGATGCAGCGTGAACTAATATTTTGAAATGGGTCAAGATTTAACAGCTGTTATCAGAAATTCTGACAGATTTCCAATTTCAAATTTACTCCTAACCCCTGTAAAATGTATTTTAAAAAATACATGTATACATCAAGTGTGTGTGGTCCAGTTTTAGATGTAAATTTGTCACAGTATAAAATGAACACAGAATTCTGTTGCTACAGGAATTGAGGTCAGAAATAAATCCGGAGATTAAGGGACCACAGGCTTTTTATTAAAGTACCATTACCCTGGGTTTTCCTCCATAGCGTCAACAAAATGTAGATAACGTGTTAACACAGAATGTGGCTTTGTGTGTGTTTGATATTCCTGCTGAGGTAAGAAAATTCTCACAAGTGTGAGGCAGCACAGAAAGAAAGAAACGTGGCATTACCTTCCTCCACATCACTGGTAAAACCTAAATATCCTAATCACAAAGTGATCAAACACTGCTGGAATCATGGCACATTAAAACATTTCATCATATGCTCCATCTTTCTCTGTCGCTCATTCAGCTCCGTGTGCTGTACATGTCTGCGTCCTCTGGATTAGACTGGCCGTGGTCAAGCAGAGAAGGGTCAGGAACAAAACGTGACTTCACTAGAATGGAAAGAGATGGAGTGGATTTTAGCATGGGGAAAAAGTGAAAAGTGCTTATGCTGTCAAGTCATCTAACAATTCTTGTTTTTGCAACATAAACATTGAAGATGCACATGAACGGTTTGTTATCAGTTTTTTTTTTTTTTTTTTCAAGAAATTAATACTTTTGTTTAGCAAGGATGCATTAAATTGATCAAAGGTGAAGTAGAAAATCATTTATAAAGAGATTTATAACATTTACAAAGTTAAGGTAGCATTAAAAAATTTTGAAAAGAAATTGATCCACAGGAACTATCTAGAATCGTTCATTAGACTAGTTGGATGGGGGAATGCTAAATCCAGACCAGACTTGCTTCATAACTAACTATGTTTCCTCACCTGTGGCTGGCTCATCTACAGAAGGTTCAGATGAAGGCTGGGCCTCCTCAGCTGGGAGAGGTGTCAGAGGAATGGCTTCTTCAGCAGGGGGCGGGCCAACAGAAGTGGGTTCCTCGTCTGCTGTAATTAAGTTGGCAGCTTCAGGGGGTGTGGTTTCCTCTACAGTAGGTGTAGTTGAGGGCGTGGCCTCCTCTATAACAAGTTTAGGTGCAGGAACATCAAGTTCTGAAGCAGCAGGGGCAGCTTCTAGGACTATTTCAGGATCAGACTCCACAACAGGAGTAACATCCATTTCAGCAGAAGGTGCTGGCTCGGGAACACGGGTGGATTGTGCATCTAGGACAGGCGCAGGTGCAGGGGGAGATTCAGATTCAGAGAGTGGGGCAGCGATTCCAGATGCTACATCAACAACAGGAGGAGGTTCTACAGAATCTCCTGACACATCTGCTACTGCGGCTAAATCCACTGAAGGGACAACTTGTGTTACTGGTGTGACATCCTGATCTGGAACAGCAGCGGCCGGCTCAGACTCAGGTGGGAGTTCAGAAAGTGCTTTAGCGGGTGCTTCTGTATCTGAGCTTGCTACAGCGGCAGCAGACTGTAAATATAGAGTGTTAGTGAACTTTACATTTGCATTTACATTGATTCATTTACCAGACACTTTAAAACCAGCATGGTTTTAATATGCAACTTTGTAGATTACCTCCACACTAACAACAGGCATGGTGACATCTTCCTTTGGTTTGGATTTAAACATTGAAGCAACAGATGAACTGACAGTATACACCTTTTTACCAGTAATCTATGAAAAAAAAAGAGAGAAAAAAATTAGGGGAAATTTATATATTTGAAAGTATATAAGCAATAATTTTCTAGGTGTGGGTGAAAAAATAACCAAGTATGTAGGGGATTTTTTTTTTTTTTTTGAGTGCGAGAGACAGAGAATGTACCTTCAGGACTCCAACAGTCTGTGTGGGGTAACATACTGCAGTACCAGCAGTAGCCAGACCAAGAGGAAAGAAAATCTTCTTTAAACGAGAGCCTGCGCAAAAGCACACATTTACACAGATGCTGCTTACTATTCAGTTAAAGTAGGGCTGGGTATCGTTCAAAAAAAGTTTCTGAACGATACCAATTTTATGAAATCCGTTTTAACACTATTACATTACCTCAAAAAACTTCTTTCAAACACTCGATGGTGATTTAAAGTGAGTTTTGAGTAAAAGTGTAGTGTAAATCATCTAAATTGTCTTATGTAGCATGGTGGTTTTAGGTTGTGTATTGTGGACGGAGATCTTTTCTGAAGTGCAGTGAAAACACAGTTTGGTCAAGGACTGTTTTTATTTTAAAACAAAAATGCTCTAGTGTAAACGTAGCCGTTCATCTATGGGTGTTGAGATTAGAGCTGAAACAACTAATCGATTTAATCGATTAAAATCGATTATTAAAATAGTTGTCAACTAATTTAGTAATCGATTCGTTGCTAAATAATTTTTATTTTCCGTAAGCGGTTCATTTCGTGCATATTTTAAATCTGCGGTGACCAAAGTGTGGCAGTAATGAGCCACCGGAGGTTTTACTCAGCCAGTACAGCAGGAGAAGTAGCGACTAGCCAATAGCTGGCCTCGTTTTATGTCACGTGCTTCCCGCACAGCGTCTCTCTGCAGCATTCAGCGGGATGGGTGAGGCAGGGCGGCAGTGAAGTAAGCTCGAGTAAGAAAAAGAAAAAAAGCGGAAGATAAAACTAATCGGACGAAGTCATCCAAAGTGTGTGGAGCAAAAAGAGAGCAAGCCTAACTGTTAAGCCCTGAACATTTGGACATGTTGACCTTTTTGCACTGCAATGCAAAGTTTTTTTCAAATAATGAGTGAATAGTGTTCTGCCTCATTTCCCACAGGTAGTCGAATTCCTGTCAGTTCAGGCATAAGCTGTTTTGTTAACATTTTATTGCTTTATCACATTTTTGAATTTTGCACTGTTATAAGGACCACTACATATTTAAATCCGATGAAAATCACAGTGTGCAAAGACTTTTATTTGTGTAGATTCTGCAGTACAATGTTGTTTGCAAATGTTTAGTCCTAAAAGCTGATAACATTGCTTTTTAACAATTAACATTTAAAGCTTTGTCGTTTACCAGTCCATAATTCAGTCTTGCAGCCTAATTATGACTGACTGAGAGAGGTTAATGTTTAAATGTATTTGAAATGCACTTTTTTTCTAAGCATTCACTGCTCTTTTTCACACAGCAGGTTTTTTGTGTGTATAATTTTTTTTCCTGACAACCTTCTGATGGATTTTACTTTAAATTTTACTTTAAAATGTGAGTTCCATTCAGGTTTCATGCCATTGGCACTTTATTGGAAGGATTGTTTACAATTTCACAGCATAAGCTATAAAGCTGTTTCCCAGGTATAAGCTGTGTGTTTACAGGAAAAAAAACAATAAAATGCAATTTACTGCAATTTTAATAATGTTTTATTCTTATTCTTCGTGATAATATGTTCTGAAAGATTCCTTAATAAGCTTTGTTTGGGATGTTAAAGTACTTTAGGAGCCCTAAGGATTGCCATGGTGAAAACATTATTTGAAATCTCCTTGTGAAATTTGCTAGAGTATGTATGGGTCAGTGTTTTGATTGCAGAAGAGTTTGACAAAGGATAAATAACACATAATAAAACACAACTCCAGGTATGTTTTTGATGAGGATATGACAATGCAAAATGGTTAAAATCTCTAAAAAGTCTATGTTGAATGATAAAGACCCTTTGTTAATAATTTACTTGTGGGGAAAAATGGGCAAAACTAAAATATAAGTACATAAAACCGATTCATCGATTAATCGTAAAAATAATCGACCGATTAATCGATTACCAAAATAATCGTTAGTTGCAGCCCTAGTTGAGATGCTTGCACACTATAGCCTTGATGCCTCACCAAAGCCAAATTAAACCCCTTGGGTATCAAAATTTGGTATATCAAACGACAAGACATTTTTTGATGCTCAATGGTATTGAAACAATTCGGTCAGTGCCTAAAAAAAAGTATCGAACGCGATACCAGCTCTATTTTTAAACAGTAAAACAACACTTACCCTTGCGTGCCAGTATCAGGCCACCCAATCCGGACACACAGATGACACCCACTCTAGGCAGGAAGCCAGGAGGTGGATCTCGAAGGAACTGATACGAGTCTAAAACCAGAGAATGTCAAGAGTTAAATGGCAGGTTCACAGGTCATTTCCTCCTCCTATCTGACATCAGGCTCACCTTGCCCTGCATGGTAAACAGATATCACTCCAACTTTGACTGAAGTGAAGGTGTTCTGTAAAAACAAGAACAGATAATCTTTCATAAACTCACACTACTAACAATGAGAAATGAAGTCATTATCTCACCTGCACTGCTCTGACGTACGGCTGCAGGCCCACCCTCACGGCCCCCAGCCCCGTCTGCACTACCCCAGGCTGTTCCTCCACAAACCGCACAGCAGGACCATCTGGAGAGTAGATAGACAACTGGACAGAGACAGAAAACAAGAGAGAGGTCATGGTGATATATTTAACATGGGTATTAATTTACATTCAAAAGTTTGGGGGTGGGTGAGATTTTTCAAAAATACAGTAATATTGTGAAAAATTATTCTTTTTCACAAAATCAGAATTTAAAAATCAGTGTTTTCTATTTCAACATTTTAAAATGTAATTTACTCCTGTAATCAACATTACTCCAGTCTTCAGTGTCACATGATCCTTCAGTAATCATTCTACTGCACTGATTTGCTGATTTCAGTTCAGAATATTAGCAGTTGAAAACAGCTGAGCTGCTTTATTTTTGGTAGAGGCCGTGATACATTGTTTCAGGATACTTGTGATGAATAAAAATTCAAAAGAACAGCATTTATTTAGATTTTTTTTAACTGAAGTCTTACTGACCCTACACATTTGAATGGAAATGTACATAATTTGTCTATAACATTTCAAACAATTGTATGGTACATTGTTCATACATTTTAATAAATATAGTAAGTCACTCAGGTATTTAACAAACTGCACACCACATAGATACAGCAAAAACAGTACTTTTAGTATGGTATATACATGCTTTTTTCTTACCTCTCTTGGAGATATTAGCTTCTCGTTTATCTTCTCATTTATGGAATAAATCCTGAATGAACTCAAACCCACTGCAACAACAGCAGCAGGAAGCGCAGCATATTTCAGAATCTGAGGATCAACACAACAGTTTAATAATACAGACTGGCTTGACCATAATATCAAGATATTAAATGACTGCAAATTCATATAACATAGTATGTAAATGGTACTACCATGGTTCATGTACAAAACGTTTTTAGCCTGTGTTGCGTACTCTTCATTGAACGCGTGTAGTATAATAACTATGAGCTTTGGCCTGGCTGATTGATGATCTTGCTGTGTCTGTGTGAGAGAGAGAGTGAGTTTATGAACAGCATGTTCTTCGCTCTGGTTTTAAAAACACCGTGCTTACGTTCTGATTAACAGATGCATCACCATGAAAAATGATACTTGTCAAGATGTTTGATACTATTCTGCAGATTGCACATATTATTAAATAATTTATTAAACACTTTCATTTGAACTAACTCAACTGGAAGTGTAACTCACCTTGGCCGCCATGCCGGTCCCGCCCCCTTCGGTCTTACTACGGAAAGCAGGAGGAGTCATGAAAGCCCTCAGAACGCGAGAGAATATTCCTGATGGGGTTCTCATAATAATAATAATAATAATAATAATAATAATAATAATAATAAATACCCAAATTACGCCATATGACAGATAAATTATTGTTATTATTATTTAAGTAATATGTTTATTATTAATAATAATAATAATACTAACAACAACAACAATAATTGTTATTATTATTATTATTATTATTATTATTATTATTATTATTATTATTATTATTAGCCTCATCACATTTGTTATTTTTCCACCCCATATGAGGTCATTTACAGTAAAATATAATATCATATAACATATATTCGTTCCTTCATTTTATTAATTTAAATTAATATAAATTAACCACGATTTAATATAACAAGGGAACGAATTCATAACTCATGGCCACGGTAAAGATATGTGCAGGGATCCGTACTTGGTAGTAAGCAGTTGAAAAGAACGTTATTTGAAGTACGAACTCATAAGTGGGAAAACGAGGGTAGAGAAGTTAGTCTTAAGGACATTTGTGGATGAATTTGACGAAAAGAAGGCCGGAGAGTGCAACTAAAACGAGTGAGTAATGTATTTTACATTTTTATGTCTGCGAATATTTCTTGGGGCCGCCGTGCCAAGACTGTTTGCATAGCACTAGTGTTTCTCAGCCGAGGTTATTATAGACTCGTCTTGTTAAGTATTGGGGTAGAGTATGCTACTCAAGGTTGCTTTTTATGCAGAGCACATTGGTTTATTATGTAGTTTGCTGAATAGACAACTATTAATTACTCTTATGTTGGATTTGGATGACTTGGTACTTTCTAAAGATGATATATTTACAGTGGTGGCAAAAATTATTAGAACACTAGTATTTTCACCAGCTAAAAATGGTTTTAAGTCAGTTGTTTCTATCTTTTGCTGTGGTGTGTCATTAGGAAATATCAGTTTGCATTTACAAACATTCATTTTGCCATTAATTGTAATAATCCAGTGAGATTTTTGTCTGACAACAGGCAGTACTCCACACAGAGATCTGATCTGATCATCATCATCCAGTTTTTCTGGAATGACATGAAGAAACAGAACAAACTGAGAAGAACTGTGGCATCGTCTTCAAGATGCTTCAAGAGACCTACCTGCAAAGCTACAGTACTGTTAAAAGTTTTAGGCACTTGTGTAAAAATGCTGTCAAAAATAATGTCATATCTCTGTGTGGAGCACAGCAAAAGATAGAAATAAATGAATTAAAACCATTTTTTAGCTGCTGAGAATACTAGTGTTCTAATAATTTTGGCAAACCACTATATAAGACTACTCGGATGAAAATAATATAGTGTCCTTTGTGAATGTGTTTAGTTTGGTGTTGTCATGATATATAGCGAACATCTATAAACACCCCTTTATGGTACTTTGATTTTGTTAATACTTTTTGATGTAGAAAGATAAACATGTATAGTGATGAAAGCCAAAATATTGAATGTCAAGGATGTATATTTATTGAGTAATCCACTATTTTCTAAATTTTCACCTGAGATTCAGAGCCAAATTAAAAGAGGGTAAAAATTACTTTAGAAAGCTCTGTATTTTAACACAGAGATTGGTAGGTCTAATCCCATAACTGTGGGACTGAGTCATTGAGGGTCTTTAAAATTAAGATACCAAAAGGAAAGTTTGTTAAAACCAGATTCTAAAAGGATATTAAGATATCTTTAATAATTTTAGGCTTGGTTTCACAGATGGGACTTAGCTTAAGCCAGGACTAGGCCTTAGTTAAATTAAGATACTTAAGCGGCTTTAATAAAATTGCTTAGAAAATTTTTTCAAGTTTGCATCTTGAGACAGAACAATGGCACTGACATATTTTAAGATATGTAAGAGCAAGATATTTTCAGTTGAGACAGCTCAAACATGCATTTTAGTCTAGGACTAGTCTTAGGCAACAAACACTAGAAGAATTTTTGAAACTGTCAGCATTAGCATATAATGGAACAAAGATTGCTAAAGTCAACAGATTTTACAAACAGATCTGTGTGTGAAAATAAAATGATGCTGCCAGCTTTCTCTGGGTGTATTCACACCTGTCTTGTTTGGTTCGATTCAATCAAACTCAAGTTTGTTTCCTTCTTGGTGCAGATCTTTTAGGCAGGTGTGAATACAGCAATCACACTTGGGTGTGGACTGAACAAACGTACTAAAACCCAGCTGAAGAGGTGGTCTCAGTCCGGTTCCAAACAACCCTTACCAAAAAGTAGTATACTTCAAGTTTATTTTATTAAGTATACTTAAGTAAAGTTCAAGTATATTTTTAGTTTTTGTAAGTATAAGTCAAGTACACTTAATTGTCATTATAAGTATATATCTTAGAAGTACATAAAGCCCATTTCTGAGAAGTACATAAAAAGTAAACTAAAAGTATACTTTCCTATTTTTTAGTTTAAACTAAGTATACTAATAGCACACTTGAATAAACTTCTTTTTCGTAAGGGAAACTCTAGTATAGTTAAATGGATGAACCAATGTGTGAACCAGTGTGAAAGCGAACCACATCAAAAAAAAGAAAACAAAAAAAATAGACATTGTATTTGGTCCTGACCAAAGCAAGTGAACTAGCAGACTTTCCTGGTGTGAATACACCCTATGATAATTTTTTACCCTCCTGTAATTTGGCTCCAAATCACAGGTGAACATTTTGACCCACCTCTACAAAATAGCGGATTACTCAGTAAATATGGCAGCTGTGGCCTTTTGGGCAGCTGTGGCCTAATGGTTAGAGAATTGGACTTGTAACCCGAAGGTCGCAGGTTCGAGTCTCGGTGCTGGCAGGGGTTGTAGGTGGGAGGGAGTGAATGAACAGCGCTCTCTTCCACCCTCAATACCCATGGCTGAAGTGCCCTTGAGCAAGGCACTGAACCCCCAGATGCTCCCCGGGCGCTGGATATATAGCTGCCCACTGCTCCGGGTGTGTGTTCACTTCTCACTGCTGTGTGTGTGCACTTGGATGGGTTAAATGCAGAGCACCAATTCCGAGTCTGGGTTACCATACTTTTCACTTTCAAATATACATCCATAGCATTTAATATTTTGGTTTTCATTGAGTTGACACGGAATGACCCATACGGGTCCAGGGCTGACTTTCTACCCTGCTGGCTCTGTCTCCTATTCCAGGTTAATGAGCCGAAACAACTTAAGTAATCAGGTGTTAACTCAAATTTAAATGATGTTGGTTTGGTGGTAAAGATCTTGCTTTTAAGCCATCAAGCCCCATGAAATCTTTGGTAAATCAATTACACACGCAGTTGTATTTCAGCCTGAGATTTCATTGGACACTGGAACCATCACATAAGATAGCATCACAAAACACAAATGCAGAGTGCAGAGAACTCAGTTTATTAGTTTAACATTTTACAATCTGTATTATATATATTTATATATGTATTTATATTTCTGAAAGCAAAGAGGGTTAGCTTTGAATAGTACTGTGAATAAATATCAGGCTCTTCCTGGTGTTTTAATATACAGAAGGGGAATTTTTGCAAGAAAACCTTGAAAAAAGAGCAATATGTTCCGTCTCAATGTTGCAGTGCAACTTACACCTTATACAGCATAGCCGTGTGGGGGAAAGAGGGGGGGACATGCCCTTAAAACCACAGTGAAACCCCGATGGAACACACTCACTCACTCACACACAAACATCTCATGAGATGAAACACAGTGAAGTGTAACAGTTAACTGCAATGGGCAGATGTGATTTTGAGAGTAGCTTTGGTAAGAAAGCATCGACCACGGACGTAAAAGTATTATTGTCTGTGTGTGGGCAGTGTGCGTGTGTTTGTTCCAATGAAATTTACAATTAACAAGCCATTGAATGAGTACATTCTATTCAATAAAAATACATCCCACAAGATTCTAAAAAGTGACAATCAAACATTACTGTAACACTGAGCACATATGCAGGGCTGTGTTTAAAACCAATGTGTCTGTAATGTGGACGAATGAGAACACACGCACAACATTTAGAAAGGGGACGTTTTGCGCTCCACCGCTGGGAATGAACCAATTGATTTTTTTGTATTATTTTAACCTCTAATCTCTCCCGTTTGACTTTATCCAATTCTAGAATCGTCAGCCACTGACGTCTAGAATTGCAAAAGGGAATTTATTAATTTATATGTTGGCTTTAGGCTTGTGGAGTCTGTCAAAGGGACACGTACATTAGCAAACAGAAACTAACGACCTGAATGTAGCCCATAGCTCAGAGGTAATGACCAGCAAAGACCCGGAAACAAGCAAAAACAGTCATAACATCAGAGAAGCAAAGCTTTTCATCTTTTGTCATCTTTTTTTGTAGAAAAAAAAATACAGAGTAGAAAGGTTCTGCGTTTGCAGAGTCAAAAGATTGCATTCACGAGTACAATTCACAGTTTTAAACAAGGAAAAAAACAGAGGATGCAGCTATGCAAATAATATGTTCTTATATACAGACTGTTCTCTGGCCTGATAGCATATAGTAATACTTTTTTAAACCATGCATGAGTTTAGCTATAATATAAATCTTCTAAAGAAGCCAAATTAAACACGTTACTACCTGCCAGGAGTTCATCTTTTCCCAAATGCAAATGTCATCAGACTCTCAAAAAGAGACTCTTCGGCATCCAACTGACTCGTTTTCTGTCTTTTCTCTCATTTCTCTAATACACACACACACATACGCACACACACACACACACACACACACACACACACACACACACTTTCCAACACTCTTGCTTGCTTTGAGAGTTGTATAGAGTAACACAGTAGGGCGGTGTTGCTTGGTAAAACAGAGTAAAGCCTGTTGCCCATGGCTACATGAGTGCTCTTCCTGCAGCATTCCGAGGGAAGGAAAAAAAAAAAAATAAAAAAATGAAATTATATATATATATATAATATATATATATATATATATATATATATATATATATATAAATAAAATAAACTTACAAGCAAAATCTTCAGAAGATATATTTAAAAAAAAAAAAAGAGAGAGATTTTTTTAAACTCCAATCAGAGAGAAAAAATAAAATATTTGTTTTTAAAATACGGTCCTACTTTGTTCAACAGTTTGTCAATTAATCTGAAAAGATGTTTCTTCAGGCATGCAGTGGGCACCTCACAGGGGCCTTTCTTCCATCCGTCTCAAAATGTGGCCGTGATGAAATATATTGTACAGAGTTTGCAGTGAGCCATAAATGTGCAGGTAACACTTTCGCTTCCGTGACTTTTTGAGCAGTTACAGTCGCCTTTCGGTTTCAGTGGCTGCGTGTCTGTCTGCGGTAGTTCTGGAGGCTGGGTCAGTTCTTTGACATTGATCTTACAGTGTATTGGTCAATCAATCCGGGTGCCACTCGCGGTCAGGAGGAGGGCAGTATCAGGTCATCCGTCAAGGAAAAAGTGAAGACAGTCTGGATCCACAGTGTTTTTCAAAGTGTGTGTGTGGGTTTGAAATGCACGACTCACTTTATTCATATACCTTTATGTCTGTATTTTAGCATGTGACTGTTTGTTAGTCATGTGGGTGCGTGACTGTGTTTCACACGTGTGTTTCTATGAAAGAGTGAGTGTGCATCATCAGCGTTGGCGAGAGAGGTGAAAGGTCGTTGGACTCGCTGGGCGGTTCCAGTGGGGCAGAACTGAACTCACAGACATCCAGGAAGAGCTCATGGTTACGTTGCTTCCATTCACGAAACTTCCTCGAGGTCAAACAAGGGTCGTCCAGCAACTGACTGATTATCGCCAAGTCGCCCTCCTTTGCCTGTTGGTGAAGAGGAAAGAGAGAGGTTGAAAATTCACTCAACTCCAAAAAGTCAAGGTATTATTTGTAATCTTCAGATTTACCAAAACATCAAAAATCTGTGCATAGAAAGAATGTGAAAGGTAAGGCAGAATTTTCTGAAAATTCAGTTAACACTACTAAACAAACATTAAGTCACCTAATTAGTATTCATGAGCTAAGCTAATAATATTTAAAAACATGCAATTTTACTGTTCAGGTAGTTCCTACACCCTTGCCAGGTGGCAGCTTACAATCTTGCTAAATGCTTGTGGAGATCCTCTAAAATTTTCCAATAGATTCCTCTCCATTTTTTTTACAGAGATATATTTTGAACTTGACCTATTCAGACTGTGATGGCATTTCTGTAATAATATTTTTTTTCTATTTCCTTTATAAAATTGGTAATGCATGCTACTATTGAACTGCTTTGGGTTAGTATGATTTTTTTTATATACTTTTATTAAAGGTTTAGTTTATGAAAAGATGGTTTTTGCAGTGGCGTTAGTGATTAATTGAAGTGCTCATCTGTGTGAAGACGTGCACAAGTTGGAACACAAAATTAGATATTTTTGAGGAAATCTGATGAAATCTGAGAGCTTTCTGACCCTGCATAGACAGCAATGCAGCTGACACGTTCAAGGCCAGAAAGGTAGTTAGGAAAACAAAAGTTGTTAAATTGGTAGATGTGGTGTTAGTGGTTTAAAGTATTGTTGTGTAGGTATGTGATTAGTTTTTGTGCAAAGAAAAAAAAACTTTATTCAACAATTTCTTCTCTTCCGTGTCAGCCTTTGATGTGCGTTGAACCACTGATGTCACATGGATTATTTTACAGATGTCCTTACTACCTTTCTGGGCCTTGAACGTGTCAGTTGTGTTGCTGTCTATGCAGGGTCAGAAAGCTCTCGGATTTCATCACAAATATCGTAATTTGTGTTCTGAAGATGAACGCAGGTCTTACGGGTTTGGAACGATATGAGGGTGAGTAATTAATGACAGAATTTTCATTTTTGGGTGAACTATGCCTTTAAAGCAAGGATGTGTTCAATTGATCAAAAAAGTAACACAAGACTTGTATAATGTTACAGAAGATTTCTTTTTCAAATAAATGGCATTCTTTTTTACTGTCACTATCACAGAAATAAACTTATATAAAATAAACACAGAATAAACAAATAATAAAAAAAATGCATTAAAATAGAAAACGGCTGTTTTAAATGTAATAATATTTTACAGTATATCTATATTATTGCATTTTAATCAGATAGGCTACATGTTTTGGTGAGCATAAGAAACTTTTAAAAACATACAGATCCCAAACTTTTACCACAGTAGAGTACTTACACTATTTTTTGTGTTGAATTTATCATTCATCTACAAAAAACATAACTGGCGTGGAGTTTCTAATAGAAGTTTACCCTGTTATAGTTTACATCCAAACCCAAAAGTAAAAAAGGGTCAAACTGCTTTCTGTGTTTGCATCCCTTTAGCGTGGAGCGGAGAACCCGTATACGGTGCAGTCGTTCATTTGTGGCAGGGTCATTGCTGCGTTTGACGAAGGAGCGTCTGAACTCTTGTTTGGTGGAAGGCCTCTGCTGGCCAAAAGCCGAGAGACTGGCCTGCTCTAACGATCGGTACAGCTCCTGCAGGCCATCCGTGCCATCGGACACTTTCTCTTCGCTCTCAGGCCTCCTGCTGCTAGATTTGCGAACCTGCTTTTCCTCCTCCTCTTCCTCCTCCTCTTCCTCATGGAGATGAGTTCTTGGCCTCAGAGTGCCGTGTGTGTGCGCGTGAGCGTGTGTACGGGCGCTGCGGTGCGAGTGTCCGTGTGTGTCGCGATGGCGAGGGAGGCTCTGACTACGCTGCTTGTGATTGTGATGGCGAGGCCGGGACTCTTCACTGTCCGTCAACGGAAACGGCCCGTCACGTTCCAGAGGACGCCGGCGCTGGGCGGGGAGCGTGGCCTGTCGGTGCTTGTCAGGTGTCAGCAGGGCTGGCTCCTCCGCTTCTGTGGTCTGAAGGTAGTGTAGGCCTGTGCTGGTCAAAGGAGTTTCAATCAGGTCCTGCCATGAGCGGCGTTCTCGATGGGAGGATCGGCAGGAAGAATGGGACTCTTCGGCGGAGGAATGCGAGAATGTGGAGCCACTGGAAAAATGGCGTTCAGGAAATGGACTGGACGAAGTTGCCTGAGGACAAAAAGAAACACTGGTCATTATCATTGTCAGCTGTCTGTCAGAAAAGTAGAGGTATAAGATGACAGTCAGAGAGAGCGGCAGTTTGTTTTGCACCAGTAAAGCGCTGGTATGGGAGCTGATGTTCAGCAAACCTCTCTGTGAGCAAAAAAAAAAAAATGACCCAAACTGACCATGTTACATCATATATTGCCATAAAACAAGCATGCAAATCACAGCTTTTATTTGCAGTTTATTTTCTCTTTGGAAGTAATGTAAATTACAATCTTGATGCCATTATTATGAGCTGGCAGGTCTTGGTAAGATTTTTAATACTTCTGAAAGAAGTCTCTTATGCTCACCCAGGTTGCATTTCTTCGATCAAACATAAACTAAATCAGTTATCCTGTGAAAAATTATTACAGTTTAAAATTACTGTTATCTATTTCAACATATTTCAAAATATAATTTATTCCTGTGATTGCAAAGCTGAATTTTCAGCAGCTTTTACTCCAGTATTCAATGTCACATGATCCTTCAGAAATCATTCCAATATGCTGATTTGTTGCTCATGTAATATTTATTATTTGGAAGATCATTTTTTTGAATGGATTAAATGGTTGTGTGTAGCCTATAATCTAAATAATTTTTACAAATAATTATAAATAAAAACTTTTTTACTATGAAGTTTCATTCATAAATTAAAATTTGAAAATCAATTTGAAATCAATTTGAATCAATTAAAAATCTATTTCAGACAGAAGGGGGAAGAGTGGTTGGAGGGAATAGGAATATGAACAAGGTGCTACAATGGGTTCTTATATTTGTATAACGAACCTAGATCTGTGCCATGCAGTTTTGTTTTGCAAATTATATTTAAAAAAATTGCATTATCCTGTCATCACCCTGATGCTTGCATTAGTCATTATCCTGATGCTTGACTTCTGATTTTACTGGTTCCTGATTTGAGGTTTAAGTGGAAATTGTTAACAGGCCCCAAAACCAGACGCCAATCACTGTGTTGAGGTCATCACCGTCATCACCACACTTTTTTTGCAAGGTATTAGCAAGAGGAAGCTAGAAGTCTGCATTCCCGCGGCTCTCCCCAGATTTATTGCAACGTTGGATTAAATTCTCGAATAAAACACGGTAACTCTGGTGTAATCTGAATGAGAGCGAGCGGTCTAACAATATCCCATTCCCGACGTCCTTTCAGAACAGCATATCTGCGCTTTACTCACTCTTATCGACCACCGTACAGCCTGCACTCAGGACTGTTATGCACACGCTGCACGCATGAACCAGTGCTTTCTGCTTCAAGTATTTTATTTGTGGGGTCTGTGCATGCAGCATCTGCATAACAGTCCTCAGAGCAGGCTGTACCAGCGGTGAATATACGGGCCTCAGACAGAACAGGCAGGTTGTCGATCAGTGACAGAGCAGAATAAGGATGGTGCTGTGCTTGAAGCACATTCAACTTGGACTGGACAATGGTGAGGTTTACTGTTAAGAAACCCATGCCAGGCAAGTCTGACTCGGGACATTCTTCTGTGATTTAATTTCGCAATGGCTACAAGCCAATGATTTTGTACATATTTTGCTATTAATTTTAAATGACAGATGTCGAATAAAAATAACATAGGCTACAATTTTTGTAAAACCTACATTTTTTTTTTTTTCTCTGCAACACTTTTTCCTATTGTGCTGACAGCAAAATGTAAAACTAATTTGAGTCTGGACAAGATAGATAAAATAACAAATAAAATTTTTGTGCAGACTACAGTTATCTCTCTCTCTTTCAGTAGTGGAAATTTAAATGTGAGATCCCCTAGATGTGGATCCAGCCACGCCCCCTGGATCTTGTGTTCTGCAGTGAGGGGCTACTGCGGTGCGGTGGGGTGGAGGGGGTTGTGATTAAACCATAAAACCACATGATTTGTTGCTTCTTCACCACAGTAAGAAAAACTCCCATACTGTCACAGCCCTAAGTGTGACGGTAGAAATAGAAATAGTTTCTGTTAAAGAAAATGAAAATGTGTTTTGGGCTGAATGTATGCAATGTGTACTTAGATGTGAGTTTAGACTCACAGAGGGGTTGTGGTGGTAAGTGGCTTCCTGTTTGAGTGTCATAGAGCCATCAGCCTCATCCTGGTCACTCTCACTCCAGTAATCTAAAAAAAAAAAAAAGAATCACATATACATGACATTATAGTTTATAATAGTCAGATTAGGTTTTTACAGAACAATGAAATGGTGAAAAACTAGAGTCAGTGAGATCACAGCACTATGGGCTCATGATTTCATCACAGGATGTGATCTCACCTTCATCAGGACGCGGTACCGGATCATCAGGCGTGTAGCCAATCGCAGCCAAGCCTAAACGGTTCATCCACCTGACACAGGAAACACAGACGTGAGAGGAAATAACAGAGTGGGGAGCTGATGTCTGAACGGGCTCTGAAACCACTTACCGGTTCATCTCCTCTAAATGATCTGTAGCAAAAAAGAAACTCTTAATTTTGGGATGACATGCTTTGAAGGCACTGAAAAAAAGACAAAGACAAAGAGACATTCACACACAAATACCTAGTTTACATGTGTGTGTGTGTGTGTGTGTGTGTGTGTGTGTGTGTGTGTGTGTGTGTGTGTGTGTGTGTGTTTGTAAAAGAAAGATCAGCAGTTCTGCAGTGACACAATTTCCGCTAGGCGATGGGTTTCAAACACAGACCCACCCAAAAACCAGCAAACCAAACACAATAGAGAGAAAGAGTGATTATTGTTGTCCTCTAACACTCACTGTTTCCTCCTGCACTCAATTGCTCTGTCTATCCGAAACTCTGGCAGACAGATGAAGCCCTCTGCTTTCTCATCCTGAACAAAGAAATAAAGAGAAATAATTTCGGCATCATAACTACGGCAGTTACATGACAGTATAAATGCACAGATTTTCTCTAAAACTGAGAGATGTGATGCATACTTTAATATGCAAAAACTAGAAAACTAAACGTCACTCCCGGGTTTGAGCCTGTTACCAGGCCATCAATGTAGGCAGCAGGTAATGAAAGTGTTGACAGTTGTGTAATTAGTGATAATAGTAGAGATTGACTGGCTGGATGTGGAACTGTAAAGCTATTTTAGATCCCAGAAATAGTTCAAGTGGAAATGGATAAAAGATTGAATTCTATACACTTCCATACATCCTACACACAACCCAAGAGAAGGGAATTGTGTTTGTTTACTTACGTTCTGATTGGTGTACCCAGTACAGGTTGGAGTCTTTGAGAACGAACCAGTACTTCTTCCATTTCTGTGTGAAGTAGCCGGTGGCATCCTTCTTTTTCCATAGCCAGCCTTCACAGTCACCATGACCCAGATCTTTGCAGGCAATACGCCTCCTGCTGGCACTACTGAGGGAACCTACACACACACAGCATATTAAATGACCGAATAACATTGTGATAATATTCTTCTTGACAAACACAGCACAGTATAACAAAACACACAACCCATGCGCTCAAAGTAAACCCAGGAGCTTGTATGCATCTCATCTCATTGTACCTTTGCTTTTTTTCCTGGACTTGATCCTCAGAGAGGCATAATGTACAGACTAGAGAGAGGAGAAGAAGGATGCATAAGAAACAAAGAATTGCTTGTGTCATTCTCATAAACCAAAACCTTGAGGATTTCTATAACAGACATACAGTATACATGTTCCTCCTTACATATATTACAAATCAATAGGGATGTAACGATTAACCGCGAGCCGGTCAAAAATCGATTAAAATATGTAATGATTCAAATCAGTTGAGATGCCATATAAATCGCGAAACATTTAGAGTAGGAGTTTAATATGAATGTATCTCTGAGGGGAACTGACTGTGTTTAGAAAAGTTTATGTGGTATTTATTTTTTTTTTCATCTTGCCTCTGAACAATGCATATTAAAGTAGTATTCATATTTCATCTTGCCTCTGAATTTACAGCGGTAACCAAGGAAACACTGTATCATTGCTGTTCATAACGCGCCACCTGCTGTCAGAGAGTGAGTCTGCGTCTCATTCAGCTCATTTGCAGTTTTGTTCAGATATGTTTTATGTGATATAGTTTCACAAAACTAAGTCAGACCATTCTGTTTTTTGCTTAAAATTTCTAAATTAATGCAGTCTTAGATTAAAAACTACTCATGCAGCACGCATGCTATATCTTTGTTTGGATCATGATTGAAATCCAGTAGTTGCCTCTAATCTCAAATGGAAAGAGCACAGAAAAATCCTTGTTCATACTAAGAGATTTATTTTATTTGTGTAACATACTTGTTTGATTGGGGGTTGTTGGGGTAAAATTTCAATTTAGTTCTGTTATATTTAAATTTCACAAAGAAACGTGCAGCATTAGCCTAATAAAATGACACTTTTTCATTTACTGTATAATGTCTTCAATTTCATTTTGTTAAAAAGAAATAATGAGAAAATGGATTTGTGAAATCAAAATCGTGAATTGAATCCTGAGTGAATCGTTACATCCCTACAAAGTCTACAAAATATTAATTTTGAATTTAATAAGTAATAAGAAGCATACATCCTCATTACTGCAGTGTCCTGAGCATGATCTAATCTTAAAACAAAAAAAGTATTTATATAATTAACAATATAGTTAGACAGATAGTGTGATTAATATTAAACTAAAGCATTTGTTTTAATCAATTAAGAATCTAAAGCATTTGTTGTTCATTTCTTATATTGATAAATGTACTTTTTGTCTTAAAGTCCAATCCTGAATAATATAATAAAAAACTGGTGTTCATCAACTAATTTCTAACTACCACAGCTCTTTTTTGCTGCCATATTGCAAATAAAAATTCTCTAATCAATCAATTAAAAAATTTAAACTTCTGAAAATTGTATCTGTACCTCTTGTTTCCAACAATATGTATTCGCATTAACACTACTGATGCTGTAATGCGCTTGTGGTTTACCTTCCTCATTGATGCACCTGCTTGTCGGTCCAGTCCTGAACTGGCATATCTGTAGAGAGGGACAACAGGACAAAGACAACGAGACAGTCAAGAGACAAGAAGAGAGTTCTGTTTTCAATGGCGTTTTTAATTATGTGATTATTAGAACTGCCTGAGCATAGCAGTGTAATTTATGATTCCACCTGCAGCAAGAATAAAATAAAAAAAAAAAAATTTTTTTTCTTTCTCACCTATTTAACTCAAACAAAGGCACAGGTAGTGGACAGGATGCTGGGGTTTGAGGTTAACTTCATAACTAAATGAAACCACCCTAGCACAGCACCCTCAAACATACACAACCCTCCTCTCTCTCACACACACACGGGCACACACACACACACACACACACACACACACACACACACACTAGTAAGGACTATACTCTTTAATCTAATTCTCTTTATGCATCGTAACGGCAGAGAAACAGAGATCATTCCATGTTCGCACTTACAGCTTCAGTCACAAAGCAAACAAAAACCTTCTTGAAACTGCAGCCAAGGAATTTCTGTTGCTCAATTTTTTAAATAAATGGCGGTTCATTAAGATCCTCACTGTGGTGACTGTTGTATGCTCAAACAAAAAGTGTGCAGCACCTCTCCTTCATATTTGTTGCACTAAGATGACATGCTGTCAATTAAGAACTCAAAACTTGATTTATGATGTAAAAAAAAAATTAATTACCATAAAACCGGCCACATTTATACATCAATGACATCAACTCTATGTTCAGAACCCTGGCTATTCCAGTGACAGTCAGGTAATAAGGAGGAAACAGAATTGATACTGTTAATCATAACACCACCCACTCTAATGATAAGAATAAAATATGGGGAAATCTACTTTCTAGACATCTGGCCATGTGTAGCACTTGCTGTCCTGAAAACCTTTCTGAATTAGCTCAGCGATGAGAATCAGAGGCTGAAGGTTATTCAGTTCGATTTAAACCATTTGAGTGTCACATGGCAGGGTAGATTATGATATATTATTGTCAATCTGTCACAGTGTAATGCAGACTATGCAAAGAGGCACATATTACAGCATGGACCAGTTCAAATCGATATTAGACCCAACAGTCAACCCACAGCTCATGTGTAAGCACTGTTTTTCCTAAAGGGAGCGTTTACAAAGAATTATTGAGGACAAAGCTGAAAATAACAGCCAAAAAAAGACATTTTTTGCCATAACCTTTACTCTTTGTGTTAACAAGTCAACCCCAGAGGATAATAATTCAATAATACAAACAAATATGATCATTTAAGGAAGGTATGAAGATTACTTACCTATCAGCATCTGCTCGAAGTGTGTCTGCAGCTCTCTGGGGCAAAAAGCAGAATGACAGAGAACAAGAGACAGAGAGGAAGACTGATTTGAATTTCCTGTTCAGTGTTATGAAAAAAACCCCACTGTTTCAAAGATGTGTGTGTGTACAGTCACGTGATCAAATTATGGATCAATAATTTGACTAGTATGTCACTAGATGAGGCAATTTTTAAATTTTTTATTAAACAAATATAAATGTCAGAATGTTTGATATGCCTCGAAGTTAAAACACTAGTATTTGAAGACCAAATCGATGTTGACTGACATCAAGCAATTGCAATTGCGTGAGAAAAGTCACAGCTCAGATCAGATTCGACATTTCACTTACATGGTAGTGTGGCATCGTATTAGAGTCGGGCACGGGGAAGGGCAGCCCCTCAGGGGGACCTGTGTCCAGACGCACGGGAGGGGCAAGCATAGAGGGACTAATGGGAAAACTGGGACTGCTGGGATTTCGGCTCTTCTTCCTGGATCGCCTGCTTGTGTCACGCTGGGAAAACTCTGCCTCTTCCTGGATCAACAAAATCCTATCATCACTGAGGAACCGCAAGAGGGAGGAATCCGAATCTGATGGGCAAAGACAGAAACCAAGCAGTGAGTCACATTCTGAGCCTAAAACATTAGAATGGGAACAAAAGCGTACTGCAAAATATTCAACTTTCCATGACTCCAGCTGCCTCGGCACGAAGCTACTCTTACACCTTCCTGTGTATGTGTGTGTGTGAGGTTTTAGAGGTTTATTTCCCCTCATGGAGGTTTGCTTTCTATTTACATCTGTGCTAATGTCACCTACGCAATCTCTGTTCTATTCTTAAAATTGTGTTTCCACAAAAAAGAAACAGGGAAGTAATAAATTAGTCATTTGACATGGTTACATGTCACCTTTCACACCCCAAAAACCAAAAAGTATAGTTGGTTACTGTCATTTTTTTTCCTGAATCTTTAAGTTAAATTAGATTAACACTCACACATTAAGAGGAGTTGGTAAAGATCAAAAATATCAGCTGAAAGCTACTAATTAAATATAACTTTTTCATACCTTAACTTTTATGTGTTAAGTCTTTTCTTTTTATTGTTGATATTCTACATTAATCAACTATTATAAGTTTCAGTGTTCTGTTGTTGCTTTTTGGGAGGGAAAGAAATTCTAAAATATATTCAGAAAAAAATGTACGCTGTACTGAACAACCAATGCTAGCGGTAATGGATGTATACATTTCCTCCTGCTTTCTGAAGCTCAGATGGCTTCTTCAAAGAAGTCTGTCTTACACTTTTGCTACTCTCAACTTTCACAGACAAGCCTGCGTAACAGTATTTCCTGCTTTTGGCTGCAAAGTTCACTAGAACAAAGTCACCAGCTTACAGCGCTTTGTTCTCTGTTCTCATGCTCTGAAAAGTCAGTTCTATAGTTTTGTGACATTTACATTCTTCATATATACTTATGAAATCAACTTACACTGCAAATGCCAGGATATGCAACTAAGAATGCCACGTGATGCTAAAAAACTTGATTGTGTTTACCAAGAAGCAGCTCCTAACTTTGTAGTTAACTTCAAATACCAACATTAACACAGACATTCAGATATTAAGAAAACACATGTTTGGTATAATGTAATATGTGATTTTTATAATCACAGATCTCTGAATATGAGGGGCACTTCCTGAATTCTAAGAAAATATGAGTGGGCTTACACCTCTTTTTATTAGTGATACTGAAAGCGTTAGAGATGGAACATTTATTACTGACACTGAGCTCTGACCTAAAATCCTCACAGAGGCCAACATCTGTCCATTTTTTTAAAAGACAGAACTGTTAATGCCATTTTTAAGTGGACCACCAAAATCAGTGTTGGCCATGGGTGTCAGAAATGTCTACAATAACAATAAGGCACATAAGGTTTTAATTAAAGTACAAGTTGGTGCCAGTGGAGTAAAAAGTAGTTAATTGGTTAAATGTGCCACCAAATTAAAATCCTCACCTCTGCTTCCTCTTTTGTAAACTCCAGATTCTTGAGGCTCTGCCAGCCATTCAGTTCCCATTGAAACCTGCCGGATATCACCTACAGGCAGAGACGTATATTATTTAAGTGTGTATCTGTGTATGTACTGGTGTATTTCAGAGCATCTTTCATCTATTCTCTTTGTGTGTATTATAGTGCATGTAGTAGTGCAACAGCAATATACTAAATGGCTGAGATTTGCAGTTTAAAGCCGGAGCTCTCGAGTGGCTTAATCTCCTGTAATGCACTGCGTCTATGTCCGGCTTAAAAAATGGCCATCCAGACATGATGTAAGATGTACATTATGTAACTTCGCATAAGCAAATACAACAGTTTATTTAATAATATATAAAACAGTGCGCAGTTCCATATATTATTTAAAACAGAGAATGCAGTATTCAGTATGTAGTGTATAGAGACAGTATGTATGTACCATAGTATGTTGTTCTGAATTGAGAGTACCTTATGTATATGAATTAGGACAGTAACAAAGAAGAAAACTCTTTTAAATTCAAACTGAAACATAGCAATCAAAATCATCCTGTACAGACACAATAATTATTTTTAATTAAAATGAGCATTAATTGTGTATATATATATATATATATATATATATATAAAAATACAATCCTAATATTTTTTAATCTAATATATATATTTTTTTTTTTTCATTTTTATATACATTTTCTAACTTAAAATCAGAAAGCTTTTATTTTGGTGGCTTGCTGGTAAGTAAGTATATGTGCCGAGTAAAGCGCGTCAGTGAATGAAATGTCACAGTTTTTCATTTTGCTCTGAAACCGGCAGTGCATAGCCTAGATTTGTGCTTTATATTTGAATGGAAATCTTATGCAGTATTACAGTTAGTCAAATTAGTGCATTGACAGCTGTCAACCATGTTGGTACACAAATGAGCGGTCTGAACTTATTTACCCAGCACAATTTTTATTTTGGTCATGCATGCTCACCTGTGCACCACTTTCTTTATATGTATTATTCCTGATTAAATAAATGGAAATTTGCAGTAAAGAAAGCTAGGGTTCCTCTGCTTCATTTTGAAAATAATGCTACAATGCAAAAAAAAAAAAAAAAAAAAATGCTCATGGTCCTAAAATAAAGCTCATTTTCTTAATAAAAAATATAACTTGAGGACATCAATAATAATTACATACAAATAACTTAATTTAAATTAAGGTTTAAATTAACCATAATTCATTTTAAAATCTGTTTACATGTAAATATTATTTATTTATTTGTTCATTCATCTTTTTGCATATTTGTAATTTTCAATTGCATCGTCTTACTGTGAGTTGGAGTCCGGTCTCTGCGTCGCAGTCCGGTATTTCTCCCAGAATCCTCTTCCAGGAGGGGGAAGTACTGACCCCCCAGTACTTCCTGTTCTACATAATACCCCGGGGAATCCGAGCCAAACACACCAAACCCACCCCGATCCAGATCATCCTCTCTAAATGAGTGAGAACAAGAGCCAACGAAAGAAAAAAAGGGGAATTACACCGACATGCTAAATTAAACAGTTTTGCATACATCTTATATTTCATATGTGAATACCTGTGTCCGTAGACAGGGGAAAGAATAAAAACATCATGTCCCCCAGGTGTGTCCACTCCAGGTGACAGGCCCACTGACCCAAGCGTGCTGGGTGGAGTGGGAGAACCACTGCAAGGACTGGTGGACAGTGGCTGTCAATCAAAAACATGCACAAAATAGCCTCAGTATGAAGCAAATGACACTTTGTTGATGTTATATTAATGCAATAGAAAAGAATTAGAAGAAAATCAGCTATTAGACCATACAAATACCAGACAAGTAAAAAACTTTTTTTTTTTTCAAATATAGTTGTACAGTATGTTAGTCTGGTGCAGTTAGTTTCACTAGAAGGCAGGACAGAGATCAGTCACACACACACACGTCTAAAGACCTTTGACTAATAAAGGACCAAGAGTGTGATGATAGTGTTGCCCTTAGCAACCATGAGCGCTGCATCAGTCAGTTAGAAATGAGGAAAAGCATAGCAACAAGCAGTAGACAGCAACCCAAGAACAAGAGACAGGAGAATCATGTACATTAAATACTCTGATGGATTTATCATTAGCAGTTATCAGTGGGCATTGTTTAATTGCACATAAATATTTCAGTACAAATATGTCCTTTTATTCTTTAGTCATTTTATCCAGTTGTTCATTTATAGTGCCATCTCTAGAGGTGAGCGATATACCGGCTGGTATGATTCATCTGTAGAAATCTGTCAACCGGTAGAGATTTTTGACTATCGTCTTTATCACTGTTACAAGCTCACATGATGTTGCTGTGCTACGTGGTCACGAAAACTTGTCGTTTGCAAGCATTTTTAAGCATTGCGTTTTAAAATCAAATGATTTTAAGCCATTGAAATGCAATCAGCAGCGAAAGAGAACTCATTAGGCTATATGCACGTGAAGTTGCTGCTCATAGAATGTGTTATTTTTGTCGCTTTATAGGCCTTGAATGGTTAAATACACACACTTGTATGTGAAAAAATTCCCGTCCCAGCAAGTTTCCTCTTAAACAGTAATTCAGGTCTTAAGTGAAAGCAAACAGCTGAGAAAGAAAACGTGTAGCAGTATATTAGATCTGGGCAGCTCTTAAAGTGACAGCAGTCTAATGTTCATGCTGTCTGTCATTCACGCTAATCAGACAACAAATGAGAGAAAATCTCTCACAGCTCTTGAGCTAAATCACTTTAATAAAAGGAAATATATTTTTTATTTACACGGTGAAGAATATGTAGTGTTTTTATTCATTTGATTACTTTATACAATGTAGTATTTTTTTTTGTCCTATTGCTTGTTATTAGTTTCAGATTTGTGTTTAATCTCTGACTGTTTACTTGTCTTCAGTGAGCTTAAGTTTTTTTTTATTATTATTATTTAGGCTAGTATTAGTTTTTTGTGATATTTGTGATATTGACACTGTTGACAAGAAATAACTATATTGTGATATATATCCTTACCGTGAAATAAAATTACTCATACCGTGATATATGATTTTGGACATATTGCCCACTCCTAGCCATCTCCATTCAGTAATTCACAATTGTACAATATATCTTCTCTTTAATTGTTTATTTATTCATTCAGGAAGGATTTAAAATCCTCTTTCACCGTAAGTTGATGTGTAATTATGTCAATAAGCATTATGTCCTTTAAACCACCAATGTGGATTCATTCATGAGTGAAGGTCCATTCCGCTCTGCTGTGTCGTGACTGTGAGGAGAGGACACATGTGCAAGCTTTAACTGCATCTGTCTGATACTTGTATCCAGAGAAACCACGGAACTCTGGCTGCCATGGCAACAAGCCGTACGGAACTCATTCACTGCTCTGAGATGCACTCATACGCACACACTACATATTAAATAGATACACTTGAACAAACACATTGAACTATCCTGACACACACACCTGCAGGGCGAGTGGTTTCCAGCGGGCGTTCTTCAGCAGTGCAGGGGTGGAGCCCAGAGTGTTCTGTGGCCTCTTCTTCAGTGTGAGGATGACTCCACCCGGATCCTCACGGAGACAGTTGACCAAATTCTTCAACTGCCAGCCCACCTGAAAGATAGAAATGATTTACAAATAAAAACTAAATAAATAATGTTAAACTACCCTAGTAAAAAAAAAAAAATGCCATCATTTATTTAAAATACATTTATTTCATATACTAAGTATACTTCAAATCCATATTTATTGACATATCATGTAAGACTTACTGATATAAAACTATAATTACACTTTATTTGGAGTATTTCTTTTCTGCACAATGCACATTTCTTAATATGTGTTTTAAAATGTGTTTTAATATTACTATTAATAAGGATTGCGTGATCTCTGTATAATATCAGTCTTTAAATGCAAAATATTTCAAGTGTAGCTGAAGTATACTTGCAATAGTTCCACTTTAGTGCAAACAAATATACTTTAGTAGGACTTCAACACTACTCCCGCATAATTAAAGCGCATTAAGCACAAAATTAGATGTTCCAGTTTAGCAGATTAAGTACGTATACCAGTTTAGTTTATCAAAAGTACAATTACAAGGTAGTTTTATTAAGCACATAAATATGTAAATGTATTTGTAGTGTAATTAGCACAAAATAAACATATTTCAAATGCATTTTAGTATATATTTTTTCCACTGGGGTAGTAGTGTGAAAGATTAATAATTAGCAAAAAAAGGTTTAGAATATAACATTTAAATTTGGAGTACCAAGTAATGGTGTCTGGGGTTTACATTATTGATTGAAGCCCTGTACGTGACAGATTAAGAATTAGTTTCCTCATTTTATTAATTCATTTCAGCATTTTCATTGATCCTGGTCGCATTGTAGTAATTTATTGAACAAATGGCCACATTTGACAAAAACGAGAAAACCAATTAATAAGTTGTGGAAAAAAATTCTTAATTCCTGGACACAATTTGACTAAATTGAGGGAATTAATTCTTAATCCATAATAAATTCTTAACTTGCGGCCACAATAAATATATTTTTGTCCACAGGTCTCTGTAGAAATCTTAATGATTTCCTTAATGAAAGGAATAATTTCATATAAAGGAAATGTTCATGATAGGTTTAATGAGATCCATCCTGAAAACCCTTGAGCATCAACTGATAATCAATCATACCTGCGCACACATTACTGCACATATGCTCTGATGCAAGGTCAAAACAGATGTCAACCACGCAATGATACACACCACAGTTTGGTGATTGACCTGAATGACCTCGTCACCGGCGTGGATCTTCTTACAATGATCTGCAGGAGACTGCAAGAGAGAGAGAGAGAGATTAATAACCCTGCTCATTATAGAAATAAATTGGACACCAGGTGTTTCTGTGTATTGCATCATACATGCCTAAATGTTGACCTTCCCTATAAAGAATGTTTGAGGGTCTTTTAATCAAAATCTCACTCATCCGGGCTGCATTTCCCAAAAGCATTGTAAGCCTGAGAAGATCGTAGAGCGCATTAGTGCCAGTGGTTTCTAGAATCAACAAAGCATACAATGCTTTTGGGAAACACAGCTCTACTCATTTGTTCTGCCTGTATATGTAAATAGCCAAACGTGTATTTCAAAGATTATTTTCATAATCTGTTCAAACACAGTAAGCAGTCATTAGATGATGATTCTATGCATTATCGACTTACAGTACAAATCTTGCAGCGACAGTCTGCCTGGGGCAATCTTAGATGAAATGTCTTTTTCAAGGGTACAACAGTAGACATTTTCAAACCTTTTGGGGTTTGAACAATTTTTCCCAAATGTTTAACCACTAAACCATGCCACCACACCAGTCCAGAATATTATCCAGATGATTTTGCGTTTGCTCTGATGTGTCGTTCTCTAAGCTTGATGAGGAAGATCATCCATTAGCTGAACAGTAAATGTGCATTAAAGAGTTAGAAATCAGTGATTTCTGTTTTTTCAGCAGCTAAAAAAGGCATGTAGCTTGAGTCCAACCTAATTGAACACGTGCATAAATGATTTAACAACAGCACTGGAACAATCCACCATTCCAAGCAGCTCTGAAATCAAGTGCCTGCTCTATGCGGATGACCTGGTTCTGCTGTCCCCACAGAAGAGCTGCAGCACAGCATGTGCTTTATAGAGCAACACTGCCTGAAATGGGCACTGACAATCTGAAGGAAACCAGAGCTGGTTTTCCTACAGATAAGAAGTCCTATCTCACAGCATCACAAATGATGATCTTAAAATTGACATGGGTTTAATCTAGGTGTTGAAGAACTCAGATGGTGCTTTACATAGGGCCCTATGAAATCTGTTTTTGTTTGTTTGTTTGTTTTTTCCCCAAATTCATTTTTTTCTGTTAAAATTTTTCTAGACTCTGTTTTAATGGTTCAATTAAATTAATCAGAAAGCATGTCTAATTAATTAAAATCATGAAACTTACACAATTTAACATCAATTTATTAAAAGTTTAAAAAAATTTTTATTTATAAGGCCCTATGAAACACTTTTCAACCTCTCTAATGCATTTTTAATGGTTTTATTAAAATTGTCAATTTGAATGGTTTTAATAAATGTTAATAAACAAAAGCATCTCTGAATAATTGATTTTATTTATTTGTTATTTCTTTCTCTCTCTCTTTCTTTCTTTTTTTTTTTTTTTTTTTTTTTGAAATACTGTGTTGTGTGATTAAATTTTTCTTAAACCTGTAAGACAAACCTGAAAAAGGTTGACAGTTTAAATGACCATCCTGGCATTCCCAAAAGGGATTCTCCAAAATTTGTGGGAAGTGAGGCATACAGCTGTTTATAATTTTAGGCTTTGGATTGGGGGAATTTATATGAGTCAGGTAAAGAATAAATCCAGCTCTGAACTCACATTCTCTGTGGTCCCAGTGATCACATGAAGACCGTCATATGTTGACTTGATGTACATGCCCTAAAAAGAGGAAAGAAGCTCTTGTCAATCATAAAATCAATCAATCATAGTGCATCACAGCTAGAGTTATACAGATTTTTCAAACGGTGCTAAAGTGTATCATTTCTGTCACCAAATGGAACTGCAAAAACAATGATTGTTTTCAAACAGCTTTCTCATTCTCGCTATTGGTCACACAAACAGACAGTCCCATGTATTCAGAAATATTGTAATAGTAATATGTAATAGTCATATTTACAATTGTGAAACTCAGAATTCTAGATGATACAATGTACAAAACAGCTCATAGATAAGTGCAAACTTAATCAATCAATTTACAGTGTTTGCTTTTTAAAACTATAAAAATTGTTAAGTACCAAATATATTTATGCACCACATATTTTCATCATTTTGAATTCAGATGTAGTACTTGGGTATTTATGCTACTTTCATGATATGTCTCCAACATTAATGCATGACATGCCATAATAATACAGGTACACTTTAAGGCAGCATTTGTCTACAAATAGTTGTCTCTTAATGTATAACTCAGCATGTGCATTCTCATATTTCTGTTGATTATAGAAGGGATTTTTTACTCACCAGGCCCTCGCTAGGCATTACGTTCGTCAGATGGACAACCTCTAAGTGGGCAGACTGTGACACCAACGAATCGGACGACAATGAAATAATGTGCTCACAGATACCTGATAGAGTCTTGCACTGCGAAGAGAGATAAAGACAGAAAGACAGACAGTGTTGGCAGTCCATGTTTGCGGTTGTACAATAAATCTCTCAGTCTAATTATAGCTGTTGAACTGGAAAGGAACAGTGAACACTGGCAACACTGCAACAGTATGAACCATTCACATGAAAGGCATTCAGCGTCATGAAATGTACCCATAATGTATAATGAATCAACGTTATTAAGTCATATGCTATATTCAGATTTATTCATGCTATATTTTTCTTTCATCTTTTTCTCTCTATTTGTCTCCATCCATCTATTCCTCCCTCCCTCTCTTTCTGTTCTACAGGCAGTGATCCTGAAGGGAGAGAAATTCACAATCTGCATTATTCAAGATATCCAACCTTAGGCTAAACACACACATAACAGCTTTTTGCTTCAGAGCATGCTAGATTCATGTGACTCCACAATCACGTTTTACTTGTGAGTGTGTGCTCCTTCACTATACTTGTAAAAGACTTCACAACTACTGTATAGCAAGATTATATTATCAAATTAAGTCTTATAACCAGCCTGTAGGGATAGAGGATGTTCCTCACTTGTAAAAAACTTTTATAAAGTGGCCAAATAAGGTCTATGTTATCGTCTAAAAGGATATTTTCTTTACCTAGAAAGGTGGTTGCTCCTGAAAAGCAGGATTTAGACATTTTCACAAATCAAACAATACACAAAAAAAAAAAAAAATTACTTTCCCTTTGGTTTTCCTTATGGCTTTCATTTTTATTGCATTACTGAGTCAAAGTAATTGCCTGTGGTATTCCAAATCAGATGTTCTCAATACAGTTAATCGGGACTGTACAAGTTTGTGTGTGTGAAAAGGCTTAAGAAACACTCACCACATGTAGAATCTTATTCTCAGTTTCATACACTGTGCAATCCTGAGAGGAAAAGAGAAACACGTACATTAAAATAATAATAAATGACTGTGCTGTTTGTGTGTGTTGAATACCAAAACACTCACACACACACACACCTGCTGTACTATGGTGGTTAGCTCTAGACAGAGCTGAACAATGTTGTTCTTCAGCACTGAGTACTCAGAAACACTGACAAATGGAGACCTGCAAACAAAGCAAAACACACACACGAAGAGATGAACACAAACAACTATCCATACCAATCAACAAGTGTTACATTTCCCTTTTTTTCACATTTAAAACATGACCTGACCCAGGCTTGGACTCAAAAGCTATGTTTCTGGATAGTTGCCATTATACAAGCAAAACATGAAATTAGTTTGCTTTCCGTCTGTTATTTTGGGCAGTTTATCCAGGCTGTTTGTCTCACTTTTGATTCAGTACCATAGAGTGTGATTCAATATTATGATATTGTATGACTTTCAGGTTTGTTCTGTTCAGCCCAGGCGAGTTCATGCCCTGTTTAGATCTGTTTAAGTACCTGTCCAGCCAGGCTAGTAGATTTTTAGCTGCTCCGATGAGGTCAACAACTGAAGTCAGGAAGTCGTTGGGAAGGCGTCGCGACACCCGTCCGTCATAATGGCCCCCGCGACGGCGGCCCGTGATAAAGTTCTGTAGATTCTTAGCGGATGCATTGAGTTTGTGTGACAAAGTCCGCAAATTCTCGGTCTCTAGACCATAGTTCTGCAAAGAGAGAAAGCAAATGGTTGAGGTGTTTATACTACCATTAAAAAGTTTGAAGTCTGTGAGATTTATTTTATTTTATTTAGCAAGCATGAGCAAAAGTGACAGTAAAGACTTATGCGCTATTACAAAAGATTTATATTTCAAATAAATGCTTTTCAGAACTTTCTATTTATCAAAGATTGCTGAAAATAAAGAATATATAAAGCAGCACAACTGTTTTTTACTGTGATAATAAGAAATGTTCCTTAAATACACCAAATCAGCATATCAGAATGATTTCTGAAGGATCATGTGACACTGAAGACTGGAGTAATGGCTGATGAAGATTGATTTCAAAATATATTTAAATAGAAAGCTGTTATTTGAAATTGTAACAATATTTCACAATATTACTCTTTTTTTTCTCTATTTTGCCTTGGTGAGCATAAAAAGATTCTTACATAACATTAAAAAAATCGTACAGACCCCAAACTTTAGTGTATGTAGTGTTCGACAAAGCCTGATAGATTTATTATTTTAAAATGTTCTTTTCACTAGAAATTCCAATATCAGTTTTGTTGAAGATGGTCCAGGTTAGTACACCAGAAATCAATCTTATGGCTGATTGTATCATTGAGACACTGTGTAAGTGTAAGCAGAAGAAAAACCCATCAAGCTGCATTCTCACAGCATGTACAGAGGGTCATCACTACACGCTAACAAAGTTACTCAGAAATAAAAGACTGCCTACACTGTGAAATGAAATAAGGCACACAATCAAGTCTCCATTCATATCTGGCAAAGGCATTACTCAGAATATATGTCATTTTCTCAGAACTGCTGCTTGGAGACCATGGAACTGCAAAACCCATCATTTCTGTTGAATCGATCAGCTGAATGGTTCAATAATTGGACCATTCTGATTCACAACTGACTGTTTCAAAGCTTTTAGTGGCAAACAGAAGATTTTCTCACATTTCTTTCGGGTTTGTTTATAGTATTAATCAACTGGACCCAACAACAGGAGGGGTTTTCCGACTCTCGATTTTTTTCTTTATATGGTGTTTGTTGGTACCTGCAGCACTGACATGTCATTTTCTACAGTCATGATTGTTGTTCTCTTATCTAAGTGCCACAATCGCTGCATAAATTAGAGCCACAATGCATATTAATATGCAGACACCCATTAAACATTCCAAAAATTATTATAAATAGATCCTTATATAAATAGGTTCAACAGTAAGATCTTTTTTTATGTTGTTCATGGCACCTTCTTAAAAGCTCTCCGAGGCTTCTTTAGAATTGAAATACGTTTTCAGGTAGCTATGTATGTCAGAAAAAATAGCAAAAGATTTTAAAAGAACAAACCCTGCAAGGTCAGCAGAATCCTGTGAGGATTTAGGAATGATCTGGTGACAGGTGACTCTTGTTTTAAAGAAGGTTCAATGCAACATTTATGAGGAGAAAAATACTTTGAGATGGTGCTTCAGAGGGCACCCGTTGTGTGTTGCCTTACTTCCAATTTTTTTATTCTGTTCACCTCACGATACCCAATAACAATATTCCAGCGAAATTCTGTAATGCATTTTTTATTTTCTATTGTGTAGACTGCTGAAAAATTAAGTATAATTTTTAAGCTGAATTTAATTTATGCATTTAATGAATTTGGATGTGCCTCACATGGTCTGTGTCACTGCATGGTAATATCAGGGATGCTAAAATATTTCTGTTGGGTTTTGTGAGGTATGCACTTTTTTCAAATATTATTTTCTTTTAAAGCCAAACCCCTCATTTTAGCTAAGTGGTTGACAGACTGGTGACTCTAATGTACAGTAGGCGAAATATTTATTTGATCCCCTGCTGATTTTGTAAGTTTGCCCACTTACAAAGAAATGAAGGGTGTGTCATTTTTATGGTAGGTTTATTTTGACGTATAGAGACAGAATACCAACCAAAAAATCAAAAAAAAAAACATTATATAAAGGTTAGAAATTGATTTGCATTTCAGTGAGTGAAATAAGTATTTGATCCCCAAACAAAACATGACTTGGTACTTGGTGCAGAAACCCTTGTTGGCAAGCACAGAAAGACATTTTTTGTAGTTGGTCTGCACACATCTCAGGAGGGATTTTGATCCACTCCTCTTTAAAGATTCTCTCTAAATCCTTAAAGTCCGTGTAAAGTCAATATTAAATGTGTGTTCTGAGTTTACCACCCATCCAAATTTGGATGTTTAAAAAAAACATCAAGTGAATAAAATAAGCTATCAAATTCTTGAAAAAAATATGCAGTATTCTCTCCTCTCAAACACTAGGGGCGTGTCCGCTGGTGGCCCTGAAACCACGCCCACTCGCAGAAAAGCTGCAGTCTCTCTCAACTGTCTTCCTCTGCAGCTTAGTTAAATGAGGAGACCGAGCTGTTTTGTAAATTATTGCAACCAGGTATTTATGCATTTACGTGATGAAGGCATAGCTAGCTAGCAACATCTAAGCGGTAGTAACGAGCAGCAGAAACTCGCGATTAAGCGGGCAAACCACTGCGCTGTAGTTATTAAGTGTGTTCAACCTGAAGAAGGGCTGTGCAGAACAATCAATGTATGACACGAGGGCGATTCGAAAGCATGAGGAGCCGGTCTGCCTCTCTATAGCTCTGTACTTTGATGTCACACACCTATCGATATGCCAGTGCTGCTTCAAATCGAACACATGTATTATACTGTTTGGGTAGGGGCCATGCTCAGTGACTCCGTTTCATCATTGAGTCATATTTTTAGCCCAAAAAATCCTGAACATGAAATTTGTGAAAACCTGTTTAACTCCACATTTAAGTGTTTCATAGTTCACAGGCTTTGTAATGTTTCCGCAATGCATTTCTAACAATTAGAATGTGTTTTAGAAACATTTCTCAGAATTGACTTTACATGGACTCTAAGGTTTCTTGGCTGTTGTTTGGCAACTCAAAGTTTCAGCTCCCTCCACAGATTTTCTATAGGATTGATGTCTGGAGACTGGCTAGACCACTCCATGACCTTAATGTGCTTCTTCTTGAGCCACTTCTTTATTGCCTTGGTGGTATGTTTTGTGTCATTGTAATCCTTGAAGACTTATCCATGACCTATCTACAGTGTTCTGGCTGAGGGAAGGAGGTTCTCGTCCAAGATTTTACAGCACATTTGCCCCTCAATGCAGTGAAGTCATCCTGTACCCTTAGCAGAAAAACAGCCCCAAAGCATTATGTTTCCACCTCTGTGCTTGACTGTAGGGATGGTGTTCTTGGCATCATAGTCAGCATTTATCTCCCTCCAAACATGGCGAGTCGAGTTAATGCCAAAGAGCTCAATTTTGGTCTCATCTGACCACAGCACTTTCTCCCAAGCTTTCTCTGAATCATTTAGATTTTCTTTGGCAAACTTTAAACGGGCCTGTACATGTGCCTTCTTGAGCAGAGGGACCTTCCAAGTGCTGGAGGATTTCAGTCATAGTGTGTTACTAATGTTTTGCTTGTGGTCCCAACTGCCTTAAGATCATTAACAAGCTCCTCCTGTGTAGTTCGGGGCTGATCCCTCACCTTTCTCATGATCATCCTTACCACATGAGGCAAGATCTTGCACGGAGCTTCAGACCGAGACTGATTGGTGGTTGTTTTGTATTTTTTCCATTTCCGAACAATCGCACCAACAGTTGTGTCCTTCTCACCAAGCTTCTTGCTAATGGTTTTGTAGCCCATTCAAGCCTTGTGCAGATCTACAATCTTATCTCTAACATCCTTTGACAGCTCTTTGGTCTTGCCCATGGTGGTGGGAGAGGTTAGAATGGAAGATACAGATAGTGTGAACAGGTTATACACCTAACAAGCTGACATTAGGAGTAATTTCTTAAAGTAGCAGGACTAATCTGTGTTCCACATGGGCACATAACCAATCTGTGGAAGTCAGAATTCTAGCTGGTTGGTTGGGTGTTTTGGTAGTTGTTTAAATAATTGTTATGCTAATTGGTTTGTAAATTTTTTTTTATGTGTTTTTTATGGATTTTTTGGTTGATATTCTGTCTCTATCTGTTAAAATAAACCTACCATAAAAATTAAAGACCCTTCATTTCTTTCTAAGTGGGCAAACTTACAAAATCAGCAGGGGATCAAATAAATATTTCCCCCACTCTATAGCCTTGTGGGCAGCACACTGAAATACAGCACAGCGCACTACGGGCATCCTGAGTTTGAATCCCGACTTGAGGACCTTTCCCGATCCCATCCCCTATCTCTCTACCACTTCACTTTCAGTTCTGATCTGTCCTGTCATAATAAAGGCAAAAATGCCAAAAATAAATCTTTAAAAAGTATACCATTTTAAATTTATATTGTATATTTTTTCAAATGTATCATTTTTGTTATAGTATCTTTATTAATTTTATATTTATATATATAATATATTTACTTTAAATCAAAGTCTGTAGAAACAGGCATTTCAATGTCAAGTGGTGTTATTGTTTACTACTATTAAAAATGTAAAAGTTGTAAAAGTTGTTTTCATTCATTTAAATTAAGATAAAAAATATTACATTTAGATAAAATTTAAATATACAAGGCAAAAATTTTCAAGTTGTTTAAGTTAACGTACTAAAATTACGGACTAAAATCTAAATATAATAAATTACAATTACATATAAATTAAAATGAACTAAAATAAAAAATTATAAAAAATAATAATATGAAAAGAAAATGAAAAATAAACTAATTCAAAATAAGTCATCTCTCTCTCTCTCTCTCTCTCTCTCTCTCTTTCTCTCACACTCTGTCTATGATGCATGAATTCCTCCCGCAGCCAATCAAAACCAAAAACGCATCTTCCCTTCCCTCCACACACTCCCTCCTCTTTTTGTGTACTGGTTGGGAGATCCCCGCTGGGTGCTAATCATTCAGTGTTAAGCGGAGTTTGATTAAAATGTCTGTTGTGTCATTAATACAAAACAAACACATCATTATCACAGCCAGTCTCTTTTACACACACACACACACCAGTGCGCAGAGTAAGTCCACAGCCTCCAGAATGAGCTCCTGGTGTCCGATGCGGGTCACGCCAAGCTCTTCCAGCTCCTGATGGGTGATGTGAAGCAGCTGCTCTCCGGTTATCTGCTCTCTCTCAAACGTCCTCATATACTGCAGCAAACAGTCGTCTAACCCTGAGAGAGAGAAAAGTGCAACACAACCATGTGATCAATTCATTTATGTCATGTAATAAACTTAAAACGTGACCCAGTGTAATGGCGCTTCTCTCCATACAGAGAGCTGTCATTAAGATGATTAATACACAACACACACACACACCACGCGACGCGCAAACACACCGTAAAACTGCCAGTGATGTCAAGTGGCTAATTCCTATAACAGTTTGTGCTTTATCCTAAAAAAAGACGATAAACCACTTAGTGATTACAGACACGTCTCTGAGATCAAGACACACACCTGCATTTCTCTCTCTCTCTCAAACACACACACACACACACATTCTGTGGCTGAGAGACTCTTCAGATGGAACATTCAGAACTCGCAGATACACACACACTCTGTCCTTCAGAACCAGCTCTGTGGTCTCAAATACACACACAAGATAACCTGTGTTAGTTTCCTGACTTGTGTGTGTGGGTGTGGGTGTGTGTGTGTGTGTAGGATGTCCTTCAGCTAAACAGACTCTCTCTCGTGCTCATTCTCTTCATTCTCTCGTTCTGCTCCAGCTATATGGGCTGCTTAGCAACCGTTGCTTAGAGACGGGGAGGTAAGCCTGCACAGGGAATGATAAAGGCCTCCATTTCCTACAGTCCTACACACACATACATACGTCCATACTGGAAAGGCGCACGCATACATACACTGCAAACATAGACATGCATTTCACACACAAGATGTTTTAACAGCTAAAGGAGATTTTTGTGATTTAAGCAGCAATTGTTACATCCAACAGAATTGCACACGGTTTCTTGAATGCTCTCCCTGTATGCCATTGGTTGGATGAACAGGCCATTTTTTAACGGGTGAAAATACTAGTGTTCTAATTATTTTGGCCACCACTGTATTTCTGGACTAGGTTTAATAAAAATAAAAATCAAATATTTAAAAATATATTTCTATTGCATATTTTCCCTAGTAAAAAAGGTAATATATTTCTTATAAAACATTTATTTCATAGTAAGAATAGTTCAAATCTATTAACATTTACTGACATGTCGCTCAAGACTAATTCATATAAAAATTATAATTACTTTATTTGCAGTACTACTTGTGTACAATGCAAATTTCTAAATATTAAGCCTAAAACGGTTTTAATGTCACTATTAATGAGGATTGTATGATCTCTGAATAATATAAGTCTTTAAATGCAAAATATTTCAAGTGTGCCTGAAGTATACTTGCAATAGTTCCACTTTAGCACAAACAAATATACTTAAGTATATCTTTAGTTGCACAATTAAAAAGCACAAAATTTGTTGTTCCAGTTTAGACGACTTTACAGGGTATTTTAACTATGTAAATATGTAAATGTATTTAAAGTATACTTAGTATTAAATAAATGTATTTTAAATACATTTTAGTATATTTATTTTTACTAGGGTGTATATATTTTATAAAATATTAAATAAAATAATATTTAATATTACTAAATCAATCAGATTTCACCAGCCAAAAGTGCACTGAAAACAATTTTTTTTAGTAAATTTCCCAAATAATTATAAAGAAGCAGCAAGTAACACACTGAATTAATCAAGAAATTTTGAAGTAGAAAGACTCAAACTGAATTTTCTCGTAAACCAAACCCAGCAGTCGTTGTTTTATTTAAAATGCCCCTATTTTGGGTAATGAAAGGTTCATATTTTGGTTTTGGGAGTCCCCAACAAAAGGCTGACATGCATGTAAGGTCAAAAACACTTTCATTGTCTTATAATATCCATTTATTTTTACCTTACTTGCTCAACAACTCCCAAACGATTCGCTCAACGATTCATTTTTCCAAACCCCTCATTTGCGAGACACTAATCTGCAGTGATTGGTTGATTGGTCTCATTTTTATTTCATCATGAGCTTGTGATGCCTGATAAAGCAGCGTTTGTGAGCGCAGTGCTGCTTTGTGTAGAGCATTACCAGGGAAACTGCTATTTCACACTCCAAAAGTGGCACCTAGTGGCAAACAATGAATTTACATTTTTATTGGTACCAACCTTTTATACAGTCAATGGTACCAACACGAAAAAGACCAACAAGTGGGCGGGCAATATGCTAAAGTTTAATGTTGTCGTCAACAGGAAACGACTTGGGATTCGTTTTTAAAAACAACTAGTTTCAATGATTCAGAATCAACACTTTCTTTTGAGAGACAATAACTTTATATACGGTGCCCTATCAGATTTAAAACTTTGCAGGATGTTTTAATTCACTTAGTGCTGTGTCACACACTGCATGAAAGGTAATTTTCAAAAATCCATAATAGAGGCACTTTAAATCTTTGAAAAATAAGTTGTTACATTGTGATTTTTAAGTGTGAGATTGGGTAGAAATAGCTCATTTTAAATAAATCAATTTTTAAATCATTTCCAATGTTTTAAAATTGCTTGTTTTATGTTTTTAAAATTGCTTGTTTTATTTTTGTTATTATTTTTCTTCATGATTATTTTACCCTCTTTTATGTAAAGCACTTTGAATTACCATTGTGTACGAAATGTGCTATATAAATAAACTTGCCTTGCCTTGCCTTGCCTCACAGATGTATAAACTGCCCATTTTCACCTTTTTCCAGTGTCATGGTCTCTGCATATAAAGCTAGAACAGCAGACAGTACTTCATCATAGGAAAAATGCTAATTATCATGCATAATTACATTCAATTCTCTGTGAGTATAGCCTCCTTTAAGAAACACACACACAATCTCTTCAAGTCCACTCTTCTGGTTTACAGCCCACCATCTCACATCTGTGCGAACACATTACTCTACGCTGATCTAAGAACAGCTGACAAAGGGAAAATGTATCAGGTCCCTCCCACCGAATGAGGTGAGTCATCGGGAGGAAACCCCTTAGAAAATGATCAAACGCTCACTCGAACACACATGCTCACAAACATCCAACCAGTCCAAGGCCAGCTGCTGCCGTTTCATCTTTTGATACACCCCACTGTGGACACCGGACATCTTGGGATCATTTTTTAAAATCTGTTCACCACCTGTATTTAAACTTCTTTGATCATCCCAGTTAGCGCACATGACATGTCATTAATGTTGACTCTCTGCTCTTTAGTCTTTTCTTTCACGATATCCCCAAATCGTTCTACAGCCCCACTCCATTAGAATCTCTATGAGATTCTCTATTAGACAGTAAAGGCAATTTTAATGTTTCAAAAGTTTTCTATTTCAAATAAATATTTTGAATGTTCTATTCATCAAAGGATCCAGAAAATAATATATTACAGTTTTTACACAAATATTAATCAGCACAACCGTTTTCAACTGTGGTGGTAATAATAAGAATGAGTGCAAGAAATGAGTGCCCGGAGTGTTCTGTATTAGTGAGAGAACCTGATCTTGAGAGCTTCAGGGAGAGCAGGTAATGAGTGATAAAAGGCTCAGTTCAGATAAGGTTAGGAAGAGCAGAGCACTTTCCCCACCAATGCAGTCAATTTGTTTTGGGTTTATTAAACTGAAGGCATTCAACAAATAAGTTCTTTTGCAGTGCTTGAAACACCACAAGAGAGAATGTTTAAATGGAGTTCTTCTTCTAAACTGGCCTGACCTCTTTAGTTTTGAGTTCACTTTTGTTTTCATGTCCCCTTCAGACAACCAGTCTTGTCTATTTAGAACTCTTTAGAAATCCAGTCTGTATTAAGAATAACTTAACTTCTTCTTAACTTTTAATAACTTCTTTAAAAATCCCATGAAAAGGCTTGGCGAGTACAGTATTTCATGTTCAGCCTTCCTGTAGCTCATAGTAGAACACCGTGGTAGCAACGCCAAGATCACGGTTTTGATTTCTTGGGAAAACAAGAAATTATCAAATTGGATAAAAACATCTGCTGAATAGATGTGAACATTTCCTGGTGAAACAGCATGTTCTAATGTCATATTTTAAAGAGTGCATGATTTTTTCTTCTTTCAAATACATGAATAAAAAAAGGTAATGGCCTCAAAGCTAACATGAACTAAAAGCCCTCAATGTCCAGATTTTGATTTTATGGGTCTGCGTTAATTGTGACCTAAAAGGTTAGCTTGATGAATAGATTTGCCAAATTGCAATGAAACTGAATCTCAACTACAGGTTCTAAAACATTATCTCTTGAATTAGAAAAATGCAGTGTTCAAATAGAATACTAGTATACTGAAAATGCTTGTATGCATTGAGAAACATTTCAAACAGAAATATGCTATATTGTTCACACATGATCACAACGCAGTATGTGTAATATATATATATATATATATATATAAATTTTATATATGTTTGTTTGGTTTTGTGTGTGTGTGTGTGTGTGTGTGTGTGTATATATATATATATATATATATATATATATTTATATAAACACACACACACACATGCAGCGGGTAAAATAAGTATTGAAAACATCACCAGTTTTTCAGTAAATGTATCTCTAAAGGTGCTGTTGACATGAAATTTTCACCAGATGTCGGTAACAACCCAATTAATCCATACATACAAAGAAAGCAAAACAAATAAGTTCAGAAATTAAGTTCTGTATAATAAAATGGAATAACACAGGGAAAAAGTATTGAACACGCTTACTGAAATGTATTTAATACTTTGTACAAAAGCCTTGGTTGGTAATGGCAGCTTGAAGACACCTCCTGTATGAGAAACTAGTGGCATGCATTGCTCAGGTGTGATTTTGGCCCATTCTTCCAGGTTTTATGGGCCTCTACTATAAACTATAATCTTTTGTTCTTTCCATAGATTTTCTGTTGGATTCAAGTCAGGTGATTGGCTGGGCGATTCTAGCAGCTTTACTTTCTCTGAAACTGAATGAGAGTTTCCTTGGCTGTGTGTTTGAGATAATTGTCTCGCTGAAATGTCCAGCCTCAATGCATCTTCATCATCCTCGTAGATGGTAGCAGATTTTTATCAAGAATGTCTCAGTACATTTTTCCATTCATCCTACCTTCAATCATATGAATTTTGCCAGTGCTACACCGTGATGTTTTGGGGAGATGTGCAGTGAGTGCCATTTGACCTCCAAACATGGTGTGTATTATGGCATCCAAAGAGTACACTTTTTGTCTCATATGACCAGACTATATTCTCTCAGTATTTCACAGGCTTGTCTAAATGTTGTGCAGCAAACTTTAAACAAACGTCAACATGCTTTTTCTTCAGTAATGGAGCCTTGCGTGGTTGCACTTATTATTTTCTTTGAAACAAGTGTACCTGTTAATTCCAGGTCTTTCTGAAGCCCTCCACAAGAGGTTCTTGGACAACTCTTCTGATAATTCTTTTCACTCCTCTGTCAGAAATCTTGCGAAGAGCGTGGTCGTGGCCGGTTTATGGTGAAACGATGTTCTTTCCACCTCCGGATTATGGCCCTAAAGTGCAAACTGGAACATTCAGAAGTATAGAATCCTTCTGTAACCAATGTCATCAGTATGTTTTGCAACAATAAGGTTGCGAAGGTGTTGAGAGAGCTCAATGCTTTTACCCATCAGGAAATGTTTCTAGTGTGACACATTGGTCATCAGACACCTTTTTATTGGCCATCAGTTTGGACTGAACCAATTAATATTAATTTCCTATAACACGCCGGGTCAGGTTTGCTTCTAATTACTGATAGATTTCAGCTGGTGTCTTGGCCTTCCATGCCTTTTTGCACCTCCCTTTCTTCATGTGTTCAATACTTTTCCCCTGTGTTATTCCACTTTATTACACAGAACTTAATTTCTGAACTTATTTGTTTTGTTTTCTTTGTATGTATTACTTGGATTGTTATCAACATCTGGTGAAAATTTCATGTCAACAACACCTTTAGAAGTATATTTACTGAGAAAAATGGTGATGTGTTCAATACATATTTTACCGACTGTATGTGTATATATATATATATATATGTATGTATATATATATATATATATATATATATATATATATATATATATATATATATATATATATATATATATATATATATATATATATATATTTTTTTTTTATTTTTTTTTCATTCTTGGCAGTTCAAAGTTGAGTTGAGTCATTATTTCTTCTGATGCATTTATTACACAGTAAATTAAAGGTAAAGTTGAACACTTTCTATTATAGGATACAGTATTCAGGGCAGTGAGCTCTCTTGTATAACACACAATTTGGCAAATGTATTACAGCTCATCCGGGATTTCCATGCTTACAGAAAATGTGCATGCTATATACTGCAGAAACAGTGAAAGTAGTGTGATAGCAGTTTTTCTGAAGAGGCAAAGTAAAGGGGTAATTCACCACTGACAAGATGGGCTTTTAGCAAAACTAAAAACTTAAATTGGACGAGAGAAAACAGAGCTATGGCATTCCCTTTTGCAAGGATACAAAAATGTGCAAGTATGATCTGTAGTTTTCTGTTATCTGGCAAACTTTTGATGACAAATACATGGATATCTCTGTGCAGGTAACACAGGGAAAAGTACACATCGTTTGTTTACATATGCTACTTACATGTAACAACACAAACCCTGTTACAAATCTGTAAAGTTACGCTATAAATGCCTGACCAAGGCCCTGGTGTACTGTTATTTAACCATAAAATATGAAGAGATAGAAACAAGTTGAATAGGTTTGCAAATGAAATGCCTTGGTCTCTGGAAAGCTTTTATTAGATGAAACAGGTGCACCACTAGGGCTTATGGACTGTGCACTCAGTTTGTTAAAAGAGAACAGTGGAGATAAATGCTCTGATAAGCGACAGTAGAGTAGCAGTAACAATGAACCCTGGGAAGAGCCACTGCAGACAGATAATCTCCAAATAATACATGTTGACAATGTTTGTTTTTTTCTGTTAAACTAAACACTTATCATAGATACAACCAATATTTAATGCAGCCTTAAAGGGGTCATATGATGCAATTTCAAATTTTCCTTTCTCTTTGGAGTGTTAGAAGCTCTTGGTGAATAAAGAAGATCTGTGAAGTTGCAAAGACTAAAGTCTCAAATCTAAAGAGATATTCTTTATAAAAGTTGCTGGTCACTGAGGAAATACATCAACTTTGCACTGTGGATCGCTGAATCAGCTTTCACCGTGGACGAAGTGGAGTCCAGCCCGGGGGCGTCACATGTGGTTGCTGCAACACCAAGGTACGCTCCTTCATAGAATCCGCCTGCCGCACAATTCTCAAGCCGCCCGCCTCTGCTCATTCAAGCTAGCCGCGGCTCACTCTAGACCACGGCTCACTCTAGGCCTCCGGCCTCTGCTCACTCAAGGCCGCGGTGTGTGATGCTGTTTCGCTGAGAAATTGAAACTACTTTGTTTTTGTCTTCCAAAAGAAAACACGACTAGAAATCATGTTTATATCACGTTTATAATGGGTTTTATGTTTATGTCTCATCGCTCCGGCCAGACAGCATCACAATATGTTAAGAGGCGTAACATTTCCTTCACACACTTGAGGCATTTGTCCAATCACAATGCGCTGGATAGCTGGCCAATCACAACACACCTTGCTTTTCAGAGAGATGAGCCTTGTGAAAATCCACGCGTTTCAGAAGACAGGGCATAGAGGAGAAATAATAATGTACAGTATGTGGAAAATAATGTGTTTTTTTTTTTTTACCTTAAACCGCATAAACACATTTCATTACACCAAATACACAAAATAATGTTCTTTTTAGCAGCATCATATGGCTCCTTTAAGGAATAACCTCAACAAAAGAATCACTGAACTGCTGAACCAAATGCAGAGCCACAGTCTAACTGTCATCTTGGGCTTTAAGACCCTATCATATGTCAACCTGCATGATGATTTCTCAAATGTAAGCTGTAAAGGTCAAAACTGGACACTCAGCAGAGTTTTATATTACAAAACGTCTGTAATGTTAGAGGAGGCAGATTATCATTACAGACATCATAAGCACATGCTACATCTCTGCACCAATGCAAGTTTTTTTATTGGCATTCTACCAAGGGTAAAAAACGAAGAATGAAATATACACATAACAGAAATATGGTAATGGCAGCTAGCCAAAAACTGGAAATAATAAATACGATTTAGGAGAAAACAGTACACAATAAACACAAAAAAAGCAAACAGTCATGCTGACCGACATTTGATTGTGCAGGATCTTAAACAAATTTGATGCAAAGTTTGAAAATAGCAAGCATGCATGCCGGCAAACTAACCCTGCACCAGGTGCTCTGAGGTCTGACAAACTCTTTGTCAGCAGTTATTGTGAAAATTATGCACAAGCAGCTACTTTACAGTTGCACCTGAGACACTGAACCGAGTTCCTGAAAATGGAAACTGTCCTGTGCAACTGGCCGTGAAACCTAGTTCTCTAAAATGCAGAACTAATCAGTGATCCTGCACTGCTTTTTAACAGCATATTTTACATTTTAGGCTATTTTATTTAGTTTGTGAGTTTGAAGTCTGTCAAGAAGTTATCTTTCATTTGAGCTATCCTCCCAGGTTTGCACACAAAAACAACAGTGTAGACAGATTCACGAACAAATGACTCTTATGAACCAGTCCTTTTCTATTCATCAAAAACATACAGTACGATCGGGGTAGACTGATTCACAAATAATTGCCTCTTAACAGCCGTCTCTTTTCAGTGAACTAAAAACTTACAGCCTGACCATGGTAACCCTGATTCACAAACAAATGATTCTTTATGAGCTGGTTCTCTTTAGTGAATCAAGAACAAACAGCATGATCAGTGCAATCTGATTTACGAACATATGATTCTTGTCAGCCATGTCTTTAAAAAAATGAGTTAGATGGGATTTATTGAATCCTGCGAACATTGTGTATGTAAGATTCTGAAGGAAACACTGATTCATTGATTACATGAACTTACATGGCAGTAATAGCAAAGAAAGAGAAAATGATCCATCTATGGAATGAGAGCCATATAATGGGCTTCAATCTATATGCATCTACAAAAAAATTATTGATTCTCCTGTGTACACTTGTTCATTATTAGATTGGTGGCAAAGGCTTTCTGACCTTTGAAATGCTCATTGGGTAGAGAATATGAGCAGCTGAATGTCACGTGCACTAATGCCCTTAAACTTCACTTCAGATTACGTCTGATCTCGCTGGTATTTTGGCCCTCTGTCTCTCCACCACAGCTGCTCCATTATGTTCTACTTATAGCATCTGTGTATCATCCATCAGTGTGTCTTTGCATGTCATCTAAAGAGGAACGTGTCATTGATGGAAAAGGATTTCCAATCAGATACCGATTGTTATGACTGTGTTGCTTTTTAAAATGTCATCAGTATTTCCCAAACAGGAAAGGCCAAGTCCACATCCCTGAGCTATGAGAGCATGACAAAACCTGCATAGTGTGCATTCCTGTCTGGAAGCAGCATATGGATACTCTCTCTTGCTTTCTTCTGGAGAGTGTGTATGGGGTAGAGGGTTTTGTAAAGCTGTTTTAACCTATTTGCCTTTAAACTAAATAGTATCAATGTTCATGTTCCTAGCATATCATTATTAATAAGCATAATTGTGACCTTCTCCTTAATTAGGTAATACAATTTATAATCAAATATATAACAATATCAATTCAGGTTTTCCTAGTTCTACATGAACAGGCAGTAGTACATTTTTTTTTGTATGACAGTCATTACTAATACTAATATTGTAATTGAACTATGAAGTAACCATTCTGACATGTTGTAGCATATGACAAGAAGAAAAATAATTGTTACTAGTGACATAAATGTATATAGTCCAGTTTTCCTAGTACTAACTGAATATACAGTAGTACATATTTTTCTGTTCTAATTATTTCTACTTATATTTTAACTGAATTTTAAAAGTAGTCATTCTGACTAGTGATTAAAATGATAGTGATATAACAAGTAAAAAGCAACTGTAACTAATGAAATGAGAACTGTTACTGATCATTGGGACAGACACTATAGGCTCTCATAAAAATAAATACAAGTAAAGCTGAAATAGACAATAACTATTAGGATTCGTCTTAGTACATAAGAAACAAGTAGGTCAGCTAGTACATACTGTATTTTTTTCTAAATAAAACAAAGATCATTGGTGTTTTTACAAGAAAATACTATTTCAATTTTTCTATTTCAAAATGTCACATTTAATGCAATGTGGGTAACACTTTATTTTACAGTGTCCTTGTTATACATGTTACATGTACTTATTATTATAATAACAATATTTTATGCACAATCGCATGCAAGTAACCTTAAGCCTAACCCTAACAATATAGTAAGTACGTGTAGCTAATTAATATTACTCAGTAATTAAATATATAATTACAGTGTAACAAGGACACCTTAAAATAAATTATAACCACATTGTGTTAACATACTGTTTCTTTGTAATTGTGAAGTTTGCTAGCAATTTCTGAGTGAAAATTGTTTCTATACCATTTTTAGTTACTAAAACAGAGATAGGTAGCAGTAATATCAAATTCAGGTAAGAAATGTACAGTCTGTTCTCAGTAACAATGGAATAGTTATACTTGTGCAAGTGACTAGAAGGCACTATGTGTACTGTGAAAAAGTTAATAGATTGTAGTCAAGCAAAGGAATTGAAACAATTGCTAGTAAATCTGTAAAAAAAAATAAAAAAAAAAGATACTAATATTAAACCCCATCTAGTCACATAAACACTGATACAAGTTATTTTAAAGGAATAAATGTTCGCAATGGGGGCACTGTCAAAGCTCATCTGGCTTCCACAGATACCGTCATCCCTCTTCTAGTCCCTAGATTACGCGCATCTGCAGCGCAGCACAGCGCGCGACGGCCTGGTTCTGTCCATGGTGCTAGTTGTCATTGCGCGAGGGGAGATTTATTCACTGAGGCTGGAAGCAGCCTCTCTGTTTCTTTCTCACTGTCACTATCTGCGTGCGCACGCATGCACGTATGTGTGTTTGTTTAGGCACTGTATGAAAATGTCATGTCGTCCTTTGTGCCATTATAACCGTTTTGGCTCATCTTTTTGCAAAACAGAACACGCATATCAAGACCACATGCATACCCCCTCTTGCGCGACGCGTGTAGCGCTGTGCGGATCACACACACCACGGTGCGCCGAGCAGAGGCGCAAAATGGCATACAAGCGCGATCAATACCTCACTGCAAGGGACTCTTCCCGCTCACCCATTCCTCTCCCACCGGCTATAGGTCATGCAGAGACACTGACATGACTGACATTTTTTACCTTTCATCCAGTCCAGCACCTGCTTTGGGGACCATTTGCTGATGGGCTCCATAACCAGCGCCATGGCTGGTGTGCGTTGATTTCTCGGTTGAATTGCGTATGGAACGCGCGGACCATCCGAACCCAAAGAAACAGAACGGAACCGCCGTTAGATCACAGGGGTACATGTGATTCCGTTGCATTGACGGAGCCTCGCTGTTGGATACATCCTCGCGGAGGACTGCGACGGTGAGAGATCCACACTCGTGTCTCTAACCCGCCCCCCCTCCAGCGCTCTCTCTCTCTCTCTCTCTCTCTCTCTCGAAAGTGAGCACCTGCTTCTCCAGTATACCGAGTGGAGATGCAGAGGGGAAAATGTGTCTTTCGCCCCCCTCCCTCCCTTCCGCGCTCGCAACGCTGCAGTATCACATGGGTCAGCGGTTCCGTGAGCGCGGGGACTGTTCGGTGGCACTACCGATAAACGCTGAGCAGCTCCACTGGGTCCGTTACTGAGCGCTACAAGCAGCCGAGTGCCTTGCAAACGACTACTTGGTATGCGTGCTTGTATGCGTCTCTCTCTTTCTGGGTTGGACCGTTTTGGGTCTACGCGAGCTCGCTCCTCTGTCTGCGTCTGGAAAAATTCTGCGCGCCCGTTCGCTTACGTCACTCGCAGCCCAGTATCACTCGAATAGCAAAAGTCAGAGTGTGCGCCAGGGAAACCGGGTTACCCGATAATATATACAGAGAACAAAAGTCTGAGCGGCTCATCAGTGATCGGAAAGGCACAGAAAGAGAAATCAGAATGGGTATGAGTAACAGATAAGGACGTCCGAGATTTTTTTTTTTTTTTTTTTTAATGTAGCAGAAATGGCCATCACATCATTGACCCATATGCATTTACATTCCTATCCCGTACCACAGGACATCAAAATATGGCAAGGAAATAGACTGAATGTTATTCTAGCCTGGGCCGTTTCCAGAACTAGTGGAGAGAGAGAGAAAGAGAAAGAGCGGTCCATCTGGTATTATGGTTTACCACATGGTGCCAGGCTAAAGAGTCCGTTTAGATGCCTACAGAGCAGCTACAAGAGTGTTAAGTAGCCATGTTGGCATAGAACAGATTAACACACACACACATACACACACACACACACACACATGCAAACACATTTACAGATCACAGTTAACAGTTAATCCTGTTGATGATGCTGTGAGTTTGGCTTCTGTGCACGGTGCCAGGAAATCAGCATGCGCGCGCGCGCGCACACACACACACATACACTCTCACAAGAACACTCATGGCCCATTAACTGTTATGTCGGTGCCTCCCTAAATGTGACGTCAGCATGACGTCAAATCAGTATGTCAGCACATTCATGGCAGAAAATGCATTTAGGTTTTATTTCTTCCATCCATTACTACATTAAAATGCAATGCTTAATATAACTTATTGAATGCAGTGCGCGTATTTTAGCTATAAACATCGATGTAATATATAAAATCTTAATTTTCACAGCTCTGGGTGAAGGACAATGTCATAGAAAGTATGACATAACCCTTCATCGGGACATTGGCCGCCGTTCCCGAAGCTCCCAGTAGAGGGCGCCAGCAATATATCAGCATTTGTTCTCCATCTGTGTGTCATTTCACAGTATGAACAGCAGGTGTCAGTATTTAATAACAATTACTGAAAAGGTTCACATCATAGAAATATTATCACAAACACAATAATGATAAAAAAAAATGGATATAACTGAATTATGGCAACATAACTGAGGACATAAGTTCTTTAGGATAGTGAAAGTGTAGCAGTCAGCAGCAAGACTGAGGGAGAAAAACAACATTGACTTGGCTGTTTAGGAGGAAGTGGTAACATTTATAAAGGTCTATACACAGTATACACATGACAGTGTGACTTTGGTTCCTCTTCTTCCAAAGTACCTTGTGCTATTAATGTCGATGGAGGCTACAATGGAAGAGCAGAGGCTAGAAAAGGATGGTGGATGAGTAAAGTGAAAAAAAGAAAAAAAAGGATGAGAAATATTTAGATGTTTCTGAGTTGTTTGCAATTCATTGGTCAACACAATTTGTGATTCTCCGAGGGTTGGAAAGGATGAATTTAGAGAAATATTAATTAAACTCTTGTCAACAAAAACAAAAATTTGTAAATGAAGCAAAAAAAAAAGTGCAGTACAATACAACTTACTATTTACAATGGGGGGGGGGGGGGGGGGGTAAGCAAGGAAGCATTAAATTGATCAAAAAGTGAGAGTAAAGACATTTATAATGTCACAACAGATTTCTATGTAAAATAAATTCTGTTCTTTTAACATTTCTATTTATCAAAGCATCCTGGGGGGAAAAAGTATTACAATTTCCACAAAAAGTATCACAACGGTTTTCAGAACTGATGATAAGAAATATTTCTTGAGCAGTAAATCTGCACTGTAGAATGATTTCTGAAGGATCGTGACACTGAAGACCACTGAAAAGACTGCTGAAAATTCAGCTTTGCCATCACAAAATAAAGTTTTTTAATAATGAATATATTAATTTGTTTTGTAAATTTATAACAAAATAAAAAAAAAAGATTTTAAATTGTAATTATATTTAACAATATTGTGGTTTTATTTTATTATCGATCAAATAAGTGCAGCCTTCATGGTGAGTATAAGACATATTTAAAAAAAATTTATATATTATTGACCCCAAACTTTTAATCCTAATTTTATAACTTTACACAGACAAAGTCCCTATGTCTCATGTTAACACAAATTATATAAATCATATGTCTATACTTTTGAAACGTGATGTTTCTTTAAAGGAATAATTCACCCAAAAAGGAAAATTTGATGTTTATCTGCTTACCCCCAGGGCATCCAAGATGCAGGTGACTTTGTTTCTTCAGTAGAACACAAACAAAGATTTTTAACTCAAACCGTTGCAGTCTGTCAGTCATATAATGTAAGTGGATGGAAATCACAGCTTTGAGAGTCAAAAAACATACACAAACAAAACCAAATTAAACCCTGAGGCTCGTGATGATACACTGATGTGGTACTGACAAAACAATCGGTCTGTGCAAGAAACTGAACAGTATTTACATCGGTTTTTTTTTTCTCTGATTTTAACTGCAATGTCCGAACTGTCCTGAGCGCGTTCTCAACAGTTGGCGGCTCATGCATCTTATTTTTCTTCTTGCTTTATGGTGGATCGCAGACTTATAAGAGCATTACTGCCACCTATCTCTCAAGTGGACCATTGATACTCCTAATTGAGATTGTAGATAGAGTGTCAATGGTCCATTTGAGAGATAGGTGATCTGCAATCCACCATAAAGCAAGTAGAAGAAGAAGACGTGTCAGGCTCGGGACGCGTTCAGGACAGTTCGTACATTGCGATAAAAATCAGAGGTAAAAAAACAATATAAATACTGTTCAGTTTCTTGCACAGACCAATCGTTTTGTGTCTTTACACATCAATGTATCATCAAGAGCCACATGGTTTAATTTGGTTTTGTTTGTGTATGTTTTTTGACTCTCAAAGCCGTGACCCCCATCCACTTCCATTATATGACTGACAGACTGCAACGGTTTGAGTTAAAATTCTTCATTTGTGTTCTTCCCCGGGTGCTGGATATAGCTGCCCACTGCTCCGGGTGTGTGTTCACGGGTGTGTTCGCTTCTCACTGCTGTGTGTGTGCACGTGGATGGGTTAAATGCAGAGCACCAATTCCGAGTATCGGTTACCATACTTGGCAAATGTCACGACTTTCACTTTCACTTTTTTACTGAAGAAACAAAGTCACCTACATCTTGGATGCCCTGGGGGTAAGCAGATAAACATCAAATTTTCATTTTTGGGTTTATCCCTTTAACGTTCATTGCCTTACCTTGTGTACTTCATTGTTATCATAGTTATCAACATGCCACAAGTGCTGTCAGTATTGCATGCAGAACATTCCTTTAACAACACAGATAACTTCAAATATTTGTGTGTTGGTCAAAAGACAGGAGCCCAACATTGAAAATGTTACGAGGGCAGGATCTGTGTGTATTTTATAAGGTGGTTTACTCAGCTTCTGAGATTCGCAGCACAGGTGAGCTGAAGTGAGAGGTGGCTGGAGCTGAACAAGTGCTTAAATATTGCACAACATTATTGGATGAAGAATCCACCTCTTCTTCCTGACTGGCTGTCTGTTCTTTGGCTACAGTCAGGCTGGTGGGCACCAATGCTGGCATGACGTCAGTGCTCAGCAATGATGATCCACAGCATGCCATGTTATGCATGTGCTGACAAAACACCTCTAGCATTTGGACTTCTAGGTAGCCGTTCAACATGGAGTTGGTAAGCCTTCTCTCCCAGCCAGGACCCTGAACGCTTTCCATGACAAGATACTCCTCGTCCTGCTGGGTCACAGCCTCTGCCTGTTGACCTGCTTCCAGAGAGGGTTCCAAAGAGCTTAGGTCCTGCGACTGTAGCAGTGGCCCGGCGTCTGGTGGGTTGAGCAGGTCTGGGTTATGAGGGCTGCAGTGCTCCAGCCGGTCACCAGCAAGCCGGAGGTCTGGATAGTTTTTGCAGAAGCTGGGACAGCACCAGGAGCCAAACAGCATCATGCCCAAGTGATCCTCCCCGCTACAGCTGAGAATGGGCATACCATTGCTGGGTGCAGAGGCTCGGTACTGCCCTTGCTTTTCCAGGCATTCGGGCCTGCCAGCTGACAGGAAGAGAAAACGTGTCAGGCACTGCTATAACAACCTCATCTTAACAAAAAGCCCAGAGTCTGAAGCAAAGAGTCTTAATTCACCGAATGACTGTTTGAATGTCTCTATACAAATGCCGCTTTTGTGCAATTCACTTGGACACTCAGCTAAATGAGGAAGCACTTGGAAAAGTTTGACAAAATGTTCTTTCTACTTCTTCAAACAGCCTCTTTTGCATTGTCATAGCTGTAAGCTGAACTGGAATATTAGCAAAGATGCTAAAATGGACATTGTGTAGAATGGTACATTATTATCACTTAAAGTCAACATGCAAATTACATTCTGATCGTCTTTTCTTCTCTATTGCAAAGTGTACCTGAGTAACGAGTCAAACAAGAAAAAAGAGGGTGAGATTTTGTTAATGTGGAATTGATTGGATCCTTGTCTTGCAAGTTGATGCAGTCTCGTGTGACTGACAGGTTGTTGGGAGGGGAAGTTAATGTTTTTGATTAAAGATGGGGCACATGAATCTTTAAAAAAAAACAGTGATAGCCATCTTTTATAATAAACACTGCGATATTTCATGAAAAATAAGGTTTGTCCATCTTGATTGTTTCATGGTGACTTTAAATGCATAGTTCACCCCAAAATAAAGGTTTTGTGTTCATTTACTCACCCTCATGTCATTAAAAAACTTGCATACATATTTATTTCTGCTATGTAACACAGAAGATAATGTTTGAAGGGCTCAGTGTTTTTTTCTATAAAAATAAAATAGTCTTGGACCCCATTTATTTACATTGTATGGATATTCAGTTGACAAATTCTTCAAAAAGTCTTTATTTGTATTCTAAAAAATCATATAGGTTTGTAATGACTTAAAATTTTTAATTTTGTACATTCTGCATTATAACTGTTCTGTATACTCTACTCAATTTAACACCTACATTTATGTGGCTTTTCAATCTGTGGGCTAAAATGCTCAGCAGCATCACACTTCCCTCCTAAAATGTATTTTTACATATACTGACTGTTCCCAGGACCTGGGCCACATTCGTATTCTATAATTAATTTTCCTCCATTGTTCAAATAAAATAGCTAGTTTGCATCACCTGGCATAAAAACAAACATCTCCCAAAGCCATCAGTCAGATTATCATGAGCTTATTTTTACACAACTTCATCCTAATAACCCAGAATGGTCTCTCACCTCTCACGGTTCGTGGTGTCAGAGGAGATCTGGCAGCAGCGTTCGTCGTGCAGGGGTCAGGACGGGTCGTGGGGGTGGGTGAGTGTGTGTAAGCATGTCCATCATGATTTGTGGTGTATTCTGTGCAGTTCAGAACATGAAGGAAGGCTTCTCCAAGCATGATAGTATTTCTATAGTCTATGATGATAGCCACCTACACAGAAAAGCACAGCTCTAGCTTCAAATGAAACAATATTTTAATACTTACTACAAAACAGAGCATAATCAAACAGAACATCAAGCATAAAATGAAATCAAACTGAAATGAGGAATTTAGCAGAACTGAATGACCGAGTTATGGAAACTTCTCACACACACACACACACACACACACACACAAACACACAAACACACACTGAACATACTGACTGCACTTCCTTCCTCTATAAATGATTTATATTAGCAGGACTAGCAGAATCTACAAATTAAATGACAAAATTTAACGGTGTAGTTCATCCAAAAATAAAAAATTCTACTATCATTTACTCACCCTCAATTTGTTCCAAATTTGTATGCGTTTCTTTCTTCTGTTGGACACAAACGAAGATATACTGAAGAATTTTGGTAACCAAACAGTTGATGGTAGCCACCGACTTTCACACGATTTATGGAAAAAATACTATGTGAAGTCAATGGCTACCATCAACTGCTTGGTTACCAACATTCTTCAAAATATTTTCTTCTGTGTTTAACAGAACAAAGATCATTAATGCTTGGAACAAGTGAAGGCTGAGTAAATGATGATTGAATTCGTTTGGGGTCAAATTTCCCTTAAAGACTTTCAGAATTTAGAAGAATACTACAATTTTATCACTGTAATCAGATCAATCAAATACCAATTTACCAACTAGTGAACAAAACACCAGCATATAACTCTATAATCACAACTGTTCATTTATATAGGCTATATAATAAAATAAGCTTACCAAATCTTTTAGAGTGGGATTCCTTGTAGGCCTATAGATGCAGAAACAGAGATTTCAAGAGTGACAGTAATAGCCAGCAGTGTCCAACGTATAGTGTCACTTTTGAATAGTTAGTCTATCTATCTATCTATCTATCTATCTATCTATCTATCTATCTATCTATCTATCGATGGCTGGCTGAGGTGTTTTCTCTGGTCTGGTGTCTCTTGCTCTGTGTAGCAACAGAGGAAGTAAGCAGTTATATATCTCGCGCACACACACACACACACACACACACACACACACACACAGACACACACACACACACACACACACACACACACACACACACACACACACACACACACACACACACACACACACACACACCCAAACACTTACACAGATTAGGCCTCTGCTTGAATAAAGCAGAAGAGAGAAAAGTCTTGTGGCTTCCCTTTTCTATAACACATTACCACATACTAACTGAAAGTGTGAAAAGAGCTCATAATTAAGGCAAGCAGATACATCTATTCACCGGCTTCAAAAAATTCAGTCAGCAATTAGTTAATTTACTGAGGATGAGATGCTGTGGCCATACAGCGCATACAGACACAGTTATGAAGGAGGGTCTGACTTTATTACTGGGCTTAAACGGAAAGATATTCCTCCTCACATCAGTATTGTATGGCAGAGCTTTATTTGGTGCAGAAGGCACATAAAACTATAGGTTTTTAACGTGTTGGAAGGGGAAGTTTTTACAGGAACGTGCACCGCTGGATTTACACCTCAGGATTTCGCGCGTAAATGCACAGCGGAGGTAAGAATCTGCCTCTTCGGTGGCGGACCCAGCCGCCCGCTGATTGGACAAGCGAAACGTCAGTCACAGCGAGGCCCCGCCCCCACCCTCCCATTCAACCACTGGTTCTAATGTAGCCCTGTGTTTACTACAGAATTAGTGCATAGCGGACGACAGTCTCCTGAACTGTGAACTCCGAATCACAAAAGATAACCTGTTAGTTTTGCATAAAAGAAGAAAAATATCCCAAACTCAACATGCCCAAGAGAAAGGTATGTAGAAAAGCCGAGCGCGGCGTACGGCTACACTTTTGCCCTTACTAATCAGTCGTGAAATTAGGAAGCCCTCGAGACAATGTTTTTTTAATAAAAATCCAGGCGACTTTTTTAGAATCTGTGGGCAGGTAAAAAATCGTTGTCAATTTTGCGATTTTTTCCCGCCGGATCGCGGTGTTTTTGTCGACGGTGGTGCGTTAAGCAGAGGGGTTTTAGTGGAGCAGCGCTGTGCTGAAGCTCGGCTTGATCTCATGCCCGTGGAACCGCAGCCATGCTGCCCTCTCTCTCTCTCCATCTCCAGCACAGCGCGACGCGAAAACCGACGATTATAAGCGCAATCGTGGCTCAGTCGCCGTCGAAGGGGGATTAAAAAATAGCTGGATAGCTCTAATTTTCTGAATGGTGGCAATTTTGCGAAAAGACGGTCGCGTTTTTAAACAATTTTAATGCATTTTCTTTGTTCGCCGTGGAAGAGGAGTGTCATGACGCCTGCTTGCCGCCAGGCGGCAGCGCTGAGGCGGGATCATCGCGCCCCTCCTCCTTATTTAAATGTGCGGATCCCGAGTCTTGTAATGCCTCCGTGAAAAATAATAAATAAAAAAAAATCGACACACCATTTTGCACCGCTGACAATGAAACTTATTCACGAATCTTCAGCTAAAGCTCACTGAAGCGTTAATAAACGAAAAAAAAAAAACACATGTTTTGGCAAACCAGCATGTTGCTCACATTTACAAACGTGCAGAACAGCACATCCCAATGTTTCTACAAGTTTCCCTTTTGTTTTTCCCGCCCTTTATGTTAATTAAATCATAGCTCATGTTATAACTTGTGATATTTGTTTTGCTGATTTGCAGGGAACTGATGGAGAAGTCAAGGAGGAGGTGAGAAAGGAAAATTACAAAAATATCTAAAGCAATAATGGGTTGCATATTCAAGTAATCAAAACCAGTACTTTATGTATACATTTACATTTATTTATTTAGTAGGAACTGTTATCCAAAATCGAATTACAAACAAGAAACACAAGTAATTTGTCATAAGAGCCAATAATATTTGTAGTACACTGTGCCAAGTTTAAAGTATAAACTCGCTAAGTGCACAAACTAGAAGTGACATGAGGACAAGGAACAATTCTTTATTTTTAATTAACATGATTTGCAATATATAACTTGAACTTGTCCATAAATAATTAGATTTTTTATTCTTTCTTTCTCTTGTAGCCTCAGAGAAGGTCTGCTAGATTATCAGCGGTAAGTTATTTTGTTATTAAAGAGATTTTTAATGTTACCATTATGTCATTATTTTGTTTTTAAAACTTTTCTGATCTCAGAAGACTTGAGGAACTTTAAATATAGCTTGTAAATAGTTTTTAGCACTTCATGTGTTAATAGACAATTGAAATCCTACAAACCAACACTTGTACCACTGATCTCAGAGCAACAAGGTCAGAAAACATAATATCTGCCCGAGTTTTTTTATTTCAGCATATTATCTGTATTACATATATATATATATATATCTTTATTTTTTTACTTCAGCATAGTTTTGCCAGTCATTTAAGATGATGTGTTGAATTCAGGATAGAGCAGAACAACACGGGCCATTCTGTGCATTATTTCAATGATTTATTTGAACGTGTATTGTTTAGATATCCTTTTATATATCAAAAAATACATTTGTGGATTAATAAATCATGCTTTCGTTTCCCTTCAGAAACCAACACCTCCAAAACCTGAACCCAAACCGAAAAAAACTCCCAAGGTATTTACGCTTTTCATAACCGCACTTTTGTAACGATGCCCATGTATCACTCATCTCCATGCTTTGGTGTGTAATCTCACACGTATTGCTCTATATTCATTCTTTTGCTCTGTCGTTTCCTCTCTGGCAGAAAGAGAAGGAAGTGAACGATAAAAAGGAAGACAAGAAAGCAAAGGCAAAGGCTGAGGAGTCCAAGGAGGAGAACCAATCAGAAAATGGGGAGACTAAGACCAATGAGGTATATATATGTATATACAATAACAGTCTACCTCAAATCTGCGTCTGTCGTACATAGACATGTCAGGCCATGATGCTCGTAATGTTTTATTTCATATTTCCTAATGAGATTGTCAAAGTACTTAGTAACATATTTCAAATAATTGCCTAGAAAGACACTTACAGACTAAACTAAGGAGACTTTTCTAAACATGACCTCCTCTGTCTCCAAAGTAAGATTCTGATTGGTTGTCCTTTTTATTCCACAGGTTGAGAAAAACTCCAGACGAGGCGGCGGAGGCCGAGAAGGAGGACCCGAAGACAGAGTAGCACCACGCCCTGTCCATCCGTCCGTCCGTCCGTCCTTTCCCTTTCCCCTCTTTCCTTTCTTTTATCTTCCTCTCTCTTTCCCAATATTCTCTCTCAACAACCTCCTCTCTGCCCATCACCACCAGAGGAATATTTTTATCAGCGAATTTGTAAATACTGGTTCAGGTTTTTAGCACAAAAAACAAAGCTGACTAAACGAGTCTTGTGTTCGGCCGCAGCTGTATTAGGTGTCTACAACACGAGAGGTGTGGAAAAAGGCGGCGTCTTTCTTTCGTTTTGTTGATTTTCTGTTTTTATCTCTTCTTTCTTTCTTTCTTTTTTTTTAAGCGGATGGTCTGTAGCTTGGTTTTGGAGTGGGAGGAGGCTCTCAGTCTGTATGTCCGTTAGTGCTCGTGATGTTGCTCTGGAGTCTGTGATGTTTCTGTATGGGGTTTGTTTTATTTTTCTTTTAAACGTAATTGATTGTCTTTAAGAAAGAGGAACGAGTTCAGCAAATGTAGAAGAAAAGAGACAAACTGCTTACATTCCAGGTTCAGCATTAGATGGTGACTCCTGGCTTTTTTAAGAATCATACCACCTTTGCAATTTGTCGAAAACATAACTGGGCTTTGTTAGGAGGCCAGAAAAAAACCCTTCTGTTGTTATAGAGGACTTTTTTGAAACTACGGGATTCAAAGAAAAAAGAATTTTAAAGCGTTTTTTGGAATTTTTTTAACACTGAAAATTCATCTTAGTGTCCCCTATAATGCTCTCGGTCTCACTCAATAAAAATCCATCATTGGAGTTTTCCTCATAATGTCTGCTGTGGTCTTTTACACTGACTGTATATTATACACTTGTAAGTTGTTATTATTAATGTATTAAAAACTTGTTTCTATGCTGTTCTATAATCAGTTATTATCTGTTAATAAGTGTTTGGTGTAATATATATAATCGTATAACTCATAGCAGACTTCACCATTGATTCACACTGCATTTATATCTTAACAAATGATCCTAATCACCTTAGTACACAACAGCTTAGACTAACAGGCCCTAATGCAAATTAAAATTTTGGCTTGACTAATATTAATAAGACAAAATATGTTGTTGCTCCGAAGTCTGTCTGTTTCATGTTTCTGAATGTGGTTTGTTTTATTTTTATATTTGAAATGCAATTGATTGTCTTTAAGAAAGTTGAATGAGTTCAACGAATGTAGAAGTAAAGAAAGAAAACAACAAAAGATGAACTGCTTACATTCCAGGTTCAGCATTAGATGGTGACTCCTGGCTTTTTAAGAGTCATATCACGTAAGAAAACAACAGCTGAGATTAACAGACCCTAAATGCAAATTAAAATTATGGCTTGACTGATATTCATAATACAGAATAGGTTTTTACTTTTAAGGTCTTTGCATATACTATGAAAAAAACTAAATGCCACGGGACACTAAACTAATGCTACAAGGGACTTGTAGTTATTGGAAGATAGATTAAATGACTGTTCTTTGCTCATTTGTATATTTTCCCCTCCCCAATTTTATTGGTGTTACTTTCTTATTTATTTGCACTTATGAATGCTGCTATAAATGTATATTTAGTGTATCATGTTCAATTTAAAAAGGTTCTGAGAAAAAGTGAAAAGAAAGCATAAAAAGTATTCAGAGAAAACAACAGCCATCAGGTAAACACTTTGTGGCTTTAGAAAAAAAAAAAAAACGCTTTTTGAATTTAGTGTAAGAAAAAGTGAGAGCATCTCTGTCATTAAAAATGCACGCAAATGCATTCAGACTCCTTCCAAAGCTATGATTCTAACTCTTGCTGTGTCTGTAGCTGATGAATGAACAGAAGCACCCATGACCTCTTAGGTTTGAATCATCTGAGAGGCAACAGACTGACAGCCTAGAAATATTCTGTTGAGCCCTGCTTTTCATAGCAACGCAGAAAACATCATATCCAGACAAAGAAATTTTGTTTACATTTTAATAACTTTTTGTTGTTTTAATGCACATGATATCATGAACCAAATCATACAATAAAGAAAACATTGAAAAACAACATGATGTTCACCAACCCAGAATACATGATTTCTGTATGCATCCACATTTTGTTAAAGAATTAAAAGGTATGTTGGTTGTATTTTAACATTTATTCGATATGCATCTTATATAATTGTATTACGTAATATTTATGAAACCATGCCTTACATAACATATGTATATGGCACAGTAATTGTAGTATGGAACATTTCATTGTGAAGATTTTAAGTTTCTCCAACACGCGACCTGTGATCGATGAGACGATGTTAAACATGAAACAAGTCGTTTTTTATTGCAATAACAGCTCTGCGGTTGGGTTCACCCAACTGTACGCCATGCAAAATGTCCGACGTGGAAATGGTGAGCTCACCTGTGCGCGCTCAGTGCGCCGCTGGCGGAAGCGCGCGGTACTGCGGAGCACCGGCGCACTGCCGCCGCGCGGGGGCGCTCGAACAAAGCAGCACGAGCGGCGGCTGCAGGCCGAGACGCTGAGAGCGAATACAGCGCAGGCCGCTCTTAGCAAGCGGAGACCTCTCCACGAACCTCCACCCACCGCCTGGACCGGGCCATGGCGGCGGAACCGTGCTCGCAGATTGAAGCCGGTGGGCAGCACTCGTTTCTTCCGTGTCTTTATCGCTAAGAAGACTTTAAGCACAGTTTTAGCATTAGCTTTCGAGGCTAAGCTAGGCTAAGCTAAAGCTAACGACTGGTGTTGTTTTGTGTTTCTCTCTCTGCAGAACTTTATTACCTGATCGCCAGATTCCTGCAGTCTGGACCATGTCAGAAATCCGCTCAGGTGAGGCCAATAGTGGCGTGTGTGAGTGTCGGTGTGTATCTTAGCGGCAAGTGTGTGTGTAACGCGTGTGTGTTTCTGCAGATGCTGCTGCAGGAGCTGCACGAATGCGAGGTGAGTTTCATCCCTCTTCTCTTACTCAAACCCGTTTTTTCTCTCTAATATCTCAACATAAGCATATCCTCCTCAAGCCAACGCGGCTGCGTGTCTAAATCCTGCGTGTGGTGTGTGTTTTTTTCCCCCGTTGTGTGTGTAGATCATTCCGAAGCGCTGGAGCTGGGATGGAAAGCAGTTTAAGCGAAGCTTTGAAGACTGGGTGAGATTAAATAAACTCTATCGCACACACACGTGTGTGAAATTCAGAAACAAACTCTCACAGGTGCTTGGCTCACTTATTACAGCGTGTAAAACTGAAAAAGCGCTGAATTGAGGGAGCTGTGCTGGCGGTAGGAGTATAGTTTATAATATACACAAGGATTGGTTTTGGTGTGGGACAGTTTTAATTTCGGGAATCGAAATAAAAATATTTGTTTTGAAATGAAAGGCTTTGTGCGTGCCGGCCAGAGGCGTTACGGCAGTGCAAATGGATCGAGAGGGGATTGGTGGGTTGCTGCGTCCACTTAAAGGCGGCAGCCAATCAAACCTCAGTTGCTACTTGAGGAGACCAGGAAGATGGGTGGAGAAGGCTTCTGATTGTCTGACATGTGTTGAGGGAAAGGGTGGTCTTTCAGGAATGAGCGTAAATAAATAAGGATTATTTTGGTGAAATAAGGCCATTATGTTAACATTGTTGTTTGCAACAGTTATTTCTATATACACTAGCGTTCCCTGTGTTTTTCTATTCTATTTATTTATTTATTTTATTTATTAAAAAAAAACCCTCTACATTAACACTAGCATTATATATTATTTTTCTATTCTTTTGACTTGTTTTATTTTTATTTAAAAAATAACCCTCTAACGCTAGCTTTCCCTATTCTTTTTCTATTTTATCTACTTGTTTTCTTTTTATTTATTTATTTTTAAAAAAAACCTTGCTACATGTTTCTTGTAAGGCTAACTGAGACTTGTCACAGCACTTAGATATTATTGTTCTTTTGTTGGTTATGATTGCTTCTATTGTCCTAATTTGTAAGTTGCTTTGGATAAAAGGATCTGCTTAAATGACTAAATGTACATTTCTTCTTTTCTTTTTTTTTTAATCATGATGCAATTCAGCTTTGCTGTGCCTCTTGTAGTTTATTTATCAAACACCTCCATGTATGTTTTAGGTCTTGTTAAATCAGCACATACCTGCGGATTACCTGTTGCGCGTGTGTGAGCAGATTGGCCCATTGATAGATAAACACATTCCTCCTAGTGTTCCTGGAGTCCACAGTTTACTGGGCAGCGGGCGACAGTCATTACTACGGACAGCACAAAGTGAGACGCACACAATCACTATATACAGCAGCAAACGATGAGAAGCAACAAAGATGAGAAAATAGCGCACACGATCACACAAACACTTTCCCTCACATTAATTTTCTCCCTCTAACACAGATAAATATTTGACAAACAGTTGGTTTCTCTCTCAGGTTCTTCTCATACAGCATGGAGTGGTTCTGCAGTAGTCGCCTTGCACAGGGGACGCCCCCCAGAACCACCTCTCAACTGTGCCAAACCACCAAATATAGGTGAGTCATGTTCTCCAAAATGCTGTGTGTTGTGTTCTGACACTGCTGTTTTTTGGGTTAAGTTTCTGGAGTCACTGAGTTTGTGAACATAGAGGGAGTCCCTGCTTTCCAAATGAAAATGGTGCTTCATGATTGATGATTAAAGTCGGCATGATAAGAATTCACCCAGTCTATTTTTAATTAATTAATTTTTAAAATAATATTCAATTAAAAATTATAATAATTTTGATTTTATGATGAAATCATCAGGACTCTCTCTGGCGATGTATGCAAAAATGGTCCAGTCATTAAAGTCTGCTTAAACCTTCCACCATCAACTGCAAGCTTGCATTCATTTGAAGTGCAATTCCCACAATTTATTTTCCCTTATTGGATATTCCTTTACACTCAGATTTTATTTCATTGCGACTTTAAAGGCCAGTCACCCTACATTTTCCCTTCTATTGACTTCCATTTATACGGACACAAATGCGATCATGCAAATTTTACTGGGTTCCAAACTTCAAGTGAACCCTGTGAATTCATATCATGAAGACATGTGACCAACAAAAGTTTGATACGTCACTGTGATACTCAATTAAACCAATGCAAACTTCAAATTTGCAGAATTGCAGAGTTATGGTAAACTGAAGTAGAACTGCATATTTGTACATTTATACAATATTATATATATATATTTTTTTTTTAAGTGCTGCAAATTGTAAAGTCATATTACAAATATAGTGTCTGTTTGTCTAGTTTGACCATAGCTTAATGCTGGATGTTAGCATGTTTTAATTTAGTGACCCAGTAATGTCCTTTAGTGAAGCCCAACTATCATTTCTTAAATTTCTTCTCTCTAAATCTCACTGCTCAGTGTCAATCATGGGTGCTCGCCAAAAAACAGGAGTGGCTCGATTTGGCCACGTCTTCCCCTCCTGTACCTATCAGCACATGAAGATGCATCGAAGGATTTCTGGGCATCTCTCATCAGTGTACTGTGTGGCATTTGACCGCACTGGGCAGCGCATTTTTTACGGTAAATGCACCTGATCATCTGAAATAGTGTGTTGAGTGATATTGTTAATGTTGAAAAAGAACATAGCAACCCCAGGGAAACACTGTTTTGTGTCTTGTAATCAGTAGTTTTGTAATATGTTTTATGTGCGCTTGTAATCAAGGTTTATACACGTTTCTGTGTCAGGGTTCTGATGACTGTCTGGTGAAGATCTGGGCGACAGATGATGGCCGTCTCCTAGCCACTCTGCGTGGACATGCGGCAGAGATTTCAGACATGACTGTGAATTTCGAGAACACGCTCCTTGCTTCCGCCAGCTGTGACAAGGTCATCCGCGTGTGGTGCCTGCGTACCTGTGCACCTGTGGCAGTGTTGCAGGGGCACACAGCCTCTATCACCCTCCATACAGGTGTGGTGAACACGTTTTCTTTATAAAGTCACTGTTTGAGTGCAGCATGGTACTATGTTCTTTTACACGCGAGCAGCTCGTGATCTGGGGCCTCATTTATAAAACTCTCTGTAGATTTCCTCCTAAAATTGTAGGTGCGCACAAAAGCTAGATTAGGTATACTGCCCAACACTACATTTAGCTTACAATGCCTAGTTTTATTGTGCTTAACCTCATCTGTATATCATTTCCATGCATATTCCCATCCCCCGTGACACCATGTTTAACACCGTGAAAGGTACAAATATGAGATACAGACTGTTAAATGCCGTTTGTGCCAAACATAATTTTTTTTATTGCTAAAAATCATCTAATATCCTTATGTTTTAGAAGAAATCAAAATATCCATAAAAACAAAACTGTTTAAATTCAGATGATTTTGTTTGTGTTTGAAGGGGTTTTTCTCTCTATCTCTGCAGTTTTCTCCATCAGCATTAGGTTTCTCTCGGCATCTGGCCACCACTGGAGCTGACGGATGGTGTGTTTCTGGCAGTGGAAACTCACTCAGTATGAAGTTTGAGTAAGTGTCATTTGTCCATTTTCAATGGACCCAATTCTGCTCATGTCAATAATTCAATGTTTTTACATAGAGTAAATTTGCAACGAGTCGTGTGTGTGTTTGCAGTGATCGGCCTGTGAAGTTTATGGAACGTTCTCGTCCCGGAGTTCAGATATCCTGCAGTTCCTTCAGCTCTGGTGTGTTTACCTACACTCAAACTTTAATTCTCTGATAAATTTTCATACACTTCTCTCATGTTTATTTATTATAGTATCATGATCAGACTGTAATTGTAATATTGTGTTCTTTGATTCCAGGGGGATTGTTTCTGGCCACAGGAGGGACCGACCACATGATCAGAGTTTACTACCTCGGGGACAGAGATGCCTGTGAAGTTTTCTGACCTGGGACTCCCACACGGTAAGAGTGAGAGACACAGAGAAATAAGCCAGTAGGGCAGACAAAAAAGGCAAGAGAGATGGAGTATCGCAAAAGAGAATAATGGCCGGGAAAGGGCAGAACTTGTATTGTAGACTGGAAAATGAGGAACATGTTAAAAAGTTTGAATATCTGAATGAAGTATAACAATATTTTTGTTTACAGGATAAAGTTGTAGCTATTCAGTTCTGCAATAACACCGACAGGTGAGTTTATTTTCAGCATTCACTGTGTGCTTCCTTTTGTGTTTGTTCATTGGGATGTACCTTTTGTCTTTACTCTGGGTGTTTTTTTGACTCTGTGTCTCTGTATCCAGTCTCAGGTTTGTGAGTGGTAGTCGGGATGGTACGGCTCGGATTTGGCATTATCAACAGCAGGAATGGAAGAGTACCGTGCTGGACATGACCACCAGATTACCAGGGTCAGTATGTGTACATATCTGTTAATTGTGGGAGCAGGCAGCTTTCTCAAGCACCAGCTGGAAACGAACCTAATTACGATAACATTAAACGTTGTTCTATTGGAAAAATAAAATGTATTTGGTCCTTCTACTATGTGTATTTTTTACATTGTGTTTCATTTCACAGGAGTGCTGTGATATCAGGCGATGACAAATCGACCAAGTTGGTGGTGACCATGGTCGCGTGGGATCGTTGCGATCGCTCCATCATCACAGCTGTTTCAAACTGCCTCCTCAAAGTCTGGAACTCAGCTAATGGCCAATTACTACATGTGCTGTCGGTATGTATGCATGCATTCAGTCTGTTCCTTTGGGATCCTGTTTTGTAATTCTAAAGAGGTGCTTCCTATGATTTATTGCCCATTATGTATGGATCATTTATGCAAATGCTCGTCTGTTCGTAGGGTCATGATGATGAGGTGTTTGTTTCTTTGGAAGCACACCCCTTTGACTCACGAATCTTGTTATCAGCTGGTCATGATGGTAACATCTACATCTGGGACCTCAGTAAAGGCCTCAAGATCAGAAACTTCTTCAATATGGTGAGATGATGTAACAAATCTTCTGTTTCAATTCTAAAAAGTTCATCAATTTTAAAAGTAGTTGACAGAAAAAATAAGAAACATGTACGCTACTCTTTAAAATTTGGGGTAACAAGTGGAGAAGAAATTAATACTTCAGCAAGGATGTATTAAATTGATTAAAATTGACCAAAGATGTTGGTAGTGTTCCAAAAATGCAGTTTTTAAACTTTCTATTATTAAAGAATCCTAAAAAAAAATGTCAGTTTTCATTAAAAAATCAAGGAGCACAAATGTTTTCAGCTGTAATAAGAGAATAAGGAATAATGTAATAAGGAATAAACTGCATTTTAATTTAAATTTAAATAATGTTTCACATCACATCAAATAAATGCAGTCTTGATGAGCATTAAAGACCTCTTTCAAAAACAGTAAATAATTTTACCAACCCCAAATTATTGAACAGTAGTGTTTAGATGTTGATGAGATACTGCTCATTACAGAATTTTTTTTTTTTTCTCTCTCTATTTTTCTGTGTTAGATCGAAGGGCAGGGTCATGGTGCTGTGTTTGACTGTAAGTTTTCTGTGGATGGGCAGCACTTTGCCTGCACAGACTCTCATGGTCATCTCCTCATCTTCGGATTTGGGTGCAGTCAGCCTTATGAAAAGGTACATTTGTGTCCTAGAGATGTGGAATTCTGAGCTTTTTGTGCAGTTGCCTGAAACCACTCGCATTTCAACCCTTCACTCTGCTTTCAGATTCCAGACCAAATGTTCTTCCATACCGATTTCCGGCCGCTGATCCGGGACTCCAATAACTTTGTTCTAGATGAGCAGACACAGCAGGCACCCCATCTTATGCCTCCACCTTTTCTGGTGGACGTAGATGGGAACCCCCACCCACCTCGTTCCCAGCGCCTGGTGCCAGGCAGAGAAAACTGCAAAGAGGAGCAGCTTGTGCCACAGCTCGGCTACATGGCTAATGGTACATTTATTTAAGTTTAAATGGTGAATAACAAATGACTCAAAGCTTTACTGCATGATTAACGTACATCTTATTGCTGTAGTAAATATTATTATTATTATTTATTATTATTATTATTATTATTATTATTATATAGATTGTCTGTTTTATTTATAATGATCCTATAATAACTAATTCTAGTCAAATTGATAAATCATTTCTGTAGTAGAAATTTTGAAAATATTCTGCTTTGTTCAGTCTGTAGCTACTGTGTAACACAATTTCCGTTGTCGATACCAATAAAATTTAATTCTTGTCACCAATGTCAATGGTAGAGTGAAAATGCATTTTTACTTCATTTAAATAATTAAAAAAAAAAATGTTTAATTAAAATGATGACATGTAGTCTTAAACCCAAAATACTTAAAAATATCTTTCCTTCTGGTACATTTCTTTTTGACTAGCAACAGCACTAGAAATGTTACTGCTTGTCATTTGTCTAACTGCTCAAGAGGACAATCTCTTGGGAATAAATTTATTTCCTGTTGAATACTATGAATGTGACAAGCTCAGTAGTGTCCTGCACACATTGCATGGCTAATGTTAATTATATTAAATTAAAAGCTCCCTGTAGTCATCCATTTTATTAGAGAACTAGTTTAGGCTTTATTTTAAATTAGTTTAAGGAAGTCATTTCATTTAATTTTTTTTTTTTTTTTTTTAGGTGATGGTGAAGTGGTTGAGCAGGTGATTGGCCAGCAGACTGCAGACGAGTCTCAGGAAGAAAGCCCATTGGATGACCTGATTAGGCAGCTCCAGCACCAGCAAGATGAGCGACTCAACTCAGGAAGTCCTACAGATGAGAACAACCCACAGTTAACCTTTTAAAATGTTTTATAGAAATTTAATGCATTGTTTTCTTATGGCACAATTATTTTACATTGAAGAGGCAAAATGCTGATGGTATAATCTATTTTTTTCTCTATATTACATTAAAATTATTTTGCATTTAAGACATTAGTTGGCTTAAAGGTCACTTATATAAAAGCTGATAGTTTAGAGGTTGTGACATTTAGAGCTGTTGATCAGTAGGTGCTGAGGTGGCAGGTGGTCCTCTGTCACCCCCTAACGTTGGGCTGCGACGTAGCGGACAAGTTGAGGGTGTACGGCAGATGCACAATAATGCCCCCCGAAGTCAGATTGCCACTGAGAGAGACCTGCTGGCTTGGAGCCGTCGCGTGGTAGTTAATGAAGTCCAGTCTGGCATATTCAGGTACAAGTATGACAATTTAACAGCTTTCAAATCAAACAGAAGTAACAACCTGCTAAAGCAACATTGCTACCAAAAAACAGAAATGTATTCTTAAATTCCTTTAGTGACAAAAATAGCTCATCGTGGTCTAAAGCAGTGGTTATAAATCTTTCTGACACCAAGGGCCCCCCCATTGTCCACAGCAATATCCTCCATATACAATACTTCTCCAGTTTTCCATGATTTACTGAAAAAAAATTGTGTGTGTGTGTATATATATATATATATACACAGTATATATTTTTATATTTATTTATTTATTTTATTCTGATCTAGAAATGTATATTAATTATAAAACTGCCCATGGAGTTATAAGACTTGATTAATTTACATGACTTTTTCCAGGTCTAAATTCATACTTTCTACCTTATAGTATATATCCAGGTTTTGGTTCTATATCTGGTCCCTTGTTGGGAAACACTTGTCTAAAGTATTTAAGCTTCTGTAAAATATATTAAAAAAAATATATAAGACCATTGGTGAGCATGATGGCAATTTTAACACAGAGTTTTAACACCCAACACTGTCTCCTCATTGATGTGATGTATTTGTGCATGTTTAGAGTGATGGAAGACAGTAGGCGTGCTAAAGGAGAGGTAGAAAGGTCTTTCTACAACATTGAGAAGAAGAAGAAATCTGCACCCACAACAGGAGTGAGTTTTACACACATGAAGATATATAAAGTCAGTGCCGAACTACAGGATAAACCTAAACCTCATTTTTCTCCCTTTTTATTTGTAGAGTGAGCCGTTGGGAGAGAGCGTTCGCATGTTACGGAGGCCTCAGCGCAGACCTCAGCAGAGGAGACACACGTATCAGACCCGCTCGACTCAAGAAAGGAGACGCAGCACAAGTGTGCTCTCGTACCCCCATAACGAGGAAAGTGTGGGCAGAGTCCGACAGTGAAGTGGAGGTAAGAAGGCAGTGTTGGTGATATTTTTTTTTTTTTTTTTTTTTTTTACTATATATATTTGCTAGTTTTAAAATGCTTAATTAAATATTAAATAATGTTTCTGAATGTGTGCACCCAGCAGGAGGAGGAGCAGAATGAGAACAGTGACGTGTCCTCTGATGGTGAAGCTCAGTGGGAGAAGGACAGTAGCTCCAGGTTCAGACCCATCATAAAAGAACACCAATAATACAGATGAAGCATTCTGATTTTGGTCTAGAACTAGTTTTAAATTGTTTAAATGAAGCTTTAATTTTTTGCAGCTTTTTAGTCTTATCTCCATATAGAATTAGACCAGTATTAGAGATTTAATTATAGATAGTACTATTATAATTTTTTTTAATCCATTATAGTCTTTCATAATAGTCTTTCAGAATGTTGCTTGAAGTTTTAAGAATTTTCTGTTTTTTTTGTTTGTTTTTTTCGTTTCCTGTTTATATATATTTTACAGTGACTCTTCTAGCGAGTATTCTGATTGGACGGCAGATGCTGGAATCAACCTCCAGCCTCCGAAGCGAACAACTAGAAGGCTGCCAGCTCGTGTTGCTGGGAGTAGCAGCTCTGAGGAAGAGGAGGGGACGGGGCAGGGAGAAGGAGACGCTGAGAGAACGAGTAAACGCACTGAAAAGAAAAAGAAACCTAAACAGACTAAACAGCGGGTTAGCATACATCTATCATTCATCCATCTATTCATCCATCCATATTTTCTTTTCTATGCTAATGTGTGTGTGTGCGAATTTAGTCTGTGCCTGCTGGTGACTTAGAGGAATGGTTGCCCCCATCTTGGATCATGGAGACAATTCCAAGACGATCACCCTTTGTACCTCAAATGGGAGATGAAGTGAGTCCACTTCGTTTAAATGTAGACATACACTAAATGACCAGAAGTACATACAAGGATTTTCATCATACATGCACATATTCTTAAGGAATCTCGCTTTTTTTTTTTTGTTTTTCTGTAGCTGATATATTTCCGTCAGGGTCATCAAGCATATGTCCGAGCCGTGTCTCGTGCCAAAGCCTACAGCATCAACCCTCAGAAACAGCCCTGGAACCGCCTGAACCTCAGGGTAAGGGGCTTATTTCCCATCTCATCACCATTCCCACTTATTATTTGCATCACAGTGGTTGGCCCATTCTGCATCCAGACCAACAGGAACTTGAAAGTATGTTGTCTGTGTGTTCTCTTAGGATCAGGAGTCTGTAAAGGTAGTGGGTATTAAATATGAAGTCGGGCCGCCCACTCTGTGCTGCCTCAAACTGGCTCTCCTGGACCCCATCTCAGGGAAAATGACCAACGAATCCTTCAGCTTGAAGTATGTACACTTACATTCTCAAAAACACACAAGCACACAGTCTTATATTTTTATTTATTTGTGACCCTGGACCACAAAACCAGTCATTAGTAGCATATTTGTAGCAATAGCCAAAAATACATTGTATGGTTCAAAATTATAGATTTTTCTTTTATGCCAAAAATAATTAGGATATTACATAAAGATCATGTTCCATGAAGATTTTTAGTAAATTTCCTACCATAAATATATCAAAACTTGGAATAGCATAATAAATTACAATAAATACTAAATTCTGATAACTGCATTTTAAAAGATATTAGGATAGTTTTTGATCATGAATATGAGTTTAATGATGGCTGTCTCTGTCTCTCTCTTTAGGTATCATGATATGCCTGATGTCATTGACTTTCTGGTGCTACAACAGTTTTACAATGAGGCCAAAGAACGCAACTGGCAGCCTGGTGTGTTTGTGCTTTAAACTGTGGTATATGCAACTGATATCTTTGAGCAAACCTCTACCCAAGTTTGTTCGCACTAAGCCTGTATGCCTCAAATCATGTGGCTTGTTGAGGAAAGGCGGGTTGTCACTTTTTTTAGCATCATTACTTGATGGACAAGGAAGTGAGAGGAAATCCCATAGATTTACATTGAAAGATGGGCCTGAGCCATACCAAAAAAAGAGACTTATGGGTGGGTTGATTGGGGTCTTTTGATTTGAGCAAGTAAACAACAATCCATAATACATTATTAACTGCATAGAAACATGCTATAAATCTTGCAGGATTAGTGGCTGCATGGCATAGATTATTGATCTATTAATGCTGTGGTGGTAAAGCCGAATATGTTTATTATGAGTGACGTGACATACAGCCAAGTATGGGGACCCATACTCAGAATTCGTGCTCTGCATTTAACCCATCCAAAAGTGCACACACACACCCGGAGCAGTGGGCAGCCATTTATGCTGTTAAGTTGGGGGTTCGGTGCCTTGCTCAAGGGCACCTCAGTCATGGTATTGCTGGCCCGAGACTCGAACCCACAACCTCAGGGTTAGGAGTCAAACTCTCTAACCACTAGGCCACGACTTCCCCATGATCGTAAAATATCATATAAGTAGCAAATAACAGCTGTGAATATATGTATTTTAGGTCAGCATTTCAGGAGCATCATTGATGATGCTTGGTGGTTTGGTTCGGTGGAGTGTCAGGAGCCATTTCAATCTGACTATCCAGACAGCCTTTTTCAGTGCTACATTGTCAGGTACGTAGATTTGATCACTGCTCTACCAGAGTACAGAGTTAAAACCTTGGGATTATTATGGTTGTACTATACTTTTTTAATAATTGGTGTATGTTGTTTTTGCAGGTGGGATAAATGAGAGAGAGAGAAAATGAGTCCATGGGATATAGAGCCCATACCTGAAGAAGGTACTGACACACTTAAAATCTGACACTAAATCAGCCAGTCACATTCTGGCATATCTAATGGTGTGATTGACCATCTATAGCTCCACTTCCAGAGGAACATGGTGGCAGTGTCCCGGTCACAGAGGATGAGCTTCAGGCCCTGCTGTACACTCCTCAGGAGGGAGAGTGGGGGCTGCACACACGAGATGACGAGTGCGAGAGAGTCATCACAGCCATAGATCAGCTGCTAACGCTCGGTATGGCAAATGCACAAAAACCACCTAAAACTATTCGCAGGATCAATATTGAAAATATTGAACTTTGTTGGTCTTCTATGTGTCAGTTGCTGATTAGCATTGTCAAAATACCAGTACAATGAAATTTTATGATTCTCAAGCCAATTTTAATACCAAAGCATAACTAGATCACTGACGAAAGCCTTTATTAAAGGTGCTGTATGTAAGATTTTGACTCTACTAAAGCATAAAAATACCGTAATATGTTTGCAGATAGTTAAGAAACATGCTAAGTTAACATGCTTGTTTATCTGAAGAACAATGCTACAGTCAGTTATTCTCCTTTGAAAATGTGCATTCCGGGCCGGAATGTTGGTATTTGTTTTGGTTTGTGAAGCACGTCCACTGACAGTTTACCCAATTGTATTTCGGCACCCTGGGTTGCCAGTTGGCAGAAAACACAGCGTTTTTCATTTCATTCATCGTCAAGTGCGCTCATTCCTTTTTGTGTCATTAATCTGGCAACCTACATGTGCGTCAAGTCTGAGGAGGAGTGGGTGAAAAAAAAAAAAAAAAAACCCTCTCCAATAATTTGAATTTGGACTGTGGTACCTAGTTAAACCACTCGGTGTCAATCCTACATACAGCACCTTTAAATTATTATTAAAGGGGTCATATGATGCGATTTCAATTTGAACTCAATTCCTTTCTCTTTGGGGTGTTACAAGCTGTTGGTGCATGAAGAAGATCTGTAAAGTTGCAAATACTAAAGTCTCAAATCCAAAGAGATATTCTTTATAAAAGTTAAGGGTCAATCACACCCCCCTAAATAGGCTCCCCTACATCTCTACGTCACTATGTGGGAAGATTTGAATAACGGCGTCCCAATGTTCACGCAAAAGAAAGAAGGCATAAAGTTTATGCTCTCTGTTGCCACAGCTGCCATGTTGTGGAGTCGATGTTTGTTTAGTTGTTTTGTTGATTTTTAAACTTTGTTTGGCCTTCCAAAAGAGGACATGCTAGAAATCAGTGGTAAAGTTGTATTTCAACACTGTTTCAGAACAGTCCAACCCAAAATGTGTGCTGCGCATTTTATGGAGGATGAGGACTGTTTCCTGGAATCAGTAGCCTGCAATGCGTCTGTGGCACAACGGCTGTTTCTATAAAGTTTGGCAGTTCAAACTTTGCAAGGACAGTCTGGCGCTTCTGACTCACAGCCTGTAGGTAACGTTACGTTTTTTATATTTAAATAATTTGTCAATGATGATTCAAACTGCTGAGTTTTGAGCAGTAGAGTAGGCTTGTTGTTTGTTGTTTCTCAGATCAGAAATGCAGACATGGTTTTATGTTTATGCATCACGATACGCAACGCATAAAAACCAGTATAAGTCATTATAATCATTAATTATGTCCCCCCTGGATGCAACAAATGCCTCGTTTGTAATGGGTTTTATTTGTTTTGTCTCGTCTAGTGATGTCCGGATCGCGAACGAATCTTTCTATTTAATCGGATCTTAGTGAACCGGTCGAACCAGTTCACCAAATCGAACTGAATCGTTTGAAACGGTTCACGTCTCCAGTACGCACTAATCCACAAATAACTTAAGTTATTTGGTTTATATGCCTGCCTTACACTCCCTCTGATGCTAAATAAACCAATATCCCGAGTTATTCAACATTACATTGACTGAACTTCTAAAAGAAAGCGATGATGGGATGTGCACGAGCAGAGCAGCTGGACTGAGTCTCGTGCTGCTGCTGGCCCGGGAGACGGCATGTTAAGGGGCGTAACATTGCCAATCACAACGCACTGAATAGCTGGCCAATCAGAGCACACCTCGCTTTCCAGACCGATGAGCTTTGTAAAAATCGATGCGTTTCAGAAGGCACTTGCCAACAACACTTGACTTTACAATTGTATCTAAATTATAGATTTAAAAACGGGAGCTAATTTTATGGCAGAAGTCGTTATTGTGGATTTTTACTCTTGATATTGTAATAATAATACAATACTATATTATGTCGATATAATAGAATACATATAAAAACTTTTTTTTGTGTTTTAGGGAAACGACTCATGTATTCTGGCTCTGGCTTCACAGACAAACATGTCGGTCCATGACGTTAGTCTAGTCTAGCTCAAGTTATGCAAAAACACCTGTTATAATCACTGAAACTGTGAAATGTATCTTTTATATACATTGTATCCGCAGTGGTGTTTATGATGAGGGAAGTCACCGAGCACAAAGAATTCAATCTGTGAGCGTGTACACTCAACAACAACTGAGAGTTTTCAGCGCTGACTAATCTGATTGGCCATTGCATTCCTAAGCTCAATGGAAATGCATATGATTGGTTATCAGTGCTGCAAAAAAAAGTACAAAAAACAATCTGTTGCTGTGTGTGTGAATCAAAATATAATTCCGCGGATAGACATTTGTCATTCATTTTCACATTTTATTTTAATCACAACAGCCACAATTAATTGTTAAATTTTTTTAATTTGTGGGGCTTTTTTGTTCATTTTGGTGGCCTTTTTTGCTACATGGCCCCGTTAATATCCGACCCTGTCGTGTATATAAGCAATATCACACTCGTAGACGTGAGATATGGCTGTATATCATAGGTTAAACACCGGTAATCACAGCATGCTAGACGGCACAAGTGTGTAAGTACATAAAATAACACCGGAGTGTCTTTAAAAGCCCTCTTTTGTGCAGAAACACCTCCATTCTGCCACGGATTTAAATCAAAAGCTGCATCCCAAATGACGCACTATGGACTCTTACACTATGTAATTATGCACTATGTACTTATCCATGTCGTGTATGAATTATAATAGGTTATATTGTCATTTATAAACAGAGTCTGATAGCCTCTCCCCCTTCGCTACATAAGTAAATCTGCGACAGTTGAGTGCATGAAGTGTCCAACATTCCACACTTAGTTTTTCGGTTATTTAAGTGCATCATCCGGGTAATTTTTTCTTTTTTGGAATTTTCAGTGTGAATGCACTACTCACACTATTCATACTAAAAAACGTCTTAGAATAGTGCATAAGTACGCGATTTGGGATGCATCTACAGTTGAACAGCTGAGCCCAGGCCTTCGATACTAATTCAAAAATGTCACTTTAGAACTAGTATCAAAGGAACGTTGAGCTGCTTTATTGAAAGCTTATTGTATTACTGTAGTAAAGTGGTGTATTATGTAGAGTAGCTATTGTGAGAGAGAGATTCTGATTGCCTGCATCTGAAAAGGCACGCTCTAATATACAGCATTGAATTTACACAAACATGCGAATTTGCTAAAACTATCATCTCTGAAAAACATTAATAGATTAATGAGACCAAAGACAACTGTTAGGTTTACCCACAACAAATTATATCTCATGTGTAACCACTACAGAGACATCAGAGCCAGCGGTAAATTCCAGAAGATCTCGTCGAGAAGTACCGCAAGTGGAGTTATACGATTACAAGCTGTAAAACGGCTGTTGGAGTTCTGATATCACTCTAATATTGCACTCTTATCAGCCTATCAGATTCGAGGACCAGAAAGAATTGTTGTATAAATTAAAATTGATTTGATGCTTTAGTGATTTGATACTTTACTGATTTAACCTTGCGCTATGGACAAATACATGCATTGTTTATCTGTGACTATTTTTACAATAAAGCATGTTCCTTGCTAAATTTTGCTCTTTTGTGTTTTACAGATGTGGCAAAGGCATTCTCCTGCCCTGTAGATTTGAGGGAATATCCACTGTACTGCACTGTTGTGGCCTATCTTACTGACCTCAGCACCATCAGAACAAGATTAGTGCACCGTTTCTACAGGTACACACTATCCTTTAGCCTACTGACCACAGCATTATCAGACATCGTAATGAGTGCCCTCTAGGTCTTCACAAATACAACTGTTCTTAGGAGTTCTCTCATGTGTCTCTGTATGTGTAGACGGATCTCAGCACTAATGTGGGAGGTGCGTTACATTGAACACAACGCTCGAACATTTAACGAACCGCAGAGCCCTATCGTCAAAGCAGCCAAAACGGTCAGCAGCGTCCTGGTGCGTTTCATCAGGTTAGAGAAAGTGCAGTCACTTATACATTCATATCGGTTACGATCCCTCTGGTTCACCTGCTGGGCTCAGTGATCATAATGTGCATGTGTGTCTGCAGGGATCAGACCTGTACTGATATCTTGGATCTCTATGATAAAATGAAGAGTGAATTCAGCAGCGAGGAAGAGGAAGAGGTAAGTGTGTTGTGTGTGTGTGTGTACAGAGCAAGTATGGTCTGCTGACACAAAACCATTGTGACAAAACTTTTGGGCCAGCTGTAGCCTGCTGTATATAATTTAGTATTAAGCCAAGGGGTGTCCAAACTGGTTCCTGGAGGGCCACTTTCCTGCAGACATCAGCTCCAACCCTAATTAAACCTAACTGATCAACTAATCAAGGTATTCAGTCTCATTAGAAACTTCCAGGCAACTGTGTTGGCGCTAAACTCTGCAGGATGTTGGCCTTCCAGGACTGGACACCCCTATGTAAAGCAGAGGAACTCTTCATTGTCTCTGTTTGCTCTGTAGGAGACTGTGGATGTGGACTCGGACACTCCTGGCACCTCCACTGGTCAGAGGGTGAGACAATTCAGCTTATAATTGATTTACTATGAAGCGTTACAGTACCAGGTATGTTTTCTCTAACCTCTTCCACCATTTTCAGAGGTCCAATAACGTGCCTCAGAAGCGTGGAGTGGTCCTGGATATCAGCGCATGGCACGGACAGTGCAAAGAGCTTCTGAGGAGAATGATGGCAAGCTCAGATTCTGAGCCTTTTCGCCAGCCTGTCGACCTCTTCACCTACCCGGTACCTCATTCTTCCCTCTAAGCTATTTCTTCACAGTTACCATCTTTTTTTCAGTTCACTCCCTTTAACATTACGTCTGTCACTTCCTGTTTCCCATGTTGGAAATCATTCCGACCTAATTTCTCTTTCTGTCTATATATCAGGATTATCGTGATATTATAGACACTCCTATGGATTTAGGCACAGTCTCTGAAACCCTGATGGGTGAGAACTACGAGAATCCCATGGAGTTTGCCAAAGACGTGCGGCTTATCTTCAGTAATTCAAAGGCTTACACGCCCAACAAGAAGTCTCGAGTAAGATCAGAGCCCACTTTTTTACCTGTTCACCTTGATAGATGACAGACATTACAATTAATTTATTACTAACGTGTATTCATTTTCAGGCTTTTTGAAAGAAATAAATACTTTTATTTAGCAAAGACGCAGTAAATAGATCAAAAGTGGCAAAGACTTTGTTACTATTTTTAAATAAATATATCACCATTTCCACAAAAACATTAAGCAGTGCAGCTGTTTTCAACACTGATAATAAGAAATCTTTATGGAGCACCAAATCAGCATATTAGAATGATTTCTGAAGGATCATGTGACACTGAAGACCGCAGCAATGATGCTGAAAATTAAGCTTTGCCATCACAGGAATAAATTTGATTTTAAGAAATGTATTTTAATTTGTAACAACATTACACATTCTTACTGTTTTACTGTATTTTTTAATCAAATAAATGCAAATTAATACTATTACTGACCCCAAACTTTTAAACCGTAATGTATATGGTTGATAGAGATTTTTTTTCTAATGCTGTTGTGCTGTTAACTTTACTTTGGTATAACTAAAACCGTATAATTCAGTCTTTTTAATATGGATTTGCAATCTTAATTTGAATTTTTTTTTTTATAATTTTTTTTTTTGTCTGCCTTTATGCAGCTATGGTAAAATAGTCAGAGTAGGTTTAGGCCTTACAGTTGATCTACAGTATGACTCCGATATTGTTTGTTGTTTAGATCTTCAGTATGACTCTGAGTCTCTCGGCGTTTTTTGAGAATCAGATAATTTCCATAATCTCAGACTACAAATCTGCAGTTCAGAATCAACGTAGAAGTCAACAGAGACTCAGTTGCAGCAAAAAATTACAGAGCTCCAATCCCAACAGGTAAAACATGTACATCCACTGTCAAATCCATGTTACAGAGTGCACATAGAATTTTCATTTCTTTTAACCCTTTTTTAAACTTGGGTGTTCTGCCAGCCCCCAAAGGGAAACAGAAATCAGGAAAGAAAACTTCCCAGGTGTCTGCAAAAGGCCGCTCACGGAAATCCTCTCAAGGTGCGTATAAGAGTTTGAGATGTCATAATTACCAGTGGTAAAAATTCTTTCCAAATTGGGGTTGTCTAAAATCAGCCACTGGAATATAATTGGAAATTATCATAATAATGGTGAATTTAGTTTATATAATCACTTCTTTCACCAGATTTGAATGTTGCACAACTCGATGAAGACAGTCAGCCATCCTCTTCATCCTCATCCTCTTCCTCCTCCTCTTCCTTGTCCTCTTCATCAGAGCAGGCAGGAGCCAACAGAGTTACACGCAGCCGTGTTGCACCAAACAAATCCTCAGGTACACACTCATACACAAACAAACATACGCTACCTTTCAAAAGCATGGGTTCAGTAAGATGAAATTATTTCATTCAGCAAGGACTTTTTCATGGATTTCTGTTTTAAAGTTGTTCTTTTGATCATTATTTTATTTTTTTTAGAAAGGAAAAAAGTATCTCAGTATAACACACCAAAAATATTAAGCAGCAAAACTGAAAATAAGAAATGTTTCTTGAGCAGCAAATCCGCATATTAGAATGATTTCTGAATGATTATGTGACACTGAAGACTGGAGTTATGATGGTGAAAAATCAGCTTTTCCATCGCAGGGATAAATTATATTTTTAAATATAACAGTTGTAATAATATTTCACAGTATTGCTGTTTTTACTGTATTTTTGACCAAATAAATGCAGCCTTAGTGAGACTTATTTTAAAAGCATGAGAAAGTCTTACTGACCACAAGCTCTTGAATTGTACTGTGTATTGCAAAGAACTTGCTTTACCTCCGAGTTGACCATGAAATTGTGTCCTCTGTGATTCTCTATATAGGTGGCCATGGCTTACTGCCAAACGGAGGTCGAAGTTCACGTCGGAGAGGGACAGCGTTACCTGAAGAGGGAGAGGTCTCTGAATGCGAGAGCACCAGCTCATCATCATCCTCAACATCCGCATCGTCGTCCTCTTCCGGAACCTCATCGTCTTCATCCGAGAGTGACGACAGCGGGGCTGAGGTGGGCGGCTTTGCTGACGGCGGCGATCACGACTACAGCAAAGCACCGCAACACAAAGAGAAAGGCAAAGCGGCAGCGGCCTCCATCGATAACACAAAGCGAAAGCGCAAAGAAGAAGCGCAAACAACTCCTGTGAAACGAGCACGACTAGCAAATGAAAGAGATGAAGAAGAGGAAGAACCAGAGGAGGAACCCGAGGAGGAGGAGGAGGAGGAGGAACCTGAGGAGGAGCTTGATGAGGAAGAGGAGGAGTCGGAGGAGGAGGACGACGATGTAATTTCGTCATCAACAAAAACAAGCAGTCAGAGGTCAAATCAAAGGACTCCAAAATCAGGGCGGGTTAACACTCGTAACCAGGGTCGAAGGACTGTTCTGTACAACGATGACTCTGAGGATGAGGGGCCGACGACAGACCCGCTGAATCTAGGAATGTCCCGTTCTGGAAGGGTCCGTCGCATGACTGAACGTGCAAGAGTCAGCCATCTTATGGGCTGGACACACTGACATTTTGTGATCTTTACACAGACTCACTACAGCGATACTGCAGGGATTTTGTTTTTAGTACTGTGTTTTTGAGATTTGTTTGTTTTTGTTTTTTACTGTTGTTGTCATCTCGGAAACTTGATGTTCATGACTCTTCCTGGACTGTGGTGCTCTCTCTTCACTGTGGCTTCCACAGAAACTACCACACTATCAACTAAGCAGCCACCTCTGCCTTATTCTGGTCCAGAGCGGTGAAGGGTCAACTTTCCTCCCCTCTTTCTGTGTTCATCCTCCCTCCTGTTTGGCTTTGATTCTTTTGGTTTCTGGCTTCTTTCCCTCCGAGGAATCTGTTCTGTCAGAAAGATGGTGCTGCTCTCCTCTCACGTTCTCCATCTCGCATTCTTTTCGTACCCTTTTTTTTATTACACAGGGGGTCATTGAGAACACTTAAGTTTATCATGTAATTCAATTGACTTGACTTTACTATTCAATCAGGTTATGCATTTACCTCTGTTCAAGAATTTAATCAATTTTGGTGCAGGTGCAACCTCGGAGATGCATTAACTACTTCCAGATCACTCATGGAATCCTCATCCATCTGAGCACAGACACGAGGAGGATTATGGGAAATGTAGGAGAAAATGCACTTCTCCCTTCTCCTCTTGTTCAAATATACAAAAACACTTCAGACTGTTTTTACAGAATAATATTTATATTTTTCCACTCTTGTATGATACACTTTGATTCATTATCTCGCAGTAAGGAGAACATTAGTATTGATAATGTTTGCACATTTTATGTCAAGTATATGTGGCAGCTGATTGGTAGATGTGAGGTGATGTCGTAATCCTGGACTCTTGATTGGTTCAGATATAATGTAAATTGAAGCTATCTGAAGAGCAACAGACTGTTTGTTATTTCACCTTTTTTTTTTTTTTTTTTACTTTTTACAAGGATTTTATTTAATTTTTTATTATTTTTTTACGCCATTATTACGAAAGACCGAAAGGCTGTTATGTTTTTAAACAAGGAAGACAACAAGAAAGCCTCTCTGAAAATCATCTCATGTGATCATGTAATAAATGGTAATGTGTTTTCACTGGTGAAGACTAAGCATTATAAATAGAAGAGATCATAAGTTGAATCTGAGTTTGGTTTGTGGTGTCAAAGGCTGTGTACAAAAATAATTTAAAACATTGGTACATCTCTCTTTCTCTCTCTCTCTTCTCTTCTGCTGTTTGTCCCTCTTTCTCGCTTTTGTTTTTCTCTTTATTGCACTATTTTGGAAAGTTGGAAAGCACCCTCGCCATCCAACCCCTTAACTGCTTGTCCTCACCTGTTTGAAAGATGTTTCCCAGCCGAACAAGATACAGCAGCATTAACCTCCTCAGGTTCTGTTTGTTAAGAAAGGAGTTGACTAGATGAGTTCATTTTGTCTATTCATTTACTTTCCATTCCTCACTTCTATTTTTTTTTTTTTTTTTTGTATCATGGATCTGTTGTCATATTGAGATAAAGCCGCGATCTGTTCAGTGACAATAATAGTGAAGATGGTCAAGATGTTATATGTCATAAACGTTTGTGTCCTTTTTCTACACATTTTGGATTGTTTTTTATAATAAAAATGTAAAACTATAATAAGTCTCTGCCTGATATCTCCCAGCCAAAATGACATGAATGTAGATAAAACTATGATGTTTTATTATTATTATGAAATATATTTATTTAAAAAAAAATGGAACTATTTTCTGTTTTGGCCGTGACATCACCGCGATCGCTGACCTGAGCGCATGACTGTGACATCACTCCAGTTGTTTGGAGAAGCCGGAAGTGAATTCAGAAAAACAGAGAGGGGGACAGTTAGTGATCCACACGAAGAGCTTGGCAAAGACTGAACTGAAAAAATACTACTGCGTCTAATCGTCAGACTTTCTCAAGAAGCACCAGCCAGCAGCAGAACTGGATCATGTCCAGCATGGAAAGTATCCTCGCGGACTGGAGCGGTCGAGCCCGATATACACTTTGTCGATGGAACCATAATCACTTTTACTCAGAGTTATTTATGGGTTTTAACTTAGTGTTGGCAATATTTCAGTATATACCAAAAGGTCGGGTTAAATTATATAGCCGTTATATCAAACAACGCATCTGCGAAATTATTTTTTCACGTCAGGAGGTTAATGGATTTTAGTATGTAGCGTAGTTTATCGATTTAAATCGTAAATTTAAAAAAGGGCGTGAGCTCCTCGTACTGTTTTTTAATGTCAGTCTGTATAGTTTAAAAGTGATTATTTTGGTAATAGCGCTTTCAAAAACATCGTAAAATTCCGCCAGGTGACGTAGAATTACGTAATGTCTCCGCCTGTGTGTTATTTAGCTGAACAGCCTGTCAGACTGGTTAGTTCAGTTTCGAGACGGTGTATATTATTGTTTGTTTATAATGTCATTGTTACAGTGTTGAGGTGTGTAATGTGCATACTCTTTAAAGTCTGCTGAAGGTATCACATAATAACACGAACACTGCGGTTCTTTTAAAAAAAGAAATCTTTCCTTGACATTTGACTTCAGAGAATTTGTTTAACCTCAAGTTTGCAGCCAAAGAACTTCAGCGGAGTTCCAAGAAATGCGACAAAGAAGAGAAAGCGGAGAAGGCCAAGGTCAAGAAGGTAAGCAAAACCAAAACATACTTTTCCACTGAATGGCATTTAAACACTCTATCCACTGAATTAAAGTAACCATCCATTTTCTGCCGCATGTAAAATGTATTGCTTTGGTGACTGGTGTCCTAATGAACCACTGCTCATGTCTGTGTAACTTAGGCAGTCCAGAAGGGCAATATGGAGGTTGCCCGGATACATGCGGAAAATGCCATTCGCCAGAAAAACCAATCAGTGAACTTCCTCAGAATGAGCGCCAGAGTGGATGCGGTGGCTGCGCGTGTACAGACAGCAGTCACCATGAACAAGGTACACAAACTGCTTGTTTTTTTCTTTTAAACTAGACCAGTAGTAATTATTCAGTAGATTTAACGGTTAACATTTGATTTTGATTCTCCAGGTCACCAAATCTATGGCTGGGGTGGTGAAGGGCATGGATGCAACCCTGAAGAGCATGAACCTTGAGAAGGTGAGACGACGACTTCTTTGTTCATGAAGTATTTTCATTGAGCAGCTCATAAAAACAACTGCGGTATTCTGATTTGTCTAGATTTGACTGGCAGGATTAAATTCCCTGTGTTTGATTTGCCAGATTTCAGCTCTAATGGATAAGTTTGAGCATCAGTTTGAAACACTTGGACGTACAGACGGCTCAGATGGAGGACACAATGAGCAGCACCACACAACACTCACTACACCACAGGTGATAAATACACACGCTTACTACAGTGACCTCACTGTAGGTCAGATATACACTGACATAGTAGTTGTTTTGCCTTTTGTGACACTGTGCTGTGTTTTAGGGTCAAGTCGATGCTCTGATGATGGAAATGGCGGATGAGGCCGGGTAAGAACATTTCAAATGATGAGATTCATTTTTTTTTAAAGTAGATATGATAATGCACACACTACCATTCAAAAGTGTGAAGGTTCTGATGTTTTTGAAACGTTTTTTATGCTCACTAAGACTGTATTCATTTGATCAGAAATACAGTTAAAAAAAAAACATAATATTGTAAAATATTTTTTAAAATGTAGAATAACTGTTTTCTATTTTTATACAGTTTAAAATGTCAAATTTTCAGCATCATTACACCAGTCTTGGAGTGTCACCATGATCCTTCAGAAATTCACTCTAATATGCTAATTTGGATATCAGACTATGATTCAGTTATTGATTTAAGAGATAATAGCCACCAATATTCAGTTTTAAGATAAAAACCAATGTTTGTACTTGTGTGTTTAGGCTGGACCTCAATATGGAGCTTCCTCAAGGTCAGACAGGATCAGTGGGAACCAGCGTAGCGTCTGCAGAACAGGTATTATAACACACACATGCTTGAATATAGAAATTCGGACAAACTCATGTCAGATATGTACTCTTATGGTTTTATATTTGTCTTTGTTACTATAGGACGAGCTCTCTCAGAGATGGCCCAAACTCAGGGACCAGGTTTAAGGAGAGCCGGGTGTGTGTATGTGTATGTGAAAGAGAGAGATTGTGTATATGCAATTTTGTAAGAAACATATCCCCCTGGAAATATTGACCTCAGTTGTTTAGTTTTTCTTTTTATGCAGTTGAGGATGGGTGTGCAGCTTTCATTATTCACAATAACGCACAGGGAACTCAATTAGACAAAATTACAAATGTTACATGGTCACCTGGTTAGTTCTGGGGTCCTGCTCTGAACTCAGTCAGTAATAATTGAATTAAAGACTATTATACATTCTTTGTAATAAGGCTTGTTTTATTTGCGTTAATTTTTTAAATACCTGCTTGTCTTGATGGTCAGACAAATGTAGAGTAAAAACTGACTTCTGTTTCTTGCCTGCTGCACACATGGTTTGCCTCTGCTTCAAAGGATTGTGGGAATTTGACATTTAAAATGCATGTGATCAAAATGATGATTTGAATAAAGTCTCATCATTTTGTCCAAAAAGCAGTGAAATCCCCACTTTATCAGACTATTTATGTCTTATGTATTTAGAGAAACACTGATCTTTATGTTCATTTATTTTATTTGGTTTATCCAAAATGTAAAAAAAAAAAAAAATGCTTTTGGCAATGTACTACTCGATCAGCTGGCACAAATGACAAACACACATATATATATATCTATTTGTGTGTGTATATAAATAAACATTTTGCAAACCCATTTCTCTGTTTATGACTCTAAGCTATTTATTAGGGAAATCTTTTTTTTTTTTTTTTTACAAGGAATCAGCTGACATGCTAATTCTCTGATATTATGATGATACTGGTTTTCAGACTTGGTACATTGACTGTGATTGGCCTGTTGGGCCTTGAGTCACATCAGGGTAGCGATTTCATTGGCCCATTGGGCTCAAGGGTTAGAACAGGGATAGGTTTTGATGTTTTGATTGGTCCGTTGGGTTCAGAGTTAGCAGGGCTGAGCAGCTGTTTCTGGTACACTGAATCTAGAGTCCAAGGAGAAATGAGCTGCTCAGAAACCAAACAAAAAATATTAATATAATTTCCCATTGGAGTCTTACCTGATTTAGTGTGGGTAAATATGCACCTGTAAATATGCACACGTTTATTTTATTTTTGTTTTCTTTTTATGCATTTTTAATCAATGTAAAAAGTTGTTGTATTTGCAATTTTTGTTGTGTAACAATATATTTAGATATAGGTGCATATTTAGATACAGGTGCATCTCAATAAATTAGAATGTCGTGGAAAAGTTCAAATTGTGACACTCGTGTATTAAATAAATTCAGTGCACGCAGACTTAAGTAGTTTAAGTCTTTGGTTCTTTTAATTGTGATGATTTTGGCTCACATTTAACAAAAACCCACCAATTTCCACAAATTAGAATACTTCATAAGACCAATAAAAAAAAATAAATAAAATTTTTAGTGAATTATTGGCCCTTCTGGAAAGTATGTTCATTTACTGTACATGTACTCAATACGTGGTAGGGGTCTCATTTTTCTCTTGACAATACCCCATAGATTCTCTCTGGGGTTCAGGTCTGGCGAGTTTGCTGGCCAGTCAAGCACACCAACACCCTGGTCATTTAACCAACTTTTGGTGCTTTTGGCAGTGTGGGCAGGTGCCAAATCCTGCTGGAAAATGAAATCAGCATTTTCAAAAAGCTGGTCAGCAGAAGGCAGCATGAAGTGCTCCAAAATTTCTTGGTAAACGGGTACTGCACTGCGACTTTGGTTTTCAAAAAACACAATGGACCAACACCAGCAGATGACATTGCACTCCAAATCATCACAGACTGTGGAAACTTAACACTGGACTTCAAGCAACTTGGGCTATGAGCTTCTCTACTCTTCCTCCAGACTCTAGGACCTTGGTTTACAAGTGAAATACAAAACTTGCTCTCATCTGAAAAAGAGGACTTTGGACCACTGGGCAACAGTTCAGTTCTTCTTCTCTTTAGCCCAGGTGAGACTCCTCTGACGTTGTCTGTGGTTCAGGAGTGGCTTAACAAGAGGAGTACGATAACTGTAGCCCAAATTCCTTGACACGTCTGTGTGTGGTGGCTCTTAATGCCTTGACCCCAGCCTCAGTCCATTCCTTGTGAAGTTCACTCAAAAATTCTTTAATTGATTTTGCTTTACAATCCTCATAAGGCTGCGGTTCTCTCGGTTGGTTTATGCATCTTTTTCTTCCACACTTTTTCCTTCCTCTCAACTTTCTGTTAACATGCTTGGATACAGCACTCTATGAACAGCAAGCTTCTTTGGCAATGAATGTTTGTGGCTTACCCTCCTTATGAAGGGTGTCAATGATTGTCTTCTGGACAACTGTCAGACCAGCAGTCTTCCCCATGATTGTGTAGCCTAGTGAACCAAACTGAGAGACCATTTTGAAGGCTCAGGAAACCTTTGCAGGTGTTTTGAGTTGATTAGCTGATTGGCTGATTTTTTGTTAAATGTGAGCCAAAATCATCACAATTAAAAGAACCAAAGACTTAAACTACTTCCGTATGTGCATTGAATTTATTTAATACACAAGTTTCACAATTTGAGTTGAATTACTGAAATAAATGAACTTTTCCACGACATTCTAATTTATTGAGATGCACCTGTATGAAGGAATTTTTACATTAATTTGTGGAATTCCAAGATCATTTAATTCATCTTTCAGTGAATTCATCTAATCCATTTAGTTCATCTCTGTGTCTGTCAAAGGTGCATCTAAAATTTGCACCTCTTCTGTGGAATACCATAAAATGTTTGTCCGATCATTGCATTCAGTCCGAACGTCCCACCTGTCTGTCACCGTTGTAACAGGCTGAGCCAGAAAGTGTTTAGCCAGTATGGAAAAAAACTGTCACAGAAGTGCAAGGCAAAATTTAAAGTAGCCTCATAATAATTACACAAAGACAGAAAACAAGGGTAAACCCTGGCAGTGTTTTTACAAGATGGAGGAATTTGAAGTAATGATGAAAACAGCTCTTGTCCATGCTATTTTGCAACTGTGTGCTGTTCAGAGTCAAATTTTTTCTCCTCATTCTCTTTTGCCCTGCCCCTGCATACCCAGCCTTCTCTCTCTCTACCTCTTTGCTAGAGTGACTTCCATGCTAGAGATGAGAAAGTGAGATGGGTATGATCGATCATAGTATTATTCTATTTACACAGAATACATAAATAGAGAACTGTACTTTTCTAGTATGAAGATCAGGATTGAGCATCAGGATGTAGTATGGACCAACATTCCACAGTTTTTTGGGATCCTAAAGAAGAGGAGCCGCTGAAGGTGAGTCAGGGAATTTGTCTTAGATATGCAAAAAGTTCACTCTTATTTCTCATACGTGAGTTTATATACACACAATTTATCATAAACAGATTTTTCTTTTATTATATAACATCGGTTCATTAATTTGAATAATTTATAATATTATAAAATGTATGTGTGTCTTCACTGTATTTATAATATTTTATATTAAAATGATATTTTATGTTTTTTAAATTCTTAATATGTATGGCAAATTGCTTTTTTAATTAACAAATATTTAATTCATGAAATGTGTCTTTTAAGAACAACGTCTTTTTAGCTCAGTAAAATTATATATATATATATCGATAATCCATAATAAATACTTCCAAAGTGTTTTTGTTTAAAAAGGACAATAATCTGTACATAAGATAAAACTAAAACTCAAGGGTGTGTATGTGTGTGTGGGTTTAAGAACTTTGTTAGCAACCATGATTTCTCATGAGACATTAGCTCTGTGTGTTTGTCCTCTTGGAAGAGTTGTGTGTGCACTGTGTTCTGTGTTTCTTTAATGATGAGACAATTAGCAAAAACATTGTTAACATTCATCTAGACATGGCACCATCCATCCATCCATCAGTCCCTAAAGCTGTTCCATCATTAACCATGAGAGATCATTCCTCAGTCCGCTTTTGAAGCAGTAGTTATTCAATCTCTCACTCTGCCTCTCTCCCTGTTCTGTCATATATCTTACGGTAAGCTGAGGTGATCGTCATAGTGACCACATTCCCAGGTGAGAAGTGTTTGCTGGGTAACTCCCCCTGAATCTGCTGTACCCTCTGCACTTCACCACTGACTCCATGCGCTCCTGAGAAGTCTGAAGGGCCATGTCCTGCTGACATTCTAGCGAGCGTCAGTGGAATGTACTTGCACATGCAGTGACGCGATCACACTTTACGCCTTTGGGATAAAATTTGACCCCAACTGGGGATGTCCACAAAAATTAGCTAACTCAAAAATATCGCCCCTTTGAAGACTATAATGTTTTTAAAAAACGGTTCATAAAATACATTAAACATTGGTTTCATTATTATTGTTTTATATATTTAACTTTATACTGATAAAAGTGTAATCTATGGCAGGTAAAATAAGTATTGAACATGGCACTATTTTTCCCAGTAAATATATCTCTAAAGGTGCTGTTGACATGAGATTTTCACACAGATGTGCAGTAACAACCAAAGTAACCATACATACAAATAAAAAAAAATAATAATTTCAGAAATTAAGTTTTGTTTAATAAAATGGAATTACACAAGGAAAAAATATTGAACTACTGAAAAGCCTTTGTTGGTAATGACATCTTCAAGACGCCTCCTGTATGAGGAAACTAGTGGCATTGCATTGCTCAGGTGTTGATTTTGGCCCATTCTTCCACACAAACAGTCTTCAAATCTTGAAGTTCTCTGTGCCTCGTCTATGAACTCTGATCTTTAAGTTCTTTTCATAGATTTTTCTATTGGATTCAAGTCAGGTGATTGGTTGGGGCAATTTAGCAGCTTATATTTTCTTTTTCTGAAACCAATTGAGAGTTTCCTTGGCTGTGTTTGGGATCAGTGTCTTGCTGAAATGTACACCCTTGTTTCATCTTCATCATCCTGGTACTGTAGCTGTTGGGACCGAACAGCTAATATTAATTTCCACGGGACTATAGGGGCAGGGATTCCATTCTAATTACTGATAGATTTCAGATGGTGTCTTCGGCTTTCCATGCCTTTTTGCACCTCCCCTTCTTCATGTGGGTTCAATTACTTTTTCCCTGTGTCATTCGATTTTATTACACATAACTTTAATTTCTAAACTTATTTGTTTTGTTTTCTTTGTATGTATGTATTACTTGGGTTGTTACCGACATCTGGTGAAAGTTTCAAGTCAACAGCACCTTTAGAAATATATTGACTGAGAAAAATGGTGACACGTTCAACACTTATTTTACCCGCTGTAAGTAAAGTATGTTGTGTGCACAGTATGACGGGCCAGTCGGCTGCTGAGGATCTCCCTGCTTCATCGACTCTCTGTGCAAAACTCAAGAGGAAGAGCAGGACCGAGCAGAGAGTGTGCTCAGCAGGTCAGTGACTGTGTGTAGGCTTGTTTTTCCATCTCTGCAATGATAGTAAATAAACCATGGTGGTGACCTAGCTTGTGGTCCTCATGAAGGAAGTGTCATAATGGGACAAAACTGCTTCAAAAATCTACTTTTTTTTACTTTATCAACACTTTATCAACAGCATCGTTTATATGCTGTCATTTACCTCAAAATTGAGCTGTTTGTATCATAAACTTTAAACCACTAACTTTACAATACAATCTAATCTTCACGGCCATCTAATATTCTTCTAACTTACAATCTATTATAAGGATATAATTTAAGTATGTGACATAACTGAATATTAACATAACTAAAATAAAACATTTAAGTCATTAATTTATGACTAATTCATGTGATGTAACAAAAACAATACCATTCCTACACACAAAATTGGTTCTTTAGCAGTTCTTTGTGATAGTTGAGGTGCTATATAGCAACGCTTACTGGGTCTATGGCTCGTAAATCATTAGGAGGAAACAATTAAGTGCTATAGGCATATAGCAAATATATAAGAACCGCAATGGTTCTTTAGCGGTTCTTGGGGTTGGTAGGGTGCTATATAGCACAGTCTTCAAGATATAGGTGCTATGTAGCACTTTAAAGTGGCTACCTTATGCATTACCAGCAAAGAACCACTTTTAGTGCTGTTTAGCCCCATTTGTTTTTAGAGTTGGGGTCTGTAAGATGTTTTTGTTTTTTCCTGAAAGCAAGTCATGCTGTGGAGCATGTAGGAAATATTGCTGTAGGAAATTTTTGCTGCTGCAAATATAACATACATGAAATAATCCCTATATTGCATACATGAAGCACCTCGTAGCAGATCTATACAGGTGGAGCTGGGGAAGGTTGGAGGGTTTCTGAAGCAAGTTGCAACTGTTGCAGCAAGCACTAGTCCTAAATTTGAATGTTGAGCAGCGAGCTCATTGGCTACCGATATAGGAGTGAAACAATCACGCTGTGCCATGTGATAATGATGTCAGTAGGTCAGACCTGAGTTAGACCTATTGGGACTGCGCCATCTAGAGTTTCATGCCAGACACTCTGTATTAAGCAGATCAACTGTTATCAACATTGATTTAATAATAAGAAAAGTTTTTTTGAGCATCCAATCAGCATATTAGAATGATTAGATGAAATTACATTTTAAAATATCTTAAATTGTAAAATAATATTTCACAATATTGCTGGTGCTTTACTGTATTTTTAAACTGAGACCTCCTTTTAAAAACATTCAAAATCTTACTGCCCCCAAACTTTTATTGGTAGTGTACATTACTGCTGTTTTTTCTTTGTTTTACTGACTTTGAATAATATTTTCAAAATGTAGCCACACATGCTGTGAATATAGCCATATTTAAACACAGTTCATTGAAGTTATCCGTGATAATATATAATATGGTGTGTGAATATGAATCCTCAGTATATTTGCAAATCAACTGTAAAACACATTTCTTGCTTACATGTTCTGTCTCCATCTTTCTGTTATTTCTCTCAGGTCTCAGTCTGCGTGTGATGACACCTCGTCTGAGCTGCAGCGAGTAGCTGCCCTAGAGCCTCAGGATGCACCATCCAGAAACTCTTTAGAGGAAGAGGAGCCCTGTCAAGGTTTCAGCATCCATACAAACATGCACATACACATTCTCACGTATGTCTGGATAACAGCTTTCTCTCTCGTGTTGCCAGGTTGGTGAGTCTGGTGGTGATTCTGAGAGACTGGGCACACAGGAGTCTGATAGAGGAGGAGGAGAGACCCGATTCCTTTCTAGAGAGATTCCGGGGACCTGAAGTACGAGCTCCACCCAGTCGAAGGAGCAACAACCAACCAGATGCCAATGGAAAACACTAAGGGAATCACAAAGTAATATTACAGTCATGACACAGATACACTTTTGTTTTATTTGTCTTTTTTTATGCAAGCTGTGTCAGATGGACATTAAAAAGCAAATAATCTGCATATAGCCTGAATAAATTTGATAACTTGCATTACAATTTGTGTTGTTTCACAGGAAAGCAATGGGAGACATTTATAGTTTCTCCCTCTGATGATATTTATACTACTGGCTGTTCCTTCATCGCTGCTGCTGTGGCTGTTATAACTGGGTACTGCTTGTGGCAAGGTGCGACTTGTCTCCTAGTCGTTCTCCTTTACATATTCATCATTACACTTTATTAATGTGCACTTAATAAACCATTAAGAGAGTACAGTCCCCTGTGTTTGGCGTGTGTTTGTTTTCTGGCGTAACTAATTGCTAAAAATGTTGCACCGGCTCTTTTGTTTACGCCTGTCAGTCTTACACAAACAGAACAGCCCTCTGAGACCCCTGCTTGACTAACTGTACAGATGTGTGTATGTGCTGATTATCTATTTACAGTAGTTATGGTTCTCATGTTCTTTCTGCTTCTTCCTCTGTTTGTACAGAGCATGTTTTGATCAGCTGCAGACTGAGAATCCTGTTGTCTGGCTGGTGTTTGACTATTTGTGTGACGCTGTCTACATACTGGAATCATGTATGCGGCTAAGGACGGGTATTATATACACACACATACTCAAAATTCCTGATTTATTACCACACACATGATCCCAATAATTAGATTAATTTAGTGAATTTAGTAACTCATTTCAAAAACATTATTTAGGAATCAGGCTTCATATTATCATTGCAAAACGTTGTGTTGCATTGTATTGGCCAGCGGAAATGAATAAATTGCAGTTATACATTTGATCAGTTAATGGGAATTGAACCCATAACCTTGGAGTTGCTAGCTCCATGCTGGACTGTATGAGCTACAGGAATACAAGCAAAAATCAGTGCTGAACACACAAATAAAATGCAGCTAACTATATAAGATTGCATTTTAACTAATTGTGACCCTGGACCACAAAACCAGTCTTAAGTTGCTGGGGTATATTTGTAGCAATAGCCAACAAAACACTGTATGGGTCAAAATTATTGATTTTTCTTTTATGCCAAAAATCATTAGGATATTAAGTAAATATCATGTTCCATGAATATATTTTGTAAATTTCCTACCATAAATATATCAAAACTTAATTTTTGATTAGTAATATGCATTGCTAAGAATTTTGTACAACTTCAAAGGTGATTTTCTCAGTATTTTTGATTTTTTTTGCACCCTCAGATTCCAGATTTTCAAATAGTTGTATCTCTGCCAAATACTGTCATATCTTAACAAACCATACATCAATGGCTTATTTATTTTAGCTTTCAGATGATGTATAAATCTCAATTTTGAAAAATTTACACTTAAGCCTGGTTTTGTGGTCCAGGGTCACAACATTGAATATTTTAAAATAATTAAGTTTTAAAAGATAAACCCTTCCCACAAATATTTTGTTCTTGACCATCAAAAGGCTGCCGCATCAAATCAATATTTTTAAAATCAGTATGTTGCCTCTAGTTCATGTAAATTATGCTGCCTTCATGTGCTAATTCCACTTATGAATTCATGATTATAGGCCTGTCGCATTCAAGTGCTTTGTTGTCAGAAATAACAAAAATATAATATCCCACTGGTTGACAAATCATGTGAACATTCACGTGCTATAGATAGTCAGCTTGCCAACGATTCTGGAATTTTGGTCAAATACATGCTTATTTCGCAGCAGCAAATAGTTGTCCCCCTCCACCATGATTAAAGTATCAAAAATTATCTCCCAGTAGTAAATATGATGTTATATATTCCTGCTCGTATTTGCGATAATTCTGATAGCATGTGATGGCAGCATAGATGTGGCTAATAGTACAATATTTGACTCAGTGTTTGTTTCATGAGATCACTCTTCTAAAATTTTTTATGCATTTACAAAGTTGTCCATTTTCCTATTCAGGCAAAGTCATGTAAAACAAATTGCATTTTGTTGGGCTAGCTCATGTTTGGCATGAAATGAAGATTCATCTTATGGACATTTTTGTTTATTATTATACAACAGACAATTTATTGAATAAATTGTCTATTGCTATTGTCTAGTGTTCCTGTGGCTCAAGGATAGAGCACTTGCGTTAGCAGCGCAAAAGGTTGCGCGTTCGATTCCCAGGGAACAACATGTTAGGTAAAAAAATGTTAGCCTGAATGCACCTGTAAGTTAATGTAAATTGCTTACAGCATCTTGAAGGCTGGCCAACTTGCAGGATTGATTTTGGTATTCTTTGTGTGTGGCATTGCCTTTTTATAAAGCATTTTTATGCCCTACCAGGTTACCTGGAGCAAGGACTTCTGGTGAAGGACTTGGCGAAACAGAAGAGACAGATACATTCATTACCTTTCAGTTCAAAACTGGACGTTATCTCCATCCTCCCCACAGACCTGGCGTACATCATCTTAGGCATCAACACACCACAGCTACGCTTCAACCGCCTCTTGCGCTTCTCTCGTATGTTCGAGTTCTTTAATCGGACGGAGACGAGAACCAACTACCCAAACATCTTCCGCATCTGGAACTTGGTTCTCTACATTCTGGTTATTATCCACTGGAATGCCTGCATCTTCTATGCCATCTCGAAGTCTCTAGGTTTTGGCTCAGATCAGTGGGTTTATCCCAACATCTCATCCACAGAGGAAGGAGCTCTGAGGCGGAGCTACATATACTGCTTCTACTGGTCCACACTGACACTCGCCACCATCGGTGAGATGCCACCAACCCGTACGCGCGAGGAGTAATATGTGTTTGTGGTGTTCGATTATCTCGTCGGAGTTCTGATTTTTGCCACCATTGTGGGTAACGTGGGTTCCATGATTTCCAATATGAACGCCACACGGGCAGAGTTCCAGGCACGGATTGATGCTATTAAACATTACATGCACTTCCGGAAAGTCAGCCGCCATCTTGAGACACGTGTCATCAAATGGTTCGACTATCTGTGGACGAATCAGAAAGCAGTGGATGAACAGGAAGTCTTAAAGAATCTTCCCGACAAGCTACGTGCAGAAATTGCTATCAATGTTCATTTATCTACTCTAAAAAAAGTGCGCATCTTTCAAGATTGCGAGGCCGGGCTGTTAGTAGAACTGGTTTTAAAGCTGGCGCCCCAAGTTTACAGTCCTGGCGACTACATCTGCCGAAAAGGAGACATTGGAAAAGAGATGTACATTATTAAAGAGGGAAAATTAGCAGTTGTTGCTGATGATGGAGTGACACAGTTTGCATTGCTAACTGCTGGGGTTGCTTTGGAGAGATTAGCATTCTTAACATTCAGGGCAGTAAAATGGGAAACCGCCGGGACAGCTAACATTCGCAGCATCGGCTACTCTGACCTCTTCTGCCTTTCAAAGGACGACCTTATGGAGGCCGTAACCGAATACCCAGATGCACAGAAGGTTCTGGAGGAGCGTGGAAGGGAGATTCTGAGGAAGCAAGGGCTTCTGGATGAAAGCGCCGCACAGGGAGGGCTGCTCGTCATGGATACTGATGAGAAGGTTGAACGTCTGGAGAGCTCGCTGGATGTTCTGCAAGCACGATTTGCACGGTTGCTCGGGGAGTTCACAGTCACTCAAAGCAGACTGAAGCAAAGAATCACAGGGCTTGAGAGACAGCTGTGTCACACAGGCCTTGGGCTTGTTTCAGATCAAGAGATGGACTCTGAGAGTAATGGTAACTCGCCTCGAGCCAACTCGACTAAATAGATGTGTGCCTCTATGTCACAGGATTTTATTTCTGCACACAAATTCACATTTACAGACATTTGCTTTTTCAAACACATTCCAGCAGCCTCCAGCTTTTAGACTTGGTTTTTCCAAGTATTGCCTTTAATAGGGGTTTTTAAAGGAAGACACCATATTTAATTTTCTTTAAATAAAAATTAGGTTTACGAGGGATGCTGTAGCGTAGTCCTTCGACGTATATACCATCAGTGTTGTTTATTGTTAACCAAAAACTGTTAAATTAGTTATTTTCACTAATTGAAATGATGCTGAAATAACATCCAAATTCATCCATCCATTCTCCAAACTATTATATGTAGGGTATTAAATTAAAACATGACATGAAAAACTTGATTATATTTTTATACATAACATTACAACCCATTGAGAAAAAACGTTTTATTTTGTTCTAACTGTGTATTTATTGGATGAATGTTCTATTTACATTTTTTTTTTTCATTAAAAATTCTCTTAGTTAGACATTTTTTTGTTAATAACAAACTGTACTGCACATCCACCCCAGAGCCTTGTTTAATTTCGTGAAAAAAATTAAATATGGCGTTCTTACCCAAGACAAATGCTGCTGACAAGTCAAAATATGTATTGATAAACTGTCCTTGTAACATGTTGTGTTCATAATAGGCTAGTCGCTATGTGCACAATAATAGATAGGCTACAGAAAAATAACAGAATGTATATTCTTTATAATTACCGTGTGGTCTGAATGTAAAACCCTGTTTGCATCTCCGTGCTCAAAATAAAGCTGATATGTTGTTGCCCAGCAACAGTCGTCTCTGCAGTTATGACGGAATCCGATGAAGTAATGACGCCATCACTTTACGTCAGTCACGAACAGGACGCAGTTTCCGGTGCGCCATTTTAAGCTGTCTGCCGCAAGTTCCACTGGGAAGATGGCGGGTGAAACTGGTTGGATTATTGCGGTTTGCCAGATATGAGTTTTATGTCAATATCCAAAATTCGTCGCTGCTGTTAATTGTGCTAAAAGCTCGGCGGCGTTGTTGAAGCGACGCGGGCGAGGAGGCGATGTCTGCCGAAGTTCTCAGGTAACGTAAGGCCCTGTTTCTGTCTTTTCTTTTTGTACTAACGTACAAGCTGTGCTGTTTGTTAATATTTCTCGACAATAAGTATTTTAAATCCCGTCGCTGTTTGAGTTAAATCAATACTTAATCGTTCGTATCTGAAGTAATGTTAGGTTTTTGTGTATTGCCTTAACAGTTTTATTGAATTTATAAGCACCAGCCGAACAAAGAGTCGGTGCTGAACTGAGGGGGAAAAAATATGAACCCTGTTTAATTCGTGATAAATATAAGCCTCACATTCCTATCAGACTGAAGCCTGAGTATGCTTGTTTCTATAGGGAACCATCTGTGTTTGTATATAGTTTGGTTTTTTTTTTTTTTTTTTTTGCAGGTTTATAAAGGGGTTTTCAGTGTTTTTAATGCCATCATGAGAGATTACAGTATGAGGCTGTTGCCATAGAGATGAGCTGTGTCTTGTCTTTGCAGACCCGGGCCGGTGGCCGGTGGAGGCAGCAAGCTAGGTGAGCTGATCGGGAAGCTCCATGAGTATCTGGCAGCAGCCACGTAAGACCAGACTGAAGCTACTTTACCTGGACACTGGAATGGTGCGTACAGTGTGGATGAGAAATTAGTCGCAGTCACATCAGAAACGGAACCAAAAATAAGCTCATTAATAGAGCAGTTATAGTGGAATTTGTTATTTTTCTCATTTACAGGACCCACGGCCAAAGAATACTTGGAGCGGCAGGCACGTGCCCAGGTAGAGATTGTTTTGAGTGTGGCAGAAAAAGGCAATTTTGTGGTCCAGAAGTTAGCATCACTTTTGTTCCTTTGACCAAAAGCCAATAGGATGTTTCCACTGTGTTCTGAATAACTGTAGAAAAGAAGCTTTTGCTCATCAAGATAATCTTCACTAATGAACACAACTTTAATGAATTTTGAAGTCTAAATAAGGTAAAATAAAATGACTGAAATGTTTGCCACCAACTCTTTCAGTAATTATTTAATATTTGCAAGTTGAAGAGTTTGGAAAGCTGAGAATAGTTTGCAAGAATGTGAGTATAAACACAGTGAGGCTGTAAAAGTTGACTTGTGGGTAGATTATGGCTGCACGATTAATCGCATGCGTTTATCATGCGTATCTTGTCAGTAAAAGCCGGTTCTCTGATTAATAGTAAATCTCAATCACCTGCTTTCAGATGGCGCAGCATTTACTACACCAGAGCCATAGTTCACTGACAAGCTACGCTAAATCGCATTCATAATCGCAGATGATTTAATCACGTGATTATGAAATCGAAGAAATCGTTCTGCGATTTTGAAAGCTGTTGGAGTAGCTTGTCAGTGAACTACACCTCTGTGAATGCTGCTCCATCTGAAAGCATGTGAGAATACCACATTTAATAACATGTTTTTACTCCAAACTCACTTCATAATGTCAATCGAGTGTTTGAATACTCCAAACTCACTTCATAATGTCAATCGAGTGTATAGATTAATGCACGCATCATATTTCATAGTATTCTAAGCAGTAATAAAGGCTATGTTGATTAGCATTGCATTATTATATACTTTATTGTTATTATTATATACTTTATCGCCCTCTGGTTTTCGGATGGAGATTTACTGCTGATCACAGAACCGTGCTTCTCTGAAAGATACGCATGACAATCGCAGCTTCTGCCTAATCGCGATTTATCACCTGTGATTTAATTTTAATCGTGCAGCCCTAGAGTAGATTATATTCTTGTTCATTGTGATGCCGTTTAATGTACCTGACAGCTTATGTGGTCACATTTATCAACCATCTTTTCCAAGACATGTAAAGTCTAAAAATCTCAAGTGGAGTATTACTGATGCAGGGCTCCAGACTGCGACCATTTTTTCTGCCAGTGCAACTAATTTTTGTGAGGCAGGTCACATTTTGTGCGACCACCGCATTGTCCAGCTCATACATGCTGCTGTTTCTTTTGCACAAAGAAAACATCAAATGGCAAACGCAACGAAAGCGAAATTAAACCACGCTACGTTTTCAGCTTTGCGCAGCGCGGACCGTTTCTCAGCTCGGACTGCGACGCAAAACAATCTTGTCCGAACTCAGAACAGCTTTACTCGGGAGCAAAGTTGATTTCGTGACCTGTTACAGTACAGATGCAACAGTGCTGCGAGATCCAGTGAGAAGCGTTTGAATTCGCCCGGACAATGACAAGGTTGCTGCAAGATTTTACTGAGAAAGCATTCAAATTCTGCACAGAAATCTATAAAACAGTGCTGACATACATCAGGGAAACCAGAAGCGGTAACACTAACTGTAACCATAGTGTTGTGGTAGAAATAGTCGAATACATTACATCATTCATTTCAGGGTTTGTACAACCTTTTGAGAGAGAAATTCAAGCCCTTTTCAATGACTTTCAAGCATTTCACACAACTATTTCCAGCTCTTTAACGCTGTAAAATGTAAAAAAAAAAAAAAATTAATTACATCAAATCACAATATAACCAGTAGGATCAGACAGCAGCAGAGCAGCACTTATTGGCTTATTAGTCATCCATTTCTACTTTTTCTCTATATTTTGAAAATTAAAAAAACACTATTATAAAATATCAAATCATCAAGAAATTAGATTTTGTCAGAATTTTACACTTTTCACAAAGTCACAAACTTTTCTTCAATTTGCTACTAAATAACACATAATCACTAAAGTTGGTCAGTTCCGTATGCTAGAAAAATAATGGAATAATTTTTTTTTTTATACAAAAATTTGATTTTGCACCTATTACTGTTGTTAATAAAAGTAAATTTAGTATGCATCTTAACTCAAGCTTAGTGCTTTACTGTCAAATCTATATAAACAATAAACAAAAGAAAAATAAACAAGAAATGAACATGTAATATTATTAGTAACTGCACTTATTAATGCAAAACAATAGTAATTTTATGATTAAATGATCTATATTTTTAATACTCCTGCACACCATCCCCAGTGCTACCAAACTCTGGCTCCTGGCGCCACTGCTCTCAAATATTAGTCTGGAGCCCTGTGATGTATTTGATGTCATAGTATAACATGAAAATATCTTGATATGTTAACCACAGACATTATTGGTAGAATTTAACTACAATTGAATAAAATAAAAAAACTCTGCTTAGTTTGGGACAATGGAACTGGAAGTTAAAAACATGGGTTGTAGAACTCATTCCTGCAACACTTTATTGCATAGATTTAGAGACTTTTCAATAGGGATGTAACGATTAACCAAGAGCCGGTTGTAAATTGATTCAAATATGTGATGATTCAAATAGGTTGAAAGGAGTTTATATGAATGTATGTCTGAGTGGAACTTGCTGTCTTTAGAAAAGATTTAGATGGTATTTTTTCTTTTCATCTTGCCTGTGTATAATGCATAATTAAAGTTCATAATTGCAGCGCTGCTTGTTGTTTACAGCAGAAACCAAGGAAATGCTTTAAAGGGGTCATATGATGCTATTTTAAAATTTTCCTTTCTCTTTGGAGTGTTACAAGCTCTTGGTGCATAAAGAGATCTGTGAAGTTGCAAAGACTAAGTCTCAAATCCAAAGAGATATTCTTTATAAAAGTTGAGACTCGTCCACGCCCCCCTGAAACGGCTTGTTCTAACACGCCCCTGCATATCTACGTCAGTATGTGGGAAGATTTGCATAACGCCGCCCAGATTTTTCACGCAAAGAAAGAAGGCGTACCTTTTATTCTCGTTGTAGTATTGTGTTGCTTCCCACCACCATGTCGTATAGACCACTGTGTGTTTTACTGTGAAAGCGAAACTCCTTTGTTTGGCCTTCCAAAAGAGGATGATATACGCTTCGTAATGCCTGGGGCCAAGTCCCAGCCCGGGTCGTCACATGTGGTTGCCGCTAGCCCAACGGACGTTTTGTAGAATCCGCCTGCCACGGCTCACAATGACTTACAAATGAGGACAATATAAGCAATAATATGCAAGTGCTATATTAGTATATTATTATAGTGTTATATTTCAATTTCACAAAGAAATGTGCAGCATTTTGTCCAAGCAATAATAAAAGGCCACATTTAATTTATAATTTGTCTAATCTAATTTTGTAAAACAAAACAAAAAAAATATTGTTGAATCGAATCGTGAAAGCAAAAATCGTGAATAGAATCGTGAGTTGAGTGAATTGTTACATCCCTACTTTTCAACAAAATTGTCATTGTATATGGCTGAAATGGATTTTTAATTTTTTGCTATCTCATCAGATTTCTAGAGATTTGTTTGTTTCCAATACTTTGTCTTTTCTTTTCAGTCCAGTGGCGCCTCAGAAGTGGGAATGCTGTCATCTCGTTCAAGAAGGTTTGACTTAAATAATGATGAGATGCATCTGGCAAACCCTTTGTGCGCTGACAGAATGAAACTCATTTGTAAATCGTTACTTTTTCAGGAAACCGGCTGTTGTCACCAAGCACAGCGGGATGAACGAGTCGGACGCTTCGTCTGAGAGTGGAGCAGAAGATGTAATGTCTGTGCACTCCAGCGACCCAGACACCAACGTTCTTCCAAAAAGGTGCCACTACCATTCTCATTCAGATTGACCATGCCCATGTCATAAAGTTTTTATGTTATGGTTTCTGTTATTGAATACATTAAGGGAATACAAATTGTTTTTGAAAGCCAGTTATTATCTGACACAGGAACGGTGTTTGTGTTGCCGGAGCCGGTGGGTAATGAAACTCGTGATGATTTCCGTGGTCCAGAATTCCGCAGTCGACGCGTTCACAAGCAGCACAGAGAAGGTGGTGACAGACGCAGAGGTAAGAGATAAACATAAAGCTTTCATTAGAGCTGGTTGATATGATATATTGTTACCTTGATATAAAGTGTGTGCTGATAGCGATTTTGCCATATTTTGTTATGTAAATATATCTAATGCAAGACTGCTTAAAGTTATTGAAACGTTAGCATGATTGAGAAAATGAAGTGTGGGTTTGTTTGATGATTAGAGTTTTTAAGTGTAATAACTCGGACACACATATGAAACATGCACAGAAAGCCTCTTTTGGACAAAATACAATCCTGAATTCAGTTTCTCATTTACGGCTTTTAATTATGGTCAAAACACACAGAATAGCATCTAAATGCTTGACTTGGCAAGAATTCACATAAACATGGTCTGTGTCTTAAGTGAGCATAAACAGTTCTTACATATCAATACATGATATGTACTGATATGTAAGCCATGCATCAAGTCTTAAAGGAACAGCAGCCTTATACCTGCTGCTCTTTGCTTGTTAATCAACTAACAAAAGACAAAGAGAAAATCACTCCACAAGTGTTCTTGACTGAATAACTTTAGTGGTTTTCTTTTTTGATAAGGATCGATGAATTAAATATACATACAGTGAAGACCGTGCAGTGTTTTATTTTACATTATTACATTTTACATGAACAAATGTTTACTAAATTAAAATAGTGATTTTAAATGAGGTTATCATGAAATAAAACTACTTGATTTTATGATTTATGGTTCTACTATGATTTTGGTTTAATCGCCCACCTCTAGCATTGATTAAAGTGTAATTTTATTTAACTAGAATTTCCTAACTGATGGTGATGCTTTTGTTAATTATAAGTGTTCCCAGAAAAAAAAATAATAATAATAATAATAATATTGGCTACCTCATCACCTGTCTGAGATGTTCCCAAGCACCCAGTCAGTTTGAAGCAAGAATGAAACAAGCATGCAGTGTCCTGAAAAGGTTTATCAACTAACTTTAAAACCTTGTCATGCAGCCTTATGCAGAATATTTTTTTTCACAGTAGAGAATTCAGAAAGTTCTCTTTGGATCTCCATTAACAGTGTGTAACCTTCATGTTGCAGCTGAAGTGTGTGAAAGGACACACTTTTAGCTGTGTGTGTCAGGATATAGGGGTACTAATTTATGTTTGTTTGTTAGGAGGATATGAGATAGAGAGGGTGAACTGCACAGCGTGTGTCAGCAGGGTGAATCATTTCCAACGCGACTCAGTCTACAGGCATCCTATGCTCAATGTCCTCATCTGCAAGGTATGTATATGTGAGTCTGTGCATTAATTGTGTTTTTGTATATAAATGTAAACTGAGAGGAAGACTTTTTTTCATTCTTGCATTATGATTTGGTGACAAGTAGTTAATCTTTCATTAGAGTTTTATATGGATTTGTTTGCTTTTTTGTAGAATTGTTTTAAGTATTATATGAGTGATGACATCAGCAAAGACTCAGAGGGGATGGACGAGCAATGCAGGTACATGGAGTGTGGTGTGTGAGAGACAGTTTGGTGACATGGTGTTCATTACATTGGATGTATTTGAAAGTGTATTTTCTTAATAAGTTGAACTGATTTTCTCACTTTTGTCTAGAGTGAATGTAGCTGATTAAATAAAATATAAATGGATCTTATTAGGTCCATGACCAAACTTGTGCAAGTGAATATCACAAAGAAAAGTTTGATTTCTAAAATGATACATTTATGTATTGTAGGGGTGTGCGATATTGACAGAAAATTATATCTGGATATTTTCTGGGATCTTATCGATCATGTCAGTTAGACGATATATATGTGTTTTTGTGCTGGTATCTTAAGGACTATACCGTGGACAGCTGACTCCTACAGTTTTTTGATATTCATATTCTGTGTGGGTCAGTTCACACTGGTAGAAATAAATCTTTTCTAATAAGTTTAAACTGATTTGTAAATTTTATGAGCATTTTTACCTTAAAAAAGTAATTTCTTTCTAAAAGTGTCCATTATCTTTTGAGTTAAGTTCTTATATTTAATCAGTGAATTAGAATAATAGACTTTCGGCTGTTTCCAAGCAAATGAAATCAGTATCTTTACAAGCAGCAGGAAAACACACAACTGCTTAACCTGCAATTTTAAATGCATAATAATGTTTTGATCTATTAAACAGAAAACGTTGAATACTAATACTTTGAAAGTATTTAAATTATAAAAAGGTACTGTTAATAAGTGAGTCATTGCGATTGAACCGAATCATTTAAACAGTTGTTGATTCATTCAGGATCGAAACACCGTCATGTTGCTCAGAGTTGCTTAATGGTGTTAGCTGTGTTTGGGATAATATTTTCGTTGTCAATTTTTATTTTTGTTGTGCAAAAACAGGAAATATGGTGTTTAAAACATCAGTCTCTTAATCAACTTCTTGTTTATTGAACTGTTGTAAAAGATCAACATCACATTTGTAATCATGGTAATCTTTGGAGAAAGAACTCTTCGTGTGACATTGATAACTATATGAAGTGGTAGTCATTTTTGGAGGAAAAAACTATGAAAAGATGAGTTATGATCATTCTAAATGTATTTTAATAGACTGAATAATTTCATCCAAAGAACACACTCTAAATGCACACGTGTATTAGTCTATACTTCACGTGATGTATGTGTGCACTCTGTATCTTAGGGGTGTTTTTAGTTTTGGCAAAATACTCGATAATATCGAATCACACATTGTTAAAACAACAGTTGTGATATTATCGCAGACGATATATATCGCACACCCCTAATGTATTGACATTTTCTTCTTAGGCAACATAAATTAAATTCAATATGATAAATGCCACAATGGTTGTTCCTGTTTTAAACCAAAAAAATGCGTTTACAAATGAAAATCTAATGTAATCATAATTTAAACCGCAAAAAAATGCAAATAGTCTGTGGTTTTTAAAATGGGCATTATTTTATTTTTACTAATCTTTTTTTAATTTTGGGTGAAATGCATTTCTCAGTAGTTTTCAAGGAGATTAATCGCTGAAAATGGCAGCCTAAAAGTCACTGAGCAGATCATAGATACATGTTGGTGGAATACTGTGTAGTATCATCTCACAGTTGATAGGATCTACTTTGTATCCACTTGTTTGGGTGGTCCATAAAATAAGTTCTCTAATTCCCTGTTCATTCAGGTGGTGTGCAGAAGGAGGCAGCCTAATTGGCTGGGATTTACTGCAGTAATGGCCTTCTGTAAGAAATTTGTTCTGCGTAACCTGGGGAGGAAGGGGCTGTTCCACCATCCTGGAGGAGGAGAGGTGGATGGTACTGTTATGTGTGCAGTCCCGAGCCATTGGTGGAGCTGCGGTTTTGCCTGTGATGCGGTTCTAGAGAACCTGGAGCAGGCTCAGAACGAGCCTCCCGTACTGAGCCAAACTCGGTCCGGGGGCAGGCTAATAAGGGTGGTCGTGGTTCGGCCTATCTGATGGTGGGCCAGGAGGCGGCCCAGTGCCCTCTGCAGGCCTTTACCAGCGAATGCAAGCGGTTTGTAGATGTTACCACATCTCTGAGCCATTCCTTCAGGCAGTTGTTCAAAGCGAAAGGAGAGAGGAGGAAGTAAACCAAGAAGAGAGAATTGGGCAGCTAAAGGATGTTCCGCACTGTGCTGGATGATCTGCAAGAGCCGCCAACAGTGCATTACAGGTAAATTCCAGCTTTAATCACGCTTTACCAAGAATGATGGGTGCTTTACTTACCATTAAATTTTAATTATGATTCACCAATAAGCTGGTAATCATTGTTTCATTAAGACTGTTAACCAAAAGTTAAAAACAAAATGCAAAAACTAAAATTAATTACTTTAAATGTTAGTAAAAAGTGAATTCGGGCATCTTAACCTTATAATATACAATATGATAAACCAATATTTAATTTGAGATTAATACAGATTACATTTAAATAGTGTAAATTAAATTATAATATATTATTAGTGTTTAAAAATGAATTTCAACTGAGCATAGGTAATTAAGTGTGAAAATAGGAAACTGAGCCTGCCTGATAATAAATAAATGATCAAATATTCAATATAGTTTAATCTATAAAATGTATATTTTATAGAAATGATCATAATAATGTTTTTTACAAGAAGTCTCTTAAACTCAGCAAGGTTATTTCATGAAAAATATGGTGAAAACAATATTATGAAATGTAAAAAAAAATACTAATTTAAATATTTATTTTCTGTGATGGCAAAGTTTAATTATCAGAAGTCATTATTTCAGTATTCAGTGTCGCATGAATCCTTCAGAAATCATTTTAATATGCTTGTATGAAGCTTAGAAAACATTTCTTCTTATCCCAGTTAAAAACTGTTGTACTGCTAAATATTGTTGTGGAAACTGTGATACATTTTTGTTACAGTTTGTTTATATGAATGTATTGTCTAATTCGTAATTGCAGGAAGCCCTGGACCATGAGCTGACTGGGTCCAAACGTGGCTGTGGAGAAACACATAAGCCAAAAGGGAGGGCCAGAAAAAAAAAGGGAATGTCATCACACAACCTAGGACTTACTAAAAAGCTGGTGGTTCAACTCACTCCTGTACCGGTCAGCCCACAACCCATCAGCAGAACATGTCTTTCCATTCATCCATCACCTGAGAGACAAACGATAAACAGTGAGGTGACGATGCAGCACTGGAAGAAAGATAGACCAATGGTGGAGATATGAGAAGGGGATGGAAATGGAGGAAATGACAGAGAGAGGAGAAGATGTGGAAAATGATTGTGTTAATATGATGAGGAAGAGGAGGAGGAGGAGGAAGAAGATGAGGATGACGAGGACCAAACTGATGCACAAAAATATGTCTTTATCAGAGGAGAATAACGATCTCCACGTTGAAAACCACACCACGTCGGCGGCGGGACGAACCCGAGCACCCCAGCTGAGCCCGCCGGTTCAGCTGAGGATGACTCTGACTCTGACGAGGTGCCTGAAGTGCTGCTCCAGACTGCCGCTGCCATGGCAAACAGCGAGGAAGAGGGTTTGGTTAGGTAGCAGTTGGGATGGGGAGGGGGACGAGGTAAACCAGCAAGTCAGAAAGCAGCGTCTCTTGGGACTGGTAAAAACGACAACCTCCGGACAGAGGCTCTCGTAAGCGGAATCTCAAAGAGAGATCTTCATCGCCTCATCGTCCTCCTCTGCGTCTTCAAGGAGGGGCTCCACAGGACCAGGGGTCAGCTGTCAGAATGACCAGGGTGAAGGGACCGCAAAGTTTTGCCAGGGTGACGGGACAGAGTGGGAGTTCATCAAGTGAGGTGGGAGGACAGGAACTGGATAGTGGGCCGAGCAGCGACTCTGACGATCAGAGGATCAAGCCACTGACAGGGGACGTCACGTTGCTGGGCTCTGGAAATTTCCAGCAGTCTTCCGGTGAGTTTGGTCCAAAAAGCCAACACTGACCATTATTCTCTTCATCTATTACGACAAGTAAATGGTATTAGGATGTAAAAAATTTACAATGAATGTACAATCAATGTTTTTTCATATGTCAGAACAAAAAAAAAAATGGGGTGTTGGTTTTTGATTTTTAACCTGTAAATATCACTCAATCCGTCTGTCTCATGGTGATGGGATGGACTATCCAGCCAGGTCCCGTCTTTTGTCTGTGGAGGACGATGAGTTAGAAAATCGGTAGCGAGTCTGTCTACATCAGGGCCCACACCCCTTTTCCATCACAGGCCTTCTCCACTGGACTCCAGCTGTCCCCAAACGCACTACAGCGAGAGCTTCGATCCCAACCTCGTTAAAAAGACACGCAAGCATCCCCGACATGTGTCCTCACTCAGACACGCTTTTTCTTGCTCGATCACACTGGTCCGAATTGTTATTTCCCCACGTTTGCGTCCACACGCAGTAGAGGGAGAATCTGTAACCGTAGGCACACACCCGCCCAGCAGTTGTGAAGCTTTGATACCTCACTGGTCCGATAAATGGGGTCAAGTTGATCAACTACTGTGAGAAGGTTCCACTGTGTTTTGAAATTCCACTTCACTAACACAGACCATTGCAAATGTCGTTAGGCAGTATTTTCTGCTAGCCGACACTCTTCCTCTGTAACTGGCCTGTGCTGCTAATAAAGCCTTTTTAAGAGAGTAGAGCGATATCTAAAACCTCTTTGCTCGGATCTGATGGATCCTGTGTTCAGAAAAAGAGGACAACGTCTTGTGTGTTTTTGTTTTTAGGGCTCAAGCTTCCGGTTTCTCATGCTGTAATGTTTTCGGTCAGTCGAACAAGGCTGTGTGGTTTTGCTAACGGTTATGTGTTAACAGTATGTTTTCACACAATACTTTTGTTTATTGGCAGTGAAATGTCATTATTGGTTGGCATTAAAGTGAATAAACGGGGCTTAGATTGAGTAGGGATGCATGTAGTTACAGTATTAGGGTGTTGTTGAACGCAGCTGTGTTGGGGTGAGTAATTTCGTGGACACCGCACATTTTCTACATTTACGGTGCTTAAAGCACGAGAGGCATTGTATTGGTCTAGAACTGCATTTTTTTAAACGATTTGCAACTAGTTACCTTGTGTAATTTAATTGGTTCCACATATTTCGCTTTTTTCCATCTTTTGCGCAGTAACCCATGTCCTTGTGAATTGGCCGATAAGGTACAAAAGTTCACTCCCTTTTAGCAGAATGGTGATGGATGTTTAGGGATTGGAATGTGAAGGACAGGGAAACTTGAACTCTCCTTGTTAGATGTTTTTTTTTGAGTTGGGTGCTGCAAAACGTAGCTCTTACGATTCGGAGCCATGGCCCAGCAGTTTGGTGCAATGCGCTCCGGACCACACCTGAGTAATGGGTGCACAACTTAGCAGTGTACATTTTTAAGGCTTACTTGTTTTTTTTCCTGTCGCTTAAATGTTATATGAATAAAACTGGTAACAAGGCTGAATAAACGCTAATGAGCAATGATTGCTTTGGTGGACCATGGGCTTGTTTTGGTTAGAATGTTCACGGGGCAGCAGCAGGTGGCCGTGATGATGCCTCTTTTCAGACTCAACATTCAGTCTGTAAGCGTTTTGTGTAGTCAGTTGTACTAAAGCACTGTGTTTTGAGGATAAAGAGTGTAGTCCTTCACTCTCAGCTGAGAGGTTTCTGTGTTATTTGCAGGTTTCTGGTACCAGAGAGCAATAAACCCTTAATGTATTCTTTCTCTTGTTCTGTTTTTTTCCCACCCCCTTTCGTCTCCGTGTTCGGTAGCTTAACAGGGTTCCCACGCATCCTGTAAAACCTGGAAAACCTTGAAGTTTTGTACTGCGAGTTTTCAGTGATGGATAAACGGTCCTGGAAATTGTGTTTAACTGTAACCATTTAATCAAACTGGTTCGCCGTCTTGACAACGTTTTTGTAAAATGTAAAATGACGAATCCTTGGCCTGATCGTGACTCTAAACTGCGTGTCAGTTCTCATTTGTTCTGTCTTGCATGACGTCGCAGAATCATGTCCGGTTTGTTTTATCATCTCATCTTGCGTTTGCCCTGTGTGTTTGTCATGAGCAAGTGCACGTCAATAGGTCTGCATCACTCCCTGTCATTTCTGTTCTTTTCTTTCGCTTTAGATTTCACGCCTTGATCGCAAGTGTTGTTGATATCACACACCTTGCAAAACATTATTAGTATTACCTTCCAAAGGTTTGGTTTTAACCTTGTCCAGCTTATTAGAGTGGACAGTTTAAATCTTCCAGGAGCTTCTCTGGTAGCACAAATCAATGACTAGTTCACATTAACTGTGGCATTTTAGGAACCATGCCAGTTTTTACCACAGTTACCTCATATCACCTTGTAATTTTCTTTTCAGTCTTTTATATAAAATAATATTCTCGGTTAAACGGCAGAATCGGAAGCTGTGGCCAGCAGTCCGGATCACCACAGAAAATGACTTGACTTGACTCCTCTCCATACCCACAACACTTTACACGTTTGCATGCATTAGCATGATACTGGTGGCTATCTAATCAGAATAGAAATTATGATTCATATTTTTTAGTCTTTTATGTATATAAGCTCAGTCAATTCCTGACCCTTAACTTAATTCAAATGACAAACGTTTTGTTTGACTGGAGAATTCAATGTAAATCAACGTTTCCTGCTTCAAAAGCTATTACCTGTAAGTGCAGAACTTAATTTTATTTTATTTTTTTACATTTTTCAATGGACAAGTCAACTTTTTTTTCTATGGTGAACAACAGCATGCCACAGATGCATTTCTCAAATATTAAAGATGTTGGTCACATAAAATGCCTTGAAGAAATGGAAAGTAATGTCTTGGACAGAGTGGGAACCCTGTCTAACCTTAATTAACATAGATGAACCCCTGCCATTTTTCACCCCGTCTTTAAAAATGTCCCTTTTCTGTTTGTTGTCCTTTTCTTTACTGTCCTTGTGGAATCCTCTCATGCGCCATTGGATTTCTAAAAAAGCCTAAAGCTTGAGTATTTATTGCAGGCTAATGTTCTTTGCTCACCTCTGGGTTTGGAACTGGGTATTTATTATTGTTGTTGTTTAAACCGAAGCGTTTTACAACGCAGAAACATCATTTTCCATCAAAAGAAGCGATGCTATAATTTTGCATCTCAGAAGAGGGAAATGTAAATATTGTGTGTAAGAACTGTATAAATATTGTAGTTTGTAATAAAAGTTTATACCCTACACCACAGCCTCTGTGCAGTTTTTGTATATCAGTTGTCATATATCTTTTTTTTGTGTAATTTTTTTGAGCTGGTGCATTTAGTTTTTTCACTATTCAGAGGTGCTAAGTTCAAATGTCTGCCTACACCCAGCAAGCCTCATGTTTTTTTTGTTTACATATTCGTTCAGTAATACATAATCAATATTTTTTTGTTTTTTAATAATTTGTGCAAACGAGTTAACTGACCACACGTTTAACCAGTCCATTGAATCTTTTACACTGTAGCCAATAACCTGTTATGTTCATTTAAATTTTATATATTGCAGTTATATTTAGATTCATGGCTGATATGAAATTTAGAATTGAAATGACTGTCTCATTTCTGTCCTTTCATCTACCCCTAGTTGTTTCAGCATAACCAAAATAATTTATTTTGCTAGCTATTCACGTATTTATTAGGGCAATTTTAATAAATTATAGTGGAAAGTGGTGGGAGAAAGAAGAGATGCTTTGTTTTTATTGAATCTAATCTTGATCCATCTGTCACACACACCTCACATTTTTGTACCCCTCTTTTTCTCTTCATCCCTCCTCTCTTCCTCTGTCCTCTATTCTCTCATGCCACTGCCTCATCCCATCACTTACTCTATAAAGAATTGCGAAGAGATTCTGCTGGCTCATATCAGAGCTCGACCGTCTCCTCAGCGTCCGAAGACAGCGCGATGACCAGCTCTGATGAGCAAGTCACGAGAGAACGAGAGAAGAGCAGAAGAGCAACCACGACCAATTGACAGAACATCAGACACTACAACAGAAGAGGCAGGTGCTCGACTGGCCATAATACCACTGGGTACCGATGGGGACATCTTTCTCTACGACCCTTATAAATCCTGATAACCTCATATAATATGCTGTTTCTGATAAATAACAGCCAGCCGCTGACAGCGTATGTTTTCCCATGTAGTTTTTAAATGTATGTATTTTTGTCCATAGTATACATTCTGCAGCAGAAAGAAAAAACAAAACAAAACCGGAGAAAAAGAGAAGAAAAAAGAATATAAACAGACTGAACAAAAAAAGGAAGGTAGAAAAAAAAAAAAGAAGAGAAAAAGAGAAAAAATATTAAAAAAAATTTTAACTGTTAAAAATGTTATATAGGTATCGTATCTATGTTGTGTATTGTTTACATGACGAAACAGTTTTTTCTGCAGATAAGGAGGACTCCAGAGTTGCAGGAGGGGCGCAGGCAATGTCACGGCCCCCCGGCACCTCTATTTGCTGACGCGACATGGTCTTACCTTACGTCAGAGGCTGAAAGCAACAAGTCAAAAGCATAGGTTAAGAAACCTAAGAAAAGAGAAGTCAAAGATTTAGAAATGTGTTTATTGGTCAAGAGCAGTCTAAAAGTCTTTGAAGACCTCCAAAGTGCTCATTCCGTTGTACTGTTATAAAAATTTTTTACCATCTACATAATAGTAACCTCGTGTGAGTGATGCTCCTCAGTAAGCTGTGGTTCTGTTTTGGAATTTTAATCGTAGTGCGTCGTGGATGCCAACACGAGCAGACAACGAGTGTATAGTAGTCGACGTCGGCGTGGCGAAGCCGTCAGCCATTAAGCATGTGAGGAACCTCGTGTCCAATCACTAATAACCCAGATCTTATCCTCATCATCCGCCTATGCCCCCGTCGCCACCACTCACAAAATTACTTAAAAAACTAACTAATCATAAAGACTACAGCCCTCCAATCAGACTGTCTCTTGGTATTGTAAGGCTACCGCAGTCGCCCAAATCATAAGGCGCAGTAGTCCGAGTACCGTCACGCACACAACCCTGACCGGCAGAAACACTAGCTGAAGTAGTGTTTTTGGCATAACCCTTAAGCCCTAGAGCGATACACCCGTGACTTTCGACTTTTCCAACATGTAAAACACACCCCCTTTTTTTTTTTTTTTTTATGGTGCTAAGCACATGATGTCTATCTCCCACCAATGCCTAGCGCCTTTGGATTGAAAGCAACAACAAAAGACGCGCGGGAGGATGCGAGATCAGGCACAGATCCTAGAGGTGGGATACCGCTGGCCAGGCGACCACAGAGCGCTTCCGACCGAACCGTAGGAGACGAAGAGAGGAGCCTCAGAACCAGAGGAGAGGACCACCCGGCGGCTAGCAATGAGCGGAGAATGAACAAGAGGAAAGACGAAGAACCCCACCGGTCCCCCGATGAAATGCAGCGGTGCCCCTATTCGGTTCTAGTTTTTGTAAATTATTAAAGACAGGGGCAGTTATTAAATACCGAACTGTTCCATGTTGTTACTCCTATTAACTCTTTTGTCCCCCTCATGTATGCCTAAATAAGTGGAAGCACAACATATGTTTTAGAAGGATTGTTTCTTACTTTATTTGTAAATAAATGAGAAGTAAGTGTGGTCACCCAACATGGATTGAAATTCCTTTTTCCTCAACATATATATTTTGTGTTCTGCCACAAGCCGGAAAGGTTTTGTAGATGTGTGTCATGAATACTGAATTGGAGAGAAGGTTCCTTAATTTTTGGGGTGATGCCTTCCATTTAAAACCAATGATTAATTGCCTGATTTTTGACCCTCCTGACATGGAAATATGTAAAAGTGTTTGTCTGTCTGTTGTAATATATTTTCCTCTAACCTGATTTATGGGCCTCTTAGTGTCCCCGAGGAAAGCCAGCTACACAAAGGATTAACCAACCCTTAGGTTCTGGCGAGCACAAGATGATGTACAGAGCATAAAGCATGTGACTCGCAATGTGCACTTGCAACGTTTGATCTGAGCAACAATCAAAGACCACGCACAAAAGAAAGCCGGGTGATGAGAACTTCTTTGTACTTGCAGTGTCATTCCATCTCAACCCTGAGTTCCTCACTCTCCCTTATCATACAAGTTAGTAAAGACACTGAAATACCAGAGGGCACCGAAGACGTTTGGGACAGATTACGTCCTAGATGTTCCATGCAATTGGGCTCAAAAAATATATACCTGGGTATAAATTTTTTTACAAACAATATCTTAGAATTTGCAGTGAAATTTGTGGGATGTAGCTCAAAATCTGAAAAAGTTTTTTTACTTTACAATTTGGATACTTGAAGGAATCACTTGAAGGATAAAGGTATTTGTTCTTTAAAAAACAAAGTGTTACTGAAAAAAAATTTGGACGGTGTGTATGTTCAAGGCTTGTAAGAGGATATGCCTTATAATATTTTAATCATGACATGAGAAGTTAAGCCAGTGTGTATTCAGTCTAATACTAGAACTCAATCAGTGCATGGGTGATTGCTTGTTTCTCATATTAATATTTACATGCGTTTATAAAGCAGCATTGTGAAATGCAAGTCAGTGTGATGTGACCAAAGCGACAGCGTGTGGTGGAGATGGTTTGTGTAGTGTGAATGTAAATGTCTGTGTTAATGTTTTTGTTAGGTGTGCGCTTCATCATGGGACTGCTGCTGTGAGTCTGTTCAGAGTGTGAAGACGACTCCAGGCTCTGGCTGTATTCTGGCCCACTGCATGGGTCTGGGAAAGACCTTTCAGGTATGGGGGCATAGTGACTGTTCTCTTTTTCTTTTCTTTTTTTCATAAAATCAGAAAGGTTAGGTTTTGAAGAAAGCGTAACTGTGTATTGTGTGTCAGTTTCAGGGTCATTGTGTTCCTTCAACACAGTGCTGCTATGTAAAGAGCTGCAAACTAAAAGGGCTATGGTGGTGTGTAATTCAAAAAGTGCTGAACCTGGAGGAGTTGAAGGTTTGATCCAGTGGAAGAGGAGGCTTGAGGCCCACATAATGTGCGTACGTAGACAATTATTTCCATGCCTTTCTAAGGTGACATTAGTTAGTGTTGTGATATAGGCTATGTTATTTCAGATATTCACTACATTCAAAAAAAAAATTTTGGGTTGTTAGGATGTTTTAGAGATGTGTTATACTACACAAAGATTGCATTTATGGATACTAACGAGTCAAAAACAATAGTGTTGTGAAATTTTCTATTTAAATATATTTTAAAGTGTAAAATTATTTCAGGGATGGCAAAGGTGAATTTTCAGCATCATTAATCGCAGTCTTAAGTGTCTAATATGATTAACTTAAGAAATAATTTTTAATGGTGGGATGATTTGTTTGTTGCTTCAAAATGCTTTGTACCGCTGTATTATTTTGGTAGAAAACTGGTGATGTTTTTTTTTGCTTGGGGGCTGAATAAATGAATCTCATTTCTTACATAGTGTGGGTTAGCCAGGTAACGTATGGGCTTTTTTTTTTTTAGAGTGTAATCTTTCTCTGTGAGGCTTTGTGTATTGCACGTTGTATGTTGGTAGATTAAAAGAATAAGCTTGGCCAAAAATGAAAATGGTCCAAAATATCTTTTCTTTTAGGTTTTCTTCCTTTTGTAAAGATGTCTTATTGTTTCTAGTAAAAAGCTCTCAAGGTAGAAAAGTTACTGGCTCGGTAAACTTTGGTAGATGAGAGTTTAGACTTTCTGCAGAGAGCATCATCTTTTTGTATTAATGTACAGAAGAAAGCAAAATAAAATAAAAAAAAAAAAATCATACACACATTATAATGACATTATTACCATTTTTGGGTGAATACCCAAAATGTATTTAGCGACTTTATATTTACGTATCAGTGAAAAAATTTCTCTAATTATGGTAAATTATTAAAGATCCATAAACATGCTGAAAACAATGCTAGTCTTTCTTGTCATTGTTGAATTTGGACTTTTAGCTGCATCTATTGATCATTTTTATTCCGAGTTATGCTTCTTCTCCTTCACTTGTTTCTCACAATTTCGGTGGCCTGTCCAGAGCTGGCACAACGGTGAAGTCTTTGTGAGCGTTCCGTGTTGAGCTCATTGAATGAATGGTTTATCGAATGGTGGGGTGTGCTGGATTGTTCAACAGGGGCATGAGGGTTTATCTCGTATAACTGAGACAAAGCACAGATTAGGAGAGAAATAACAGGCAAAGAAAAAAAGACGTCCTTCCGCTCAATTCTCTGGATCGCAGGTAAATTTGAATTCTGTAGCAAATCCAATCTTCCAATACTAAGAAGGCAATAGATTTTTTTTTTCACCACTATAAATTTTTTAAAACGCATCGTTGGTGTTTTTATATGTTCGGCCCGGGATATGTTGGTGTGTGACGAGACGGTCATACTGGCGCTGTTAGGAACGCAGTTCCCCCCAAAGGAACATCAGCAATCACTAAAAGCAATACGTCGAGCTCTAAGTACAACGTAGGAGAATAATACGAAAGGGAACACCGCTTGCAAAACAACCATTAACCCGAAGTGTAATCCCGACTTTCATTCCTCCATTGTGTGAAAAAAGACATTGCTTATATTTGTAAAATCTCCTTTGAGGTTGTCTGACCTAGGGTTTCTCTTATATGTTTATTGATTATAGGGTATAACTGAATGGTGAACTTCATTGAAGGGGAGAAACCTGTCTGGGTTCTCGAAATGAGTTGCCGTAAGCCTGTTTGATAAATCCGATCGGCAGAATGGTCAGTGTGAAGACTACAAAAACATGATGGATGTCAGGAACTGATGAATAATAGTCCGCTAGCGTGCCGGCAAATCAGGTTATGTAATGAATCATGTACAGGTGAATGAAGGAGATAGAACGTAAATGGAATACAGGCTAGAGGCACATTTGAAAAAACAAGTTCTGAATCGTTTTGTTTTGTGTTTTGTAGCATAGGTACTGTACTCAAATCACTCTTGATGTCTCTTGTTTGACGCGCAAAACACGGAGATAGTTGTGATGTTATTTTGGCAGTATGACGCCACTCTGACAGTGTCGTATATAACCAAATCTATCTGGGCCGACCATACACAGTGATCATTAGTTCTCATCACTTAACTATTACTATCCTGTCAATACTCTTATATTGGCTGTATCCTAATAATTTGAATCGCAGTATTGGCATAAAATCAACATTAGTATAAAGACATGGTTATATAATTATGGGAATGGTTCTTATATCAGAATTATTTTTATATGAATTTCCTTCGCATTGTTCCTTAAGATGTTTGGTCAAATTCACTTACACTCTGGAGCATGTCTTTGTTTTTATTGGGAAAGGATGCAGTGTGTGACCAGTTTGTTTCAGGACCTTATTTCTGAGTTTGATGGGTACTCATCCGCTGGTGTCTTAAGACTTGGCTCAGACTTGAGGCAGGAATAAGTACTATACACACAATGCATGGAGGCCGAGTAACACTTACGTTCAAGACTTTTGGGTTCAGTGATATTTGAATACCTTTGTTGCAGGGGCAAGGGATCACACGGAAATTGATTCAAATAAGAGAGAGTGAAGACATTTATAATGTTATCAACATACATTTGACATTTAGGCAAATGTTGTTGCTTCGTGAATTATTCAATGCATTAAAAAATCCTGAAGAAATTTTTTTTGTTTGTTTCATGGAATCCCACAAAAAATATGAAGCAGCACAACTGTGTTTGTCAAAATCGAAACACACATGCAAAGAAATGTTTCTTGAGTATCCCAATGATGCAGATTATAGAAGACCTACTAAAAGGAGCTTGTGGCACTGAAGACTGGTTTCAATTTTACATTTTTAAAATGTATTCAATAGGAACGTTAGTTTTTAAATTGGTATATTGATCAGCATGTTTTGCCGCAAATAATGATAAAATCTGTTAGGATACATTCAGTTACTTAATTAACCGCAGCTGTTTGTTTGATCGCCTTGTGAGAGTTTCATGAGTTGTAAAATCATTTCAAAATCTTTTACCAAACCCCAACATTTTGACTAATAGCGTAGGCACAGCATCATTGCATAATTTTTTTTTTTTTTTTTTTTTTTTTTTGATAGCACAAGTAAACAAACTGATTTTTCTTTCTCCATTTTCTTATGATATGAATAACCAGTTAACATTTACCAGGTGCATTTTCGTGTGTGATGCAGGCCGGTGAAGAGGAGAGCCTGCTCCTGTCTTCAGCAGGATCTGGCTGCCAGGTTTGGTCAGCAGATATTCTGTAAATCCAAATGGAATCTGAAAGGTACGTTGTGGGGTCTTCTATATCGAGATTTTGAATATGTTGCCCTGTAGGGCAGACAATCAGTGCCTCATGCTTGCTTGATTCAAATACCGAGTACTATGGGCAAAGCGAGAGTGATTTTGAATTTGCTAAACGATTTGATAAAAATGGCTATTAGAGAACTCTTTTGTTTTGGAAGCATGTTGGTAAATGGATGAGCCTGCCGTGTGTTGCCTTAGACACCCCCCCCCCAATCAACAGGGCATAGTTGATGTCTTATATGCGAGTTATAGTGGATATGCTCAATGAAACTCTGCTAGAAGTCTAAGTCTCCTGCCATGAGGAGGCCAGGTTTGCTATGATATGTTAATAACTTGGCAGATGTGTCTGTCTCACCAGAGGGGTTATTGCAACAAGGCAGCAGAGTTTAGTGGGGTGTATGGAGTAGGATGAAATAATGATCCGAGTCTCGCTTGGGCAGGCTATGGTCGCTAATCAGAATATCCACCAGAATTCCTAATTTATGTCTCAAAGTAAAACAAAAGCTACAGCCACAGATGGGAAAAATTTTCTGGCGAGGTTGAAGCATGGTTTTGTGAAAGACAGTCTCTCTCTCTTCTCTCTGTTTCGCTTTAATCTGGCTCTCTTTGTCTGTCTCATTCTTAGTGTCTCTCTTCTGTTCTATTCTTCCAGGATTTGTTGTGTGGTAACGGGGCTGCATCTGGTCCGACTGTGCTATTCTGTGCGGTCGATTTATAAGCAGCGGCTGATGCCAAAGTGGCTGGAGCATATTCTGGGAAATTGCAATTGCTACTGGGAGATTTTAGCACTGGGGGGGTCAAGATGAGGAAGCTACAGGGACAAAGGTGTTGATGGATCATGCATTTCTTGAATAGAATAGGGTGGGGGCCACTTCTTATAACTCTTTTGTTGGTTTTGTTACCTATTCATATAACCCAGCAGTTCAAAATATCTCTTGGAAATGAATGAAAAAATTTGCGCATTAGGCAAAAGAAATGGATGTGGCATGTCTTAAAAATACAGTTTTTTTGAAATTGTAATAATGACTTTCACGAGCCGGAAAAAATGAAAAAAAATTACTCGTATTTTGCAGTCCAGTCAAGTCCCTATGCAGGCCTGATTAAGCATGAGAAAAATCCTTTTCAATAAGTCATCTCACGCCCAGAATCACCTACCAAACCTTCTGAATAGCAGTGTAGTTATTAACATGTTTGTCAGTTCAGAGTGGACACTTACTCAATGTTTGCTGTTTTGCATTTGCTGGTTTTCAGGTTGGTGTGCAGTCAGTCTCATGATGATCGCTGTGACCTTATGGAGATGTTTCGGCTCCTATATGGCAAGATGAGGACCAGGGGGGGGGAAATAAATGTCTGTCGCAATAAGCAAAGGTAAATAAACCAGTATAGGCACAGGGGTCTATACAGATCTGAGATTCCTTTTGTTTGTTTTAGCGCATACGGTTATGGGCTAAAAGAGTTTGTGTATATTTGGTCAGGATGAGAATATACATGGGTTAAAAAATAAACGATTATTTATCAGTTTTGGACGGCACACCAAACACCACGGTGGCTTGTGCTGCAGCAAGAGATGGTCCGTCAAGAGTTTAACAAACCACTGTAAAAACATATAGTGTATAGAGCTCGATGCCAAGTTATCACCGGCAGAGCAAATATTATGTTGTCCTGGCATGTTCGCTGTCTGCTGACTCTTGCTGTTGGACTCGGTTTCAGAGTGAAAGGTTTGTTTCTGATCGCCTCCACTCGTTGCTGGTTGGTCTCTGGTGACATCAATTCATGGTCGCTGCATAAGCGGCGGCGTGCTATAGGTGATTTGACGCTTGGCTTGTGAATCTCGTTCATCATGTACATCCATGAGGTTCATCTGTCTAGAGTCTATGCGCACTTTGGGGGCAGTGAACAAATAACGAGTATATATGTATGTAGCGGCGTGAGTTTCCTGTCGCCAGTGGTATACACATAGCAAATGACAGAGAGTTTATGGAGGGTCCCGCTTGAAAGAAAATATCTATGTCTATCTATCGTATATATCTACTGCTATCTTTGTTACTGTCTATCGAATCTGTCTGTCTGTTCTGTCTGTCGATCTATCTATACATATCGATCTATCTATCTGATTTCATGGTTTTTTGTATTTAGAAAAAGTGATGTTCTTTAGATGGGATTTATTTTCTATATTGTATTAATTTTCATATTTAGAATACTTTTTGGTAATATTGTACGTTTTAATTCTATATATTTTAACAAAATGTTAGTACTTTTTTTTGTAGTTTTAACACCTACTGTTTTAAACACCGTACTAGTGTATGTGTAAGGCTTATGTTCTTTACAAATTTTAAATGCGCCATATTTTTAGGGGAGCCATGGAACAGAACATTTATTAGCGGGTTGGTGGCCATAGTTGCTAAACAGTCACTTGTCCTCTGTCATGTTGCTGGACCGAGCCGGGCAGATTCAGAGGACACTTGCATCATCACACACTAGTCACTGAATGAGCTGTATCCGATCTTCCGAGCCAAACACTACGGCGCACAGTAAACAGCACAGAAACATCCTACTTGTAAGCAGCAACAGCAATGTCTCTGCTACGATGGTATAGGCTAGGCAAAGCAGAACACATGTATGATTCTTTGACTTTAGCTTTTTTTTGTCTTCCAGGATGACTGGTTTGGCTCAGGCTGGCTGCTAAGGCTGTGGGCAGCTTCATAGTATAGTTATGCATGAAGGCCAACTCATTGTTAGGGCCACCGGAGGAAGAGTAGTATGCGTGATGAAGAGCGGCGCAGAGTGGGGCGAGGCCTGGGATGAATACGGCTTAGGCGTAATGAAAAAGAACTGATTAGCCCGGCTGTCAGGGGGCAAATCGTAATGCAGTAGGTTTTCAAACCTGTGGTATGGAGGCGCCTCTTCAGGTTGGTTACAGCATGCCGTCAAAACCATGTGTGTCCTTGACGGCTTAAGTAATTCAAGATTTTTTATTTGGGGGGGGGGGTGTCATGGTGTATAAGAATGGAGAGCATATGACCTAGGCAGTGAAATGTTAATAAACAAACATTTTAAACATGTGTGACATTAGGCAGGCAATTATTGTGACCCATAGGTCTCAGAATTTGGTGGCTCTAACATTTAAGCCCATCTCCAACGTGTCACCACACGACAGTCAGTTGACACACACAATAAGAACCTGTAAAATAACAAATCGCTGGAAGCAGTGGTCAGCCATTTGGATGCTGGGCTGCACCGGCTGGTAACGTTTGGGGTTTGGTGGGTTTGTAATTCCAGATAGTCAATGTTACAATAAGCCATGACTGGGCCTGCGTGGGGCCCAACGGTAAAGTTTAGTATGGAGGAAGGAATAATGGTATATGTTAACGCCTGCCTTACTACGCGAGTGAAGGAAATATGAAATTCTGGCGCGCTGGCTTGTCTTTCCAGTTTTGTGGAAACGATTGTCTATACTCTGGGGGGCGTGAGGCACCTTATGCCCAATCAGCCTCTTACATAAGACTCGTCCATTTGGCAGGCCTCTATAGGCAGAACTCGCATGCGCTTCATTCCAGCAGCAAACGTCCAACCAGAGGGCAGTAGCGTAGTAGAAATTCATTTTCCCCTCTGACATGATCATTTAGGCATTCTGTGTAGTGCATAGAAAGCAGTGATTCTGCAGTGCTAACGAGTCAATGTCTTTCCTTCTCTCCTCATTTTCAGCCTCAGGCAGGCTCTGGCGTTCGTCTAAAACTTAGGCCTATACATACCCAGAGTGTGCCTATCAGGCCCCACCTTCTATTCAGCACATTGGAAACAAGGGCAACTTCTGTAAGGTTCTGCTGGCTGGGCTTGTCACTTATAAACAACTCCTAACACAGCCACATTTCGACACCCATGTGTTTTTTTTTGTGGTTTTCATTCAGTTCCAAGAAACAAACTACATAAACGGTCCGATCCCCCTCTCCTCCTAAAACATTGGGCCTGATATGAATAAGCTGCTGTAAATATCGGCAATGCTGAATGTAGTGTTTTAACATTAGAGCAACTGGATTTAATCACAATATGACACGTTTGAGGCAAACCATGCTTGAAACACCTCCTAAAGCAAACGGTGGTGTGGTCAGAATTTACTACTATGTAAATTGGAAGTGAAAACCATCGCTAAACCAGATTCCTTACTGCTTATTGAAACGTTGTGTCCTGAGAACTTCTTCGTTTATAGCTACCCCTCAAACCAGTAGCGGATTATGAAGAGGGATTCTCCGCGCACCAAGCTATGTGCTCTTTTGGACACAATGTGGTTTCACGTGTATCGCCTTCGTTACTCGCTGTTAAAGCCTGTTGCCAGGTGTTGTTGATAATACGTTTTGTTTTAAAGATTCAAAATAAAAAATTTCTTCATTCAAGTTTAAAATTCGAAAGCTCATTCTGTTGACGTGAGCACTCTTCTCTGTTCTAAATGCTTGTTGTAATGAAATATATAGAAATACAAAAAAACTTGCTTTGTCCTGCGGGGGCGCTGTGTTCTCTTATTCCTCTACTTCATTACTGTGTGACTTGATGCTCCAGTCACAGATTGTCCAGAGATAGAGACACACTGTGACGGTCATCGGTGATGCTTCTGACCGAGCGTGCCTCGGCGTGCTGCGCGCGCCATCTATGCTGGATTTCCCGGTTACGATCGTTAATATGGTTGTGATCGTGGTCATACTACGCCTATGTCGTGCACTTCTGTTGGAGTAAGTAATTTTTTTTGCGAAAATCTTTAAAGTTAGGTGTTTTATTGATGTAGCCATTTTTTTTTGTTGTTTAAAAAAACATAGGTGATAGCAAAAATGTAGGTGAAACCGGTCTTGATGTAACATGTTTTGTTTGTAACTTTCTTACTTTTAATACGAGACAGCTGGTGTTTGTCTGCTACAAAGTAGTTTTTGAATTCAAGTATCACTTGTCTGTGTAATTAAATGTCAGTATACTCATTGATGAGGGGGGGTAACTTAAATGATGTATAGAATTTCAAATCAAATTTAGCTCTGTATTAAAATTAATTATGCCATCCACCATCACAACCCCTAATAATGTTTAAAAGCTTAAAAAACATTTTGATTCAGAACAATTGCGAACAAATACAGAACTCAATAGTCTGAAAAATGTAGCCTGTATAATTACATGACCTGTGTATATTTGTGGGTTTAATAGCAGTGAATTGTTGTTATAAACATACAGATTATTGTAGTATTTCTGTCCAGGAAGGAAGCTCATGTTTTTGTTAAAAATTATGTTTTGGCTCCCCAGCTCTTTTTTGTCTTTTTGAGGTCATTGAGCATCAGATAGAGTTCTGAATCTCTATAACTCATTTAAAAGTTAATTTATGTATATATTATAGATATTATCAGATGTTATAAGTGACTGTGTTGACTCTTGTTCATATTTGTGACAGTCCTGCTTTCCTCTTCAACGCAGAGAGGTACGTAGTCTTTGTGTTCTTGTGGATATTCATTATATGAAAATATGCCGTTTTGTAATGTTTGAATGAATTGAAATTTGCTTCCAGTTAAATTTGAGTGATGATTGTTTGGATATATTTGCTCTGTCAGTGGTGTTCCTTTGCCTGTTCCACGTCAGTTTTGGAATGTTCTCACCGTGGTCATTTTGGAAAAACCTTGTCCACAGTGCCACTCACATCCACCATCATTCCTCTCCGTCTGTGGAGGTACCAGTAGCATTATTAAGTGATGGTTTTTTACTCTCGATATCAAAAAAAGTGTCCTTTTCTGGACTTGACACCCATGGCTTTTGTTTTTTTTACACATACCATAGAATAAACATTCTTTGAAGTGCCTAACTTTGGAGTACCACATAAACAATGTATGACTATTCTGTTACCATATATGCAGGGGCAATATCTGCCAGAAAATGAGGGGATAGGTCACCTCCACCCACCTAAATACTCAGATATGCCCAGATTTTCCCCACCAATATTTGATAATGTTCACAAAAAGGTACAAAAGCTTTCATTGGGGTGATATCTTTTTCAAAAGGTAAATTTTTTGTACCGTACCTTTTTACCCCTAAAAGTTGTGCATATTTGGTTACCTTAAAGATATAAGACATGTCAGTACCTGAAGTTGTGCGTATCAGTTATCTTTTATTGTACGCGTCAGTAACCTTTTGAAAGGACTAGTGACAAGCTTTTATCACTTTTTTTCCTGAGACTTGCAGTCCATTATGCACCAGCTTGTTTGTTGTTAGGATGACAAAAGTTTAGAAGTTACCTTATGCTTTTTTGTTCAGCCTTGGTGGGACTAACAATGCTCCTCAATGTCAAAATGATTGAGATGACCAATCAAATCAAGATAAACAGGCTTTAAAAAAAAATTGTTTATGGCCTTGCATCACTGTACCATAGTACAGTAACACCACAGTACATTTTAGCTAGAGGAATTAAACTGCTCCTCATTACTGCTGGCTTCATCTCCACAGAAGCAATAAGTAGGCTTGGGCTCTTACGGGGGTCAGGCCGTCCACCTGCAAGTTATTCAAGTCAGGCATGTCATACGTGACAAATGAGCGTAAAGGAAACCCCTCTCCATCTCAGAGCACCGCCATCTAATTTGCTAATTGTATTTGTGTGTGTGCGGGTGTGTGTGCGGGTGTCTGTGCTCAGTTTCAGCTCTCCTCTTCAGACTCGCTGCTCTATGAGCAGGAGCGTGGCGGTATGGAGAAGAGTCAGATTCTTCTGGATATCTCCCAGAAGCTGTTCAGTTCACACACGCACGGCAGCTGGAGGTCAGGAAACCCATCACCACTAAAACACAACAATGTATAAATGTTGAAGTATAAATAACATCTCAAAACTTAACTGGATCCGGTCCAAATGTAACTTGATTCACACTGAACCTGTAAACATTACCCTGGGCTCCATCAGCACCATGTAATTGAGGGAATGCACTGAACTCTAGACTAACTCCAAGAGACACTGAATATGCAATTAGTGCATTTTGGAATCGCTTTCAGTGCAAAGCATCTTCTGCAACCATGTTAGAAAGTTTTCCCTGCATCACTGCTTTGTAACACGGGAATCTGTGATGCCAGTACTGAATATTTTACATAAAGTATATTCTAGGTCTGTACTTTTTAGGAAATCAAAAACATCAGTTCAATAAATGTATGCCCGTTTCCCCGGAACTAATGGCGCTTATGATTTGTGTTCTGTTGAATTTTTCAAAGAGACGGGTTTACCGTTTGAGTCGATATATCAAACACTGCCTTCATTTTCAGCATTAGTATAGATCATTTTTTTTCCCCAAAAAGAGATTATAACTACAAATATACCCTGCAAATGAACTGGAATCTGATGAAATGGGGAAATTGTATTGATAACCCAGACCCTGCAACAAAAAACTAAATTTTTAGGTCAATTATTGCTGAAATTCAGTTGAATGATAATTGTTAAAATGCCATGGTCTTGTAACCCAAATGCAACACTCCGAAACACATTTGCATATATATATATAATATATAATATATATATATATAGTATACTATATTATATATATATATATATAATATATATATATATGAGATATATAATATCTATATATCGTATATATATATATAGAATATTTTTATCTTGTCGACTTGACAAGTTGATCAATTCAATAACACCCAGTGGTGTCAACAACAACAAATACATTTTATTTTATAGATAGATCAGCATGTACTAACAGTAATAATAAGGATAATGTATGATGGGATTTATTAATTTTTAATGAATGAACCTGAATGGCAAGTAGACTTTCTTATTTAAAAGCAATTGGACTGTCTTTTTTGGTTTAGTTTTGGATTCTAAGCACTAAAGCACTGTGTACCTAATGTATTTGTACTGATTTTTTTTTTTGTTTTTTATTTGGGTGAGTGATCCATTTCTGAGTTTTGAAGTCATGAATCAAGACAATTTATAGTGACTTTAAATCATTTGGATGAAAGTTGAAATCATACATTTCCGATAACTACTCTAAAACTATCTTTTTAATACAAGATATTTTATGCTGAACAACATGAATGAAAACATACATAATAGTCTGCTTTATCAAAGAGGGATTCCATTTACCTAAAGGTTGGAGAAAATGTTATTGATTTTAGTATTTGCTTGTTTGTGTGTGTTCATCTCAGCTATCAGGTTCTGTCATCACTGCCAATTGATTAAAACCAGATCGGCTGCCATCACTGTTCTGTCTGTCTGCCAAATTGGTAAGAATCACCCTCTCTCTCCTCTCTCTCCTCTCTCTCGTCTCTTTTCTCTCCCTCTCTCCATTTCGTGTGTGTCAGTTTCAGGTGCATCTCCCACTCATCTACGCACTCTTTTCCCTTAATGAAAGGGAGACGTCGAAATGTGCGATCTGGTGGGTGAGTGTGTGGTGTGATAATTACAGGATGTTGTTGAAGGCGCTCGGTCACATTTATTTGAGTGGACACAGTGAATCTTCTCAATGAGTGTCAATATCAGGTTCCCATTCTTTGATTAAAGTCCAGGTCGAGTGTGTGAAGAGAGAGTGAGTGAGATGAGTGAGAAAAAGAATGACTGTGTGTTTGTGGAGATGATTTTGAATGTGGTGTGTTGTGTGCGTGGTGTGTGTGTGTGTGTGTTGTGTGTGTGTGTGTGTGTGTGTGTTGTGTGTGTCTGATTACACTGGGTTTTTAGTATATATTTAATGAGAATAGTTCCTGTGGCCTGTGCACTTCACCTCCTGTGGTCTGTCTCTCTTTCTCGTTTTTTTTTTTTCTGTAGGTGTGTACTAAAGATGGATCATCATTTGCCCATGGTGGTTTGTAAACTGGCTGTTGAAAAATGCATATTTTCCAGATAATGTAGATGAACAACTTATGAATCTTTATAATCTGTGGCTTTGTAATGTTTAATCTAAGTATAATAACTTATTAAAAAGTGAATAGTTTGCGCGCCCAAAATAAAAATTTGCTGAAAATGTAACCCACCCTCAGGCTGTCCAAGGGTGTAGGCTTCTCCATTGGAACAGATTTGAAAAAATTTTGAATTACATCACTTGCTCATGAATATTGGATCATTTGCAGTGAATGGGTGCCATCAGAATGAGAGTCCAAACAGTGATAAAAAACCACCGTAATCCGCACAACAATTGCTTTTTACCCAAAAACAACTGCTGAACTGAAAACAAACTGTTGGTTTTAAGGATGGATTTTATTTATTGCCACATTGGCTTTTCACTTCACAAGACATTTATTGATGAACAAGTTGTGGTGAATTATTGTTTTTATCAGCGGTTTGGACTTTAATTCTGACTGCACCCATTTACTGCAGATGATCCTTTGGTGAGCAAGTGTAATGTTTAAATTTTTACCTGTTCTGGTGAAGAAACAACCACATTTACTTCTTGTGATGGTCAGAGGGTGATAAAAGGGTTGTAAAATGGTGAGAATAATACTCCTTTAAATATCTTTAATTTTTTTTTCACTGTTTAAGGCTATTGGAGTCAAATAGATATTTAGGAGCATTCAGGGTTAGCTTGCGTTCTTCAGGAAGTAAAATGGCTATGTACATTAATAAAATATCTCATTAAAGGGTTAGTTCACCCAAAATAAAAATTTGGGGCCATAAATTACTCACCCTCAATGCATCTTAGGAGTATATGACTTTCTTCTATCAGACGAAGTTCACCAGTCCGAGTTATATTAAAAATGGTCTTTGATCTTTCAAGCTGTTTAATGGCAGTCAGCAGGTGTTGCAGTTTGTTCAGTCCAAAGAAGTGTTTACAAAAAAAAATCTCCATATTCAAAACGTAATAATCACTTTAATGTAGCTTGTGCGCCAATAGTTGTACAATTAAACAGTTTCATGATTATTTTACTTTTATTTTATGTAAAGCACTTTGAATTACCATTGTGTAGGAAATGTGCTATATAAATAAACTTGCCTTTGCGCCTTGTTGCCTTGCCTTACAAAGAAGCAGCATCTGGGAGCATGACGTATGAGGTTATCTTTGCACATGTCCGGTGCGCGGTGAGTCTCGTGAAAACCAACGTTTTGTTAACAGGACAAAGGAAGCAAATGTTTTCCTTACTTTAGGCAAGGGGAAAACCAGTCTCCTCTTGGCTTATATCGAAATCCTCCGACATTCTTCTACATACAAATCCTAATTTTGTACTTCTAATTCTTGTGACCGCTATTTGTTTTGATCTGCTGTTTTTTCCCGCTTGGTAGGCGCATGTGCAAGCTGAACTCATACATTCATCTCCCCGGAACAGCTTCTGTTTACAACATGATTTCCAAGCTAGATTCAAGTGATGATTACATTTTAAATATGGTTTTATTTTTCTTACAAAAAATGCATCGATTCACTACAGGAGGCCTTTGTTCACCCCCCGGAGCTGTGTGAAACACTTTTTTTTTTTTTGTTTCTTCTTTTTAAATGGATGGGCGGCTTTTTATTTAACTTCTTTTGGACTGAAGGCACCCAGCAACACCTGCGACTGCTATTAAACAGCTTGAAAGATCAAAGACAATTTTTAATATAACTCAGATTGGATTCATCTGAAAGAATAAAGTCATGTCTCACCCTAGGATGCCTTGAGGGTGAGTAATTAATGGGCTAATTTTCATGTTTGGGTGAACTATTCCTTTAATATGTTATTTGTATCTTGGTTAAATGTCAAAATGACATTGTCATTTTTAAAATGTAGCATTTCTTTCTGGTTTTTGCATTTTTGTGCTGTGTTGTCGTAGCATGTTTAGGCTGAATAACTGTATTGGATTCTCGCAACTATAAGGCTTCTTCATGCTCTTTCCTGCTCTACTCACTGTTGTATTGCAAAAAAAACAAAAAGCTTATCAAAAAATCGCAACAGTTTCCGCCAACCTTCTCGCCAATTGTGGCTGGTGGGTGACACTTTTATTTATTTATTTATTTATTTATTTTTTTAAACTACTTTGAATGGTAGAGACTAGTCTCAGCCCTCAGATGGCACGTCCACTGTCGCTTAACATCAAATATTTTAAATACTGTTACGTTAGAAATTTGTACACACACTTGTAATAAAATGTATAGCTTCAATTCAAAGTCGCTTTGGATAAAAATATCTGCACATATAAATGCAAATTGAATTGACGGTGAATAAATGTGAGAACAAGGTTTATCTTTGTAATATAATGAATTATTACTTGTGCAATAATCCTCATTATTTGATAATCAGTATGATGATATGATAAATCAATAAATCATTGATTCATTGGCACTCCTCTCTCGTCACTCTCTCTCTCTCTCTCTCTCTCAGGGCAAACTGTTTGATAGTTGTGTTTAAAACTGCATGTTTTGTTTCCTGACAACACTGGTGTCGGCTATGTTTGCGGTCATCCTCTGTTTTTTGCTCTTCTTTCCACATCTGGCTTCTTGCCAGCAACAAAACTACTCTTGGTAAAACCTGCATTTCACATATTCACATATTTTGTATGAGGTTTTTGTAGGGGTTATAACATTCTCTCGTCAACCATTCTTTCTGTCAGAGTGGTTGTCATCCGTCGAGCCTTTTTTGGGGATGGACCAGCAAGCAGAGGCATTTGATGTGGGTGTCGGGGCAAACTCGCTCTACAGGTTGTTTGGAAAGAACAAGAGGTCTCTGGCCATTTCCAATAGATCACCAGGTCAGTATTACGCAATACAGGTCACCTTTCTCAGAAAATTAGCATGTTGTGATTAATAAGTCTGGTTCATTATTTTCCATAATGTACGGGCGTGATAAAAATTACCAACTTTCATATATTGTTAGATTCATTGTACACCAACTTGCAGAGCGGCGGGAATATTTCATGGGCCACCAATTCGCTTTAGGTCGGGGAGGTGTTTTAATACTTATGAGTTTTGGCATACAGCTCATGAAAAACCCAAAATTCATATCTCAAAAAATTTGGCATATTTCATCCCGACCAATAAATGAAAAGTGTTTTTTATACAAAAAAAAGTCCAACCTTTAAAATAATTTATGTTCAGTGTATGCACTCAATACTTGGTCGGGAATCCTTTTTACAGAAATTGACTGCTGTCAATGCGGCGTGGCATGGAGGCAATCAGCCTGTGGCACTGCTGAGGTGTTAATGGAGGCCCAGGATGCTTCGATAGCGGCCTTAAGCTCATCCAGAGGGGGGTGGGGTGTGTTGGGTCTTGAGTCTCTTAACTTCTCTTCTTCACAGTAGCCCCACAAGATTCTCTATGGGGTTCAGGTCAGGAAGGGAGTTGGCAGGCCAATTGAGCACAGTATGCATACCATGGTCAGTAAACCATTTACCAGTGGTTTTGGCACTGTGAGCAGGTGCCAAAACGTCGTGCTGAAAAAGTAAAACTTCCATCTCCATAAAGCTTTTCAGCAGATGGAAGCATGAAGTGCTCCAAAATCGCCTGAATAGCTAGCTGCATTGACCCTGCCCTTGATAAAACACAGTGGACCAACACCAGCAGCTGACATGGCACCCCAGACCATCCCCTGACTGTGGGTACTTGACACTGGACTTCAGGCATTTGGCATTTTCCTTCTCCCCAGTCTTCCTCCAGACTCTGGCACCTTGATTTCCGAATGACATGCAAAATTTGCTTTCATCCGAAAAAAAGTACTTTGGACCACTGAGCAACAGTCCAGTGCTGCTTCTCGTTAGCCCAGGTCAGGCGCTTCTGCTGCTGTTTCTGGTTCAAAAGCACCACGCCTGTGCACGGTGGCTCTAGATGTTTTCTACTCCAGACTCAGTCCACTGCTTCCACAGGTCCCCCAAGGTCTGGAATCGGTCCTTCTCCAACACTTTTTACTTCCTCAGGGTCCGGTCACCTCTTCTCGTTGTGCAGCGTTTTTTGCCACACTTTTTCCTTCCCACAGACTTCCCACTGAGGTGCCTTGATACCGCACTCTGGGAACAGCCTATTCGTTCAGAAATGTCTTTTGTGTCTTACCCTCTCGCTTTGAGGGTGTCAATGATGGCCTTCTGGACAGCAGTCAGGTCGGCAGTCTTACCCATGGATTGCGGTTTTGAGTACAATGAACCAGGCTGGGAGTTTTTAAAAGCCTCAGGAATCTTTTTGCAGGTGTTTAGAGTTTATTAGTTGATTCAGATGATTAGGTTAATAGTTCGTTTAGAGAACCTTTTTCATGATATGCTAATTTTTTGAGATAGGAATTTTGGGTTTTCATGAGCTGTATGCCAAAATCATCAGTATTAAAACAATAAAAGACCTGAAATATTTCAGTTGGTGTACAATGAATCTAAAATATATGAAAGTTTAATTTTTTATCATTACATTATGGAAAATAATGAACTTTTATCACAAATATTGCTAACTATTTTTTGAGAAGGACCCTGTATTTGAGAACTGCTCACACTCATAAACAACTTATACTTAAGATTATGACAGAATCATTTTTAGCAGAATAATTGTTTATTCTAATTAATAATCATGGATAATAATAATAAATTTAGACTACTGTTTACATGTTTTTTGGGGCCAGCACAAATTTTTTACCTTTATCCATCATGGACACATTAAATGATCAAAAAGGACAGTTACATTCTTTGTGTTTCAAAAATAAATCCTGTTTTGCTTTTTCTATTCGTCAAAAAATCCTGGAGAAAAAAATGTATCATATGTATAGCAGCAAAGCTGTTTTCAACATTGATAAGAAATTATTGAGAACAATAAATATATATTTTTAAATTATCAAATCAGTATTTCTGGAGGATCAATTTCACACTGAAGATGATAAAGGCTGCTTTGCCATCACAGGAATAAATAAAAGGAAATCTAATGCATGTTGTTTTTTTTTAACTGTATTTTTGATCCAATAAATGCAGCCTTGTTAGCATAGAAGTATCTTTTAGAAACATGAAAACACATTAACACATTATACTGACCCCAAATGTTAGTTACATTAATGGTTACTGTCTTTTTATCATATTGGTACAGCCAGCATAACATTTTCCAGTTTTCAGATTGAAATGCCAGTATTGATACATTTCAATACCGTTATTTCCCTGTTTAGTCAAATGGCAGCACTCAGAAGATTTAAGATGTGTGTGATAATTTTGACATAATGCCACAACCAGCTGTTTCTTATTGTGTCTGTCACAGTCAAGCGGGATGGACAGTCTGTCCCCTTGAGATGGCAAGAATGTCATCTCACAGTCTTTCAGTGATGAATGGAAATGGACATCGTGCCATGAAAGGAATGTGGGGGTAAAACACACACATTCTGAATCATATTTCATAAGTCAGTCAACATCCATTGTGTTCACGACGGTTAAATCAATCAGAGCCTAGTTTGTAGGATTACAGAGAGTCATCTAATTTTGTGTCAACTGCTGTAGTCAGAGAATGGTTTTGGTAAATCTTTTATTTAGAAGGAGACAGAGTTTATCCCAGTTCTCACACGGTCTCTGAAGGTGATCTCCTCTCTGCTTCTGTCATTTAACTTAGGTGTGCTATCACAAAGAGTAGGATTACACAACACACTGATGTAAACCGAACTCCAAATAGCACTCGGAATATAACGGTTTTAAAATTCTCAGAAGTAAACTAGCAGTTTAGGAGAGAAAAAAATACATGGAATATTTTATTGTAATACAAAAAAACATTATTTATTTAGCGATTTGAGTAATTTTGGGGAAAAAAAGAGGTTCAGACTGCAAGTTTATACTGCCCCCTTGAGACCAATCCAGGGCTGCACAACCTGATTCGAAAATTCTGATTTGAGCCATTTGTCTGTCTCACTCTGTGCTGCCATCGAGTCTCACCTGAGGGGGTTTCTGTTACCATATCAGGTGGATGACTAGCAGTAATGAAAAAATAAGGTATGAGAAATGATTTTTCTGCTTTTTCAGGAAGCAAACCTCTAAAGCAGAAGCCTTCTAAGAATCAATGTAGTAGAAATAAAGTTATGTAATATAAACCGTTCTTTGTATTTCTAGGTTGTCACAGTGAGTCTCTCAACTGGGGCAATTTCAGAAAGATCTCAATCACAGGTTAAGCTTACAGGAGTGGCGGGGGCGGCCCTCAGGGAGATGAGGGTGAGGGTGAACACCTGTCCGCATGCTCAGTTTTCACCTGGAACACTTCCTGCAGGAGCGATCAGGTCTCCGAAACCTCTCTTTTACTGATCAGGGTTGTGACACAGCGTTATCAGGTGTCCCTGCTGTGTGATAATGGTTTAAATTCATTATTTTGTGGTGAAATGCAGTTTGGTGTTTTTCTTGGTTTTGTGGGAATAAGTTCTAGCTTTACGACGAGACCACTATTAAATAGTGTCTTGTGTGAAATGAATAACAGATTTATTTAAAAAAAGTAAACAAATACAGTTCATTTAATACAAAATATTTTATTTGTATTTTTCTGTTTTGCATCAGTTTGTTTTAATCCTGGTGGCATCATGGATAAGCACGTCTTTCAAAGAATATAATAATACATTTGTTCAGATCAAGCATGGATAAATACATAACCAATAAAATACAGAGGCCAGCCCTGATGAACCAATCTGCACACACAGAGACACGTGCTGTGGGCTGGTCAGGCTTTACTAGATGGATTGAAACAAAACGAGGACACACGAGACCGCTTCAGCTGAATCCAAGTGAGCGGGTGTGTGCCTATTGGTGGGTCGTCAGTCTGTGCCGAAATACCTCTGGCCGAAGTGTGTCGGAGCGACAGCGTGAACTTCAGTTGTCAGTATAGTGATGTCAGGGAACTCCTGAACAATGGACCGAGCACCTATACACATCATTAGTTATTAATAGACTTTATATAAAGTAGAAAGAAATATATTTTTATTCTTCAATGATGCATGATAATTGCATAAAATTAAAGTGACAGTAAAGACATATATTATAATTAATTTTTCCATAACACTGCTACTTCCAAATTTAAATAAGTGCTGTTCTTATGAACATTTAAAAAGTTTCCACAAAAGTATTTAGCAATAATGATATCCATCACGGTTATAAATATTTTTAAAATTAAAATAAGTTATTTTAACTTCTAAATATTGCTAATTTTACATTTTTTTTTTTTTTTGTAAATAAGTGCAGCCTTGGTGAGAAAAAAATCTGACCCCAAGCTTTGAATGTTAGCTTATATAAATTATACATGTCAAAAAAAAAGGTATAAATGTTTGAGTATATTCCAAATACTGGGATTAGATTTACAGCTGATTTTGCATTGTTTTTCTAAATGTTCTTTGTTCTTGAGAGCTTACTAACATTAACACCTACAAAAAAAGTAAAATAATGCAGATATCTGTCATATAATTCATTCATGAATGAGAATACAAATCAAGTGTTCGCTCTTACCGTGTGGAGTGGAGAAGAGACTCAGTAGTATAATATGTTTGGCCTGCAGGCCGTGTTCATTCAGCACCCGCACCGCTTCTATTACAGTGTTGCCTGTACCTGAACACATATACACGCAACAATGAATTGTGCCTTTTAAAGCCGTATTTACAGGTAGACCCAGATGAAATTGCAGTTCTGGTCATTCTCATTTACGTTTTTTTTTTCTGCCATGATTTCGCCCCCTCCAATTCAAAGCAGAAAATGTAAAAATGATATGTAGGCCAGTTTATAGAAGTCAAGTACTTACTAAGAATGGGGTACATGAGCAGAACCTTCCTTCGGCTGATGTCAGGAGGGAACTTTGCATAGTAAACTTTAGCCTTTTGTGTCTCCTCGTCGCTCTGGATCAGAATCTTCCCGATACGGATTGATCTGCAGCAATCTCTTAGGCCTTGCTCCATGGCCTCACCTGCTCACACAATATACACGTTTTATATTCGTGTAAAGGGCATGCACACTAAATAGAGCTGTAATTTGAGCAGGACTCACCACTCCTCATGATGCTAACCCCACAGTTTCCCTTTTCAAACTTCACACCCTCATATTTATGTCCTGCATAGGGAGTAAATAAGGAAACTTTGCATTTGCACAAATTCAAGAGCCGACAGTGGCAATGTTATATTAATATGCGAAAGGATTATGGTGAGATGGGGGAATTAATCGCCATGGTAACAGGCTCACCTGTTGGTGTGGTTACAGTGCATTCACTGTATGGAAGCTGATTGAGACCCTCCTCCACCACTAATCTTAATCTGGGAGCAAAACAAAACCAGTCTGATTTTAATTGAAAGCTAGCAAACCAAATACAGAAACATGAGAGCCAATCAACTAATTTCACAATACAAAACAATCAAGTGCAATGCAATCAACCATACATTTATTCAGTTGTTGACTGAACAATGTGTTTTGATTGCTTTTATTTACAAGGTGTTTATTAAAGATAATACCTGGTTGTAAACAATTAGTGTGATATTTTAACACAAAATGACCACCATTTATACAATTTCTGGTGATGCTTACCAATCTATCACGCACAGAAGACAAAATCGCCTCTACTGGTAGTTCTGGTGAAACAGAAAGAGGAAAATTCTTATATGTGTAAATGTAAATACACATGCATATCTCTTTATTTATACAGCTGTATATAGAGTAAATAATGCACAAATACATACAAATCTTCTGTTCCAGATTCATGCACACTATCATTAGTCACTGCAAAGTCGTGTCATGTATGTATGTACCAAGAGCACCTTAAAAACCATAAATTCATTGTGTCTGCGCACACTTGGCGAATAAAGCTGATTCTGAAAAGTCACAATAATGTGATAAACTGTTGCAATATATGATACATCTACGTGCAACAAAATGACATGAGACTATATCCCAGTTTATGTTCTTGCACACATGCTGTGGTAGGATTCAGATCTGGCCTAAATGGGACACGCAATGCAGATCCGGTTGAAAGGCAGACTGGACACTCACTTGTCCCGAATGATTGTCTGAAGTTCTCGTATTTGGTCATTTAATGGCCAAGAGATTCAGCTGACGGGTCCTATTATCTCGTTGGATGTCGCTCGTGGTTTGGTGTTCGCACGGTTCGTCCTGACAGGTGTCGGCTGCGGGGCTGCTGCGGGCGAAGCGGACGTGCTTCGCGGCGTGTTCGGGGCTCTCACTGTTATTCAGCTGCTCGGGTTATGGCACTACGCATCTTCTCTCGATAAGATCCGTTTCCATAGGACTAAAACCATAAAAAGAAAAAAGAAAACACTACACCAAACCACTGGTCCACTTAAATGATGGCTGTTCCACGGATGATGTCTATGTGAATCTGTACCATTATCTCGCCATGTTGAACGGAGGGAGACGCCATGATACGTGACGCACGCTCCAGGGGGAACAACAACCTGAGGTCATATCCCCTGTTCACCCTGATTTGGATAGAAATCTGTGCCAGTCTAAATCTCATTGATGTAAGGGGCGGGGACGCTGCGGCGCTCACAAGTGACTGCTGAGCAGGTTATCATGATATAATAAAGGTAAATTACAGGGTTAAAAATAACAAATGCTATCATAAATAATGTTCTTGGTTGCAGGGCGATGAACGCTCCATTAAATAGTGCAAACGGTAAATGATTAGTATATGTGACCCTGGACCACAAAACCAGTCTTAAGCAGCGATAGCCAACAATGTGTTTTTTTTTGTTGGTCAAAATGATCGATTTTTTTGCTTTATGCCAAAAATCATTAGGGATATTCAGTAAAGATCATGTTTCCACGAAGATATTTTTTTATATTTCCTACCGTAAATATATAAAAAATTCTTTTTTGATTGGTAAGAACTTATCTGGACAACTTTGGACAAGAAAAGCGATTTTCTCATATATTTTTATTTATTTATTTATTTATTTATTTTTTCACCCTCAGATTCCAGATTTTCAAATATTGTCCTATCTTAAACAAACCATACATCAATGGAAAGTTTATTTTTCATCTTTCCTATGATGTAGAATTTCAAAAGATGTACCCTTATGACGGGTTTTGTGGTCCTGGGACACATAGGCTATGTGTCATACAATCACAATAGATATTTGACTTACGTCAAACATACAAAACAAGAAAAGAAAGGAAAAAAAAAAAATATTACTGTGTTTGAATGAAGAACGAAAGGTTGCTTTTGTTACAAGAGGAACAAATATTATTTTTTTATTAATTACATACTCTATATGATGGGTTTTCTAAATTGCTTTCAAATTCCCGGCGCTTTATTTATTGTTTTGTATTTTTGTTACGTAACTGTGGATGTAATGCCATAAACAAAGCCATATAATACATAAACATGTCATAAACAAAGATTGTTTTGATTTTCAATACTGAATATTTTTCAGAATTATGGATTTCAAATTCCCTCGATTTATTTAGTTAGTTAGTAAACTGCGTATGTAAAACCAGTTTGTCTGTGGGAAACAAACTAAATCTGCAGAGACCCCTAGCTGGTGCTTGGAGCGTGTGTGAAGCATCAGTGCGCATGCGTGCGCCTCTGCACCTGTTCAGCAGTGCCGGCGCGCGCTCCCGACTCCTCAGCGCGCCGCCGTGCAAAATATGGGGGGCGCGCTCTTTATGGCAGGTCTCAAAAAGAGGGGGAGCAGCAGCGCACGAGCGCGCCGTCGTTGTCAGGGACGGACGGGGTACAGCTGGGAAAAAACACATCCACACGCACGCACTCCCCCGTCTCCGGTACGCACGTACATAAGGCAAAAACAAAAGCGACTCTAAAGGGGGGGGAGATAGCGGAGCGCGAGCATGCGGCGAGGAGCACGCGCTGCAGCAGACCTTTGTTTGTTTCCTGGAAACCCTGGAGCGCGAGGGAATAAAAATGGAGTGGTAAGGGGCTCCGAGGGCGCGAGAGGCGCGTCCACCTGCTGCTACCGGGGAGGCAGTTCAGAGAGGGCAAACATGCCGAGACCGCTGCATTGAAGGGTGTTACGAAAAAACAACAACAACGTATGACAACATTCCACTTTGCACGCCGAGCGATCAAACGGAGTCTTACGAGCGGGCGGGACGGGTGTAACGGGAGGTGAGTGTGCGGGATGTGCGGGATGCGGTGAGTGGGCCAGTGTGACGCGCGTCAAAAACGCTGCAATAGGAGAAATGGTGGAGCGAGTGTCAGCTGTCATGATGCGTCCGATATTGTACAGGTGTGTGTTTGTGAGAGGGAGAAGACGCGGAGGAACGGCTCAGTGTCCTGCGGAACGCTACGAGTCGCAGGCCATCGTTTGAGGGACAGAAAGCATTGGTGCTTATGAGGAATACGTGAGGCAAACACACAGCATACACACCACCCCCCCCCCAAGCCAAGGCCACAGCTATATACGCACTCGTTCACAGACAGCAATGTAACACGAACGCTTCATGTGGCGTCATTCTGTGTTTACGCGTTTTCATTTTCCCGCGTTTTGCTGCGCCTCAGCGCCTGCGACCGATGCGGCATTGGCGATGCAGAATAGCAGAGCGCGTAATCATAGCGCACCATGCAGGCCTTCACATAATTAAGGGTGGACTCAAACCTGTTAGTCTCTCTGAATAATGTAAATTCTCTGCGTTATCCGAGATGTTGAAATCGCGCTCGTCTTTCAGGCCTCCTGATATGGTCGTGTTTAGAGTATGGAGGACCTGTCAGTCACCGGACAGCCGTCCTGGGAAGATGTTATGGAAGTTTGTTTGATGCTGTCAAGCTGCAGCGTGCATGTATAGGGCTGTAACAGAGCTGAAGTTCTCTCGTTGCACCTCTTGAACCACCAAAAATCCATACCCCAATCAATCAATTGACGAAAACCATCAATCAGAGCGGACGCTGAGATCTGTTTGTTTTCCACACAGCAGCCAGACTTGCAGTCAGTGTTTAAACCTCACGTTAAGTAGTCAATCAGCGTAGTGATGCTTTCTGTGACGTAAATGGATGATATTTTGGTTGCTTGTCTGACAGACTGACCGAGGACAGATTGCAGCAGATTTATTGATCTCTGAAAAAGATCAAACAAACTTACACCGACCTGGATTCGGCTTCCTCCTTCTCTCTCTGTCTCTCTTTATGCGTCTTTCTCTCTAGCTCTCCACTCTCTCTCTCTCTCTCTCTCTTCTGTAGTTCCATTGTCTGTCTCTTGGGTGGATGTTGAAGCTGAATAAATATTAATTTAGTTTTTAATAAAAGCAGTTTGCAGGACAGTGCCACTGCCCTTTTCTCTATCTCTCTGTCTGCAAAGCTGGCAAGGATGAGCCCAGCCATGATGTTCTCAGAATAGCTCTAGGCTTTTTCTCATACTGTTGCTTTTTTGGCAGGAGCAAAATCCTAGATTATTATTATATAGCCATTTCCAAATCTGGAAACAGTGCATGCCGGACGTTTTTGGTGTGTAATAGTGTGGTGTTGTTTTTTGAAAAGGAGTGTTATGGAATTTTCTCTTGCTTGGATTTTTTTCTGCCATCAAGCTTGTGGTCGAAACACGGATGATATTCTGAAATTATCCAGAGAATGCAAAATATTTCTTGTGCTGTGTATATTTTTAAGATAAATACTGCAAGAGTTATTGAAATAGTTAGACCATAAACATAATGGATTTGAAAGTATATCCTGATATAGTGAATGCTCTTATTTTTATGGGAAAATAAAGGTATTATCACCTGAAAGATGAAAGTTTTTAATGACTTTTGATTAATACATTGAATTAGCTTGTTATGTTTGTTGAACAATGAAAATAACTGTCACAAACATGACATTTGAATAAAATTCTGCACCTATCCGCTGCATTTTCATATGGAATTCCAAGCAAGCGATATTTAAATTTGATTTATTGTAAAATTGTTTAATTAACATCTATATTTGAAGTTGGTATATAGAAAAATAATAATAAACCTGGGAGCAGCTATCCATGGGCACATGAAAATACACACAGTTTTGATACTCGTGTAATTCATAAATCTTCAGTAGGTCAGTTCTGAATTCCTATTTAAATTCACATCGTGGGTGCACTTCAAAACAGTGTACTAGAGCATCCAATCAGTATTTCTCCCCCACAGCATATGTAGTGTTGTCATGTTTATTTATTTATTTTTAAAATAAAAAAAAAATGCATGTATTTTTACTTACATATTATGGCACACTATTCTGACACATGCACACAGAGCCTGAGGCAAGAGAGAGTGCACTTTCTTTTCTCTTCTCTGCTGTTATAAAGCTCTTATTTCTTTCACATCCTCAAGAGTTGTACTTCACAGTGAAGGGCAATCAGAGGGACAGAATGATGTAAAAAACATTGTTACAACTCACTGTAATACTGGAGAGTAAGAGAGAGACACGAAAGTGAAAACAGGACACAAATCGAAAAAGTCCTAGTAGAGACAATTCTGATTTGTAACTCATAGTTAGCATGATGAATAAATAAATTCTCTTTAAATTGTGGGAATTTTAAAACTGAAAACACTGATGTCTTTTCATGTTTTTTTTTTTTTGATCAATTAAATTCTCAACAGTCATTCTTCTTCATTTTAGCTGCTGATAATTAAAAGAATAGTTCATCCAGAAAATTTAATTCATCTCACCAACATGTCGAAACCTTCTAAAAACTTCTGTATGCCGGCATGACTCACATTCTTCTATGGAACACAAAAAGACCTTTATGAAAATATCCTAGGTTCTCTTTCTATTAACTGACTGTTTCCTGAAAAAATCTTTTTAAACCGTCTTATCGCTCTCATCTTTTCTGATTCCACTTCTGAGGTTGTATACTAGTCTTAAACTGGCCACTGTGTACTGCAAATAATTTTGGCACCAATGAGAAACTGCTTAAGATATTTCTTTTGTGTTAGACATTTTGGATAAAGCATCTGCTAAATGAATAATAATAAACTTAACACCTTAAAAAAATACTATTGGTTTATCTGTCAGATTTTTGTGTTTTTTAAATGGTCTTTAGTGCTGACAAATTTCTAAAGATTTCATGGCTTCCTCTTTTACTGTGTCTCTCTGTGTGTTTCTACAGGCTGGACAGTTGTAATTATGTTAGTGAGAGAGAGATTCAGTACAGATTGATGGATGTTCTACAGGAGTCCCGATTCTCAGGGGCAGATCACACCCCTGCCCAAGAGATGGCTAGTGAAAAAAATGGTAGGCGTTCCCATGCACATATAAAATGCATATAAAATTTTATGAAACTGAAATATTGTATTTTAACTACTATTTATCTGCACATTGTTTAAAAATCTTATTGAGTTCAGTGTAATATGTAAAACTCCTCTTTATTGTCTATATATAAATATATTTACAGATGTTCACCATTTTTTTTGTCTCTGCCTTTTTTTTTTTTTTTTAGAATCACATGACCCGTGGCAGATGTGTCACATGATCTAAGGCGCTGTGATGACATTGCTCCTGCGGCGCTGTCCATCTGCCCTCCCTCTGTGGCCAGAGTCAGACCTCTGAAGGTCCTCTTAGCCCAGCATGACCTGCATGATGGGTGTGTCTCCAACACCACCTCTCTGTCCTCTCTCTCTTCATTCTCTTCTCTTTCCTCCCTTTCATCTCTCTCACCGTTCTGTGCCCTGTTCCAAACCTGTGACGCCATGGTCTGTGCCGCAGACCTGTGACAGGTCGTCCCTCTCTAACATGGACTCCAGGGGCGGAGACTGCCTTAGCTGTCTGATCCCCAAAAATCCGACAGAACCCGAATCCTGTGAGTTCAGTACTCGGCTTTGCCAGCATCAATTTGCAATGCCTTGGCCCGCCCCCAGCACAGGTCGCTATGGTGACCAGGTTCTATCTGACCAGCTGCTCAGCGGCCCCGCCCATCCAGCTGTAACCAATGAAGGGGCTGAAGAAGGGAGGTCGATGCAGGGAGAGCGAATCAGATGAGGATCCTGCATCCAGGAGCATATACGAAAGGTCTTGGAGAGGAGGCGCAGGACTGGAGCTGTCTAGAGACTCTCATCAGTGAGAGTCGTATGGAACTGGTTAGACTTATGCTCCCGCAGTGAACTTGCAGTCAATCTGTTCTGTGAGGAAGATGTGGAGAATTACATGTTTCAGGAGGCAGGAGACTGCACTCAGTTATACTGACGTCCTGCTCGCTCAAATACGTTATGAGTCCTATCAGGATGGAGTGCAGGAGAGGTGTGAATCTGCCCTACAGGATGAGTCTCAGCTAGGTTTCTTTCCTAGCTTACCATTGCAGTAGAAAAAGAGGGGTCAAAAGAGAGAAACCAGGACCAATCCACTGAGCTTAAAGCTGATGACCACGTGATCCCCAATGTTAGCCCAGACAGTAACTTACTTTTTGACCTCAGTAACTCTCCGGAAGATTCAGCCGAATTCAGTGATGACAGCTCGTGCACAGGCTCCCCAGACCATGGGCTCTCCCTCCGCCATGGTCGCTTGTCCAGAGAAAACTCTAGCTCCTCCAGCCAGTTAAGCTACCGCCCTCCGAGCCAAGAGGAAGGGGGCCTACCGAGAAGACTACTTGTACGATGTGGACTCAATAGAAAGTGAGAAAAAATGCAGAAAAAAACGAGAAAAAACGCTTGCCTGGGTTCAAGAAAGAGCGTGATGACGACCTGGTGCCCAAAGAAGCGGCGGCGGTCCAGTAGGAAGGACCCACCTGTAATTATAAAATTACATAATCATTAATCGTTTTAAAGGCCAGAGGCACATGAGAGTGCGTCTGGGACGAGTCGACCCATCACCCACTGTGGTCTGTCTGAGTCCAAACACTCTGCTTCACTCTGAGAGACTTGCACCATTAAAAAAGCATACTGGCAAGAAGAGAAAAGGAGCAGCAGGAGGAGAGAATAGGATTAACAGCAGCAGAAACAACCAAACGTCTTAATGGCTGCAAAAGACCAAGCACTACACCCAAACGCAAGCACAGAATGGCCAGATCAGGATCCAGCAGATCCATACTGTACGGAATTCCATCCCAAGCCAAAAAACTATAGTGGTCCCCGTACACAATCAACCAAAGGGGACCGAATCCGTTAAAAGCACAGAGGTTGAACCAAAAGAGGACATTACCTCCATTATACACACTGCCAGGGCTAAAAGCAGAACACAGGAGCCCAGAGAGGAAAGAAGAAAGGCAGGTAAAACAGGGAAGATAAAGAAGTTCAAAAGTGAAGCAAGACTTCGGTTGAAAACGTTAAAAGAGAGGCTGAGACACAGGACGTCCCAGAAGCCTCTGAGATTGAGCAGTGCAGCCCATGTAGTTACCAGAAAAACCTTAGTAACTCTTTGGAAGGTAATGCCACAGAGTGAAGCCTCCAGTAATGACCCTGACACATGGAAAAAAATGCACTTTGACCCCAACTGCTCCAGGGACTGATGGAAATGCTGAACTCCTCCCCGGGGGATTACCTGCAAAATCTCTTCTCGAAGCCTCTGAGTCATCAAGCACTGCTAACATCAACTATTTCCATTCAGGGCTACAGAATCCCACACTTCAGCCAGTTGCAGAGCTGTGTTCTCTCTCCTCCCTCTGAATCAGAGCTGCCTCTCCTCTCCTCCACCCCATGAACCATGGGCCCCACCCACACGCATTATACTGGAGCCAAACCTTACATTCGAAACCAAACCAGCCCATTTCAGTTATGGTCACTGCCAAACCATCTGCCTGAACAGCTGACCCTTCTCCCCAGACATCCCCTACCACCAGCTCGCCAATGATGCCATCGGGCTTTCCCACACCGTTGACTGTGTTAGCAGGGGATAGCACAAATGTCACAGCGCTTTAGGCAAAGTGTCTCTGTCGGGTGCAGGGTCCTCGTATGAAGAGTTCCCAACCTGATACGGATTATGGCTTGAGTCGACTGGCTCTCGGAGTGACAGTGGTGTGAGGGCGACTGGGTAAGCTTTAAACTCCCTGGGGTCACTTTCTGCCACCTCTAGCAACTACAGCTCACTCAGCTCTGAAGAGGGAGGGAGGAGGAGGAAGGAGAGGGAAGAGGAGATTGGTGAGATCAAACGATGGTTTTCTTGCCGCATTGCAGCCCCACGGTCATCTTGCAGCAAAGTCTAGAGGAGGGTTGCTCCACTTCGAAGAGTCAACTGACCTCTTGGATATCTCCAACTTTACCCCTGACAAGTTCCGCCATTCATCGAGACTTTCTGACTGACATGTCGCCACCAGACACGCCCTAACTCTTCCCCTCAACTGCTGGGGAACTGTGGTAAAGTTGGAGAATTCTCTGAAGGAGCACAGAAGCAAATGTACAATGGAACTGTGGAGTTGTTTCCGCAGCTTAATCAAGACAGAAAACCCACACCACCTACAGGTACACTCTTTCAACACGGAGAAGGAAGAAAGTTGGGCTAAGGGATCACAAAGGCTCAACGAAAGCAAAGGGTGGGGGAAAAATGGACAAAGCCCCAAAAAGAGCACAACTACTAAAACGGCAAAAAGAGAGAAAGTAAAACTCCCACGTCAGGGTTCTCGTTCTGTGCGGAAGATCAAGGCTTTGCTAGAGGGAAAAGCAGCCAAAAGTGGCGGAGGGTCAGGAAGTGGCGCTTCTTCCCGACCCCATCGCTGGCTTAATTGGAGCTCAGGGGGAGTGGCCTATTACTGGGGGACTGTCAACGATGACAGCGAGAATTCCCGGAACCACGAAACATCCTGTCCAATCTATAGTGTCTGGCATGGCTGAGGGTACAGGATTCATGAGGGCCTCTGTGGGAGCCTCTTTGGGGGCATTGTCATTTCACCCCGGTCAAACATGCTCTCCAGAGCCAGACACTGAAGATTCTGGGGTAGTGCTGCTGACCTTAAAAAGCGGGGTGGTGCCTCAGGCGTGAGGTCGAGGGGAAGAAAAGGGGCTGGGCGTGGTGGTATTCTAAAGCACTTCCTAAACTTCTGGTCCACCAGGCTTCTTTCCTTCCCTCGGATTGGACTGTCTCCCACTTCCACACCGTCCAGCCCACAAAAAAATGTATCGTCACAAAAGCAGCGCTAAGTTCGCCCGCGAGGAACTCTTAGCGGGTAAAAGAGACATAAAAGGAGTAGCACTGACCGCTTTGGTCGAAAAACGGAGGTAATATTTTCTCTCTGCAATGTGCCCCTTCTCTTTCTCCGTTCCCTTCCCTCCGCCACCCTGCCAAATCCTCCTAAAATCCTTTTCCACATTTCAGAGCTGCATGGCACCGACTTTACCCACAATCCTTTGCCTGGCCCACTGGAAGGCAGGCACATCCTTGCATGTCAGCCCTGCTAAACTACCTACTAGGACTGACTGAAGTTCTCACTGTCATGGCGGCACCCTACCTCCACCATTGCTGCTTTGTTGCATTTTTATCTGACTAATTTTGAGTTGGTTTTTATTTGTGTTTGGTTTGTTTTCCAAGAAGAAAAATGCCTTGAAAGTCTTTGGATTCTCTTGTAGTGTGGTGCATATCTAAATGTCATTTTTTTGTCTTTTTGTTTTCAGTTTCAGCTATAACACTGTATGTGTTAAATCGGTGGTCACAGAACCATGGTTAGACCAAACCCAGCGCCCTACTCTGTCTCTCAGCAAATGGTTGCCTTCTGTTCAGGGGTCAAAGGTCATGTGTAGTATTCTGTGCTAAGAATCTTTTCCCCTCATTTCTGTGCCAACCTTTCAGAACACTGGGCTTTGACAAGCTAAAAGAAAGCATCTTAAACAAGATGCTCTTGTTTTCCGAGGTTCTGAAATTTCACAAGAGATTTTTTTCATTATTGTTGTTTGTTTATAAGTTGTGAAAAGAGGGTTCATTCATCTGTTCTCCAGTGAATCTCCTCCTGTGCCAGTAATCAAAATGCTGTTGTAACACAAGACATATGCACTATTTACAAAACAAGATTATATCAAAAATGTTTAAATAATGTGCCAAACTATGAACAATTAAATGTACAGACATTTTTATCTACATAAATATTTGCTGTTTTATAATGTGGCAGTGATTGAGGAGCGTGTGTATGCTTGGGATGGGTGGGGGGGGGGGGTTGTTAATCTGAGATTTCACTCCTGTTGCATCACCATCTGTACAAACAGCTTAGTGGCGAGGAGTCATCTCAACAATCAGAAGAAAATGTTTGTTGGTTTATTTTCTGTGTTTACACGCCATGGCGTGTTCAAGATTAGAGGCATGAACGTGAGAGATGCATGACGAGAATTTGTGGGAGGAAGCTGAAGTGCTATAATGGGCAGAGAAAAAACATTGGTTGCCTTTAGTTCTGATGTATTTCTGGATGGTATAAAAGATTCACTGTCCGTGTGTTAACCAGGTAAAGAAAATGATCATTCCTTATTATATTCCAGACTACAATGCATTCTAGATCGTTTTACGTCCAAGTTTCTAGTCGGGAAATATATTTTCTGTACCTCAACCCTCCAAACTAGTAAGAACAGGACCAAATATTTTTCTTGTCAACGTTTTCTAATTTGTTGCTAGTGAGTGCATGCATTTAAAACATGATATGGCTATATGTGCTGTGAATGCTGATCCCCTGTAGTACTTTCTCTGACTCTTACCTGATCTCAAAACCATTGTTTTTCTATTGTCTGTGGAAATGTATTTGTTGGTTTACTAAAAGAGGGAAAGATGCCAACTTGAGTTACCCCCATGTGCTGTTTACTACATTGCCTTCAGGATCTTTTTTTCTGCAAACTACCTGGATTCCCTCTTTTGTTTGTAATACCTATGTGAAAAAGAAATATTTTTCTCGTTGATTTTCTGCCCTTGCGTTCACAGAGTGTGAAAACACTTTTTTTGTTGAGTTGTTCAACACTACATTGAATTGACAACTGTAGTTTTAAGAACTGTTCCTAAATTTTCAAAAAAGTTTCGTGGGTACTTGTGCAAAGCTGTAACGTTGCTGTGAATGAATTAAAGTGCAATTATTAGAGTGTTGAAATGTTTGAAGAAATCAGTTGCAGAGACAGCTTGGTGGTGCCAATTCAGAAGAGCAGCTTGAAAATCTCTTGATTTTTTAGGGCCTTCCCAGCCAAATCAATCCCTCTCACCAAAGACAAAAGACCCATACGACAGAAAATATTATGTCTCGCTCTAAGTTGGTGGTCCAAATGATTTCTTTTCTGCGCTGAGTGTAATGGAGATGTAATGCAGTTGGTTCAGGTCCGAGTGGCTCAGGGAACCCAACTGCATTCACATCTCTCAGCTCCCTCAGACTGACTAATCTCGCCATACACAAACTCAAGCTGTTCTTGTTCAGTGCTGCCCTGCTGTACTGTTCTTAAGCATAGCACTTACAGTTGTCTAATACCTGCAGGACATCTGTGATGCCAGTGCAGGGTGTCTCTTATTCATTACTTTGCGAGCAAAGGTTTACACAAGTGGTGAAAACTGCATTAGCACACATCCCCTGCACTGACAGAAAGCGTTTTACGTTTTGAAAAGTTCAGTGTTATTGCCCTATAAGTGAATCATGTAAAGTTAATACAGGATACCTCAAAAACTTACTTGTGCCCTATTTCTGAATGTATTATATTGTCAAGTTGGAAGTTTTTTTTTTTTTTTCATGATTTATTGACACTTCATTACTTGTAAATACTTTTTGCCGTTTTTTCATCATCAAGGAAAAAAAATGAAACTCTTTCTTACTGCCTGGTTCTGTCGTCTCCAGGTGGATTCTCAATGAACTCGTGATGTAGGAAAAAAAAAAGTAATGACTGTATATTTTTTCATTGTGCCAATTTGTAACATATTTTCTAAGTGTATACTTTTTCTTAGAAAGTGATGTGAGGTCGTTCTTACTGTGGCATTTGTTCTTTTCACCTTTTTAGCAAGTGAAAAGGTTTGCTAATTGCCATGATGTTTTCTTTCTGTTCTTTTTCTTTCTCTCTCTCTTATTTGTTTTTGTTGTGTGTTTAAAAGCCAAGAACTGAAAATACTATAAAAAATAAATAAAAAACTATTGTAAAGGAGCGAAGAGAAGGAGAGCAAGCTGTGACTCTTTGTTGAGAGGGTTTTGTTAATTGGACCAATCTTGTTGTCAGCGTGTGTTGTGACTCTAGCCATGTAAATATAATATTAATTTTAAAAGCCCACATAAAATAATAAATAAAAAAAAAGAAACAGTGAGAAAACAGATTCAGGGGAACAAATAACACTAACTTGTGATCACAGTGTGCTGTTTTATAGATTTTTCATGTAAATTATTCTAGTATTTTGTTTTTGTTGTATCTGTCACAAAAGTTGAAATATTTGTGATCAAGCCTGTATGGTGACAAATGTAATATTGGTAACGTGCTGAGTTTTTGTAATCATGTTTATGAATAAATATTAAGTTAAAAGCGCTTTTGATCACTCGTTTCAGTACTGACTCGTTTTTGTTTGTGGAAAACCTGAAGAAAATCTAATGTGATCAGGCTTTATCGATTCTCTGACAGTGCTTCTCTCCGTGGCTGTCTGCTACCAAAAACCCCCAAAATAACTTGTCTATCTCCCTGTAAATCAGTTTTGATGGCGGTTTTTGCCAACAGAAAGCAGTCCTAGGACACCTCTTTACCAGAGTGCATTATCTTGTATAGCCTATAGCAACCAGAAAATTCACTTAAAAAACTAGATAAACCAGCTGCAACGGGAGACAATTTACATGTTTTATGAAGCGCAGGGTCATTTGCAAATGTTTGTTAATATTTAAACCGTATAGGCTATGTGTGTAGGCCTATATTGATACACAAGACACGTTTTAATAAAAGCCTGTTTACATTAGACTTTTAGACATAAGATTATATGTGTTTAAAGGTTTTCTTACCTATTTAAACGAGTTGTTATATTGTTCTTAATGAAAGTGATTTCAAAAAATGTATTGAGAAAATCTAGCAAATCTAATTGGCTGATGAGACCGCTAAGTGGTTCCCGGTGTTTATAAAGATAACAAAAAAAAAAAAAAACCTTTCTAAAACTAAATTGAGCAATGTCATTGCATTAAGCAACGTGTGCACGAAACGGAAACTACGAAACGCTGGAAACGCGGTTGTTGAAAATGTAAACTGGAAACCTCATAAATTGTGTTGCTGCTGCGTGCATATGTCTGTTTAGCTGCCAGTCATCTAGCACCCCCAGAAAAATGTCCAATCATAGCGCCGAAATTGCGCGCGCCACAGTTTATGGGCGTGTTTAACTGAAGTGGGCGTGGCTACGATGGCACATACTAGTGGCTTTGCTGCCTGCGCGGACGGATCCGAATTCAGAAGAGACAACCTGCACCAGGCCGTCTTTCACTTACTTCATTGAGATTAAACACTGATTTAGAAGAGGTGATTTTAGACTTACAGTGTTTTTTAAAAAAAACTGTACACTATCCCGACACTAGGCACCACGGGATCAGCCCAGATATGCCAAAAACATTAAGATATATGTTCAGGCAGTTCGCATACGGATCTGTCGCAGAAGATCGCGGACCGTCTGGGACTCGAACTGGGGAAAGTGGTCACCAACAAAAATTCAGCAATCAGGAAACATGGTGAGTTATTTACAGTCAGATTTGCAGCCTGAAACCTTGATTTCCGTATAATGTTTTGGCTAGGGGTAAACGGAATGGTAAAAACATGGCAACCACCGTTTTTTTTTTAGTTTGTAGTTTTATGAGTTGGTAGGTGGTCATCTGGCGCAATGCGCCTCTATACAGACAATCAGACTCTCAATTTGCCCAGCATGCACCTGCATTAAGCATGTGACCTCCGGGGCCGCTAATGCTAATTTTAAAACGTCCTGTCTTGGCCCTCCTTTGCCAGCCGTGAGGAGTTATAACGCTATTAAATGTACCCTCGTGAAAGCTGCCAGGCGTTTTTTTTATTATTTATAAATATTTTTAATAGAGTTCCTTTTTACGTGTATAGCCTAAAAAAGAAGGAGGAATATGCAGGTACACACGACCACTTTCATACAGTGAGATTAAAAATAGAACGTTGGCCCTTGGCTGTCTATGATTGAATATAATTGACATTTTAACTCAAGATGAGGGCAAGCCTTGTGACCCAAAAAGATAGTATGTTGTCTCACACTCTTTATCTGCAGCTGACCATGCGAATTAATGCAGTCAGGCTTTTGACGCAATAGTTTCAGTTGCTTTTAATTGGATAACAGTCTGAACCCCAGTGGTGACCCAAATTACACACCCTCTAATCAGGCAGACAAGTATAGATTTATAGTGGACTATCCTTTAGGACTGAGACTCAGCCTTGTTGTGTGTGTAGTTGTTGTGTTTTTGCAGTGTAGAGATAGGAGAGAGCTGTGCGTGGAGAAGATGTGATCTACATTGTCCAGAGGGCTTGTGGCGAAATACAAACGACAATCTTATGGAGCTGCTGATCATGACAAGACCTGTAGATTGCATCGGCCTCCAGAGTCACGGCGGCGTTTATTCCCTGTTTCCCCTATCGTCTGCAGGACAAGAAGGACAAAAGGTGGGGGTGAGGGGAAACAGCTGCTTAATAACACGTACATCACAGTTAATCATAAACATTAACGCATCACTGTGGTGGATCCATGTGGGCTTACTTTCGGTAAGTCTTTCTTCTGTGGGTGTCTGCTTGTGTTTCTTGGCCCTTTGGCAATGTATAAGGCATGGCTAATATGCTTGCTTCGTTCTTCTCTATCTTCCTGTTAATGTTTATCTGGTTAGTGGTTGTGATGTTGCTTATTTATAAGTGAGAATTTTGTGCTGTAGAGTCGGGCTCCAATCTCAGCCAAGCTGGTCGCCAACATGCTGTCTGTAGCCGGAGCAGGACCACATCATCACTATGGACCTTCATGCATGCATCTCAAATTCAGTAAAAACAGCTTTGCAGCGCCTTCCTCCAAAAAGCCTCAAAACAAACCCTTATCTCTCATGAACCAGAGAATCACAGACATAACACCCTACAGTCAGGCCTGAACTGAACTAGAAACTGGGTGCGCCTTAAATTTCTTCAGCAATTTTATACTTGATGACTTGGACACTGAAAGTGTTTTCTTTTTATGGTTTTAATTTGAGTGAGAGTGTTTTTTGTGGTGTTCTTAGGGGGTCTTTGAATCCCAGTTGTGATAACTTGTACGCTGAGCCGGCAGTCCTCAAAATGGATTAAAGAAAACATCAATGAATGGAAGAACTGCAACTATTGTTTTCTCCTGATGCTGGTGGAGCCAAGAGGTGCTGTTTTTCTTTTCTTTTCTGTCTCTCAGGAAACATTGGGTCTCGTTCACTAACCATACATACCACCACAAAGTGTGTGTGATACCTGTGTGCAAAGGTTTTTATGACCAATCATAATTTATCAAGAACTTTTTTTTTTCTTAAATTTAAATTTCTGAACAAATGTGGGGAACACTTGATACCCCACGAACACCCACAGTCATATACTCTTTGTGGCCTTAAAAGAATATTAAGATGAAAAATTTATACATGGATATTAAATCTTTAAATAATTATATATAACATCCATTGTATCCACACCAGTTTAAAAAAAAAAAGTGGTCTCGGACGTCTTTCCATATTTGTTGAGTAACTGAAAACCTCTGCAGAAACCCCTTATATGGATAATGGCTTGTGGTTTTAAGCCTTCTACACCACAATTCTCAGCTGTCCCAGATTAAAAGATTGTCATTGTGACAAAACAATCGTGGGCAATTTCTGTGATCGTCCATGGCTTCTAAACGGTGGTCCTGTGTTGGACAGTGAGAGAGGTTTAAAAGACGGCCTTGTGACCAAAGACAGCCCTGCGATCGCTTCCTGATAATGTGTTTACTGACCAGTCAATAATAAAACTGCAACACGAATGGCAGGTTCATCAACGCAAACATGGCACTAAAACTTAAAAACTGCTTACCTCAAACTCTTTTAACTTCCTTTTTAACAGATTCCTCTTTTTTTTTTTTTTCAGCAACATAAAAAGTACAGCTGCCAAACTGTGCCTCGTCATGCTCTTTTTGTTTACCACTAGCGCATACTAATGACGATTTCTTCCATTCTTAATAGTAACTTGCATTGTAGTCTACGAGTCAACTGGGTGTCATCATCATCATACGGCCTGCACACATGTCCTACCCAAGTTTATTAGATCCATGTGGCACAGCATGATTGGTAATGATCTTATAGGGTTGCTAAAATCGTGTGTAGAAAGCTTTATACAAATGGCTAACCTCAGGCACGCGGTGGCCAATTTAGAGTACTCCAAATTCATTGACATTACCCCACAACAAGGTTAAGAACAAATTGGAGTCTATACGCATGTGTTGTGAATTAGGAGGAATTATTTACAGTTTGTATGAACGTGAATAATTCACACAACTATTAGTGAATGAGACCCATTCCTTCGATTTCTTTTCCTTAATTCACTGTCACTTGTTTCACATTGAGATTTCTCTTTGTTTATCCTTTTCACATTGAGTTATGTTTTAAAAAGTCTTTTAAAAGAATGTATTTTGTCATATTTTTGAGTTTTGGACTACATATTCATTTGATTTTTATAGCACCGTAAAGAATTGTAGTCTATAATGTTGATCACGGCTCTTGAAGACGATGGGACATGAGTGTGTTTTACTCTTTTGGCGGTGTGGAGGGTAAGGAAAAATGTCAGTTTTTTTGTGGTGTGTGTGTGTTTATGTGTGAGTGTGTGACTGCAACAGTGGATGGCTTGGTCCTAAACCTTTAGCAGGTATATTACAGTGGTGGGCATTTTTTATAAATCAGTTTGAAAGCCTTTTTTAAAGCTTGGCTTAATTTAATCATGCGGATTACATCATGTGATTGTCTTTTGAGAGAGAACTCGACTACAGCGCCCTCTTTTGTAACCAATTTAAGAAACTCAAGTGAGTGAGTGAGCTTATGCACACTGGTGCTTGTTACCTTGTGTTTTTACTGTAACTTTTGCGCATGTGGCTTCTCTGTGATGTGTATGCGACGCTTGCAGAGAAGCCTGAATGCATCCATGGTCATTTCTGGCTGTTGTTGCTTAAGAATCTTGTGTTCGTTTTATTAGAGTGACCTCCATCGCAGAAGACCTGAATGTGGACTTTGCCTTAATCCATAAGGAGCGGAAAGAAGGCCAATGAGGTGATTCGTATGGTGCTGGTTGGGGACGTGAAGGACTCCGAGTGGCGATTTTAGTCGATGACATGGCAGACACGTGTGGGACAATATGTTCACGCAGCTGACAAGTGAGGACACGCATGACTACACGACCCACTTTCATGCTCAAACACATGCACATTCATGATTATCCTGCTGACTCCTTGTCGGACCTCATGCCTCCATGTTCCTGCCTGTTTGTTGTAATTGCTCGTTGTGTCTCTGTTCTTCTCTCAGAATTGGTGTCTGCGGGGGAGCCACTAAAGTGTACGCCATCTTGACTCATGGTATCTTCTCCGGTCCAGCCATTTCTCGGATCAACACTGCCAACTTCGACCGGCAGTTGTGGTCACCAACACAATTCCCACAGGAGGACAAAATCAAACACTGCAACAAGATTCAGGCACAGACATTATCTTATAGAAAATGATGTTGTGGTTCTTTGTTTTCTTTATGTTCTTTTCTTTTCTGTTTCTGTTTAAGTAAGTAGAAAAGTAATATAGAAAATCACATGATTATGTAACAAATGCACATTTCAAAATCCGAACTGAATATCAAGCTTGTGAATCTGAATCAAAGTATTAAATGGGAATTATATGCAAGGTCTATTAAGGTTTCACAATTTTACAATCCATTTTTAATATACTATACACTACCAGGATACATACTGTCCTTATCCAAAGTATACAGTAAAAGCAGAGTATTATAGGAAAATGCTATTAGGATTAAAAATAACAGTTTTCTATTGTGAATACATTTTAAAGTAGAATGTATTACTGTGATGGGAAACTTAATTTTAGCAGCCATAACTTCTGTCTTCAGTGTCACATGATGCTTCAGAGGTACATTTTTATGTGCTGATTTGATGCTTAAGAAACTCCTTCTTATTATCATTGTTAAAAAACAGCTATTTTTATTGGATACATGGTTTTTTTCCCCCAGTATTTTGTTGATGAATAGGGATTCAAAAATTACAGCAATTTATTACCTCCTTGCTGAATAAAATCATTTAAATTCTGTTCAACATATAGATATTTAACTAACCCCAAAATTTTGAACGGTAATCTGGTGTTACTTCTGAAATATCATATAGGTAGAAATTGTTTTATTTTTTCTCTCATGTACTCAGAGCTGTGTGTCTAATTTATTTCTCTTTTCTTTCACAGGTGATCGACAATTTCTATGATCCTGGTGAAGCCATTAGGCGGAAAAACCTATAATGGGGAGTCAGTTTCATACTTGTGTTAGTCATGTGCCCTCTTATAACGCAAACATACATACATAACACACACGTCATGTCATGTGTACCAAACTCGTATAATGGGAGAACCATTTGGCTGGCTCTGTTAATCCCCCAAAAATGGTTCCTTTGTAAGAGTTCCATACACTTCACCATTTCAACTGAAGACATATTCTGGACAGTGAATGAAAAGAACGAAAGTTTATTTTGTTGGCTTTTGTGCTCACCACACAGCTCCCCTCTTTCTGCCTGCATGTGCTGGACTCCCCTTTTTAATTTCCCAAGGGTATTTGTGGATATGTAACAACTCACTAAAATCTCTGATTTTCCATTCCCTCTCCCCCTCCTGTATTACACCCGTCACTCTAGGGTATGTAAATGTTAACCTGCATGTTAGACTGAGGATTCCACTTTGAAATTCGGCTATTAGAGAAAACAATCTTAAAACCAACAATTAGATGACAGCCCCTGTTTATAATGAAAAAGCTAATACTGGATTTTCATTGCTGTCAAGTTTTATGTGTTCAAGTTTGTTGTGAAACTTAAAGGTACGATAGATGTTCTATGAAACTGTTTTAACACTATTAGTTTTTGTTATAGAATCTAATTACTAACATATGGCTAAACTGAAATAGAATACGGTGTTAAGCCCCTTAGATTTGCCATTGTTATGGCAGCTGGGATTTTTATCTTTTGTTTATTCTTTTCTGCCGGTTTCAGTTTTTAGGTTGAATTTTTTGTGTTCTCATGACGTTATTATTTTCATCTCTTCAGGGGGTCTTTTGACAGGGTGAAAGCCAAGATCTGAGGTAGAAAAAAATTAGGGTCATTTTTTTTTTTTTAAGCTGTTGATAAAACGGTTCGTTTATGATTCATGTTTACAGTTGGGCAGCATTTTGACTGCTTGAACAGATCTGTGAAGTGCCCTTTAGATTTGACTGGAACCACACACACGCATACACTTGAGTCCTAATAAGCAGCTACTGTAGACTTGGCCCCAAACAATCATGCCCCTGTTGAAATATGTTTTGTTGTTTTCTTGCTTATCTGTGTGAGGTCAGTGTGTTTGGTCTTGGAGTATGTTTCTTTTTGCCATGCTCCCCTGAGCGAGATCAGAGATAATACACCTAACTATCCTCACCGCTTACACTGGAGCAGTAGAGTGAGATGACAGAAATGTGATTTGAGGGTCTATGCCGTTTGCCTTAATGGAAGGAGAGAAACAATGATTGTAGCTTGTTTGAATGCGGCGTGATGAGTAAATATATTTCATTGATATAAACTGCACACGTTTGGTGGTCTAAATCTTCCCATTTTTATACAATTTAATATTTTTATATTTTAATAATTTGTTAAATAAAGGTGTTCAAATATAGGTTAATATGTTTAATTATTGCCTTTAATTTTTTAAATGCGAAAACATGGCCAAATTGGTTTTGAAAACCAAATATTTAATTTGGATATTTCAATGTCGCGAAGAATTTAAACTGTAATAATACTGTATAATATAAATGCCCGCATAGGTGGCGCAATTTATTAGTTTTACGGTTGTAAGGTTAGAACCTTTAGTAAAAATCATACGCATTCCGTTATTTTAAAAGAGAACTTAAATTGAAATGCAATTGTTTTTAAAAAAAAAAAATTTTTTTTTTGCTTCATTTAAAAACACTATCTGTAGACAATATGTAATGTTTGGGAAATTATTGCAAATGTGTTTGAGTTTACAGATTTACTTAGCATCCATTCTGACTGACAGATCACAGAATACCAAGATAAATAATTCACCTATCTTTCAACAATTATAAAGTCATTAATATTTCAGTAATAGTGAGGAAAACTGGATAAATTAACCAGTCGTTTGTCCCGAGTCTCATTTAAAACAGAGCCTTATCCGAATACAGACGTGTCTCGAGCCCAGAGTCAAGCATCGCGCTCCCTCCGTTGCTGTCCCTGACTTTATCTCGACCACACGATTAAAGTCTTAATCTTTAAACGAGCAATGTTCCCACGGCTCCGCACTTGCCCCAAGCTTATCAGGTTTGTGGTCATACACGTGTCCTATTTATGGAAGCCTGTTTGAAAGTATATGCGAACTATATGAGCGACAAGAGGAAACGCGCGTGCTTGGTCACGCATTAAATAGATCAAATTATATTTCCAAAGTTATACGCAGGGGAATGCTGTTTCTGTCACCACCAAACAAATACAAACGGACTCGAGCAGTGAAGAGGAGAGAGTTAGATACCTCCTTTCGACCTCCTCAACTTTTTAAACCCCGCAGCGACCCCCGCCACAAGCCGTCGCGCACAGAGATGACGGAAACGCGCTGGATTATTTAGCTACCCAAACAACTTTGGCGGAGTCCGGGGCGGTAGTCGCGGTAAATCATTGGCCGCCCAGACAAGATATGTGCTAGTACCCCAGAGGGATTTCCCTCGCTAGGACGGTTGCTCAATTTTGTCTACATTTGCAGTTTGGAGGAAAGTCGGTATAGGAAGACAAGCCGGTTTATCTTTGAACGACAAAACAAGAGGTGTTCGCGCAATGCGGGTGTTTATGGAGAAATTTTTATCGCCGTGCTGTGTTGGAGGATTTGGGACATGGCGTGGTCATGACGTGTGTGAATTGAAAAAGGTACGTTGTGAAGTGACGACATAGAAAGCATCACATAAGGGGGGGGGTGTGTGGGGACCAGAGGACATGGACTGAAATTGGAATGGAGGGAGGAAAGAAGAGCCACGGGGCAGATAGAAGAATGAAGAAGGGGTAGCGTGTAAGAAGGTCGATGGGGGATCAGAGCTCGGCGAAAGGGGGTTTTGGAGCTGTAGAGGGAAAATCTAAAATTTAAATAACGCCTTAAACTCTTTTTTGGCAGATATTTTTATTTGTATTCAGGGGGTTTTTTAAAAAATTATAGTCCTCTTGAGAAACAAATCAGTGCGGGGGACGAATTTCAAAAAAATTGCGTCTTTTTCGGAATTTAAGGTCGTCAGCAGTCAAACGGAAAAGGATGCACAGTAAACAATGAGGTAAGAGAATGATATGAAAAAATCTAACCTACAATGCACCGGAAATTATAAAGTTAATATATTAATCTAAGTTATTGGATTACTGTAGGAATAACATGAAGATAGTTATATATAAATTCGAGAATTTACGATAGTCGGCATATAACCTACATATTCTAGGGCCGTTCACATTTTTTTACATTAAGAACCAAAGCGTCCTTAAAATTCGTCCATCGAACGCAAAAAAATCGCTGAAAGCGCCCGGCAACTAGCAGCAAATCATTGTTATGATGTCAAACGCAAACTATATGATATTAGATCTATCCATACTACTTTTTGTTAGCTACACAATTTAAATTAGTACAGTGAACCAGTTAATAACAGTTATGCCTAATGTTTATTTTTTGAAATTATTTGTTTTTATTTAGGCTATTTATGTTTTTAATTCTTGAGATCACCTGGTTGAAAAAATAGTTTGTTTCTACTATTTCCCCTTGCGCATCTTTTTTTTTAGTTTTCACCGTAGTTCTACATTCTCACAACGGGGATATGGCGAAGTTTAGAGCTCGGATGCTCCCTATTGTCAGTTCGTGTTGCGGGCGACCGACCACGATCCCCCCGCCTGATGGGCATTCGAGAAGGAGAGAATGGGGAAAGTATTTCTTCGAGAAGGGAGTCGAAGGACTCGGGTCATCACTGTTTGTCGTGCGGTGCCAAACAACCGGGTTCTGCCCGCTTGCAACACTCTGCCTATCCCAACAGCGTCAGGCCATAACTGTGCACACTGTGCAGAAGACGTGCTCAGCCGGTGCACCTCAAAGAGCATCCACCATGCGAGGCTCGGCCGACCAAAATCGCTCTGCTGACAAGAGGTCGGGTTTATTTTCTCGTTTTTTTTTATTTTGTTTTTTGGTCAAGATTTGGTTTATTATTGTATTATTATTATAACTGGTTGGTCTAGGTTGTTTATTTTAAGTGGAATTATTTAGGCTAATTGCACATTGGGAATATTCACTAGGAAGATCGGCGACTATTTGGGTAAATGAATTAAATAATGTTTAATATTACAATTCAAATAGATCATTTTTCTGTAAGCAGATCACACTGATTAATACTAGGAGTGCATCACTGGATTTGTTACCTTAGTGTGTTTAGGATTCTTCAGTTGTCTTGTTATATGTCTGTCTGCAAAAATCGTACGAAGGCGCGACTCTGTTTAATTTGCTTTCAAATTGCCGATCTATCTATTAACACAAACGGTCCTCCTCGGACTATTTTTTCTACATACATTGGCTTAATTGAATCGTAAATGGACTCAATTAAAAAGGACACTTGGTATAAAAGCTAAAAATTATAAAAGGAAACATTATACGCACTTGCGTTTATTTTAAAATACATTTGGTATTATGATTGGTTGCATTTGTCAGCAACTATATTATAAAGGCAGGAAAAAAAAGTTATATAAAATCAGCACGTTAATTGTCTTTTTTTTTTTTTCTTTTCTTTTTTTTTCTTCTTTTTGCCGATCCTTGCGGCTCGCAGGGAATGGAGGGGAATCAAAGTTTATTTTCACGAGAGAGATCCTGTAGGGCTGAAATTTCATGATGTCACACTACAGAGATGATCATCACCAAAAGCTGGCCGGTGAGTGACTCTCTTTTAATTAATTTTTTTTTGTCTACCCGATAATGTATAAAGATAGAAAAATATATTTCTTTTTTATTGGAAATGTTCATGGATCCAGTCTATTTTTCAACCACTTAATAATTTTCCCAGGCAGATGTATAAAAAGCCCCTGGAGGACAACAGATCCGCGGGGAGAGTGAAGAAATATGGCAGAGATTTGCCATCATATTCAACATGCTGCTCATAGCTATTAGATTTTATTTATTTATTTATTTATTTTTAAGTCAAATATATTTCCATTTTTGCTAAGTGCTTTTAGCCAGAGTGGGACCAACTTTTAAATAAAAAAACTGAAAAATTGATTTCTCTAAATCATGTGTGATATCACCTCTTGTCATTACATCCAATGACTTCATGGATCAGGAAAAGATGTTGGACAGAACAAGACAATAAATTCGCACTGTACTTTTAAAATTATGTATTATTATCACCATTATTATTTGGACTATTGTTGTTGGGCTCTCTAGATGGAATCATTGATCTTTTTACAGACGAATGTTTCCCCAGCTACAAGGTGAAGGTAACGGGGCTTACACCCCACAAGCCAAGAGTATGATCTTACTGATGGACATTTATTTCGCCGAGAGGGTGAGATACCTAACATCGAGGGTAGTAAAGCTTTGACAGATGTTAGATAACAAATGGTAAGAAAGTAATAAAATATATATGTGTTATACAAACTATAACACTAATAACAATACATAATAATAAAAAAGTTGTATACAAGATGTTTGATTCTATTTGCAGCAATGAATCTTAACTAGGGCATTTTATTATAGGATCATTATTTTATAGATGTTCAATGGTTGATTGGAATTGATTGTATGAAAGTTATTGAATGTACTGTTAGATCATAACTCTACTTCTGAGAATAGAGAAAAAAAGAAAGGGTGTAGTTTTTATAATCAGTGAATGGTAGGAATGCCTAAGGAGCAAAATAGAGAGGGAAAGATTATTGAATAGCATGAAATACAAAGAACTATGTTTTGTGTGTTGATTTTGTGAAATGATGCTAAGAATAATGCAATTATAAGCCTTGGTTTGAGGGTCACATATTGTTCATTGACGTGGAGGCGGATCAACATATGAAGCAGAGAGAGCGATATAAACCTTGCAACTGGTTTGACTGGTAGCTGATATAGGCTTTATTAACTGAAACCTAACTTTGTTTACATGCTAGATTGTGAAGCAGACAGAAAGTCCTTATCAACTCGTTTTGTGTCCCTATCTGCCCTGTAGGTCCATCAGTGGTAAAGCTGAGCCGGCGATTCCAGGCCGATTGTATGTGCACCCAGACTCACCGGCTTCAGGAAGCTCACTGGTATGGACAGAGTCCGATCTCTTCCAGATAGCCAAAAACTTAACCCGACCATCCTGGATCCTTTTCGGACATGTCAGTGAGATGATGCCAGTCAAAATCTGATCGTTATTTACTGCTATGAACATAATTAAAATCTCCCACTGGTTTTACAGTTAGTTGGATTGAACGGGACATGGAACAGGTTTCTGTGGTTCTTAAAGGGTCTTAATTCACTTTCATATAAATAAAAAAATACGGGCCCTAACAAATGTCTCGTTTTTAAATCAACCAGCACAGAAAGTTATACATCATAAAAGGTCAATGTTTGCATGAGCACAAATGGCCCCGCTAAATGAATATCTTCATGCATGTATTTTGTCTTCTTTTTCCGTAAAACAAATTTAGTCTAAACACATACTATAAATCAAAGATACTTATGTGAGTTGCGCAAATCATGAGGAGATATGGACGGCATTGTGCAAACAAAAAAGTTAAATGAGTTTAGTTTAGTTTAAGACAAGAACAATCATCTGACAGTGGAGCATGACAACTGTTTTTTGTGTTGGTTGTTGTTAATTTTTTGATTGTAAGATCTTTTTTTTCAGCACAAATTTGCACCATTTGGAGTAATAATAAAGATAAACATTTCTCAGGAAAGAGAAGAGCTTGTATATCTCATGTTATTTGAGACTTCTAAAGTAAACAAAAATTTTGATTTAAATAATACGTTAGACATTTGCAATTGGACAACACAAGACACAACCAATCTGCAGAAACATCAGTTTACTTTTATAATATGAATTTGAGCACGCAGAATTCACTAGACTAATGGAATTTTCTGGTCTTTTTTTTTATTTTATCAGTTTTTCTTTTTTTTTTCTTTTATAAAAATAATCGAATCCAAATTTTTTGAGTCCATAATCTCAGTGCTCTGAAATATAGCTTACATTTTGTATTTTTAAAATTATCTTTAACTTAAAAAAGGTCCTAAGAACATTCACATTTAAATTCCTCCCAATTAACCCTGCAGACGCACCTACTATTGTCTGGACTGTAGTAAACCACTGTGTGTTGATATGGAGATCTCTTCTTGTTATGGTATTTGCCAGATCATTTTGCAATCTATGCATAAATACTTCATCCACTACCATGCTCCGCCTGCACCTTGTGAACGGCACGAACACGAGAGGACAACAGCTTTGGCTCCAAAGCAACCCACTAAGATTTCTGCACCACACTCGTTTCCTGAGATCACCTATCATCGCTTTGGTAAACATCCTACCCAGGACCCCATCACAGTGAGAGCACGAGGTAATACACAATTATGATATTAGAACAAATGCATACATTTGCAGGGAAAGCAGCAGCAGTGTTCCGCTTTTAACTCCTCTGTTTTATTTAGATTCAATCAGCCCTGAACCGATTGAGAATAATCCATTGCTTAAAGTGTTTTTCCGTTGGAAGGAAAATGACGAATCGAATTAGGATACGCATGTACACCGTTACACCAAGGTGGGAACACAAAATGTTAAACATATCAAATACGTATGCAGTCTGTTTCTTTAGTGGAGAATCAGCATAACAACACCATGGTTGTATGGGTGAGTAATGATGAATCGCTAAATGGCATAATGTATTTATTGTTCAAGTGTTCTCTTTTTGCATTTTAATAGTCCTATATGCCTGCATATGTCATTTGTTGTGTTGTTGCATCTCATAACACTGAGTTGTCCGGATACATGAGAGATATATGTTTGTTCACTTATTTTAATAGCCGAGGTTTAGTGAACGACAAAACGTCAAAAGATTTGTTGTTGCGTATGTTGACAGTATTGAATGTGACAACAAGAGAAGGATATTTATAGTGTAACAATATTAAGAGCAGAGCGGCACAACACACTGTCACACAGAGAGGTCACTGAGGGGCTAATGTGTGTGTGTCTAAGTAAATGCGTTTTTGAGAGAGAGAGTGAAAAACAGAGAAAAAGAGGGAATGAGTCAGATTGGAAAGGGGGTATAGAAAAGATTTTTAGCTACTGTAATTGTCTCTTAGCTTAGAAATTTCATTAGAAACGATCAGTACTGTGCAAATGATATCCGTTACCCTTTGCTGCCCCACCATGCCAATGCGAATCATGAGCCAGCCTCTCTTTTTTAACACCCTGATATATCAACTCTAGCGCCAGTGTTTTGTGACTATTCCCATAAAAGTTCCTGATGCATTGGGCTTCTGAAATATTCTCAATATATCTTTTGCATCCTTTCTTTAAATGTCATTTTCCCAATTTCTCAAATATTGTCTGGTTCATGCTGTAGGAATCGATGAGTTTGATGCAATTTTAACCCCTCTTATTCTATCAAGCCCTAACACAGAGATATATACATCTTGTAAACTCAGTACATTGACAACTGGGGCCGTCGGTAGCAACTGGTCCTGACACCCCCTCTCCTGCCTGGCTCTTCACTAGCTCTTCTATATCAGGCAATACCAACAGTTGGGACACTAATCCTATAAAGCCCGGGGTTAGTTGGGCTTAACACCTTGCACATGCTCCATTGGTGGATATTATTTGTCACGGGTACATGGATGCCCAACAAAACAATAGAGGGTTGAATTTCATGATGTGGGAGAATATTGGATTATATGTAAGTTTTATTACACCCCCCGACAATGCAAATTTATTTACATTTTAAATGGATATGTTTAACATTTTTTAAAAAAAAAGGAGGGTGCATTAATTTGCCTTGTTAATTTGATTTGATACATTTCAGAATTTCTTAAATTGTATTTTTCTTAATTCCTACTTATTGTGGGCTTTTTTGTGTTTTTTTAGACAGTTTTTTTAGGGGACAGCTGTTCTTTTTTTTTTTTTTTTACAGTTATTTATAAACTTTTTCAAATATAGCATAACAAAAGGTTTGATTACAGTTTTAGTATGTAGCTTTCCACACTTTATAGCCCTACTTTCCGCCCCGGGGTAATAAAGTAAGGAACCAGTACATTACATATAAAAGTTTAACAACAATAATAATAATACCTAATAACAATAGAATAAAATAAATAAATAAATAAATAAACAAAATAAAAACAAATAAATAAAAAAATATACACAACTACATAGCCAATATAAAATTTTTTCCTGACATGTGGTTGTTGTGTACGCGTACAGCCAATTCTAAAACAAAAGACGAAACTATTGCGTGAGATTAGTGAGATAGTAAACATTTTATCAGAGTAGAATCTAGAAACCAGTGGGGAAGTGAAGAGGATGGGTCATAGTCTTACATTCAACTAATAATGTAATCATGATAGATTTTGCATATGTTTGCCGTTATAAAAAAAATTTTGGAGCAGATCCTTCATATTAAATATTTTAAGTTTCTCTATTTTAAGTATGGTATAGATACTAGCATAACAATAACCACCATTGAGGCTTTAGGCGCAGTTCTTTGTTGACTTCCACTAATAAATATATTCTTCTTGGACGCTAATAAAGGTGGCAAAAGAGCACCAAAAATAAAATTTTTTACTTTATTGTGGTCAGTAATATACTCGCTGTTCGGGTACTCAAAAATAAATAAAAAAATAGCAAACTTCAACACTGGGTTTTATATTCAAATCAAAGGCGACCTCATGTAGATGTTTTGAAAAATATGCATGTACAATAGGGCACTCAACTTTTTCACCAAAGCCAAAAAACATATGAAAATGGTCTATCATTGTCACATTTACAATCGAATCAACACAAAATCGTCAACATTTTGGCGTACATTTTGAAAAGTATACATTTTGTTGTAGTAGGCACGATGGAGAGGAGGGGCTTATTACGTTGTATTAGGCGGAGGCGTGCTGCAATGTGCACAAACGGGTTGATCACAATTTATTTTTTAGAACTTTAGACAAGTGTGTCTTAGAAAGAGATTTGAACTTAAAGTTAAAAACAACAGGAGAAGCAAATAGCAGGTAAGTTAGTCAGCTAAATGGTGTGAAATTAAGTGACATGCTTCATGTTACCTCACTTCTTAAAAGTTAAACAATAGATTTAAAATAGTTGTGGTTGTTGTGGGTGGTTTATGCTTTAGGCCAGTGAGATCAAGATCGAGAGTCGATTCTCGTGGAAATGAACTGCAAAACCTGTTATTTGTCTTAGAATGTTGAATGACAATGGTTTTTTTGAAAAACATACAACCCAAACACAGTTAACACATATGAAACAACACACAGTCAGCAAATTAAGACTTCTGAGGAAAGGTTGACATGATAGGTAAAAGTTTTTAAACATTTAAAGGTCAAAGTCTCTATTTACAAATAAGGTTATTGTAATTTGACAGAGCAAGTCAGGTGTAAAAAAAATAGGGTTTATTTTCTGAATATGAAAGGAATTTAACTGTATAGCCTTTTATAAAAGGTGTTCTATGTGTAATATTTTGAAATATGCATTAGCATACTTGTTCGTGTTGTTGGTGTTTGAAACTGTCCATAAACTTAACAAGATTAATTTCCTGGCTGAAAAACTACCATGTTCCTTTTCTTTTTTTTTGTCCTACAGTTTTTTTTTTCTTACAGTTGGTTAATTTGGCTCTTAATAATGTTTGTATTATTACAAAAAACTCAATTCTTTTTTGTTGTCTAGGAACCCCGTGGTCAGTTGTGTGGACCAGAGCAGCCAGAGCACCTCTCTAAACCTTTTGAGCCACATGCATTGCATGCTATTAATACTTCAAAACCTCTATGCAGTCTCTAAGCAAAAACCAGCTGTTTTTTGTGTAAAACACCAAAAAAGAATGAGCAATTACTTTTAAGGCAAAAATCGCTACTTTCCAGAGTTAGTTGATTGACCATGTCATTGCGGTAATGATGAATGATTTGAATTCAGGTTGTGGTTTGTCTGTCTAGCAGGGTGGACCACACCCTCAGCTGAAAACCCTCTCCCTCTCATGGACCCCCACCATACATACATTCTTCACATTACTCAAGCCTCTCATCAGCTGAGGCCGACCCATGTGCACACAGCGCCCCCACTTGGCAGTAGGGACACCGCCACAGCCACCAAGCCTATGCATGTATGGGAAGAGTCTTCAGGGTGGGCATGGCGGGACCTCAGTGTAGGCCCGTCTTTGTATACAAGGACCTGCAAACCTTACCAATAGCTTCTTCTTCAGGCTAAAGAAAACGGGTGGGTGGGATCTTTTGTGTGTTCCCTCTCCACTGAACCTCTCCTCAGGCACTGTATCCACAATACACCTGTGAAGGTGGGTGTTCCATGTCACACTGCATGATGACTGATTTCTCGACTTGTTAGTATGCCTGTGCAATCGATCAGTCCAGCCAAACACCACCAACCAAACAAGCTGGGGTGTGGGGGGGAGGAGCTATGGAGACTGAGCAAGTGTGCATGGTGTGTGCGAGTTGCCTTTGGTGTGTGCTGCCCTGTGTGTGGCCGTGTTCGGGCTGTGTGTGTGTATGTGGTGTGTGTGTGTGTGTGTGTGAGAGTGCGTGTGCGAGAGAGAGAGATGGGAGGAGAGAAGGAAAAGAAGAAAGATGTCTGGAATAATTGTTTCGTTAACGATACTCATAATTTTTATCCTGAGATCACAAGGTTTTGCATTTTTCTGTAATTGCTTCAACAGGTGTCTTACTCGTGTTGTTGTGTTGGTCTAGCAAATTACACTAATTAAAAAAAAAAAAAAGTCTGTTCTGCTAGGGAGCATTCAAAATAAACAAATAACGAATAAAAATTCAAGGATCAAAAGTTAAATATAATTTGCAATTAGTAGCGGCAATTCTTATTTCAACAGATTATTGGAATAAAATAATGTATTGTTCTTAACATTTTTATAAGTGTATATATACTTTTTATAATAACAGTTATATTTGATCTAGGTGCTTTTTTTCATATACTTAAAAACTATTATAAATCAATAAAATAAATTATTATAATATACTACATATATTATATATATATATACATATCTATATATACTAATATATATACTAGTACTATATAACTATAACCAATATATATATATATATATACTTATATATAATATACATATTATATATATATATTTTTAAAAATAATAGAATATATATATATATATAATAGTAGTCACTGTGGGAGCAAGTTGGAACTAAATGGGGTTTCAGGATTTTAAAAATTTCGACGCCTTTCATTTAAACTAGACCAAAATTTCCTCTCAAACCTTATATTTTTTAACCCCGCCTTGCTGGTGAAGTTTGCATGTCCCTTAAGCTTTCATGTGATGTGTATGTGTTGAGAGTTTTGTGTAAGCATGTGTATCACAATAACGTCACCTTTCCCACTGTAAACGCACCTGTGTAGACATCATCCACTACATAGCATGCCAGTTGTATTGTCATCACGATTTACCCCAACTACACTAGGAATTTGAAAAAAGAAGGGATAGTATGCGCGGTGGTTAGCGGTGCAAGGTGGTTGGCTTCATTGCTGGGCCAGTATCTGTGAGAAAAATTAGGGAGAATCCTTCTTTTGACGTATTCTATTTCTAGCATTAAGGGAATGCTGATGTAGCCTTTACAAAACACGCAAGAAAAAATGCCCATATTTAAAAACTCCTAAAAAGCTACCTATAAACCACACTGTCCTAGCTTCAGATGGGGGGTCCTTTATTTGTTATTATTACTACTTATCTGATGAGAGAAAAACTAGCACGTGTACAAGTCCGTTAAGGGAGCAGTGATGGTAACACTCCTGTCAGGTCCCCAAGGCAAGCAGATACAGAGAGAGCGAGTAGAGGAAGAAGATACAGATGACCGGAGAGAGAGAGAGACGAGAGAGAGAGAGATGCGGATAGCAAGGCGACGAGCATTCGAGATGGACTTTATTTATAGGACCACACCATGCAATAAGAAATTTAATTGAGTGGAAACTATGCAACATTGTTAAAGAAACAACCTATTTAATAGTTGTGAAATATGTTTTGATATGTTTCGGATTTATTATAATGATGAATTATTATTTATTGATTTTTGAGTTTCACCAATTTGTGTTTTGCTTGATATTTATTTGTAAAAGTCATTTTAACCATTGTATTGAAGCATTTTTGTTTTTTGCTCGTTTTTTACCTTTGGGCCAATGTAAAGTTTTTTTTGTGTTTTGTGAAAGGTGTTTTGTGAAAACTTGTTATGAAGCTGAAAGAAAACTGTTCATTCCACAAGCAATGTAATTTTTGTGGTTGACCTATTGACGTAAGTATCTTCATTTCCTAAATTTTGATATCTTTGTATAGGATAGTTATGGCAGTGTATGGTAGTATGTGTGCCATTTGCCATAACACCTGGGTGTGTTAGTGTGTGTGTGGTGTGTGTGGTGTGTGTGCCCATGGCTGCGTTGTGGTTGTGGTTGGTGTGCCTTTAGAGCTCTTGAGTCTGTAGTTTCACACATTGTGTTAGAGAGTTTGAGACTGTTGCAGGGAAAACAGGGAGGAGAGAGGGAGAGCTGATCAGAAGTCTTGTTCTTCACAAAATCTGAACTGGAAAGGGTTTCATTTAGGGGAAACAGTTTGATCAATCTACAGGCCAGGAATTTTTTTATGCACTTAAAACAAATGGCTTACTGCTCCCCTGGAGGAAAAACTAATGCTCGCTTTCTGGTTTATGTTTTGTTCCCTTTCAGGGCAGGTTTATATTACTCATCATTTCCAATAAATGATTGACATTTTGAAATATTCTTAATATAAATTAATTACATACTATAACACTAAATTGCCCCCGTGACATCAATTCAGACCCGTGCGTTCGTATCCTCAGAACACAGTTTGTTGGCTCGCCTGAATTGCAATGATGTCTCTTGTCTCGATGGGAAATCTGAACCCAAATCAAGGTCTCTTGAAAAGACTACTGACCCTGACTGGATTTTCCCCGGCCCAGGCTCTAAGCACTTAATATGTACTGCTTATTAAGTGATCTGAGGCTTCATTTTCTCAAAACCTCATGGGCATTCATCAGCTCCCAGCTCCTCCAGGAAAAATCACGGCCATCAAGCCCCCACAGTACGAGCTGTCGGTACACCGCAACATGGCACCAATTAAGGGCCCCTCTTCGTGTACCTCTCTGGACATTAGCCAGTAATGCCTATGTAACCCGATTCATTCGTTTAAGACTGTGCTTCACTTAAGCCATCAAAATGCCTTGAGTTGGCTGCAAACGAAAGATACCCACGCTAGCGAATTTATTTATGGCGCAGTAGGAAAGATAGGACCGAAAAATCTTAATGTAGAGTACGGAGTTGCAGCAACTCACACAATATATGTATTTCATGTTTCTACTTTGTTCCTTCATTGTCAAGCTTTTAGCGACTGAGAAGAAGAAAACTTGTTATTCAGCCTTTTTGACTACCCAGTTAATGGTGTCTATGTATGATTTCTCATCACACGGCGCTGGACGTTTCATGTTTCATCGTTTGTTTGTCAGTCAGTTTTTGCATGCAGGTTAATGCGGTAGTCCAAAACCTTTTTGAAAAATTGAAAACAAATGGTTTATAATAATAGTGGGTATTATAATTAATTCTGTAAGATTATTATTAGTTTTTTTAAGAAAGATGACATAGTGTGAGTTAAAGGCACCTTTTTTGTGCATTAAACACAACATGCTGTTCATTTCGTTCAAACTTTTTTTTAATTCATCATGCACATGTGACACTGAAAGATACTGCGGTTATAAAGCTGATTGATATATTCAGCTTTGCCCACTCACAACATAAAATAAAAACAGTTAAAACAGTTATTTTTAAACTCTAATATCTATTTTCACATTGTTTATTGTCATTTTGAATCAATAAAATGCAACCAGTGAAGCGCTGAGAACAAACCTTACCACAACCAAACTTTCAAAATGGTTAATTATGAGGAACATAAGGACGTTAAGTACGATTGGCAGCACGTAATTGAATGAATTGAAAAAAATCAGATTATCTTTGTTTTTTATTCTCGATTTGTAAACTAAAATGGGACACATTTACCCCACATTTTATTTATATTGAAGTCTCCAAATCCCATAAATGTTTAAATTTTATAAAGGATAATGTATTATATATTATATATAATATTTTTATTTTTAATTATTTTTAGTCCCACTGATTCTTTCTGTTAATGTGACAAAATTTTCCAGAATTTAGGCCATTTGAACCTGAACAGAATTGACAGAAAAGAGGAGACAGAAATTACGTCCCATAAGTCAAGCAGTTGCAATAATTAAGCACCAAAAACCAGCCGCTATAGGGATTCGAGAGTGGGTCAAGGCATGTGTGGTGGGGTGGTGTTGAGTGTTTGTTATCTGCTGCTTAGTGGAAAGAAAAAAACACTTCATATGGAAGCCCCTCCCCCACAAAAACAGTTCATCCTTAGAAGGACTGTTCCCCTATGGGCGACCTCATCAATCTCAAAGTCAAAGCCTGTGCAGCCAAACACAGACAGCAAAGACCTCAGGCAGACCGTCCGCAAAAGCATTACAATCTTTTAGGTGTGTTTTAGTTTGAAATCGGCAACTAAATCAAAAAGCAGCATTGCGAACTCATGTTATCTGTCCAAATACTGTTATTTCTGGTTGTGCACTATTAATAATTATCAAGTTAAAGATTAATGATTAATGAATGTATGTTATCCACCAAAAAACTGCTGTCACACTTTATTGATTTTGATATTCACATTACGTACGTTCTGATATCATACAATGATCACAAACATTACAGATACACCACAGGCACACAAGAGTGAGGAAAAGAGTGGCTTCTAAAACGAATGTTTTACCCCCAAACGGCACAACTGGCGCTGTGGAGGTGAACAAGGCCCACCCCCCGAAGGTACCCCACCCCGGCACCCCCCACCTCCAAATGTTCCGGGCAGTGATGCTTCGGGCCACAAAGGACCACTGTCAGCTCTCCATGTGCGAGAGAGCCCTAAACCCTCCACGCAAAAACTGCCATAATTGATATCACTATAACCACCAAGTGGCACCGGCGCCGGGCCATGCAAGTGCATGGATTGTGTGTACAACTAATGTCCACAGCTTGACCTTTCACAAACACTGTTTTCACTAATCAGAAACCTTTTTAAAATGCCTTCCTACATCTTGATCCTGAATGTCTGCTTGAAATAGATAGTTTGTAGCAAAATGAGGATGTGTTGGCCTCCTACGTGACCTCAGAGAATATTGTTTTTTGAATGACTGTTTCATAATCAGATTAGGAACATTAAAAACGCATTAGTGTGTTGTCCCTCCGATATGATATTATGTTCTTATATTAACACCTCAGCACATGTTGGGAAAACCTTGATGGAATTCATATTAATGGCATTAAATTTTATATACACAAAACATGGCCCAAAAGTTTAAAATTGTGTTGTACACATTGTTTTTGAGGGGGCGAAGAAGAAGTATTTTTATGTACAACCAAAGCTGCATTATTTGATCAAAAATACAGTAAAAAAAAATATGTGAAATACGGTTATATTTTAAGAAAACTGGTTTCTGTTTCTCTATATTTTAAATATAATTTAAGGCCTCTTCATTGTCCCATGATCCTTCAGAAATCAATATGCTGAGTTGATGCTAAAAAGTATTATTATGTATTTTATTTATGCGCAGTTATTAATAATGGTTCTTAATATTATTCTAATTAAATCAGTTTGTTGTTGATGTTGTTTTTCCTTTGATGAACAGAAATTTCAACAACAGGTAAAAAACTGTATGGTTATGTATAAATGTCGTTTAATTCTGTCATTTTGATCTCATTTTATTTGTCCCCCGTTCTGATCAACAGTCTTGATCTGTCTTGTGATAGTTTCTCTTTTGTCTTCGTTTTTCTTTCTTTCTTTCTTTTCTTTCTTTCTTTCTTTCAAACTTGCTTACCACCCAAACCATCTTTCTTAATGGTAATGTATCAGGGTTTAACACACACACACACACACACACACACACCACACACAACCACACCCCACACACGAAGGTACACACACACCAACACACACACCAATTATAAATAATTAACAAGAAAAAACAGTTTTCAGCTTTGCTATTAATAAGAAATGTTTCTTTAGAAGCGCATCAGCATATTAGAATGAGTTCTGAAGATCATGGAGACACTGAAACTGGGAGTAATGATGGCTGAAAATTCAGCCTTTTCACAAGAATAAAAACAAAATTTTAAAAAATATATTCAAATAAATTTAAAAACAGTTTTTATATTCTAATGATATTTTCACAATATTAGTGTTTTTTGCTGCCATCGTTCTTCAAATAAAATGCTACTGGTCAGCATAATTTACTGTACTTGTACATTTTTTTCAAAAAAAAAAAAAAATGATTACAAACACTTTTGACACGAAGCTGTTACATTTTGTTTTAAAACTTGTAAATGACTCTGTGTTTCTGCTAAGAAATTAAAGTCATCCATGTTTTTTGAACGACGTTGAAGTGAAAAAACTTCAATTTTTGGGGATGAACAATCGCTTTTTATTCAAGCCCTGCATCACCTGTAAAGTTTTTAACCATCTATCTCCTCACCCCTTTCTCACCCCTCAACCCCTCTCCTCTCGTTTCTCTCTCTCTCTCACCCAGCGTTCGGGTTCACTATGGTTTACTCCCCATAAGCAAGCCCTCTTTTTGCAACACTAAACTGTGCAGTACATCACAACTATCAACAAACAACCAAATGCTCCCTGACCCTGGCCAGCGGGGACAGCTGGCGTGTCTCATCACTGTTATCAAGGAACGTTAAGCAAGGGTAAACATCATCCTGGAACATGGAGGGGGCTCTCCTGCTTACTCACCTCACCTCTGTTATGCTCTGAATAATGAATTTCGCCTGCGCTTGTTCAGTGTTCAATCATGTGGTGACAAAAAACACAATAGAGACACCACAGGGACATTGATGCCACTGAAACAGCATGCTGAAAATATGGGGTTGTACTTCTTTTATGTTTTTTCTTTCTGGAGATTGAGGTCAGGGAAAGGGTCAAGGCTAAATATGGCATCCCTGGCTTCAGTCCGACGATTTTCTCAGGTCTCTATCAGAAAAAGATCATTATTCAACACACATGAAAACGCGTATAAAATAGTACGCCAAATAAAACGAAAAACTAGTGGGATTGATACGCAAAAATGGACCTTTGGCGTGCATATAATAGCGCATGTGTTTGGCATGCCGATAATACGCAGTTTTCGCGTCGCCTATAATGACGAAAAATTTTAATCTTGCATTAATTCTTTTAAGCAAGATTAGTGCTATGGCATAGCCTAACTATGAAGAATAAAAAGATCCATATTTTTGTACAGAATGGGACTGTGCAAATGATGACAGACTCCAAAAATAATAACCAAATTGAACAAATGGTATTGTGACGGGGGAAAAATAAGATTCTTCGCTCTTTCTTCTTTTCAGATTGGGGGGACATTTAACATGGGTGTTAAAAATCATTTCCTATAATATTACACTAAGACCAAGCCTTTTATGGCCCTAATGCATTAGGTGAGAAGTTGACAGGAGACGGAATCATGTTTATGAAAAGATAAATGAAGGGTTCTGGACAACCGCACGAAAACAAAAAGGAATAAAAAAACACATAAAGACAACTTAATCGTAGTTGAATTTAGCTATCTTATCAAGTCCCATTAAAGCTGCGCACAAAATTCTTTTTTCATGTTGTCACGTTGTTATTCCAGTGGAATTATTCATTAGGATCGCAAAAATACATATTAAATTCGAATGATGTAGACAACAAAGTGCATTTTGGCACGATCTGAAGAGAAGAAGACAATTAAAACAGGCTTCTCTACAGAAATGCCTCATAAATGTTTATAGCGTGCATTTGATTGCGCTTCAGTGCGTAAGAACCGAAGATGATTGTCTGCTACTGATCCATACACCAAAAATGGTTCTAATAGATGCATAATAATACATAAATAATAATAATTTAGCACAGTTATTAGTGTTCCACTTGTTTTTTAGGTATTAATACTGGTTATAACAACCAACAACAACAACAACAATAATAATAAAATAATAATAATATGGCAGTCGACAACATTATTCATCAGTAGGCCTACCACAATAAAAACTGAAAAGGTCATTTTTGCCAGTTTCAAAACGGCTAGAACCTCGACCTGAAGTAGAAACTTGGTATCATCGAAAAAAAAACAGCAGTCTTTATGAGTTCCAAGTCTAAGAAATAAATAATTAGAATTTAAAATCTGCCACTGGAGGGCAACAAAGGAAAAAGCTTTACTTTTTTTTTGCTATGGAACGACACAAGCGCAGAACGTTTGTCGACTGTGCGCCGGGAGCGTTTCTGTTTGTGGGGTTCGAAAAGTTGAGTTTGAATTTGGAACCTTACTTTAAGGTCGATTTTCGAAGAACGACTCATATTGTAAGTATAGGCTATATAGTTCGACCAAGTGTTTTTTTGTACACCACTGATGTTCCGTCGTAATGGCCATTGAGGTTTGGTTTCAGAGATTCAGAGAAGTCGCTTAAGTGCAAAAAAAAAACTGTCGTATAAGCATTGTTTGGACCTATAGAGGATAGTTCATCGTGTACTGGCAGATATTTATGAGATTCTTGAAAGTTCAGGGAATAAGGCCGCGCAGAACAGATTCGGTGGATTTGAGTGCAAGTGCAATGAGGCGCGTGAGTGCAGAGGCTTTAAGAGAGAGAGAGACGAAGACGTGGACGTGACCATACTTTACAGCCAAGTATGGTGAACCCATACTCAGAATTTCGTGCTCTGCATTTAACACCCATCCAAAGTGCACACACACAGCAGTGAACACCACACACACCGTGAACACACAACCCGGAGCAGTGGGCAGCCCATTTATGCTGCGGCAACCCGATAGAGACATTGCAAACGCTCTATACATGGGCTATGGGAAATGGAAGTGCCAGCTTACAGTTTACACTAGGTTTTTGTCCATGATTTGAGCTGAAGTAGCACATTTTTTTGACAACATTATGGTCAAATTGGTCAAAAATAATTGAAGTAGCTGCCCAAAGGGCATTAAATATATGGGTGCCAAATGATTTGTCTTAAAAGGGATAGTTCACCCCAAAATGGAAATTCTGTCAGAGTATCCCTTTAATTTTCCATTTTTGGGTGAAACTGTCACTTCAAAGGAACTGATTTCTTGTTCTTCATCAAGTGTAAACTGCCAATGAACATTTGGATCAGTCTTATTTTCTGTGGTTTTATTCTCTGTTTTCTGAATGATGAGGCAAATGGGGTAACATAATGGATGAATTTCTCAAAAAGAGTACATTATACAGTTTCTACTTGTTTCAGCATCTACAAGTTTCTATAGTAATATTACACATTTCTTCTCTCTTTTCTCCCTTTTATTGATATTTTGAGTTTGAGAACATTGGTCAAGTCATTAACCATCTTCACGCACTTCGGTCCACAAAGAACTTCTAGAAAACCAAACTAGGTTAGACAGAGAGAGAGAGAGCACAAAGCTGGAACTGATACAGAACCTAAATAAACAGAGAAACCGTTCTCCTGCACTGTAACGACCAACTGCACCAGCAACATACCCAGCTAGACGCATACCATTAGAAGCACAACAAATGGGTAAAAACACACACACGCCACACAATTTACAGGCCTATGTCTTCTGTACATCTCTGTCTCCCAAGATTACAGACTATTCAATGTGTTCTACAAGAATTTAAAATTGAAGCATTTCCATTCACTGCAGCAAAAGAGACAATCCAATTTGCTCAGCTAAAGACCACAATCTGTAACACTTATCAGATGATCACACGTTTACAGGAAAGTCTCTGTGGGCACTGAAGACACTTCAAGCAGTTGAAAATGGCGAATAATGCAAAAATACATTCTGGCAACCTTGAATGAATCATTATTTATTGTTGATATGATTTTTAAAACTAATATGAGCTACAGTAATGTTCTAAAAAGTCATCACACAGCAATGTGTGGTCAAAATGTGACAGGCAAGCATACGTTTTTTCAAAACTGCTTTGGTGAAAAACTCATGTTTTTGTAATTTTCCCTCCAGGTACATAAATATTTTCAGCTCGTGAGAGCTATAGATGATGAACTGAAGTTCAACATTATGGCAAGGCCGAATCGAACTGAAGAAATGACAGCGGAGATTAAGACCCAATCTCTGAAAGTTGTATATCCACTGAAAATGGACCAGATGTGCCTAAGCTATATAAAAATCATCATCTGGCCACCCTTGAGGATCTTGTACAGGATTGTTTGTGCACTGGGGTGGGAGGGACACCAGGAATATTGTCCAGGGACATGGAGATTAAAATGATGTTTAATTAAAAGGGTTTCCTCTTTAATAATCAATGAAATATTATTATTGGATTCCAGATATGGTGAAATATCAAAACATAATCACTGGATTCAGATGTCTTCATTTCTTCCTCCCTATACTGTGTAGGCAGCAGCGATGGAGCCTGTTGTCTTCTATAAACTGGAATACACTACACTTTAAAATCTGAAAAGATTTGCAAAACTCAGGCCAAATATCTGGTTTAAAAACTGTACAGGGTATATTTCAGAGGAATGTGAAACACTTGAACTTGAATTCTTCATGAGTCTCACAGTAACACAGTGTTTTTTTTTTCATTTCATTAATCTAATAATGTAAAATTATATTGTGATTTATCTTGCACTATGCTTCATGTCTTGCTTTCTTTCATTTCCCTTTTTTTCCCCTTTCCTTTCTTTCCCTTTCTTGGGTTTTTGCGTTGGCCTTCATGGCCTTGCGCACACAAAAGCCTCTCCAGTGGGCCTGAATGACAGTGGCAGCTTTGGCTCTGCATCTCTCTTTCTCTTTCCTGTTGTTCCCTCTGCTTCTGAGCCTCCTGTCGCTCCTCCATAATCTGGGAGTACTCCAGGTCCAGAACTGCAGAATGTTCCTCCAGCACTCTCAGCTCTGCCATGTCTGCTTCATACATGCGTGGTCATTTCCTCCAAATCTGTCTAGATACACATACAAAATCAAATGCACATGTGCATAAAAACAACAACATTGACATTTTTAAATACATTTACACAGTGACAAATTAATTGGGAAGTAATTTGAATGTTCCGGTCACACACATTCAAACAATTATTTTATATGTTGATGTATTTGCTATTAAAACATGAAGATGGGGTGTGACATATTGAATAAATGTAAATTATTCCTGTGATTGGCAAAGCTGAATTTTCAAACATCATTACACCAGTCTTCTGTGTCACGTGATCTTTCATAAAATCATCATTTTAATATACTGATTTGGTACTCAAGAAACATTTCACATTATTATTATTTTTGTGGAATCTATCATATTTTTGTTTCAGAATAAAGAACAGCATTTATTTTATTCTTTTTGTAACAATGTCTTTGCTGTCACTTTTGTTCAGTTGAGTGCTGAGTTAAAGTTTATATAGTTAAAAAAGAAAAATTATCTTAAAAAATCATACTGAGCCCAAATGTTTGAACGGTATCTGAGAATGAAACTGCATCAACATAAGTAAATGTCAGATTAATGTCTACCTGTTTCTCTCCAATTTCAGTATCATATTTCTGGATCCAGTTCTCAATCTCTGTTTCCTCCTTGTATTTTTTTCTGCAAATCAAAACCAGCAACATTCACAACAAAATAACTATACCCACGCACACTGAATTATACTTAAATGTGCATAAATACACCTTTTGTAGTGCCAGTTCTCTCTCTCTGTCCTCTGCAGTCACATTATTGAGCTGTGCACTCAGGTTGACTGGCCTCCTGCTGCAAACGAGCTCTCTTCCCCTCTGAAGTTTTTGTGTCTGATTGGCTCTGTTTCTCAGCATCCTGTTGAGTTCGGACACGATGAAGTCCTCCAAACCTTTTTCCATCTGATGCAGTGAGTTTTCTCAGCTGGTGCACTTTATTATTCAACGTGGAGATCTAAATAGGAGTTTAGAGTCAGAGAAAGTAGTTTGAAGAACTCATTCATTTTGTCAACTTTAGAACTTTTTTTGTTTCTTATCATGCTGCTGACCTCTGTATCCTTGTCTTTTATTGCACTGGCAACCTCTTTTTCCAGTGAGTATATTAACTTCCTGGTTGGCAGAGTGACGTAGACTGACTTCAAGCATCATCTCTCTGCGTTCTCTCTCCTCTGCAGGTGTAGTGAGAAGCCTCTCCAAAACAATCTCTCTCAAATCACACAGGCCATCTTTCAGTTTCTGAGTTCTCCATCTCTCCCCCTGGGTGGGGTTCTATGCCTTTTAGCACCTCCCTTGTGGTCGGAGTTGCCTTAAGTAGCCGCATAATGTTGATGAAAGGAGTCCTGAACTGCTTTTGTTGATTTGGCTAATTGTTCCTTAAGTTCAATTTGCTCAAAGCTCGCGTCAAGCACAATAGCTTGGTACTTTTTCCCCAAGCCTCTGGTGCTCTTTCAGGGCATGGACCACCTCTTCTCCAAGACTCTGGTAAAGTGCTTCTGTAGAGCTCAGCAAAGTGGGTAGAAGAGAGACTATCTCCATCTGATGAATGCTCTCATCTAGTACCCCAAATATAAGCTTTGCTTCCAGAGATGACAGTTGGTCTTCCTGGAGGGGTTGATGGTCTTTAAGTAGTCTGCTTTAGTTTTGTTTGGGAAGGGTGGCTGCATCTGATAGTCTGTCTTCAGGAGGGACGGCGTCTGATTTTGAGCCCATCATTAGAGGTTTCTATGATTGTGAGAGAGAAAACTATTCAGACATCAAATAATTTTTGAAACATTAAAAAAGGTGAAAATGTCTCTGAAAGACGTAGTAGGCTATTTGAATACAGAAGGGAGAACATATAATAGTCTGAATCCTTAAAGTTTACTTAAAACACATTAAAAAATGCAATTCATACAAAAAATTTCAAATTAATTTTTATATTTTAAAATAGGCTAGGCCTACATTTTACACGATTTTAAAAAAGATATTTGTAGGGAATTGTAACTTTTTTTTTTTTTTTTTAAATGACTAACACCAATATGATTACAAAGCTTACATGGGTTTTCAAATATATATTTTTAAATATTTCTCGATTTTATCGTATCGGCCATTTCTATTTATATTCCTATTCATTGCTGACAAAGAAATACTTTGCGCGTAACATCTAAATGTCTAAATAACCCATAAACAATAACCATTTGCTCTCCTTGAACATATCGTACATTACCGTGTTATTATTCATGTTTGAAGAACTCTGTATGCATCATGTAAACACACTCTGATGGTTATGTATACCAGTTGCTGTGACAACCGCTGGCATGACATTATGATCCCAGTGACTCTAGCAACAAACAAAATAAGAAATCTCATCCATGATTTACTTACACATGTATATAGATACATTTTCCCTGCATGTATTTCATAAACCTCATATTATCATTGAATGTCTTAATATGTTTGGCATGAGACACAATTTCACTCCGTGGCTTTTATTGTGACACTTCAGCTGTTCTATCCCTGCGGCCAAAAATGACCCTGTCGTAAAAAGACGTAACGTCAAACTCTCCTGCTTGACGGCGGCGGTTCATTTATTTATAATGTTACAAACTCGATTAAATCGCAATTTTATGCTTTCGAAAGTTAAGTTCTCTTTTAATTAGTTTGGAAATACCCAATATGCGTTGCGCTTGCGTTGGTATTGTAATAACAGGCGAAGATCATGACGTAACTTAAACAGATAGGCTCTGTTTTTACTCAAGATGCCTTCAAAGTACGTTAGATTCCAAAGATTATCATAAACAATGTCCATCACATATGCGGAATGATATCTAAACGTTTTTATTTTATTTTTTATTCTTTTCACTAACATTTATATATATATAAAAACAATAATAAAGCGTCAACAATAAAAACAGCTAGCTAGTTTAACTGATTATCTTAAAACTCCACAGACATCGCTGTCATGTTTACAGATGTTAGCACGTTCATCGTCGAGCGGAAGCGATGACACCTGTTTTCCGGGTTTTGTCAGGTGACTTTTTGACATGTACCCTATTATGATTCGTTTTAACTTACACCGTCAAAATTTGATTTCAAACACATTTTAGCATAAGCTCGCTCAGTTTTCTGAACCGGTTTCTGTAACTCGTGTCGTGTGTTCAGTGTTAAAGTTTTTTTCTGCAGCACCGAAAGGTTAGTTTTTTGGCCAAACAGTCCTCTGTGTGCCCTTAAACTGCGGTCCTCTGATCGCGGGATGGCGGAGGGGGGACGACGACGTGCCGCTGATTCTGACCTGGGACGAGACGAGCAGCGGGCCTGCTGGAGGAAGATGAGAGTGAGTAGACTGTGATATTCAGCTGACGCTTATGATGTTGGGTGACCTGCAGTTACCTGAGCTTCACTGCTGGCAGAGCAGGACAGTGTGCGGGCCAGGGCCATTCTGGGTGCAGCAGCAGCACCCTTCTGTCAGTCTCCGAGCCTGAGCTGTCAGATAATGAGAAGGACCCAAATATATAGATGCCATGGTGAAGCATCTGCATATTTTTTTAGTTTGGCATTATAAAAAACATGTTGTTTCAAAGGTTCAAACAATTGACTTGAACCTTTCAAATCTATCTATATGTGTGTGTGTGTGTGCTAATGTATATATATATATATATATATATATATATATATATACACACACACATACTACCAGTCAAAAGTTTGGGATCAGAACGATTTTACAGGAGTTTCTTATGGTCATCAATGCTGCATTTATCAAAAATACAGGGAAAAAATTAATATTGTGAAATGTTATTATGATGTAAAATAATTGTTTTTCTATTTTAGTATACATTAATGGGCAGTCGTGGCCTAATGGATAGAGAGTCAGACTTGTAACCCGTGGGTTCGAGTCTCAAGTCCGGCAGGGATTGTAGGTGGGGGGTGTGAATAACCAGCGCTCCTCTCCACCCTCCAATACCACGACTGAGGTGAGACCCTTGAGCAAGGCACTGAACCCCCCCACTGCTCACCAGACGCCGCAGCAATATGGATGGTGTGTGTGTGTTCACTACTGTGGTGTGCACTTGAATGGGTTAAAATGCAAGAGCAAAAATTCCGGGTATGTGTCACCATACTTGGCCACACGTCACTTCACCTTCACTTTCACTTCACTTCACTTCACATTAAAATCTAATTTATTCCTGTGATTGCAAAGCTGAATTTTCAGCATCATTACTGCAGTCTTCAGTGTCACATGATCCTTCAGAAATCATTCTAATATGCTGATTTATTATCAGTGCTGGAAACTGTTGTGCTGCTTAATATTTTTTTGGGACCTGTGATACTTTTTTCAGGATTCTTTGATTAATAAAAAGAGTAGAAAAAAAGAAAGAAGAGCATTTATTTAAAATAGAAATCTTTTCTAACAATGTACACTACAGTTCAAAGTTTTGGGGGTCAGTAAAATTTTTTTTTTTTTTTTAAAGACATTAAAACTTTTATTCAGCAAGGATGTGTTAAATTGTGATAGCAAACGTGTTTAGATTGTTAGAAAAGAGTTTATAATGATATTAATTTTTTTTTTTAGGTAGTTTTTTTTGAATTAGTTTAATGTGTTTTTTTAGTTATTTTTTGTTAAATTAGTAAAAAGTGATAAAGAAATTATTTTATTGATAAATTCTAATAATAAATCAGCTATTAGAATAATTTTTTTTATGGATTATGTGACAAGTTTATACTGTAGTAGATGGCTGATTGAAAATCAGTATTGCATCACAGAAATAAACTTATAATTTAAAGGATATTAAAAAGAAACCCGTATTTTATCTTGTGATAACATTTTGCAAGATTACTGTTTTTTTTTTCTGTATTTTTGATCAAATAAATGCAGCCTTGATGAGCATAAGGGACTTCTTTAAAAAACATTGCTAGTCTTAATGATCTATCTATTATATATATATATATATATATATATATATATATATATATATATATATATTTGGGTGGTCAAATGATGCGGTTTAATCACATCCAAAAAAACGTTTTTTGATTTACATTATATGTGTGTATACTGTGTATATTTATTATGTATATATAAATACCCACACATACAGCATATATCTTGAAAGTATTTATATATATATATTATATATATATATATATATATATATATATATATATTATTTTTTAAATTTTTTTATTTCTACTTATTATATTTATTTATATATTTTTATATTTATATTAACATAATTGGTATTATATATACGTATTTTAAATATATTCAACAAACATATTTTTCTTAAATATATTCATGGCATGTGTGTGTACAGGAATGTTTGATCATTAGATTTTGCCGAGATACTACAGGGCCCTGATCGACAGAAACCTGATATTTAACCCTCATTCTCCTTGATTGTGACCACAGACATGCATAATGTGACAGTGGGGAAGGCACGATGGCCATTTAATAGTGTGAGTTCCAAACACTGACTCTAGAGGGCTCTGCAGTCAAGCCTTTTCGTCATTGTTTGACTGCATTGTTGACATTGCTAATTGCGCTGGGAGATGATTTGTGGACCTTCTGCATAGGGCAGAATAATTTATAGTTTTAGTAGAGCGGGCTGTTTTTCCTAACACTGCTTTGAAAAAAAAAAAAAAAACGTGGAAAACTGTATCTAATACAGAGGAATTTGTTGAGAGTGAGTTTACAATTTCATTAGTGTTTATAAGAACAGTGATGTCAGTGCTGGAGTTTGAAGTTTATGATGCTCAGCTGTGTTCACTGCGGCTGTCATCGGTGGCGGATCATTTCATTGAGGGTGCTAGATTTAAATCCATGATGTCATCAAATAAAACATCTTTGGTTTGATTACTTTTGTTTGAAAATGATTATTCCACCTACAACAAATTGTAAAAAGAGAAACTTATTTTTATGTAGAAAAAAGTCAATTGGATGTGTGGTTGAAATTGTTATTGACAATTTTCTTCGTGTTATTTTTTAAATCATAATGATTTTTATACATTATTGACAATCCAGATTTGACTTGGAAAATGAATAAATGATTCTAGTCATAAATTATATCAGATTTACAGATATCTTTTGTTTTTTAGTAAAAGGCCTCTTTTCACAGCTGAGTTAAGGCTGCTCTGTGCCTGCCAAAAATTCAGTGTAACAGACAGACTCAGTCATGCTTGCCCTCCTAGTATCAAATTATACAGCTGCAGTTTTTGTGGTAAATGCATTTATGCCACCTCTGGAGCAGCAAAAAAACTGTGTCACTGTGTAAATGCCACATTAGAAGAGCGTGTGTGTCACCTTTGCCATGTAGATTTAATGACACAAATCTACATGCTGTGTCATTTGTAGATAGTTCATTTGAGAGACACTTTTGGAATCACTGAGGAGATGCTGCGCACCCTAGTGCTATTGTGTGGTATTGTATGTTGCTGAAAATATTAACAACCATTATATGACTCAACAACCAATAGGCCTATATTACTACTTCCAGACCCTTTTTAGGGAGGAAACACCATGTAGTACTGTCACTTTAAGAGTGAGTTTCCCAACCCCAATGGTTATGTGTTTAAGTGTCCATTACAGTAGTATACCAGCCTTTGTACCACACACACACATACACACACACACACCACACACACACCACCACACACACACACACACACACACACACACACACACACACACACACACACACACACACACACACACACACACACAACACACCACACACACACACACACACACAGTTAAAATGCTGTGTCAGCCTGTATGACAGATACAGCGCTGGTTGTGGCCCCCGTCCTCCATCCATCCTGCATGCACACGGTCCTGTGGCCTTGTGTCAAAACTGTTTGGTTGTGATGAGAGCTGGATGTTTGAATATTTGGAGCATCTGAGTGTAAAATGTGGCTCACTTTTTGTGAGTTGGCATATTTGTTTATTTAGCCAAGAAGATTCTTCATGGGGAAAAAAAGGATGTAGGAACACGGTCTGTATTTTTGGTTCCAGGACAGCTGACTCTTAATTTTAGAAGAAAGAAGCTGATGTGAATATCAGATGCCTTCGCTTCCTCATTTTGCCTCAAGCTGCTGTCTCAAAAAGTTATTTTGTTGTCATGGTGAAGATTGTTTGGGACATTTTAAAAGCTGTGCCTTTAGAAACAACCAGGACCCCATCTCTTATCATCAGTCCAGGTTTTGTTTCTTTGCGTTTGAAAAAACGAAATCTGGATTGCACTAAGTGGAACTGGACCTGAAAAGTAACCTGCTATCAGTGCTGTCTGTGTCTCTCTTGTTTACTCTTGCTCTGCCAGGAACCTATTGATTAGATCGAAAGAGCAAAAACCAACACTGTTGTTGTCATGTGCGTATTCACTGAGAGCTGTTTACAGACAGCTGTGAGTCAAATGAACCGGAATGAAGAAACTCATTCAGTCAGTTTTGTGTTTGGGCAAACTAAAAGCTCTTAGCTGTTTGGGATTTAATTAATGCTGGTAATAAATTACCAGACTGTGGCCTGACAGATCATTTAAAAGGGAGTCATATTTATTGCTTAGAATGAAGCAATGGTAAAGTATAGATCGAAAAAATGAATTGAAACTTTTTACTTCCCAATTGAAGCTCTTAGCGTGGGTAAGGCTTGTTCAGCAGGTGCCGTCCATCTCAAAGGCTAGCTGTGTTTTGAGCTTGAAGAAAGAAAGGTACTAAAATGGATCCGATATAGCACAGGAAAGATGACATGGAAGAAGGGAGGCTCATGACCAAGAGACTGGATGGGGATGGCTGGAAAGGGGATTGGTGTCAGAGGAAGCAGCACCGAGGATCTACAGGAAGTTCTCATTGCGCTTTGAACTGATGCTTGAGAAAATCCACTGGACAGTCTGTTTGACTGCTCAGTTAAACTCTGTTCTCTGAACCATCAGCGGTGTTTCCCGCTCACACATGCTCTGAAAGAGAGAGAGGAAAATTTTAGGGTGCAATCCTTATGGAACTATTTGGATTTCAGCGATGAAATGTTTGGAATAATGAGTGCAGTGTTTTGGAAAACCAGCTTTGAGTTAGTCTGGAGTGCATTTCAGTTTATTCACATTTTATTAATATTATTTTTCTTCATATTTGATTCTTTGAATCAGTTTTTTTGATTTTTTTTAATGTTGTTGTTGTTACTGAAAGCAGCTGTAATTTAACTTGTCACTTTATTCTGTAATGGTTGTCTAAAATCAACTTTGTAGGATTCTCATTTGAGCATATTTCCCACATTTTTGCCAACAAAAGACCATTTTGTGTAATTTCTTTGGTTACTTTTAACTTAGAAACCCATTATTACCAAATGTTTTTTGTCTTTCTTTACAAATGTTACAATGAAATGATTGTGTGTGAAGGTGCAGACTAGAGATGTAGACTCTTAAAGGAGCTTTTTGCCCAATTTGACTCACAGTTTTTTATGAAAAACCGTGTCATCTTTTGAGGAATCGTGAACAACACCACAGGATTCTGTTCTGCTTTCGGACCACTGGCCACAAACAGCTGTAGCTGTAGGCTGGCACAATGAAACTTGCATGTGCGAGTGCATTGTTGATAATTTACACCTTGCAGTGCTAAAAAACTGCTGACCAGTGACATGCTCTCTGTCTGACTGCTGGGACGTGGGGCCGAATCACAGGGGCTGCCATGGGAAATCAGTAGTAATTTGACAACATGACTGGACTGGACGACATGATGGCCAGTGCAAACGTCCTCATTCTGCCAGCAGTTTGCGTCTGTCGGTATGTTATTTTAAAAGTGGAGGTATATAAAATCAACTGGCTCAAGTACTGCTGTATCTCAACGTAAATGCTTAATTTATATTGTGAAATCATCATTTAATAGCTTTTGGTCCTTTTTTTTTCTTTCTCTACACAGATGCGGCAGGAAATTATGATATTTGTGAATAATGTTGTCATTCCGACCCCAGGAGCACCAGACCCCAGGGCCCAGAATTCTTTGCCACCGAGTTGGGAAATGAACTACCAGGAAGCAGCAATATAACCTAGAAGGTCACCTTTTTGTCACCTCAGTGAAGCAGTAAAAAATAGATGCAGATGATCACAAAACACACACTCAGGGCTTATAATAATAATAATTCTCCCTTGCCCAATTTGTCTGTGTTTGTCTTCAGGAGGGAGAGAGAATAACGACAAGTTTTTCACTCATCCGCGGAATGCCAATGCGCTCAGTGCCTACCTGTTTGCTCACAATCACCTTTTCTATGTGATGGAGCTGCTGACTGCGGTGTTACTCATGCTTCTGTCCCTCTCAGAGGCCCCTGCTGTCCCCTTTCTCCGCTTGGACGTATATGTATGTGACTTCTACTTCACTATAATGTGAATACACTTCAAAATTCCAGGGTCTTTGTTTGAAAGAATTTTTTTTTTTGATTCAGCAAGGCTGCATTACATTGTTTTAATGTGACAGTAAAGATTTTTACTTTGTTACAAAAAAGTCTATTTTAAATACACCTGTTCTATTGATCCAAGAAGTCATGATTTTTACAAAAATATACATATAGTAAAATGATTCCTGAAGTATCATGTGACACTGAAAACTGGAGTATTTTTGCCATCACAAGAATAACTTGCATTTTAAATGATATTAAAATAGCAAACAATTATTTTAAATTGCAATAAAATTATGCAAAAAAAACTATATTTTTTTATCAAATAAAATGCAGCCTTGGTGAGTATAAGAAAATTCTTTTGAAAACAGATTTTTAAAAAAAACCTTATCCCAACCCCAGACTTTTGAATGATAGTGAATGTATGTGTGTAAGCTTAAGTGTACATGCTTGTGGCTTACACTCATTATATGAACAATATAATACTAGAGTATATATATAGTGTACAAACACGTAAGGTGTGTATTTTCATTTCTGTTAGGTTCATGCGTCACTGGAGTTATTGGCATTAGCAATGGTGGCCTTTGAGTTGTGCATGAAGCTCCGATGGCTTGGCTTTCACACCTTTATACGTCATAAGAGGACCATGGTAAAGGTGTGTACATTTTTGTAATACACTGCCTCAATAATGGTTGATTTCTTTATTTATTTTTTTGTCTCAGCCGAGGAATCCTTCTATCCTCTCAAATAATTTTTGTGTGTTTCAGGCATGTGTCTTGTTTATTCAATTCATCGAGGCATTGTGGTCTTAGTCCGGGGCAGACATCTCACCTGCGTGTAACAAGAGCCCTGCGGCCAATCTTTCTGGTGGACTGCCGTTACTGTGGAGCTGTTCGCAGGTATGCAAACTACGAAATTCATAATAATATTTAAAAAATAATTTAGTAATTGTTATGTAAATATTTATAATTATTACCACTACTATTCACATTATTTTTCAGTTAAAAGTTTTGAGATCTCATACATGCAACAAGCCACCTGAGGTCTTGTGCTACAGTGACCTTTTTACACATAACTAAGCGCTAAAAGTTCATGTAACAATGGTTAAATGTATTGTAAAGCATGTCCTTGACTGGATACAATGTGATGTTCTGATGCAGTATCTGTTTCTGTCCTCCCTCAGAAACCTGAGGCAGATATTTCAGTCTCTTCCTCCCTTCATTGATATTCTTCTGCTGCTGCTTTTTCTTCATGGTCTCTTTGCCATCCTAGGATTCTGTTTGTTCTCAGCCAACACTGCCGACCCTGTTAGTACTTCAATCACACACTCACCTTTGTGTTCTCTGCCTTATTGTCTCTCTCTCACACCCAAACTCATAGATTATTTTCTTTCTTTCCACAGTATTTTAGCACACCGGAGAACAGCATTGTTAGTCTGTTTGTCCTTCTGACCACTGCAAAGTAAAGTATGTACTCTTGCTGAGGTGCACACATCCTACGTAACATTGCATGACTCTGAGCCTCAGTGTTTCATGTCTTCCTGTAACAGCAGTAGTAATCCAGATGTTATCAGTTTCATACTCCCTGAGGGGAACTGGAGAATTTCTCTGATCCTTTATTATCATTATGTCCTCCAGCAAATAACTTAACCCCAGGACACTATAATCAGACTATCCCTGTTAAAAATGTAATAAAAGTCTCTTTGAATTAAAAAAGTGTCTACTAAATGATTAATAATGAAGTAACCTCAGAGCCTTTCTTCTTCACTAGTTTTCCAGATGTGATGATGCCAGCGTATTCAAAGAATCGTTGGTCATGCATTTTCTTCATTGTGTATCTGTCCATCGAGCTCTACTTCATCATGAATCTGGTCAGCATTAAAAAATAAATAAATATGTTTTCCTTTTAAAGGATTTATAGTGCATTATAGTTTAATTTTGTAAGCAGTATCTGTTGGTGCAGTGTGAACTAGCCTTTACTTTGAGTTTGCTCTTAATTTCTGCTTCACAGCTCCTGGCAGTAGTTTTTGACACCTTTAATGGAGTCGAGAAGATGAAATTCAAATCTCTTCTTCTACACAAGCGATCCGCCATAGAGCACGCCTTCCAGCTGCTGGTTACTCGGCAGGTGAGGTTTACAGATCACACTCTTTCAGGACTGAACCCCGAAAGCCTTGTGCATTTTATGTGAGTGTGATAAATCTACATTTATTTAGAGGACAGATGGAGTGTTGTTTTAAAACACAGTTTGATGGACTGATGCGATTCTATCGTCCACGAATGACAGCACGGGATCGTTTCCTCACTTTCAAAGCCCTCAACCATTCAGGAGCAAAACTATGCTGAGGTACACACATGCACTCATTAGTGCTCACGTTCTTTTGATTGTTTTATCAGACTGACGAGTTCTTTAAGGTGTCTTTATGCTTGTGTTTTAGTCTCCAGGACTTTTATAAGTTTTATGAAGTGATCGGGCTGAAATGGAAGGTCAGAGTTCACATACTGTCACATGATTATACTCCCTGGGTGTTTGTTAAACCCTCTTGAGCCAGAACATCTGGTGTGTGTGTGTGTGTTGCAGGCTCGACGGATTGGGGAGCACTGGTTTGATGATCTTCCTCGTACTGCGTTCCTCATCCTCAAAGGTCTTATATTTGTCACGTTGATGCGATTTGCATTAGTTACAGAATTTTACAGTTTAATGATCTGCTCGCAATAACCAGACACATTCAAGATTAGTTGGAATCAAATATTTTCTCCCATAATACTTCCTTTGTATGATCATTATTCTTTTTTAACAGGAATCAATTTACTTGTGAAATCCAAAGCTTTCCAATATGCAATGTGTAAGTTAAAATCTTTGAGTAACTTCTTGTATTAACCCTTTAGACATTAACATGCAATACCTGATCAATAAAATATGCTCATTGGAACCCATTAGCTTGTAACTTATTAGAAAAACTAATTCTTCTTTCAGTACTCTTATTATAGTTATTACATACTGTACTGTAAAATACAGTAATATTGGTAAAACATAAACTGTTAACAATTACAAATAACTTTTCTATTTAATATATTTTTAAAATGTAATTTATTTTCAGCATCATTACTCCAGTCTTCAGTGTCACATGATCCTTCAGAAATCATTCTAATATGCTAATTTGGTGCTCAAAAACATTTCTTATTAGTGTCAATGTCTGAAAACAGTTGTGCTGCTGAATTTTTGCAATACATGATATACTTTTCTGATACGTGATAAGTTCTAATAAACAGCATTTACTTTAAAAAACGATTTAGTTTTTTACTTTCACTTTTGATCAAATTAATGTATGAATTTCATTCAAAAATCTAACTGACTCCAAACTTTTAAACTCATGTGTACTGCATTTACATTATATTTATTCCATTATTTCTAATAATTTTAACTATTTTTCATGATTGGCCTGTTGCAGATCTGGTAGTAGCAATTAATGGCATCTGGATCCTAGTGGAGACAAACATGTTAAATGGTAAGATCATCTTGAGTAATGGAACAGTAGGGCATGTGCTGCAGCTGTGTTGCCGTTCCAGATAATTCATTGAATTCACCATTCAGAAACGCTTGTAACACACAGGAAACAGCGAAATAGCTGTTTTCTCTGTGGGAACCCAGTTGAATTTGGCTCTCAAGCAGCTCTTCTCTTCTCACAGATGGCGTCTCATGGACTCATGTTGTCCCATGGAGTTACATTGTTTTCCTCACAAGTAGGTGGAAATTGTTTAAAATTAAATCACGATTAAATCTAAATGTAGAAGTTTTAATTAAAATTGGTTTCATTTAAATGTTAAACTTTTTTTTTTTATTCACCTCTTGCTGATGTGTCTGTGGAATGAAGTTTATGGAGTTGAGGTCTTGTTGAAGATCACAGGCCTTGGTCCTTTGACATATTTCAGCTCAGGGTGGAACCTGTAGGTACACACACACACACATACATCCATACACACACATACACACTGCATCACCTCTGGTTATGTGTTTCTATTTCCAGCTTTGATTTCTCAGTAACAGTCTTTGCCTTTCTGGGATTAATTGCTCTGGCCTTTGACATGGAGCCGTTCTACTTCATCGTGGTGTTGAGACCTTTTCAGCTCCTCCGGTATGTGTACATACTATTTGTGTGTGTGTGTGTGTTTTGATGAATTTTGGTTTGAATGTAGTTGTAGTCATTCATTTACAACCTTCTTTTTTTAAATGCTTATTGTTCTCCCATAAGTGTGTGTGTGTGTATATATATCACTTGAATTGTTATGCTGGTAATGTAATTTGTATATTACATTTAAAAACAATCAATTTCGAAAAACACAAAATAGAAGCATTTTCACCAGAGGGCTCAGACAGGTAGATAAAGTCTGCAGTGTAATAATTTTTTAAGCTGTATGTCTTTGGTTCTTAATATTAACTTTGTGTGAATCATGAGATTTTTTTTTCAGCAGTCATATCTATAGATAGATACAGATACGTTACTTATTAACTTTTTTTCCTCTATTTCTTGTCAAGGTTGTTTAAAATTAAACAGCGCTATCGGAATGTTTTGGACACAATGTTTGAACTCTTCCCGCGTATGGCCAGGTACAGAAATAATAATCCATTTCAGCTCATTACTCACAGATGAAGGCCTTTTCTCTCACAACCCTCCCTCTCTCTCTGTCTCTGTAGTCTAGGTCTGACTCTGATCATCTTCTATTATTCTTTTGCCATCGTTGGAATGGAGTTTTTTGCTGATGTTGTTTATCCGAACTGCTGCAAGTAAGTTCCTTTAATCACCATAAATGTGTTTCTTGTTTTACAAAAAATCAATAAAGGCTGAATATCACCATAAACCTAAACACTTTACTGTCATTTACTCACCCTTCATGCACCCTCACCCTCATGTACACGTGTTCTTCTGTGCTAAAAACAAAAGAAGCAATTTTGAAAAATCTTTATGAAACTTAGTGAAGAGTAGATATCATGCTGCAAAAAAGGACAAAATAGCTTTAAATGATTTTTAGTGAATAATGTATTTTGGTGTGTGTGTCTCTCAAAGCACTAGCACTGTTGCCGAGTCATATCGCCAGATAAATGTGACCATTGGCAACCAGACAGTTCTAAAGGAGGGATATTACTATCTCAATAACTTCAATAACATCCTAAGCAGCTTTGGTATGTGCACACACACTTACAGACACACTCTTCTCATGTCAGTATATAGCTTTTGTAACTTTTTTCTCTGCCATCTTTCAGTCACTCTTTTTGAGCTAACAGTGGTGAACAACTGGTACATCACTATGGTGAGTGTAAATACAAGAACACATGCACATCTGCTCAGTCAAAAATATCAGAATTTCCTCAGTAAAATGGTTTGTATTTTTTTTGGTTGGTTTGAGGCTGTGGTGCCCCCTGCTGTTTACTGCAATTAAATGTCAGTCAGCAGATTGTTGTGTCTCTGAAGTAATGCAGAAGTCTTTAAATGTTTGTTTGTAGCAGAAACCTATGGATCCTACTGTGTGAACCAGTCAATACATAACCATCTGTCTGTCATTTGTCCAAGTTATTGATGCCTTTGATTGCTTTTCGCAGGAAGGGTGTGACATCACAAACTACTCACTGGAGTCGCCTTTATTTCATGACCTTTTACATTGTCACCATGGTAAGAGATTGTGTGTGTTGGTTGTGTATGTGTGTGTCCAATAAATTTAAATCATTGAGAACATTTTGTTCATATGAACAAAACTGAAAAACTTAAACTAAACAAAAGTTAGTTGCCTTGTTGAAAAATAACTAGAATTACTACCTGGAAATTATTTAAAAAAACAAAGACTAAAATAAAAATTACTGAAGAGACTGGAAAAAAAAATTAAACCTAAATAGCAGTCTTAATTCAAATTATTAACAATTAAAGCTAAAATTAAAATGAAAACAAGATAATAAAGGCTAATTCAATAGAAGCTGTAATAGCATATTAATAATTAATGGAAATAATGTGGATATGATTTGTTTTTGATGTGAAACCAGTACAGTGTAACCAGTCAACATTTCTTTTTTTATAAACTTTAATATTATGTTTAAATAGTTTAATGTTGAAACTGTTGAATGTCCCACTGCTGTTGTCAGCTACCCATTTATATGTGTGTTGTTAATTGAATTTCTTGATATTTTCTCACAGCCCGGGGTGTTATTTTGAGTGTTCATGCCTCTGTGTGATGCAGGTTGTGATGACAATAATCGTGGCCTTCATACTAGATGCATTTGTCTTCAGGATGAACTACAGTCGGAAGAACAGAGAGCCGCTGGATGACCCAGAAGGTTCTAAATGTTTAGAGTCCCGTTTATCTGATGAAATGTTTAATAAAATGGGTATGACTGAGATATCTAAGACTAGAATGTGTGTGTTATAGGTGAAAAGGGGATTGTCTTTGAGACAGAGGTGTCTCAGACTGAAGCTCTGCAGACTCTGGACATGTATAAACACACACTGGGCGTCACCAACCTAAGCTCACTGCAGGACATGTGTGTGGCTCTGGAGCGGAGCGGGGTGAGCACATGCGTACATGCACACAGTTTGTGTTCATAGCATCTAATTTGTGTTTCTTGTGTTAGATTGATTGAACTGTAATGGATCGTTGTCATCTTTGCTCACAGCATTCCTCATTAGTATTTCTGGGTCGAAGGTCACGTACCAAGAGTGACCTCAGCATGAAGATGTACGAGGAGGAGATTCAGGTTGGATATAAACGGTTATTATAGGATTGTTAACTAAAATTGAAACCATCAAAAATATTTTCGTTACTCAAAATGGATTCCTAATTTGAATGTACTAAAAAAAACAAAACTGAAATATAAATGTCTGAATTAACATGAATGTAACATTGTTTTCATGAAAATTCATGTGGAAACCTTTATTTACAGAATTTTAAGTAAAGAATTCACAAATGGCTCACTTATTGGATCAGATAATTAAATCATTAGTCTGAAATGGTAATATATCTCATAGCTGTTTATACAAGGATGTGCCCAAGTGGAAACTTGGAAAGTTATGGAAAAGAAAAAATAAATGCTACCTAAAGTTATTTCAATGATATCATGTTCTGTTTTGTAAAGTTATAGTGTGATATATTTGGCTCCAAACTCCCCCTTTTTAATACAAGAATTTCCAGATAGGCAATGGTATGTTTGCGTAGTGATTGTTTCTTTTTGTCTGCAGGAATGGTACGAGGAATATTCCAGAACAAACCTCCAGCCAGATGAGACATTCCACAGAGAACTGGACAGCCCTGAAGCCAGTGCCACGAACAGCATTAATTAACTCGCACACTCTGAATACTGCATCAGTGTTAACTAACACACTCCCTCGTACCTCTGAGGGACCTTAGAACCGTCTTCCTCCCATCGATGGAAAGCACAGGTGTTCCTCATGACCTCTACATTCTCCCTCCATCCACACGGAGACCCACAGAGCTCACTTAAAGCCTTATTCCCCAAAAAACCTTAAGGTTCCCTGGCCAATCAGGGAAGCTTGCAGACCAATCATGTGACATGCACTAGGTCCGGGAACCTTCTTCTTCCATGAAATGCACCATATGACATTTGCCTTGACTCATGATTCAGACTCTCTCATGGATTTGTCAAACGGAAAACAGCGATTGAATGTTTCTGTGGGAGATGAATCAGAACTGAATGTGAGGATTTTAGCACTTAAGTGACTCGTGTCTCTTTTCCCACAATCTGGGGTATTGCTTAACCATCAGATAAAATATTATAGTAATAAACTAATGCTGTTTTTAAACTAAAGCTGCTTTTTGCTGGAACCTTTGGGACCTATAGAGAGGCTTATTTTTTCGTTATATATAAATATATATACATGCAGATTAAATGTATGTCAGATGCAGTTGAGAGGCAAGTATTTAAAAATCTGTTTTAATACATCCACCGTTGATTTACTCAAGGCAGGTTTGTTCATTTTGGATTGATGAGTATTAGAAAACCAGCCCTGGACCTTTCGGTTTGTTTAAACTTTTGTCTTGTCACATATGAAAAGTTCTTATTTTCTTTTGTTTGGAGTCAGCATTGTAAACCTTCGAGTATTTTGGCAGACCAGTTCGGATAAAATCTAGTTCGAATCTCAAATTTTATTCCACAGACAGTCTGATCCCTTCAGCTTTCCAGGGTGAACACAGATCTGTCTCCAAACCGAAAATCTCCTTTGTGTAAAACCATAGGTGACAAAGTGATACCAATTAGCCTTGCTTATGGCTTCATGCACTGTACATTTAAACTGTTATTTATCTTTTTACATTGAGTTAAACATCTCTCCTGTTCCTGTTCTAAGTTATAAGTCAGTTTCTTGATGCTTTTTTTTAACAGGGTGAATGCATGCCAATCATCATAAATTGTTTACTCTCATGTCTAGAGTATGTAACCTGGAGGTAATCGGGGATGTCAGTGATTTCATTCCAGCTGCTTGTTTAATGGCACTGTAGGATGTGCAACCTTGATGCTCCAAACACAAGATGCATATGTGACATGAAACCACACCAGCTCCTCTAATACTGTAGGGTTTACTTGTGTCTCAGTTCTCTGTTCTTATTCCTTTCTCAATGTATAATAACAGGTCTAGTAAACGATACATTTTAATGAAACTTCTTTTGGATTTTGTTTATTAATAATTGTAATAACTGTCTTTTTATATGAATTATGTTAGCTTGTCTTTGTGTTACTGTCACCTCATGTTATTCAGCCAGTAAGTTATCTTTGTTTTGTTTGTTTTTTTAATGTGATGTAAGTGCTTTACTCTGATGAGATCGTACCGGTCCGATTTTTGCTAAGTTGGACAAAAGGTGCGGTCAAGTTCTTGGGAATTTCACCAGATGTTTCTCCACGAGTGTTGCCAAGTCTACGGTTTTCCAACAGAGTTGAAACTTTTTATATTGTTGCCGTGGGTTGATCTTTTAGTTCTTTTAGATTAGGAACCCTGGAAGGAGTCTTTGAATCCCCAGAAAACCGATTGGGTTAGTTTTTGGCACTAATTGGCCTAGTTGTGGTGTACTAACTGGGTTGGTTTGTTTTGCAGACCTGGCAACCCTGTTCTCCACGCAGATTTCTCAACGGGTTCGAGTTTGTCGCACGAAGTATTCAAATATTCGATTATACATAGTGTCATGTATATATCGATAGGCATATGAAGAATGTAGCTCGACTACACAAAAAGCCATGCTTGTAAAAATATGAGCCATTCTCTTTCTACCTCTGACTCCATCCTAAGGCAATTGTGACAAAGTTATTTGCGTCATTTAATTTACTATTTGACATTGACAGAACTGAGAGTTGCAGTCTTCTGCACTGTTAGATATGCTTTTGTTTTTCTAATTTCTCTTGCAGGCCATTTTGTGTGGCAGACAAACTGATTTGTGGGTGTTCGTTACAGAACAGCAGGAGGCGCTAGAGTCAGATCATAGAGCAGGGAACATGAGCGTCCTGTTTAATTTAGCGGTTCCCTATCTGTGTAATACGTGCAAGGATCTTATGTTTAATTTTTTTAATACTTGTCATCACATTTAAACCATTTATTCCACATTCTCTGTTGTTCCAGTGATAGTAACGTGATCTGTGTTTTTCTGGAAGTTGTAATATGTTCAGCCTTGTGATGATGTTTTAGACAATCAGTTGAGGGTTTCAGCTATTGGAAGTGACTTCAGTTATTGTTCTAAATAACCAAAACATATTTACTTATCTCTTACATACCCCATAGAGTGATTTTATATGAATGTATAGCTAAAATTCATCCATAAAATAATTTAATGTTCCTTGTTTTGATGTTGGTATATGTTCTTTCCTTTAGTTTAATTTATCCAGTGCTTTCATTGTGGAGTGGCTGATTTATTTATTTAAAAAAATATATATATACTTTTTTATGTATTATATTTTAATATTTGTAATAATATTTTAATTTAAAAGTTTAAAAGAAAGCACTTTTTTTTCTTTTTGAAAATATAGCTTTTGTTGACTAAAACCATCATGAAAATTACAGACATGAAATTACAACAGATGTATTTAAGACATGATAAAGAAACCATTTTAAGGAGAGCAAATTAATTGAAAAAACTGGTGAGCACTTGTTAAGCATTTAAACTTACTTTTTAAAGAAAATATTTGACTTAGTTACAATAAGTTGTAATCTGTTAAATGCTTCTTTGCATTTTTAAAAAAAAGAGATGTGGCACAAAAATATTTAAATATTCTTTATTTTATAGTATTTAAAACCATAGCTATAGAGAAATGCAGAGAAGCCTCTGCCTGTCTGATGAACTCCCAACCTGAGGTAAGAAGATAAAAATAAACACTGAGAAAGGCTAATCAGAAATGATTTTTCAGCTTTGTATATGTTTATTTGATGTGGCTATGTCAGATCAAATCAACTCACATATTTCTCAAATTACCGTACACAAGTTTAATAAGTTAAGTTCATGGGTGCTTGCACCACAACAATTTTCTTTTTTCTTTGCTTTTTTTTTTTGCCTACAACACAAACACATGCCACCAAACAAATTCTCACACACTAGATGAAGGCTATTAGTGTTCTTGGGGTGAGCCCTGAGCCTGGGATGGTAGTTTGTGAATCATTCTCTCTGTACATTGTAGCTGGCTTTCCTAATTTATCCCTTCAGACTCTCCAAAACCAGCATCCTTCCCCCTCATGTGACCCTTTTTCTTCCTCCTTCTCTCTTCTTTTCTCTTTGAGGTTTCTGTAAGTCACTGGGAGCGGGAGATACGCTGATGCTATTTGACAGGGAACAGAATGTGTTCAGGACCTTTATGTCTGTCCTCTTTTTAGTAGACACATTGGACAAGCAACTTTTATGAGATGGTTGTGTTGAATCATGATAATTGTGCCATGGCAGAATTTTGCTAGTCGAGGGGCTTTTACAGGTCTCATATAATGCATGTGTATGGGGAACTGAACAAAAACAGAGCGGTCAGATATTAGTTCTAAATGTTCTCACGCACACATTTCATTAGCCCCCTCAGGGAGAAGAAACGCACAGCCTGGGATTTTTTGATGTGTTTTGTTCCGGACGTAAATATCCTGTATATTCGCAGCCCCTCTTGCGGTCTCTGTTATTTGTATTTATTTTGGAGATTTCATTGGTTTTTGAATGTTTCACAACATTATTTTTTATCTTTTTTTTTTTAGATATTATTTTTAAGCCTCGAGAATGCAGTCATTTGATTATTTTTAGGTTGACTTTTTATGTTGTGTCAAAAGTGTAAAACATATTCTAAGTATATCTGATCAATTTAGAAATTAGCACTCTAAATGTCAAAATATGAGTCCTAATTTTTAGGTAGACTGTGCCAAAAAAGTGATTTATGTGTAATGTTCTATTTTTTTATTTGTATTTTAGAATTTGTACTTTAAAGTTTTTTATTTTTTCAGCTTTCACAGCCAAGGTTGAAACCCATTGCTCATTCCTTTGAGCCAAGATGCTGTCACATTCAATAAGCTTCACTGGCTCATCAAATTTGAGCTGACGTTTCCAAGTTATGCTGTGTAATGACCATTTTCTGAGTATTTAGCACAGGGATTTTCATGGCCTGAGAAACTGTTCTTTCTCAGCCTAATACAATGTGCACGTGTCTTTTTGCAGTCCTCAGATTTAGTGTTTTCATAGTGAAACTCTATAATTCTCTAGACCGGCAATGTACACAGTTCTTAGAAAACTTTATATTTTCTGAAACACCATTAACTGTAACTTGGAAAAGTATGATCTTATAATATTTACAAGTACTTTAATCCCTTAGAACATTTTTCCAGTGTAAAAAGTCTTCACTGTCATTGGTGTTATTGCAGACAAAAGAGAAATTCCATGAGAGTGAGTAAATGATGGTAAATGATCATTTTTCCCTCCCTTTTTCTTAAACCGTAAACATGGTAAGTGGTGTTACTGGTTCTCACTAATTTTATTTAAGAGTGACATCACTGAGAAAACGGCATGGCAGCTAATGATAAATTATTATTATTTTTGACTTGATGATTATTTAGTGTGATCTTTAATGAAATCAGATATAAGATAACAGCATGGTTATGGAATGATATATAATTGATGTAACATGGTAGGTTTAATGTGGAATTGATGAGTTTTTTTTTTAAAAATTTTTTTTTTTTTTAGATGGATAAGCCACACATTTTGGGAATGACCCAAAGACAAATGAACCAGATTTCCAGAACTATCCAGAGAGTTGAACAAAACACAACATCAGTGTGAGGTCAGTGTTACAGTATGTGCTAAGTCCAATAAGCTTATATCATAAGCCTTGAAAATTAAATCATAATGCTTTAAAACATGTTTTACATGTGTCAGTTTTTCAAATAAACACACAATTGAGACCTTAAAAGCAGGGGCACACAAAACCCATAAAGCTTGTGATAGCAAGAACTGAGCTTATTCTGTCCAGAATTAGACTAAAATCTCAGACCAGAATAGATGTGGACCTCCTACAGTAATCAGACAAGACCCACACTGAAACACAATTTAAAAAACATATAAATAATACTAATCAATGTAAATTCAAATTCTTAAAAGACAGGACGCTGTGACATGTCCACTGTGATCAGTTGGTCACTTGTCAGTTGGTCACTCCCTCCACAGTGTTCAGTGTTCATTTAGAATTTCTCATGTCTTAGATTAAAGTATGACTGAATAATAAAGATTTGTTAACTCTCTCTCTCCCTTGATGGATGGCAGAAATAAGTGTTTGAGAAGAGGGAAATGTTTCAGTGACAGAGGATGGATATAGATTTGAGTAAGTGTACGCTGGATGTCACACTCACTGTCACATAAAAAAAAAAACACACATTAATACACCAGAAAAACAATGACACACATTTTGAACTGGCTTTAATATTCATCCTCTTGGTGATCAATATTCATAAAATGAAACTAAAGCTACGAACAGTAATGAATGCTACAAGGGGAGTTTAAATGGTCATTGAACATGTTTATACAGCTTTAAAGTTAAATCAAAGTTAATTAAAATTTTCTCTGTAAAAACAGCTGCTGTTCATCTGTGATGTAAGTTACATGAGTTTATACATTTACTGTTAAAAGCTGTAATTTTAAGTAGCCACAGCTGTACATTGTGCCCCCTTCAGCCTCCAATCATGTTAAGTTATAGCTCGGTATGTCCATGCAAAACGAATCAACTGGAGTTTACTGGCAGCAGCAGCATTCCAGGGGCTTTTCCAATCAACAATCGCTGCCTAGTTCTAGTGTTTCTTCAAAACAGAGGGCTGAATTTGAGCCAGCAGGTTTCAGGAGACACAATAGCTCTAAACATGCAAACCCCACCAAAATGTTGCAAACATTGTTTTCTGTTGCTCAAAGATTTATTAAAGAAATTGTTTACAGGCATTGGTTTTTGACAGCCACTGAGAAACTCAAAAGCAGTAGGAGAGAAAACAGTATGTTCTGTCCCTTCAGTTGTTTGGATGAAAATCGAATGCACTGGTTTGTAAACACACAGACGCACGCTTCTGGATAATGTCATCCATAATTGGCCAAATTTGGTTATCTTAACCCCGCTCATTTGAGACATCATTATCTGCCTTGTTATGAAATTGTTAGAACACATCTGCCCGTGACCTCTGAGGAGGTCACTCGCTGGATCGTCGCCACAGTAACTACAGAGCGGAGTGAATGGGGAGCCTCTTGACGTCTCTCAATTTCCTGTGTTTTAAGAAGCTTATCTGGTTTCACACTCTGGATAAAATGCTTGATAGAAGACACCATTCATACAGAGGCAGAACACTCATTTAGAAGGAATACAGGAAATTTACATTAGTAAAAAAAAAGATAGATGCACAAACATTTGCATAGTTCATTGAGAAAGATGATGAAATGTTACATGCAGCACATATACATACTACACAAAAAACACTACTGTAGTACATCTGTCTTTAATTTTTCAGGGTCATTAGGTATGTGTGTGTAATGCTGGATCCTTCCTCCTGGATATGAAGTTTCTCTCTCTCTCGCTTTGCTGTTCACATAGAGTTGCCAGTCAGATGCATTTAAAATGAACACTTTCACCCCTCTCGCTCTCTCTCTCTCTCTCTCTCTCTCTCACAACCTCCATCTCCACCCTCCTTTTCCCAGTGGACATATGAGGACGTAAAAATATTTGAGCAAATCCTACATCTGGTTGGCTGTTTACTCCCTCATATACTTACACACGCAGAGAATTGTCTCCACTTCCAAAATGGAAAAGTCTGCTGGGGGTTAAGCAAGCTTTCTTTGGCTTGGTTTTCAGCGTGAAACGTGTGCCAGGGGTTAAGCGACACCTCGTAGAGACTGAAGACTTTTTGCACAGGAAACTGAAAGGTATGCTGAGCTGCAGAGTGTTGTGGTCATTTTTTCTTGAGTTTTGAACATAATCATGATGGGGTTTTTAAACTTCTAAGATGAAGTTAACTATTAAGTTAAGATTAAGTTAAGATCACTGTGTAAAATTAGAAGCATAGCTATAAAATGTTTAGGGAGATGCATTAACTAAGTGTTCAAACTATTATAATCATCATCTTTTTTATAATTCCAGTAGTAAAAGCCTAAAAAACTAATCAAAAAGAAAACCGTATGATGTCAGTACAGTCTAAAGCATTGTTCTTGTAACATTGCCTTGCATATTATTCCTTTTCTTTTCTGCAATGTATTAGAAATTAGAAAGCCAGACTGCATCTCATTTTACTTGTATATGCACTTCTGGAAGATTAGCTGACAGCTGACATTAGATAGAATTGCGAATTTAAATGTTAATGTCTTTTTTTTTTTAAAGTGCAGAAAAACTCTGGTTAGTTTTGGACTTTGCTGTCTCTCAAAAGGTATAGGAAATTTAATATGAACCAAATATAAAGGAAATAGTTTAGATAGTTTCCAGTGGTTATATTGCAAAAAAAAAAATGCTGAAAATACTTACTTTCTCATTTATTCTATTAGATAACTGCAAGATTTTCCAATGACTTAAACAGAAAACAGTGTGTGTTAACTTGACAGGCGTTAGCGTTCTTGATTAAGAATGTGCCCAAACATTTGAAATATGACTGGGAAATACTTTTCAACCAGCTGTGATCATTTTTTAGGGCGCACAGTTAATCTTAATAAATGACAGTTTAGACTTGAATATGACCAATGAGAAGCATTTTTTCACATTGTATGACAGGCAGAGTAAGCCAGATTCGTAATATATTCAACATTTTAAAGATTTGGTCTTACTTTTCCAATTATCACTATTAACTAACATTTAACTATGATTTTTTTCCCTTAATAAACTCCTAATTTGCTAATTATTAATAATTAGTAATGTAGTTGTTAATAAGTTATGGCCCTTCTGGTAGGATTAAGGGATTTTAAAATATGGTCATGCCACAATGCATTAATATGTGCTTTTTAAGTACTATTAAACAGCCAACATACTATGCATATGCTAGTTAATAGTGGAGAAATGGTCCCTAAACTTTAGCCTACGTGTTACCTAAAAGGTATGCCAGATATTTTATATTACATTTTAGAATTAATAACTACCATTAACTTTATCTAAAAACTTCAAACTGCCAAATATGTTGTCAGTTTCTAGGTTTTGACCTTATGTTACTTAGTCTGATTGTGATATTTGTTTCAGGACCTGTGTGTCTGTGTTGTCCAGTTATGCATACATTACCTGGAAAAATATGAAAAGAATGCCTGGCCTGCTACTTTGTGTCATATACAGTATACTTTTGTGGCGCAGCACTGAATCCCCCAAACACCACAACTGATTACCCAGCCCAATCCGATATGTTCATGTGCCCCCCCGCCTATGATAACAGTAACCAGATGTATTGTGCGCAGCCTGCAGAGAGCTATAAAAACCCACATCTGTGCTGGACCCGAACTCACCAGAGCTATGGTCACACACACACACACACAGTTGCTTTCTCACATTTCTCTCTCACAGATTCTCTTTCTCAGCCTAAGAAGATGTAGAGGAGAAGATGCTACAACCGCGGTGGGATTTTGTTCTGTTTTTATGGCTCGTAATAGACAGACAATAAGGCTGTCCACAACCGTGGGACGAGTTCCATGGAGGGTTTGAACATGTTATGGATAGTCACGCAGACCTTTTCAGCTCACTCATGACATTTTCCCCACTCTTATTTAGTCATTTCTTATTTATTCTGGAAACCTGGGAGATTCAGCCTGTGATTTATAGCCGTTTTTTCTTAGTTTCACAATCTTGCATTTTCCTACTTGAGGGGATAAAAAAGTTTTAGTGAAGGTTTAAGATAAATGGAGCATGATAGATGATTTTGCATTTTATCCCAATGCTACAATAACATGTTTCTTCATTCCTACTTCACATGAGAATTTGCCCTATGACTGCATAAAGCTCTCTGTTTTTTTTTTTTCTCATTTCAGAACTTCAGAACTCTCGTTCCTGAATCATCCTGCATGATCAAAACGCAATGGAAACAGAATCTACCTATAACCTGACTGCACCCGCTGTGTCTTTGTTGCACCACAAACATGACAAACTCATGTGACTACATATCCACCTCAGCTCGCAGTATCAGAAGAAAGTGATCCCCACTTTGTACAGCCTCATTTTCCTGCTAGGGTTTTCTTGGTAACATGCTGGTGGTGTGCGTGTTGTATCACAGTTCAGGCCGAAGGACGGTAGCCAACACGTATTTGTGAATCTAGCAATGTCGGACTTGCTGTTCCTGAGATCTTTGCCATTCTGGGCTGTTTTACTATTCGCTGGATTACAACTGGGTTTTTGGGAAGGTCATGTGTAAGCTTGTGTGGAGGTCTGGTAACACGAATAACCGTACTACGCTAGTATATTTTCATCACCTGTATGAGTGTGGATCGATATCATGCCATCGTCTACCCACTGCACTCCCAGAGCCGCAGGAGCATTTATAGGCCAGATGTGTCAGTCGGCATCATTTGGAATTCAGTTGGGGCGTTGGCTTTTTTTTGACGACATTGCCGACTGTTGTGTTCCGTGCCATACACACTTTTCCCAGTAACAACATTACGGCTTTTGTCATTTATTTCCCCCCCCAGCTCCTATTGGCAAACCGGCCCCAGGGTGTAACTCTTGGAAAGAACACTCTGGGATTGATTCTTCTTGCCATTTGTCGTCATTGCAACCTGCTACAGCCGAATCGCCGTGTGCACCTTCTGGCCACCACAGACTACTTGGAGCAAGACTCCACTCGACTGGTCCAGTGTTGTTGCGTGCACTGCATAGATATGGTGGTCGCAATGTGGTGTATTGGCGTTTTCTTTTTTTCTTTTGTGGTTCCCGTTCCACGTTCTGGCATTTCATCGGAGCTCTGGGGGAGCTGGGTGGGGATTGGGATTGCTGGGTGCTTCAAGCGATCCATAAAAAACTCCTGCCGTTCTTTCCTCTGCCTTGGCTTTTTCCCAACTCTGCCATAAACCCTTTCCTGTACTGTTTTGTGGGAAATCACTTCCAAGAGAAGCTGTGGCAGTTTTACGGGGATATGCTGATGCAGAAAAGAGATTCCATCAGCACGAGACTGTCTTCCTTCTCCAGGAAACTGAGTGACTTTAAAGAAACCGTGCCTATGGAGATTCTTGAGCGTCAGCAGAGCAGCGAGCGTAGTGGACTTCTGGGTGAATCTCCCCTTTACATACTATTATTATAACTGCAGAGCACCGTGTCAGTGTCAGTCAAGTGCTTTTCCAGGCACTGCCACTTGTTTGGGACAATCAGTTCAGATGTTGTTGTTGGTTGCTATAATTGTGGTTTGTGTCACTGTGTCTTGTTTCTAACTTACACAATGATTGTGATTAGCATCCAGCATCTATAAACATAACACCTTATTGGTCTACATGAAACAATGTGTAGAGATATAGCCCACATATTATTCTTTGATCAGACTTTACTCAGGATGAGGATTTGCTGATTTTTCTGCACAAAAACAGATAAAAAAAATTAAAAAATACATTAAATAAAGGTTTCTGATTACAGCTGTACAGTCTTAATATTTGGGATTACTGGTAAATCAGAGTTGTAAAAATAAACACTCAAATGTTAGATAATGTTTATCATGTCCTTTAATATGGCTGAAAAGACTTAAAACTCTATCTGTTAAATGTAATATACACACAGTCACAAAAATGCAGCGATGAGAGCTGTTAAAATTATAAATCATTGTAAATTGTTTTTTGTATTATAATTCTACGTTATAATGGGGGCATCATCAATAAATGATGTTTGCAAGTACACAACTTTAGCGTTTTGTTCTGTGATTTTACTATCTATCTGACAATATATATTCTGTCTGTCTGTCTGTCTGTAATCAACATGATGAGGCTAAGACTTTCATCTGAAACTATGAACTTCTGACTGAAAGAGGTGTGCTTTTAAAAATAAAATCACAGGTGAATTTTATTCTTAAATCGGTTCCTATGTGCATCAAAAAAAAAACAGCATAGTGTTTAGCTACTTTATTCCCAGTCTGCATTAGCAGACAGCTATAAAATATAGTTACTATAGTTACTATAAAAAACAACCTTATTTCACAGCATATGCTGGCCCATCAGCTGGACGACATCACTTGTCCTAATTTTCCTTTCGCATTAACATTCTGCCGAGCTCCAAACCTCTTGATTGTTCCTGTTAAACACCAACAACATCATGACCAGCCGTTATTTGAATTGCTTCTTGCTTTGTTGAGTCCTGCTTGTATCTATAGCCCTGCATTACCAGATATTAAGACTAGATCCTTGAAGCAGCGCACTCCACACTAGAACAGATGCAGATTAACACACCTTTCAAGTCAATGTAGGCGTCATCTAATAGTTCTTCAGTTCTTCCGGGAATCTGGAAGAACCTGCTTAAAGTGTCTGTCCCCCCTTTGAGAGGGTTTAGCAATAGTTCAGAAGTACAGTATAGTACATATTTCTCATTTTGATTTTCTAAGATCCACCATTCCCTGGAGAGGCACAGTGCTGCACACCATTCCCTTTAATGTTTTTTCTCATGTTCCTTTTTGCATTTCAGGAATTCTGTTTGTTGTCTTGCTATTTAATTCTTATCATTTGCCTCCAGTGATGCAAGGTCTTCCCTAAACCTCCCAGTCTCAGAAGAAATGACCAGACATCAGTGTCCCTCATCTGTTAATACTTATTTCAGTTTCTTTATAAAGGCAAGAACAAGATTTTTAGACCTTTTCCACTTTGATGAAGCATTCAGGGGAAGGACATTTTTAGACTGATGAAAAATGTTGATAAAGAGAAGCCAGGGTGGTGGTTGCATAATAGTTAAGAATCTGGACACGTATGTATAAAATTTATCTTGACGATCAGGTTTGTATCGTTTTATCAACTCCATATCATATAATCAATACATATCTTTGTGGGAAAGTGTGTGTGTCTCTGCTCTCTTTGCTGCCATAATGTTTTTACTCCTAATAGGTTAGGATACCTCTTTAGAAATCTTTAATAATTTAGAAGCTTTGAGTCCCAATCTTAAACACTTAGGAACCTTTATAATCACACTTTAAGTCTAGCAATGAGTAAAATTACTTAGAAATTTTTGACACATAAGACAGTAAAATTTTACTCTGAGCGGGTTATACATATGGCCAATGGTCTCTTGATGCAAAGGTTTCAGGTTCAGGTCATAATAATTTTTTCCTAGCCTCACAGCTCCATCACCATGTGCCCTGCAGCCTAGCATTGAGCTGGTGATCCTCACACCTACTATTAATGCACTTAAAATCTGCCTTCAAAGACAACTCCTGCATGACAGTGTTAAGAACAACTGCACTAGAGCATCATGAAAAATATCCCATCTATGGATATGCTGTCCTTATAACTATTCCAAAAATGAGCCAAAAGTATATTTTCTATACACTACTCTAAAAAATTGCCGGGTTAAATACAACCCAGTACTGGGGTGAAATCTGGACAAACCCAGCAACTTCATTTTTTAGGTGTATTATTAATCTTTTTGAATCTGACTGTGAAATTGAGTATGAGGCTACTAATTATAGATGTTTAGATCTGAAGAATGACATCCAGAATCAGCCAGCTGGAATTTGGCCATATGAGCCTCAAACTACAGATACTTTCTGGACCGTGTGTGTGTGTGTGTGTGTGTGTACATCCAGAATTTGTTGTGTTCTGTTGACTGATTAAAGGAAAACCTATCTAATACATTTATTGCTGCAGGTATTCTGTTCCAAGCCAATACACATAACACAATGAATTTTGTACCTATGACAGTCTGTAAAAAACTTTAAGAGATCAGAGGGTCTTCGGTGCACCCCATTTGTCTCACTTTGTCATTGTTTCAACAGCAGAAAAGAGAACACGGTGTCCTGAACACTCATACTGTAAGCTGGACTGCAGACAAAGACCATGCATACACACAAACATTATTAGCTTACATCAAGGAAACAAATTCAAAGTTCAGTGAAGGTGAGCTATGTTTAGTTGTATGTGTCTTTTGTTGTTGTTGGGGGTGGGGGGTGGTAGGTATGCATGAGAGGTGTGTGTTTGTGTGTTCATATGTAGTGGTTGCAGTCTGGCAAGTTTTAAATCACTTTCACAGACTAAACTGCCCCAGTTTTCCACAAGCAGGTAAGAACCTCAAGCTTAAATGCTCTTGTGAAAATGACTGCATAATGGTATCTGTTTTTTAACTCTTTAGGTTGAACATTGGGTCTTCACGTTTTTTTGTACTGAGTGAGTTTGGATTACGTAGCAGGGGGTTCTTCTCTCTTACTGTGATCAATGACAATTTAACAAAACAAGCAATGAAGATTATTTCACTATTCCATGAAGTGAGGAAGTTGGTGGACATCCTGCCATTATGTTAGAAACTAAGCGATACGTGTGTGATGTTGTGCTTTTTGATCCTGGAATGTTTGAGGAGGACATGGCTTTTTAAGTGAAAGTGACGTGACATTCAGCCAAGTATGGTGACCCATACTCAGAATGCGTGCTCTGCATTTACCCATCGAAGTGCACACACACAGAGCAGTGAACACACACACACACTGTGAACACAGACCTGGAGCAGTGGGCAGCCATTTTATGCTGCGGCGCCCGGGGAGCAGTTGGGGGTTCGGTGCCTTGCTCAAGGGCACCTAAGTCGTGGTATTGAAGGTGGAGAGAGAACTGTACATGCACTCCCCCCCCACCCACAATTCCTGCCGGCCCGAGACTCGAACTCACAACCCTTCGATTGGGAGTCCGACTCTCTAACCATTAGGCCACGACTTCCCCCTCTTTTATGAGTGTGCTTAGACAAAAATGAAAATATCTTCAATAATATAGTCAGAAACTGACATTTGAAGTGCACTAGTACTATTTCAAAGGCTCATAAATCAGCCAAATTATTACATCTAATACTATCAACAGATTTGGGTTAGGTTTAGGGACAAAGTCGATATAAAAATCTTTTGCACACACGTTTTCATCTGTCCGTCCAAATATACATGAGACAATTGGTTATTTATCATAAACCGCTGGATTTTGAAGCATGCAAACAATGCCAAGGTCAGAGGCATTCATGTGATATCACAAAAATTGGACTGGTATGATTTCAGTCAGGCTAAAAGCATTTCTATGACATTTAATAAGAAAAAAGTATTGTTTTAGTTTGACTGAAATCAAAACTCTTACAATGAATGCAAGAAACATTAGTCAAGGACCTTTAAACAGAACAGATCCTTTCAGATTGCTGGCACTAAAAGCCAGGACACCAATGAGGGAAATATTGGAATATACAGCTGCATATCACTGTGATATCATATAATTAGCTCTATAAAGCATGTGCATGAGAAAACCTAAGCATTCCACAAACACGCAAGATCTTACAGACAGTTTTCTCATCACTCTTGTGTCTGTGTTGCTGTGTTTTATGACCTGTTCTTCCTCTTTGCCATTGTCCTGAATGTCTTCCATCTCATTTATTTTTAGATATTTATGTCTTCACCACTTAAGTGCTAAAGGACTAATGCATCCCCAACACAATGCAATTACCATGTCAAGTGCAATTCCAAACAGTGCATAAAGAGAATGCCGAAAAAAATATTCACAGCACATTGTATTGTGTATCAGCATCAGAGTTTCTGTTCTAGATGGCATGCTAGATAACACACACATGCAGAGAAAAAAAAATGTGGCTGTGCTGCATTTTTCTGCAGTATGTGCATTCATCATCTTTGGGCAGTACAGGAGCCTGATTGCGTCAATCTCAAAACCTGTTCTAAAGATTATATCAAATCTGTAATAATAATGAACAACTGGCACTAATAAAATGAGCATATCAAAAATATACTGTACTTATGGTAATAAATAATAACAGAAAGAGAGATAGAAAAACTGAAGCTGTGCTATATAAGTATATCTGCAACGTTCAGTTTTCATGTTATTTCTAATTATAGGCCTGACTGAAGAGAGAGGATCTTGCCATGTCCACTGGTACACACAGACAGACACACACACACACACACACACCCACACACACACACACACACACACACACACACACACACACACACACACACACAACAAAATAACACACACACACACACACACACTCTAATGGTTTTCTATGATTGTAGAGATGTTACCCAGGGACTAGGGCCGTATTCCAGGCGACAAAGGTCGAACCCATCTGAAACAAGATGGAAGCTGGATCAACAGATCTACAAAATGTGAGGACTACACACTGTCAGATGTAAAAGCAAGGTAAATGAAGGTTTTCACTGTCATCTGCTGGCTGTGAGCGGTATCTAGTATCAACCGCCAAGGTCTTTCTCATGTTTGCTTGAACTCTTCAATTTATTTCACTTTTTACTCTCTAACAGTAAACCAATAAAGCAAGGAAAACCTAAAAATGTTTCATCACCTGAAAGCAGTTCGGTCTCTTCCTCCGTCATGCCATGTGCAGAGAGTACCACCACCTCCTCCAGCCTGGACTCGTCCACACCCCCTCAAAGCTCTTATGTCGTGTCAGCCTTAAGGAAGTTTGAGTGAGAGCTTTTCTTATTTTCTTTGTGTGTGATTCCTGTATTCATTGTTTCTACATTCAATATACTGCATTCAATTACATTTCATTAAGGACAATCAGATGCTTCATAATTATTCTGAATGTGTTCCAGTGTACATCCTGTCCTTGAGGACTCCATGAGACCACATGTAGAGGATGAAGTGGAGACATCCTCCCATAGCCAAGCCACAGAGCAACCACTGAAGACCACCAGCAGATGCTTCTGTAAAGGACATAGTGGAAAAACCAATCGCTATACCTGAAGACGAACCATTGAAGACACATGCAGATGTTTCTGTAAAGGACATAATGGAGAAACCTACAAATAAACCTGTAGAGGAACCAATGAAGATGCATGCAGACGCTCCTAAATTGGCTGTAGTGGAGAAACCTATAGAGGAAACCATTGAAGACACTGCAGACACTCCTAAAACAGGACGTAGTGGAGAAACCTGTTTTAAAGAAACCATTGAAGACACATGCAGACACTCCTAAAAATGTGCGTAGTGGAGAATATAATTAAACCTGTAGAGGAACCATTGAAGACACCTACAGATGTTCCTGTAAAGAACATAGTGGAGAAACCTGCAGAGAGACACACCAGAGACTGTAGAGGGAACAAGGAAGAGACACCTGTAGATGGAGCTTCAACAAATCAAACACAATCCAGTGGAGTGCTGCAGGAGAAAACAGTCCAAAACCCTACATGAGAACCCCAGCAAAGCCTTCACTGACTACAGAGAATAAAGAGGATGATACAGTTGAACAAGTCTCAATAAGCACATGCACCTGTAGTAGAGGCTCTCCTCGAACCCAGACAGGTAGAAAACCAGCCTACAAGTGAACATGGGGAACTTTCACTAGTATCTGCTCTCTGGAAACTCCAACTACAGAGTCATCAACTAGATCAACTACAGAACCAACCGAAGAACCCCGTGTGGCAGCCCTGGAAGAGAACCACAGACTGAACAGTCAAGCTCAATTGAAGTAAGTCACTTATAAGACACATTTATTTAGATATGATGTCTGTGGACTTCTTTGAGTAGGTGTTATGATATTTTGAACATTAAAATGTGTAATTAAAGGACCCACAAAATATTAACACAGTAAGTATATAGTTTATTAGCTAAATTCAGTTATGCAAACACACAGAAACATCAACACTGTAAAATTAAGTGTGACCTGTCTAAATACCTTCATTTATTTTTACAATAAAGTTTACAGATATAATATTTAACACAGTTCCGTTCTTAATAAGTCATGTGTGTATCTGTGTATGTCTCTCTTTGCAGTGTCAGAGGTAAAACCATGTGTTCCTTCTGCAAGCTGCCCATATAGATGGAAATGTGAAAATCTCCATCAACATTCCTTCCATTTGCTGCCATCCGGATTGTTTAAAGGTTTACTTTTTTAAATCGTTTCTTTTCTTCCTCTGTACTCAGGCTCAGAAGTCAGAGTCTTGTCTTATATTTCCACATGGTATAGAGGTTTTTTGGTGATCTGATCACAGGTGGTCAGTGCTCAATACAGGTGTTAACAAGGTCAAAAAACATTTTGTGATGGGAACATTGAAACCTACAGAAGGCCAAGACATTTGTTATTATTAATTTTGTTTTCTTGTGCTTGCAGCTCAAAGGGATATTTCGTTTACTCGCCCTCAAGTGCTTCCAAACCTGCATGAGTTTTCTTCTGCTGAGCACAAAAGAAGATATTTTGAAGAATGTTGGCAACCAAACAGTTGATGGCAGCCCACTGTTTCCACAGTATGGAAAAAATAGTATGGAAGTCAATGGCTATCATCAAATGTCTGCTTACCATCATTCTTCAAAATATTCATCATACTCAAAAATCATTAGAATAGCAAGCAGTACTAGACAAATGCTGTTGTTTTTCAGCAAAATTTGTTTTTTCAATAGTTTTGGTTTTTGTTCAGAGAGCTCCTTTTCAAAAAGCTACCCTGTTAGAATAAAAAAATTAATCTTTTTTTTTTTTTTTTGGAATGAATGTACACATGCTAATATGCTTTGAAAATAATAATCAAATCAAATCAGTCACAGCAGTTTTTTTTTTTTTTTCAGAGATGGTCTGTTGTAACCTAAACATTTTACTTGTGTATTTGACTTTTTCAATGGTCTAAAAGAAAATCTCAAGCGACGCATGTTAATAGCAGGTGGAAAAATGTGAAAATGCCTATGCTTGGAAGCAAGGCCCAAAATTAACTTTTCGATCACATCTGCCAATGCCTTTATGTTTTATTTGGCCTTGGAACTTTTTCTTTATTTTCTTTGAGAATAAGATGTGCCGCAGCATGGTGAGTAAAGCTGTGTCTCTCTGTGTGTGTTTTAGTGTAATGGTTGCAGCAGTCCTCTGGGCGATCTCTCTTCATCTATGGTAGCCACTATGCTGGGAAAATCCTCTGCGAGAGAAATGCTTTGATCGAATCTTCCAGCTCTGATGACTCATCCTACTGCAACCTACTCCACTACAACTCATCACCATAACACCCAAGCCACATCTCAGGTTCTACCAGCAAGTTTCCTGTAATTAAGCACTAATTAAAAAAAAAAAAAAAAAAAAAAAAAAAAAATTCAGTCTTTATCAGTAGAGGATCTGCTGTCGTAGGTTTATTGCACATAAATTCAACAACATTTTTCAGTAAATGGTCATGCTGTGTGTGCATGTCTTCCTATATACTAACAAAATTCCCCATGAGGTTTAATAGGTTTTAATTATTTCTCTTTCTGATCAATATATTCCTTGTTTTCTTCTAACAAGTCACTGTTTCAAAATGTAAAATAAAGCTTAAAGGAGAAGTTCGACTTCAGAATGAAAATTTCCTGATAATTTACTTATCCCTATGTCATCCAAGATGTTCACTTCTTTCTTTCTTCAGTCGAAAATAAAATTAAGATTTTTTTTTTTTTAAGTGAAAAAATTCCAAGGATTTTTTCTCCATAAAGGCTAGTGGACTACAAATGGGGATCAACGTGTTGAAGGTCCAAATAACAGTTGAATCCATCTGAAGAAAAGTATTATCTAGTAAAACTGATCAGTCAAGAAAAATAAAAAAATTTACATACTTTTAACCACAAATGCTCATCTTGCACTAGCTCGACCTCACGCATTACATAATCACGCATGTGTGATGTAGGCGGAAGTAGTGACGCAGTGTTTACAAAGCGAACGTGCAAAGAAAGTCTTTACAAACTTTATAAAAAAAGGTTCAAAAACGATGTTGTATGATTTTGAAGTTTGAGGAGAAAATGAGGTGGAGTTTTTCACCCTTTTAACCGAAAAGACAGACAAAGAACTAACTGTTCGTGACTTTTCCACAATGCATGGTCATGGATGCACATAACAGAGCTAGTGCAAAACACAAGCATTTGTGGTTAAAAAGTATGTAAAAAGAAAACGATCGTTTCAGAAGATAAGACCCTTATTCCTTTATATGGAGAAAATTCCTGGAACTTTTTCCTCAAAAAAAAAAACTTCAATTCTATCACTCAAGAAAGAAAGACATGAATATCTTGGGTGAGTAAATTATCATTGCGAGGAAATTTTCATTCAGGAAGTGAACTTCTCCTTTAAACTTATCCGTTTTTAAATGCCTGTATCTTTGAGACAATTGACAACACTGATCCTCCGTTTTCATTAAAGTTTATTCAACACACAGTTTATGTAAATTCAACTTTAGTCTGAATTCTGCATGTTTTATTAATCTTTACAGTTATCAATCTATCAGTCTTACTGTAGAAATAATTTTTAGTTTTCTGAAGCCAGTAAGTGAAAAAAAAAAAAAAACATCAGTTCCTTTGATAGAGCACCATCATTGATCAGGTTCAGCATATTGCCGCAGTTAGTCAAAATATACAACAAATACACCCACAAACATAAAATCACACAGAAGAATGTCTGTAAATACTGAATTCAAACTGACACAAAGAAAGCTGTTCACTACAGTGCTGTTTCTCCATGTGTGTCACACAATAAAACACCCACATCTGATCTGACTGAGGAGAAAACAACACACTCAAACTCTCTTAAAAAGATGGAATGTGTGAGAGAGAGATGAGAGAGGCTAAATCCTGGCAAACCGCAAGGCATTAATAACACCATGAAGCACATTGAATACAATCATTAAAATGAATAAATGGCCATGAGAGTATATAATAATGTGTGCAGCAAAGACAGAGAGAGAGGAGACAAATGAAGAAATACAGAAGTTAGATTCCACTCCTCCAGAGATCCACTGTACAGTAGTTTTATGTGTAGTGCTTCAATGAATTGTTGTATTTTCATTGGTAAATCTACCTAAGTGTAGTTTATACTAATTTGTCTCATGAAAACCAGTGGTTTTGTGCTCTGTATGATAGAACTCTGCAGGGGCTTCATGGAGATCTTTTTGCGTTTTCCTCACCGGCCACAGTGATGACACCACTGAAACTGCTGCCACAGATGACAGGAAAGCAAGCCTAGTAACGTATTCCCCTTCCTTCCGAGAAACCTTAGAATGGCGTAGTTGTAGGTGGTGGCAACCACGTAAACGAAACTAGGAAAAAAGGAGGAAGAAACAACACGTCTGCTGTTTTCCTCTGCAAAAGGATGAGCTCTTGTGGTATGAGTGTTTATATCCTGTTGAGACTTTACTATAAACATTAGGCAAGAAATGCAATTCCAGCAATAGCACATTAATTATTTATTTACAGTCTTGTCCAAAGCAGCGTACAGCCCTTATATTGTAGAGGAACAATACCCCTGGAGCAACCGGGGCTTTAGTTCCTTGTATAGTAATGCATAGTATTTGCATAACTAAAAAAAAAGGTTGTGTAATTTGTTATTTCATAGCAATATGCATAGCTATCGAAACTCTTATATCATTAAGTTAGCACAAGCACATTTAAAAAAAAAAGAAATGTGATTATACTGTTACATATAGTATACTTTTCAGAATTAAGACTAAAAGAATGAAATTCAGTCAGTGTAAATCTCTAGCAGCATTTGTTTTCAGATGGGCACATATCTAATGCAAATGTAACTAAGACTATTAAGTGTAGCTTATGTGTCCAAATAATTTTGGGTATTAAATGCTTGTATCAGTCTCACTGTGCTCCTCGCATGACAGAGAAAGCTCTGGTTGCTCATAGTGGTTGTCTTTAGATCAAGCCTGAGAAATGACTGCTGCCAAATATACAGGAAAAGGGAGTAGAGACGCTGGGGATCTGTCAGTAGCAGAGAGGTCAGTTACTGACTGTTAAACTAAACATTCCCCTGCTGTACTTCCGTCATTAATTTCATGCTCTGCACTCTGACGTCAAAGAATTAAGTGCAAATAAAATCCCAGGGATTTGAATTCAGTGGCAGTGGGAAGTTTGTCAATAGGCGCAGAAAATATAAATTAATGTGTAAATATAATAATCAATAAATGTACATTATTCCATTCTAAGTGATTGTCAAGATGCATCACCACCACTGTCAACTGTAATTTTTAAAATCATTAAAACCGTTCAAATAATAAAGATTGCTGAGGTGAACTTGCTGCTTTCCAAAATACAAAGCAATAAGCCTCTGGAAGAAGGCCACTATAACCTTACACAAAATCTTCTACAGTTACTATAAATGACTTCACAGATGTAAAACATTAGATCACTAACCAGGGCAAGAAGGGGTGATTCCGGCTCCAGCGAATGCACAGATGTAAAGGTCATAGGTCACATAGAACTGGGAAACATAAAAAGGGACATAAGAGACATGATCTCTTGAAACTCTGAGCATGTGCGTGTGTCTAGGATAATTAACATCTAACCTCTGGTGTTTTGCAGATGCTTGCCAGTGTGTTTCCACAAACAATCCCCGGCACAGCATTCCAGGGAAGAAACCCTATAAAGAACAACACAGACATCATGATTGTGAGCACACACAAGCATATGTACAGATGAAAGGTGCAGACCTACCATACATCCTTGCATCCATGCAGACCCATTGCTTGCTGGTTGAACATGGTGGTTTCCGACAGAATGTTGACTTTGTGACAGGAGCTTTCATATTAATGAAGAAGAGCAAAGGAATGGCTGTGAAGCCAAAGACAACCAGCCAGATCACGGCGAGCACGTACGTCAGGATTATGAACTGGAACAAGAGAAACAGCTAATTAGATCAATGGCAACATAACAGGCATGGACACTGCAAACTATATAAGAAAGTACAGTAAGTAAAACTTGATTATATCAACAACTGTTTACTGCTTTACACAAGAAATATACATATATGGTCATAAATGTTCACATGCATATATTAGATATGGAAGGAGATACAAAATAAAAAAAATAAAACTGACTTTATAAAATAGCTGACTAAACCAACTGCTCACAGGTTATCAGGGCACAACCAAGAAAGTTGCTTTCGGATGATCTAGCTGGAGTATATATCAGAATTCCCATACTTTCTGAACTTTTCCAGTCATTTATGATGATGGAATAAGTCGTTTCAAAATCATTTTATAGAGATCACATTTACAGAGAGTAATTTCATACTGCATAAATACTTTAGAACTGAGCTTAACTGAAAAAGCATACTGTCTATTGAATTTCCCATAGTTCTCCATGACTTGGATGACATGAGGTTTTAATAATTTTAATAATTATTATCAATTAATGTTATATTATAAAATTAATATTATAATATGGGCTTATAATAATTAGCTTATAATAACATTTAAATACAAATTATTTTAAAAAGTATTTAACTGTTGACTTTTTTTTTTTTTTCAGGCCAAGAAATCACATTTTTGAAATTTGTAAGTTTTCCATATCCTAATATTTCATTATCAAAAAAGATGTGAAAGGACCAAATGTCCCCACAAGGATAGTAAAACCTGAAATTTTTGACATTGTGGGGACTGGCCTGCGGTCCCCATGATGGGAAGAAAATTATTAAAAATAGTAAATGATGTTTATCTGAAAGTGTAACAATGCAAACAGGTTTTCTTTAAGGGGTAGGCTTAGGGTTAGGGGATAGAACATATTGTTTGGTCAATATAAAAGTAATAGAAGTCTATGGAAAGTACCCCCCCACACACTCACAGTCAGGCTGAGGCAGCGCCCAAACTTAGTGCTCCCTGAATTCTCCAAATGTCTGCTTTACTGCACTGGTGGTGTAAAAACCTTCAGCCAAAAGCAACAATCCATAGAGGAAAAAGAAGGAGGCCAGAACCGTAGATCACATACTGGAAATTTTTATACTGAAACCACAAAAATATAGAATAAATAACACATGCAAACAATTCATAAGACAAATTAGAACAAACTATAGCCTACTTAAGAAACACTGATTAATGAAAAAAAGCAATTCTGTTCTCCACATTATGTACAGTACTATACATAAGCCACCAAAAAAAAGGCAATAACTCACAAGTCTGCCAGCACAATGAATCCTGGACGTCCCTGGCCAAAGTAGAGGCTCTATGAGTGTACGTGTGGAGTGAGTGCCTCATGTCCTCCCCCGCAGAAGAGCGCCACACCGGTGTAGCAGAGCAGGGTGGCCAGTAGGCTGGTGTAGGGCACGGCGCCCAGGCAGCGGATGCAGCAGTCATAGCAACCTGTAGGTGAGTAATATATCAACACACCAACTGCACATGCAGCCCACACACAATACACACACACATTTATGCACACACACACACACACAGACTGTACTACCAATACACAAATGCTCTCATACTCAAACTACAAAATCACACGATGACCTCGAAATGAGTATGCAAGCACCTCTAAGAGTTAGTTGCTACAGTTAGTCAAGGATACACACAAAACACATACATGCACATACTCAATGTGCTCTGTGAGTAAATGTATCTGATGCACAAACACACACACACACACTTGCTTGTGAATAGTCATACAGTGTATAGAGGGAATCACAAATGAACAAGCTAAATGCAGACAAAGTGAACACAGGCAATCACAAAGCCCTGTTCAAAATCCCAAACCGCAAAAGCAACCCAAATTACAAAAAAACCTGAAAGTAAAAAAGTAAATACGAGGAAAGCAGATGAGATGACAGGTAAAACAACTGCATCAATGAAAGGCTAAAAACAGTTGCTTTTTAAGCAACTTAACCAAAAAGAAGCCAAACAAATGATGCTCAGCTATGGAGTTCTGTGGTCTCCAGTCTGTGAGGGAAGATGATGCATCTCAGGTCACCTAGCGCTTTACACAACCCACGGCTGTTTCACTGGAAACATCGACACTGCTGAGTCGAACCCACGCCAGGAGAGAGCCGTGCAGACGCTTGTCCACTCACTCCAGAGAGATTTCTGTCCTCTGTTGCAGTGATGTCTAAATTTGAAGGAGGTAATTTCTCTTGCTTTCTTCGGATATACTCCACTGTCCACCTCAAGGAATAAAAAATGCATTGCTTAAGCTACTCCTCTCCCTCCCTCGTTTCTTTCTCTCCTTCTTTCCCTCCCTCACTCTCTCTCTCTCCTGAGTAGCCTGGTGTCTAGGGTCAGATTGGTTTGGGAGGGGGGGCGTTTTCATGTGTGTTTGAGGTTTTGTGGTCAGAAAAAGAAGCACTTGTTATAGTGCCATAATGGCTTTTTGTTTTAACAACAAAAAACTATCATTGTGAACAAACAAAATACACACACACTCACCAGGACTCAGGAGTGAAGTACGTCATTGCGTTTCCACTCATAGCAGCACAGACAGACACACACTGACACCACCGGGGTTACAACTGGGATCATGGCAGGTCAACCAGTCTTTTACACTCTTTACAAACTGTTTTCTTCTCAACAAGCCTGTAACTCACAATAATCTGATTACTATATAAAACACACACTTTCATCACGCCTTCTGTTGAGAGAATGTGGAAATGCTTTGGGTCCATCCATCCATCCATTCTCTAAAGACACTTAAAATTAAAGGGCTATTAAGTTGTTATCCAAAAAAGGAGAAACCTACAAAACAATTCAATGCATACATACATAGGGAATCCTTGGGTGCAACTACATTAAATATTTCCCCATTTCAAACTGGCACTGGGGCGTACAAGAGTCCCCTTCAGAGAAGAGAATATTTGACGTAAAAGACCTGCTGTGACCTCCTGGAGTCTCCGGAGGTTACTGGTCTTCTCATCCACACCTCTGAGGCGTCGCGTACGCAACTGTCTTAGCCAATCAAAACCGGAGCCAGCTGGTTAATCAATCAAAACAACCTTTTAATTAATAAGGATCCATTAAATGCATCTCCATCACACAATGCAGAAGTGATGCCTCTAAGCTTCTGACCAACCAGATGGCATCTTACACACATCATCATACAAAAAAAGAATCATTAAAATGCTTGTATACATTTGTCTAAACAACTTATATCACATGCAAATCAAAGACACACCTATCAATTAAAATTCTGCCCATAAATTTGAGCATAATTCTAAAATATTGAACATCATAGCAGTGGTTAAAATGGGTTTAGGTGAGTTCAGGTAGACTTACCCATGTGAGTATGTGTGTGCGTATCGCGCTCTGTCTCTCTGATGTGGCGTGTAGTTTAATAATCCCTCGATGCTTTTATGATTCTCACTCACGCTTTTTGTCCCTGGAACAATAAACAAACCCCTCTGCGCTCTCTCACAAACTCACACACACAGGGGCAGATCTTAAAGATGCAGCGCCCCTCTTTCACTGCCATGATAAATAAAGAGTAAGAGTGTTTGTGTGTGTTTCAGTGCAATGAACCCTAAATGTTCACATGCATTAAAAAGATGAGCAGCCTGGCCAAAATGTTTGTGCACAAACACTAGTAGCACTTACATCTGGGTTGAGTTTTTCTACATAAACATTCCTATACATAAACTTTACTTAGCTATATAAATGGGGACATTCCATGACTTCAAATAGTGTTTCGGCATACAGCATGGTTATAAATACTACAACTGTTAGACTTGTAGTATTCATAAATATTGTAAATAAATACAAGTCTAACAAAACATTCTGCATTTTTTAGAATGAAAAAGTTTTTATTTTAATAACATTTTTACAAATGAGATTTTGTCAGATTCACTGTAGCTCACTTCTGGGTACAAACTCTTCCCCAAACCATGATTAAGTTGGCACACACACACACACACACACACATTTATTCATGTACAGCTATCTTTGTGAAGACATTCATTGACACAATGCTATCTTTAGCCCTTTGCCTTAACCTTAACTATAACAATTAAGTGCCTAACCCTAACCCTAAATTTAACCTAACCCTAGCATTAACTTAATTATAACCTTGACCATAAAACCAAAGTCTTAACCCTTAACAGGCCCCTTAAAGGGGTGCCAGAAAGTAAGAACTGGCCCAAATCCCTCACATTACCCTCTTGGTCCCTCACTCCAATAGCTAAACCTCAAACAGGTTCACAAATGATAGTAGTACAAGTGCATGCACACATACGTATATATACACACACACACAAGATTTTGAAGCAGAGGTGAGTGGGCTTGTGACCTTTAGAGTCAGATTGGGACATTCATACAATACTACAGTTGTGTCAGAAATAGGAACCCAGACAATTCACTCTCTTTCTGTAACACACACAATCTCACTCTCTTTTACAACACGTACACAATACTATTACAGTGATGAACACAATTAGTGCTAATGTGTGGTTTTGAAATAAATCTAAATAATTTTGTGTGCTCCATAAATAAGTTATTTTTGTCTTCTTTTACAATATACAGTTGGTACGGAAAGTATTCAGACCCCCTTTGTTACTCTTTTTTACTCTTCACTCTTTGTTATATTGCAGCCATTTGCTAAAATCATTTAAGTTCATTTTTTTCCATCATTAATGTACACACAGCACCCCATATTGACCAGAAAAACCACAGAATTGTTGACATTTTTGCAGATTATTAAAAAAGAAAAAATGTGAAATATCACATGGTACATAAAGTATTCAGACCCTTTGCTCAGTATTTAGTAGAGAAGCACCCTTTTGATTAATACAGGCCATGAGTCTTTTTGGGAAAAGATGCAACAAGTTTTTCACACCTGGATTTGGGGATTCCTCTGTCATTCCTCCTTGCAGATCCTCTCCAGTTCTGTCAGTTGGATGGTAAACGATTGGTGGACAACCATTTTCAGGTCTCTCCAGAGATGCTCAATGGGTTTAAGTCATTCAAGAACAGTCACAAGTGTGTTGTTGGTGGAAGCCACTCCTTCGTTATTTTAGCTGTGGTGCTTAGGGTCATTGTTCTTGTTGGAAGGTGAACCTTCGGCCAGTCTGATGGTCCTGAGCACCGGCGGAGAAGGTTTTCGTCCAGGGATATCTCTGTACTTGGCCGCATTCATCTTTCCATCGATGAACAACCAGTCGTCCGGTCCATGCAGCTGAAAAACACCCCACAGTATGATGCTTACCACCACCATGCTTCACTGTTGGGACTGTATTGGCCAGGTGGATGAGCAGGGCTCTGGTTTTCTCCACACATACCGCTTAGAATGCAGGCCAAAAAGTTATATCTTGTCTCATCTAGGACCAGAGAATCTTATTTCTGTGTTTTTAGCAAACTCCATGATGGGGCTTTCATGTGTCTTGCACTGAGGGAGAGGCTTTCGTCGGGCCACTCTGCCATTAAGCTCAGACTGGTGGAGGGCTGACCAGTGATGGTGGACTTTCTACAACTTTCTCCCTATCTCCGACTGCATCTCCGGAGCTCAGCCACAGTGATCTGGGGTTATTCTTACATCTCTCACCAAGGCTCTTCTCCCGACGAAGCTCAGTTTGGCCTGAACGGCCAGCTCTAGGAAAAGGGTGGTCTGGTCGTCCCAAACGACTTCCATTTAAGGATTATGGAGGCCACTGTACCTCTTAGGAACCTTAAGTGCAGCAGAATTTTTTTGTAACCTTGGCTAGATCTGTGCCTTGCCACAATTCTGTCTCTGAGCCTCTTCAGGCAGTTCCTTGGACTTTATGATTTTCTTTGCTCTCGACATGCACTGTGAGCTGTAAGGTCTTATATAGACAGTGTGTGTGGCTTTCCTAATCAAGTCCAATCGTATAATCAAACACAGCTGGGACTCAAATGAAGGGTGTGAAACATCTCAAGGATGATCAGAAGAAATGGACAGTACCTGGTTAAACTCTATGAGTAAGTCACAGCAAAAAGTCTGAATACTTAGGGACCATGTGATATTTTAGTTTTTCTTTTTTAATAAATCTGCAAAAAATGTCAACCATTCTGGTTTTTCTGTCAATATGGGGTGCGTGTGTGTAACATTAATCAGGAAAAAAAAATTAAATAAACTGACTTTAGCAAATGGCTGCAATATAACAAAGAGTGAAAAATTTAAGGGGGGTCTGAATACTTTCCGTACCCACTGTAAATATCTACAACACCATTCTTAAATCATGATACACATACTTGAGAAGCAAACATACTTAGATATACTTAGACAAGTTCTAATTTTTCTTATCCCCCTGGATATTTGTTGTTTTAAGCATATTTTAAGTTGTTTAAAAACGACTGAAAAGTCAGAAAACAATGCTTTTATATCATTTTGATATATATTAATATCTTGATTTAAGAATGTTTAGATATTATCACTGAAAAACAAGACAAAAATACTAAGAGAATCATTTTGCATTGCCTTGGAATAGCACATAGTTGAATGGAAAAAAAAAGAAGCCCAAGGGAATGAAGATTGGCTAATAGATTTTTTAATTTTGTGTGAAATGTCCCCATACAAATATTTGTTATAGACCTATTTCAACTTTGTCCTGTAGCTCTAAGATTTCTCAGGTTCAGCTGCCCAGGAAACACACAAACTGACACAATGTACCTTGAATGCGCTGTAAATAGCTTAAAGCAGTACGCGTTTCTCATGAGATCATGTCAAAAACTTCAGTCTGCAGACTCCAAATCAATCTTGATACACAAGAAGCAGGGGTTTTAGCCAAACTCAATATTTACTGCAAATTTGAGGCAGAAATGTACAGAGTATAAAAGAACAGACTTCTGCAAGCGTTTGTTGTGTACTGACAGACCTGAGCACACAGGTCACCCTCATCCAGCAGAGACACTTCTGCTCTCCGACTCCACGCATTCATTTGCCATCGTGTTCCTCTTCAAAGTCCAGATGAACTCAAATGGTTGTAAATACTGCAAGTTCTTTTTAGAAAGCTGTTGCACTTTTCATACAAGCACGTTAACAGACAAACTTTCTTCTGCTGGTTACCAAGGAAAACTTGTGGTATCGCAAAATCATGGCAGGTGGAGGAATCTAACCATCTGGCAGGATATGACACCATGATTACACGAGCGCATCCCCCTGTGCAAACTCTGTGCAGCTCCATAGTAAACACGATATTTTAGAACGACCTCATCAGAGAAGGCCCTGTGTTCAGTACAAATCACCACATTCGTGGTTTTATAGCAAATATACAACATCGTAAATTCTCAGCAAAGCTGCATGTCCTTATCACGGCGCGACGTGATGTAATATCACAGCAATTGAGTGACGTCATATTTCTGCATGAGTGATGTCATCTCACTGATAAATACAGAAAAAGAGAAACGCAATGCTTTCAAACTCGAGTTCTAAACATCTTCACAAAACATATCGAACAAACTCAGATACAATAAAGATTTCAAATGATCGAAAAGCATTTTCACAAATGATAACAGTTAGCAAGACACAAATGATTTACAAAGATGCTATCAACTTGAAAATTGTTCACCATGCGCTCTCTCGCGCGCATGAATAATCGTCGCAGCCGTGCTCTTACCAGACTCAATTGCGTAATCTATCCAACTAACTGAACATCTTCGACCTCAGTAAAATGCACAATGCCTCAGCGTCAGAGCGGAATGGGGAGAGGCGAACGGAGAGAGAGGTGTCTAAAAATAGTCTTTTGTGAGATCCAGAACGAAAAAAAACATGTAGGATTCCACCTCCCTGGGCTTCCTGACTTTCTTGCCTCGGATACATCGCAGTTAAAAACGTTAGCAACTATTTTTTTTTTCTGTCGGACAAAATCGCAAAAAAGCTTTGGATGTACACTGCACGTTAATATAGTTATACTGTACAATCAGCCATAATATGTGTGTGATTACAGGTTATTATTATGACTATTATCTTAGCAGAGATGCTTGGTTGGTTTCGTAATGGTTGAACCAATGATGGGCACTCCAGGCCCCCTCCTGTTCTGCCGGATCAAACAACATGCGGGGTTTTTAAGCGTCTTCGGCCAACCACAGAGGCCGGCCCCCAGCGGTACGACACCTGCTCCATTTTTACCATCGATTCCAAAGAGAGTTTCTACATGCTCACTCTACCGTGAAAGTGACAAAAGTCAGACGCGTATGCACGCAGTGCGTTAAACTGAGCCGAACGTGGTTCTGTTAGTGGGCTGCCCGGAGGTGGAACATAGGTGACACTTCCTTATGGTTTTATACTGCTGGGACCATACTGATTCATTCTAGGGTGACTTGTGCTCATGCTTATGACTGGAGCTTAAAACATGCGATTCTACTTTTGACTATGTTGCCCAGTTTTTGCAACGTTTGATTGGTTTACTAGTAATAAGGATTGGGGGGATCTGAGGGTAGCGTTGGCGTGCGGACCATGTGCTGGCGTTTGGTTGCATGTTTATACGCGTGTTGTGGAGTGTGGGTGAGGCGGGCTGGTGGAGTTGTATCCGTGTTGGATGTGATTAAGTGTTTGTAAGGGGCATGCTGGGCTACCCATCAACGAAGACATGGGTGACAGGGAATGGTGTTGGGCCGTCATTGTAACAAATGGGGTTCAAGGTTGGACGCATAAGTTGGGTGTCATAGTTGACGCTATTCGTCGGTCATTGCGAAAGAAACTGGCCGTACATGAGGGGGATGTTCATCGGCGAGCGGCGGAACGGAGGCGTGAGGGCATAAATTTCCCGCGGAGATGAGATGAGGGGGTCAAGACGGATAGGGTTTGGCACAGGGAACCTCCTCATCCTGGTTACCCACCTGAGATGGAGGTGGGCGTGGAGTGAGGTATGGGCGGGGTTTGGCTCTGGCGGGGGGGCGAGGTGGTGTGTCGAGGCCGTTTGTCCCTGCGGTATAGAGGCAGCGAAGGCAGGACGTGAGAAATATAGCGCAAAAGCCCAACGACGGCGAATTGTGACGCTCCGTCTGTGGGTCATCGCGGGATTGCGGCGAGGTTGCCCCGCGTGCCCCACTGCTTGCTGTGGACTGGGGGGGTGTTTCCAGGGGACCCGAGCATGTTGCCCCGGACGAGTGTGGCATGGGGAATGTGTGTGGTCAGGAGAGTGGGACGGGTGGGGATCTGTAGTGAACCATGTCATGCAGGTTGTACAGGTGAGGTACCCAGATGCTTCCAGAAGCTACACTTTAGTAGCTCGATATGATCGCATCAATGAGGTTTTCTGTCATTTATGCGATATAGGCTGATCATGAGACCGTACTTCACAAATATGTCACTTCTTCAAAAATGTGTTTGCCTTGGGGTGGATGAATTAGTGTCTGAGGAATGGCTGTTCGGATCCCTACAAAAATGCAACAACAAACACCCAAAAAATAGTTAATAAACATCTGCAACTATAAACAGGTTATTTTTGGAGTGAACTTTGAAAATGTCTTCTTATTCCTCTGCCTCTTATTAGTTTTATTCTTCGTGCGTGATTGCAATGGCATTTTTAATTAGTCAGCCAAATTTACATGTAAGCTGAGAACGTGTATCAAACTGACAGCACACCCTAAGAAAATAATTTTCAACTTTTTGGAAAACTGACATTCTATTCAAAAGGTCCGACGATTCTTTTAAATAACTAACCTTATATATTAATCAGCAAGGATCATTCATTATCAAACGTGATGGTAAAGGATCATTTTATAACTATTACAGAAGGTGTGTTCTGTTTTTTACTTAGTTCACGTCTACTGGAAAAATGTATCATGCTTTTCTCATGAAATGTATGAAGCACAACAACTGTCACTAATACGATCAGAATGTTAATCATTGCGCACCAAATCTACATATCATAATGGTTGGAATAATGGCAGATGAAAACTAACAAAATATAGGCAGGAATAATACTTTTTAAACAAGTCACACAGAACCCCTACATGTAAGGTCTGTACACATGGTCGGGTTCCTTCGTTTTATTACTGTATTTTTTTATTTTGTTGAAAGGCCAAGATATTTATACTATTAGAACAAGTATTACAAAAACGCTATAAAAGATTATGAACACATACAAAAATGTGAAATATCAATGTGAAAACCATCCGCTTGTGAGTGCGAATGTATTGGATGCATTTATGTAGTGTTTAGAGGCAGTTCTCTACAGCGTGCACTGTTTATAATGCCTCTTTTTCCACCAGAGGGCCAAAGGTTTTCATTGAGTTAAATGGTTGATGCTTGCTTTAAACATTGAAATTTACTTCCTTGCATCCTCACTGTTCCTCCCACTATTTCTGCTATGCTCACCGTGTCGACAAGACTGCCAAGTCACAGAGATTTCAATCTTTACCAGTCCTTTGCCTGTTTATCATTATGCGAGGGCTGTTGAGGATGGGACTACTTGTATTTAGGACTAAAATGCATTATTATGTCCTTCAAATGCCATAATTAATACGGCATTGCAAAAACTGTGTTTATAGAGTGTCATGAATAAATAATATTTTTAATCCAGAATGTCACTCAAATATTTGCTGTTGTGTGTTGCTATTTTGTCATACTGGTTTGCAAAATTGTATTCACTGGTGCCATTTATAACGGGTGTTCTAATTTACCCAATCTCTTTGCGAAGTTGGTCCAGTAGGTCATGACGCGGCACTAGCATGATATCATTTGGGGGGGGGAGAAGTTGCGGAGAAGTTGCACGGAAGAGTTCTGTCGGGACCAATAAGTGGAATGCCAAACACATAGGGTGCCGCTCAATCGCCGTGTGCGGGCGTGCCGCCCATGGGAGGCTTCATTGGGCTCTGGCGTGATGGTTAGAATGCATAGAAGAAGGTCGGAAACCATAACGGCCGCTGCAGGTCAGCCGTCACCACAGCTGGCTCCACCCACCTGGTAGATCCGTAAACATGGCCACGAGGGTTTACGACGGGGTTTCGGTATATGTCACGATCAAGCCCAGTCTGTGTACATGAACTTCTAATGGGTTTCTACTGAGAGTGGACCCTTCCCTTCTGGATAACCTGTAGAGACCGTCCTACAAAATCAGATACCGTGAAGTCAAAAATCTGAGACCGAAACTCCGCCCCTCTTCTGGTTCCACCACGCCCTCTACAAAAGCGGAATCCCTCCCTCCTGGTTAACTTCTCGCCCACATGATGTCATAGGGTAAGGAACCTCGCCCACTGCGCCTGAGCACTTCGGGTCGAGCTGGATAGGTCACCATTCAATTACAGGGCCAAGCCACATGAAAACGGGCTGGCTGAATTATCCTGCTCCACCACTCCAGGGACTAATCTTCTTGCATGCCCGAGGAACCAATCCTGCATAAAACACACACACACTGCACCGTTACATCTGCCTCCATCCGGCACTGGTAAAAACGGCTAGTCATAAATCAGGTAGACCTACAATTCAATTAAAAACTTACATATTTTTTTATTAGCCAACTTATTACACTATGGGACCAAAGAACATGTCATAACCTTATCCTAAGCCGGTGTGCTAATTAAGAGCTCTAGTACTTGTGTTAATGACTTGTATTCAATTTATAACTTCCCTTCCATAGCTTTGCAAACAACAGGAGTGATAAACAAGGCACACGCAGGGAACTTTTGCATTCTGCTTTCATCAAACTTTAAAGTTTTTGGTGTCTCTGGCTTGCAAGGAAATTCAACCTAATCGAAGATGTGACATGTCAAAGATTGATTTTTTTATTTTATTTTTTTATAAACCAATCCTTATTTTTGAGTTGAGGCATGCATTATATTTATAAAAAAAAAATAACAGAGAAGACATTTATAATGTTACAGCAATACTATTTTAAAAGTCTCATTGATCTTTTATTTCATTAAAGAACTCCTTGATTGAAGAAAATGGTTTATCATGTAGGAATAAATTGGCATTTTAAAAATATATTTAAAATAGAAAACACGGCTTTAAAAAATGTAATATGACACAAGAGTACTGTTTACTTATGTTTGATCAAGAAAAGTGACCAAGAAGAGACTTCTGTCATGGTGTGTTTATGGCTTTCATGTGCACCTTAATTTAACAAAGGTTATTCCATAAAATACCCACAACTTGCCTTGTTTCTTTAGATAACTACAATACTCATAAAATTCACAAGAAACATCTTACGTTTGTCGTGTCAAGGACATTACAGCCGACGACGCACCGCAAGGAGACGTGTGTATTTCACAGGCTGATATTTCCCGACCAACTGGACAGTGCTGAGCCACTCTGAATGATTGCTCGGTGAAATAAACTTGACCATGAGACAGCCATAGAATGCCTTCTGAAGAATACATAACAGTAAAATCCCTGCCACCTACCCCAGACTCAGCAAATTATAGTACTTAGCTATTGTATCCCCAACAGGCTGTGGAGTTGCAGCATCTTCCTACGCTGCAGGAAAAGAAGGGGTCCATCCACATCCTGTGCTTTTCTAAGAGACTCCACCAAATGTCTTCTCTATGTGACTTCTCAGCAAACTCTCCAGCCAAATCAAGTATATATTTCCTTAATCCACGTCCACATCCCACCTTTTTAAACAAGAGATGCTTTTAAGAGAGTTTCAGCACAGGCCGATAGATTTCAGTTCTTCGTAAGCATCTGAGGAAATAATCTGTTGGTTTTAACTTTTTTTTCTTTCTTTTATTATGGGGCACTTGATCCCTCCAGGGGGGCATTCTGTTGTGGTTTTATGCTGGCATTTTTTCCTTACTAATGCAAGAAATGCTCCAGCATTTATCCATTATGGCTACTGATTAATTTTGGTCTAAGTAAAAACTCTACAGGTCAATTAACAGTTTTTGTATTTGGCTCTTGATAATAATAAGATCAGTGGGCTTGAGTCTTCAACTCCCCCGATCTTCATCTCCCCATCGGTGCTGGAGTATCTTTTATCATTTAATACTTCACATCTAACTATCACCCCTGAGGCACTGAATACAGATATCTGACACGAATGATGCTCTACAGAGACACTAAATCCCCAAAACTCTGATAGGCCTAGGCCATACAATACATGACTCACCAATAGCGTCAGATGTTCTCCGCAAAAGCATGAATCATGAGTCATCACCATTGTGGCCGATTGCGGCAAGACACTTTCTACAACACAGATTGCTCTAGGAATGGGCCGCTGCTGTAATGAACTCATGCTGCCGAATCTATGATGGCATTGTAAAGGAAAGGTCGTGTAAACCAAATTCCACCTACAATACCTTGATCATGGGATTAAAGGGCACCTATTATGCAAAATTCACTTTTACAGTGCATTTAACAGCGTCATTCAAGTAAGAACTGTCTTCTTATTTAAAACGCTATAGAATTTTCAGTCCAGAGCAGTGAGTGAAATTTTCTGTTTTTCTTTATTGTTTGGGTCTATAACAGCGCAGCGCAGTAGTAGTACGGTATAATTACACTCGTGTCACTTCAATCACAGATCTAATATAACATTATTGCATTTTGGGTTTTTCCTAGACAGACATAACTGCTGTGTTTTGTGCCTTGTGTGTGTTTTAACAGATACTTGTGATGGTCGACATTTCAGTGCAGAGCAGGAAGAGAACTTAGTTTAGTACTCACAAGACAGACCCTAATTCTGGAAAAGGGGCGGAAGCAGCAGCTCATTTGCTTTAAAAGACATGCACAAAACAACGTTTTCTTCGCTGCTATCCACTCAAAATAGGCATTCTTTAAAAGCTATAATAAATGATCTGTTTTGGTATTTTGCGCTGAAAATTCACAGACACATTTTGAGAGAAAACCATGAGTTTTATTAGTATCTTGTAATATAGAGGCCAATAATGGGGGCCCACTTTAAAGCTTGTTCAGTTCTAGTCAGTCATCTCACCAATATTATTCAGCCAATAGACAACCCTTTATAACACATCACATGCATATCTGGACTCATGCAAATCTAACTCTACGAAGGAAACAGTTGGCGAACAACAGCTACATCCTACGCATGATGATGCCCTAACTGGGTGTAAAACATTGCCCACCAACCCACCACCCACCAGATGCCGGAGCTGAATTTTCTCATGAATTTCCTAGGTGTGAAACATAATAGGTAATTCAAGCTATTATTCAATCTAGATACAAACGTCCCTAACATTAGGCGGTGTTCTATCTTTTTTTGCCAATGACCTCAGCAAATGTCTCATATATGTAGATCTTATACTATATATATAGATATATTTTAAAAAAGTACATTTAGTAGCTAGTGCCCTATGTTTAATCTTTGCCCATTTGGACAACGGAATGTCCTATATTGCTGTACAGGAAGAAAACATCATGTTTGTATCCAGTCGCATGTTTTTCCGTCGTACAGAATGAAAACAGAATGCCACATCAATATGCAAGATGTCTCCGTGTCTGAGAAGAAGAAGACTTTTCTACTGTGAACAGGAAATTGATTTTTTTAATTGTTTCAATTCATACTGTTAAGCTTTTATCTCCCCCTTGGAACAGGTGAGCATATTTTCAGAGAGCTTAAATCCCTATGACTTAGGTATCCAGAGTATTTCCGAAACCACAGGGAAAGCTCACGCTAAAAAAGCGAAGGGAGGGACAAGAGAACACTGAGGCTTGAGGGAGAGGATATAGCTTGAGAGTCCGAACTGCATTTTTGAACCATCTAAATAAAAGGATACCAACAAAAGTGGTGGGGCAGTCCGCACCCCTTGACCTCACTCTATTACACACTGAAATTCAAATGGTTATTTTTGGCTGCAACGTGGAGGACCTCGCGTTCTGCGCAGGTCCCCGACACAACAAAAAAGGATGTGTAGCGAGATGAAATCTCCTTGCTGGAGGGGGTAAATTGCAAAAAGTGATAGGGAAAGGTCTATCTGGACAAAACCAGAGCTATGGTTTTCCATAAGAAACAGGTTGTCTGGGAATGGAAGCAGCAGTTGTGTTGGCTGTACAATACACAAACCACCTCGAATCTGTACTAGTTAAATAAGTGCACCTGGGGTTTTCTTCTGGGTGTAAATGCAAGATGCGGTTAGAAAGAGCTCTAAAATTATATGGCATTCAACAAAATCACATGCTTATCCTAAACGATATGTACCACAAATGCATGCGATATAAAAAATGGATCACATGATATAAAACTATCATATGTAGATAAAATAGATCGGGACCAGCTGCAAATATTTCCAAAATTGACCATAAAGAGGGAGGAATAAATAAAAAACAACACAACAGTGAGACAAACGGAACGAGATTGTGATCACTACTGTACTTTGAACCAAAATGATGATGTCCGGATCAATTATCCCTGCAGGTGTGTGTGAATTGCTCTGATCTCTTTGAAACCACATCTGCCAACACACGCCTTGCAGGAAAGACACACGACACACAACTATAGGCCCAAACAGTGGGATATAAGGGCCTCTCCCCCTGGTGACCCATGCTTGCTGACTTGCGCTGACTCACCTGATGTGGCAAGAGACGAGTTACCATGGATTATCAGCGAGTTTAGGTGTGACAGTGGTAACGGAAACTTGGAATGTGACAGTGGTAATGGTTGCAAGAGGCAGCTGTCCTCAGCAGTAACGGACTGGCAAAAAAGAACACTGTCCGCGCCATACAGAGACAAACCCATTAATTTACTAGCCATAAGGCGTCGTTACATAGGGTATAATTAAAGAAGTGTGCATAATTAATATTTGCATTACTTTTTTTGTAAAAGTCCACATCAATGTCCTGTCCCTCTTTTTCATCAACCACATTTCATGATCTTAATATAACTGCTCAGAACAGTACTTGAAGAGGAACATGCACGGCATCTGGTGACATCATGCGTTTTCATTATGGTTGAATTAACCATTAATATCTATTTGAGGTGTAGTGTGCTCCTACTAACCTTCAGAACGGTGTGTAAGAGTGAGCAAACTGACGCAGGAGGACTCCGATTCCCGAGCCAAACATCTGTCCCAAATCCCGCGGCACCGGCATCCCGACCCCGAAATAATCCCCATATAACTTTTTGATGCAAGCGGAGAGAGCTCGAAGCGGATCAAGACATGAGAAAACATAAAGATATGCCTTTATCAAGGCTGTTAGTCACACATGCTACTTAAAAAACACCTGAGAGAAAGACCCAGGGAAGAAACATTGGACGAAATCGTTCTGGAACTACGTCATCAATGATCTTGAGAATCGAAACTTTCAAGAACAATCTCTCTGTTTTAGGCATCTGGAAAACAGGAAGAAGTTACTGCAGTTCAAAGAAACCAGAACCACTCATGAGACTGCTGGTATCATATATTTTATGTCTTTGTAATGATTGCATAACAAATCATTGCACCTGAAGTCGCAGCGTTATAGGGCCGATTGGCTCTGTGAAGGTTTGGACATGCACCAGCAGTGCTAAACTGGGTGCCCATGCTTAACAAGCCAACATAGACACCTGTAAAATTGGGGACATATTTGTGCAAACAGTACCAAAAAAAGCTTGAACGAGTTTATTCTAAATATAGTAAAGTCAGGCACGGAGAAAACCATTTGTTTGAGTACGTCAAAAATTACAGTACATTTCATTCCGTGTTATATTACAAGCGCATAGTGATGGTAAACCTAAACATACGGTTGAATGCAGCCTGTTACACTCAGAGAGTGATTGTTTGGTTTATAGGGTTTCAGCTGTTGCTGTTTTATCAGAGCTTTTTCCAGGCGCTTCTTCATCTCCTCAACGATGGAATCATTCCTCAATTCCTCATCGCTTCTCTTCATCGTAGGTTGATTGTGTCTGATAACACGCAGAGTAGGACTTGTTTTTTGAATGGCTGGAGTCACGGAGATTAAAACAGAATCGAAAAGCTCTTAGAAAAAGCAGCACACTAAACCGCAATGCCTATGAATTTGGTTTGTACCTGACAGAGCTGCTCCTTTCAAGGAATTTTATAAAAACATTACGGGGTCTTCCCAAGACCCTTGTTTGCGGTTATAATGGCGGACATGTGGCATTTTGAGTCACAGTATCTATTGCTATGCCAGTTGATCTTTCCTCTACAAACAGCACACCATGCGGTACTTGGTAATCATCCTATAATTCTCTTTTCTTGTAGCTTGAATAACCAAAATTTCATTGAAGACAAACCCTTTCCTTTATGGTACGTGACCTAAGTATCCCCACCCTGTAATTGAGGGTAATGCGATGACATTGGCCGTAGCTGGCCAGCACACTAACATCCATAATGTTCCCTGTGCCCTCCATGTATGAGCCACCATGAAATAAACAGCATCACCGGACGTGGGTCAGCTCGAGAATTCCCTTAGCCATGCATTCACACCACACATGCAGAAGTCGCACAAAAAAAACCAGGAGGCTAGCCTACTCTTCATTACTGAAGTAGTGTTTCACAGCTGTTGCAAATCTAAAAAGAGATCTTCTGCCACCACTGACAGACTTCAGCTTAAAATAATCTATTTAACATCCTCATCATTCAGAACACAATGTGACTAAAATAACAACGCAACCAGCCAAGAAACTACCTCCTACTTTTTGCCCGTAAATTAATCATTTGCTCATGAGTTCCATTTATGTTGACGATGAGAGTCATCTCCTGGTTGAAGTGTTTTTCTTCAAATGGAACGTTCATAAAATAACAGTGTAGGCAACCGTGAATAAATGTTCTTCATCACCATGGAATTGAAAATGATTACAAGCTTGAATTGACTGCTTCAACTTTAAAAGGAAAAAGTCATCTTAAATGTAGTAATTGGGACGGTCTTGTGCAATCTAAGGTATATACAGCATATAAAATACACTTTACATTTACAGTAGTAGTGGTTGATAATATGGGCATTTTCTCATCACACTGGTCGCTGATATTCTAGCCACCTTCCCAAACCACCCGGGTGCAGTGCCAACACACCCATGTGGACGCCCTTACCCTAGACTCATCCTGAAACTGCGCAACCATTGTGTAAAAATATCATCCAGGATTATTCTCGCTTGCATTAACCCCCGATGGGATCAAAAAATGATAGGCAAAAACATTTAACAATGAATTCACACTGAAGGAATGATGAAAAGAGTGACATACCATCATCCTCTGAACGCTCTGGTCAGCTGACATTCACCCGTTCTCTTTGTGCCTGAGCAGAGGAGGTATGATAAATTAGAAAGAGCAGAAATTCGACCGCATGAGAAACAATGTGGGCTGTGTTTGTTGTGTGTTGGGGATTGGTGCCTAAGTGCGTTATATGATAAAAGCTCAGTGGATTCCTTTCTAAAAGACTAAGGTGGGACTACCAACATGGGTTCACTTTCCACTACTCGACCCTGCAATAATAAAGCTTTCAGCATTTTACCAGGAGGCAATTCACTATTTCCTTTAATGTACGGCCAAAACACTGCTCTCAAACTTTCACTCCTAGTGGACACGAATGCTGCTTTTAGTTCACCTTAAAGACTGCAAGGGAAAGCACACGGTTGAAAATCTGTCCAGGCAAGGGGGGGGGGGGGGGAACTTGACTTCAGAGAAGCTTCGGATGTTGCTTGAGCTAATGCTGAGAGAACACGGGACCTGAGAGGATGTGCGGGGGACTGTAATGTTCCACAGCGCTAGCCAGTTTTATTTTGACATCCAAACATCACAACCAAATTTTTTTTTCTTGGTTGCATTAATGTGTGGTGCAGTAGTAGATGTGAACTGAAGCTTGCCAAGATTCCGGACTTACTATTGATCCTAGAGTAGGTAAACTACAGTCAAGCACACATACTATTTGTTTTTAAGAAGGAACTGAATTACTTCTAAGTTAACTCAAATATGCCTGGCATTATCAAAAGTTGACAGCGTACTTAACTGTATATCTTATCCAACATCTAATATAAAAAATTAATCACGGTTTCCACAAAAACTAGCAAACAATTCTTTTTAACATGGGCTAATAACACAAAATAGTTTCTTGAAGCCACCAAATAAAGCCCAATCAGAATGTTGTCAAGAAGATGAAACCGCATTGCTGTCACAGGAAAATAATTATTGTTTTAAATTGTGGCACTGTGTAACCTAACATAAACAATTTTAACAAAGTTTAACAGTAACAAAGGGGGGTAAAATGCTGTAAGAATATTTGTGAGCATTTGCTAGTTCAATGTTAGTTATTGCATTTTGTTATGCATTACAAAAATGAGACCTTATTGTAGCGTTACCCAAGTTACTAACAAAACTATACTAACCAAAACATTGTTTTGATTTATTCGTTTACATAAGCAGAGAGGAAATTTTACACATAAAAACAACAAAAAGCTACAATGAGTAACTTATCTTATATAAACATGATAGCTTTTAAATAATATTCTGCAATAAATAGATCTAAAATGTAACACAGGAATTGAATTGGTGATCTGTTCAGTTAAATGACCTGTCTGAATGAACACAAATTGGACTCGCAGGATTTGCTATAAACAAACTGAATATCCTTAAACAATTAAACTATTATTAAATAGAAAAATAGTTCCTTACAAACCCTCAAGTGTGTAGTAAAAAACCCGTATCAGATTTGCAGTAAGACCATTGGATTAACCACGACCCAAACATGAATCTGATGCGTGAATGTGTGTGTGCCTTTTGCATTGGTACTCACCGCTTGTGTGGGAACGTAGATCTTAAGGTAAAGACAGGCCTCGCTCTGCTCCTGCAGGTACTTGCGACCGTGTCCCAAGGGTGTAGGTGGCCCAGACAGGCATCAGGATGGCTGGAACTGCTTTGCTAACGGTCGCGGCAACTGGTGAGGGAAGTCGTTTGGCCGTTTCGTACGCCGGACCATACCGGATGGAGCGTCTGGTGGGCATTAAGCGCTTCTCTCCTACATGTGGGGCGCAGTAAGGCACACCCGGTACTGATCCACAGGGCCCAGACCCTCCCGTAGCCCACAACCATTTCGCGCGATCCCCCATTAAATCTGCCAAGTGCTTTGTTTACTGTGTTGCTGGTATGTCCCGTGCGTTTCATGGAGACTGACCACATCACCAAACAAGAAGCCAACACGTGCAAGAGTGTGGAGGTCGGCAGAGCATGTGATTAAGCGGCAGATAATTTCTGACTGTGCTTGCCACAGGTCCCTCTTAACGCACACGACGTTCACACGGATAAATCGCTGTCCTGTAGCTCAATGAACGCTCTGTTTGACACCAATCACTCCATAGCGCTCAAAACCAAAACGCGCGCACACACTCAGGCTATGATCCAGTGGCAGCTCCCAGACAGGTGTGCACCACCAAGTGCTCATAGTGGTTGATTAATCTTCAGCAGGTTAGCTGTTCATTTTTCCAGCATGCAGTCATCCTTTCTGCACAAACCTGGATAAGACAATACAAAAAACTATGTACGAAGCAGAAAACCTCCTCACAGACACCAGAGGACATACGAAATTTTGGTCCCAGAATGTGTGAACCTTCTTAATAAGACCCTCAGAAAACAAATCAGAAACAGTGGTCCTGCAAAAAGGGACGCTCTAATGCCAGTATCTTAAATAGCATGAACTGACATAGCATTAGATAAAATAACATCAATCCAAGTGGCATTTTTTCTGTAAGAAAGGCCCAACGCAGCAGACCTTTTTTAAGCATACAAAGAAGTTTAAATTAACTTTATAATAATTTAAAAACTCTATAAACAATAGGTATCATAAGTGTCAAAATCAATGTTTTAATGATTTCTGGTTTGTCAAACTCAGTTGGAACCAGCACATTCTCTCAGGCAATGTGTACCTATTTACTCTTTGTCAAATTGAAATGGCATAACTAGTGCTTTCATACATTCTCATTGGTACAAATTCACCATTGCCACCTTGTAAATTTTTTGCATGAGACTGGTTTGTGGAAATAATCTAGTTAACGATAAACGACAGCTGCGTGAATATGAGGAAACTGACTCCATATAAAGCATACTATAAAAATGTACCTTGTGTTGGTTCCAAAAAATCTAAACAATCTCAAGAATGGCAAGTTTTTTTAAAGCATTTTTGAAGGAAATTAATACTTTTATTCAGAGAAAAGTAATTGGTCAAAAGTGAGAGACCATACATGTTTACCGTATATGGTTTGTAAGATGTATGATACAAACCATTGCTATTTCCCAAATAAATGTTGGTCTTTTTTCACTTTCATTACAATCTTTCCAGAAAAATACTGGAAATAAAAATATTTTTGCAACAGAGAATATATAAACACGCAAGCCTGTTTTTTACATTGATAACAATAGAAATTTTCTTGAGCACCAAATAAGCATATTAGAATGATTTCTGAAGGATCATGTGACACTGTGACTGGAGTAATTATGCTGAAAATTCAGCTTTGCCATCATAAAAATGCATTTTAAACTATATTAAGATATAAACAGTTATTTAAATTTTAAATAATAAGATAAAAATAAGATATTATATTACATGTTTGTATTACATGTTAATAAGATAAAATATTACATGTTTTACAATATTTTTGATGAAACATAAGAGACAAAAATGTTACCAACCCCAAACTTTTGAACAGTAGTGTGAACGCCAGACTTCGTGTGGGAGAGAGAGCAAGCAGGGACACTCCAGTACAGAACACACACACAGTTTCTGGGGTTTATATCTCATTCACACACATGCTAAGTGACAAGCAGAAGGAACTCTTTAACCCTGCACTGTTGCAGCTCTATACCTGTGGGTTCAGTCTCATGAGGGATCGGGCCTTAGACAGCAGGTGGATCTCATGTCTTCTGAGGGGAGAAGCTTAAATCTAATAGTGCAGTGCTTGTGTTCAGAATGCCATGTTGTGCAGAGGTGGATCCAATGACCATTCGCTTCAGCCACAAACACGCAGAGCAGTTGCTATCTGAAATCAATGTGCGTGCATGACGCTGTGGGATGGCATGTAGAGCCGATGGGCTGAAACCCACAGCATTCATTAACCTGCACTGCAGTGATGAGGACCAACCACAAAACAACAGTTCACATCTAAATCCTTTTTTAAAAATGGCCAAAGATCAGACCTGGAGGTCTGACAGTCTAAACTGATGCACCACTGTATCATTTAGAGGGTTCAAATTCTGAAATCTCATGAACATTCAATAAAAATTATAAGGTTTAAGATAAAACAGAATTGTGCACTGCATAATTGCACTTTTTCTTCATTCTGAGCAGTTACCGTATCTCGGATTGAAACTTTCGATTTGCTAGCTGAAGACATGATCCATTGGCCAGATTGGTGTGAAGTCATGTATGAAGAAACATGGAGCATTTTATGTGCAGTATTTCATAGGCCACTAATTCAGAAGTTAAATGAAAGATGTACCATATATGAAATATGGCCACAGTGTTCATTTCATTAATTATTATTATTAATCATTATCAACTTTTAATCTGTGAAAAGTTTCAAAGATTTATCACTAAATGTATCATTCTGTTCTGCTGATACTTCAGCTGTAACATTTTTAAAGAAATTTTGGTGACATCAGGCTCAATAATCCCCTTTTTCCTAACTCATTGCCCCTGAAGACCTGTTTACAGTCTTATATATTACAATATATATATAAACTACAAATTACATTCTAGGAACATTGAATACAGTGTTCTTAAAACATATGCATTAAGTGCTTCAAAGCATTATGCAATGCAAAATCATTAATCCTTGGTATCTACTGCCTGGCACTCTCAGAGGTGTGAAACGACTTTTGTACACAGTGCTGTATAATGCTGGAGTGTTGAGCAGGTGCTAGCTTATATGACCTATTTTATGTGATTGCCTTTCCTGTAAATTCATCTCTAGAACTGCAAATAACACAAAACACAAAATAAAAATCCCATACAAACTGGAATAGAAACTAACTGAACAAAACCTAACCAAAAGCCAGCTGCATGCAGATGCCATCATTGGCATTATTATGCTCTAACACCCCACCCACCCACCCCACAAAAAGCAACCTACAGGGTAAAATAATTACAAAATCATTCATTGTGCAATTAACTGGGTCATTCCCATTATGCAACCTTTTTGGGCTTTGAAAGTGTTTTGAATTAAGGTACACACCAGACTTTCGAAAGAAATAAACTCTGGTCAAGCTTAGACATTAAAACCATAGATTTCAACTTGACTAATTAATTACACAATAACAATAACAATTTTAACATGCTAATTCTGAGTGCGTAGAAATAAACATTTCCATCTTTAACAATGCTGAACAAATTAAGTCATCCGATATATTAATACACATATTATGGCGTGACATGTAGTGTAGCATGGACCTTAAATTTAGTTCTTTACGGATCTTTCACTGTGTGTTCATTCTTGTCGCTGTCCGTGGTGCTGAAGAGAACACTGTAGAACATCAGCATAGACAAACAAACCTTCTCCTGCATTCCTGTAATTGGTTTTTTAGCATTGGGTTCCTCCATTCCTCTAATGTTGGTCAGTTTAATCTGAATGCGCGCAGGCCCATCGAGAAGAACACTGGGAGTCCGTTTATTCCAGTTCCCATTTTTCCAGCGCGCCTGAATCAGGTCAGGCTTGTGCAGGCTAGTGATGCGTTTTTCAGATTGGGGTCCCTGATATTCATCCCACATAGCTATGCGAGAAATGAGAAACGATAGATACAACTTTCATTGAATTGACGAATTCCTGCTCTATTTATGTTAACCCGATTTTTATTTGCCTATTCGGGTTTAATGATGATACAGGGGAGTATAGGCTTCTTTCCTGCATTCACTAGAAACGGGGTGAGCATGTGTGTGCGTGTGTGTTCCCGGACTCACGGCAGGGACTGTGAAAGAGACTACCATACTAGAGATGACATACCAATAGTCTGTCCCTCATCCTCCTCCTCCGCCGCCGCCGCCTCCTCCGTAGCTCCGACTGCACGTGCAGTGGGGGATGGCGCGCAGATAATAACTTGCGGGCATTTCATACGAAAACACTTGCGAGGCTCAATATTCACTTCGCATACGATAACAAATAGCTCTTGAAAATGTACCCAGGGTGTCACGACCCTTCCCTCGAAACGCCTTAATAACAGTGTTTTACATAAACGTACAACATAGCGCCGCTTTGGACACGTAATGCTCACTAACCGAGCCAACGGATCGGTAAGATCACCATGACAACTTGGACTCGGTACGGGGATCGCTTCGGCCTCGACGCGCTGGTCTCCTGACCGGCGTGCGCTATAGATTACCTTTCTGGGTGACGAACTGCGGCTTTGCAATCCACGAGCGGCGCCCGTGATTATTATATCAGCGTGTATTGAGCACGAAGGGGGAACGACTCGACTAGGTGTCCTCTCGCAGACGGGCCTGTAGAACCGCAAAATAACGGTGCTGGAGAGGTGTTTGCAAACAGATGCGAATTAGTTCATGTAGTCTGGCATAGAGTGATGGGAGTTACAAAGCCTACTGTTTACGGCAATCTAATGACTATGATTAACGAGATTCCCACAGCCCAGACGCAGCAGCCAAACCATGGCTTTGCGGTTATTCAGATGATAATTCTCTTCCTCTCTTCTCTCTGCTCACCCTCCTTACGATGCTTGAGTTTTCCACGCGGCAGACAGAGAGAACGAAAACGGCGCTAAAATGACATCAAATCAAAGAAGCAAAAGATAAATATTTCCCTTTCAATTTCAAAACCGCATCCTTTTTATCGTATCTATGTGCCATATTACAAGCATTGCGGGCTCATATCGTTAGACCAACGTTCATTGTTCAATCAGAACGCGCGTTCCACATACACTCGTAAACAATCCAATTTACGTTTTTTCATAACTACCACATTTTTTTAATTCACCAGCATCGGAAAATTGCTCTGATTACTCGTTATTGTTCGTTCGAACCGCTGCCTGATATTGAAAAGCGAAGGCGCGCCATCAGATCCGCCATAAATTAAGAACATTTTTGGAGCTTCGTCCCCCCCCTCACCTGACTGATTCGCTCAGCCAGTATCGCATCCGAGCTTGGCGGCTGTAATATGCGAGTCATGAGCGCATCGGTCCCCACCATCCAAACATGCCGCCCTTTTTTCCCCGTCGAGCCCGCAGGAACGGCGCTCAGGCGCTACTTACGTTTTTCTTATTTTCAATTACTATCATCTCCCTCTCCACGGGTCTATTTTAAGCGCCGCCGCACTGTGCGCGCTGATCTGCGGACTTCCTGGAGTCAGGAGCGCCCACGGCCACGCGCGTTTGCCAGCGCAACCGTAGGTTGAGCAGGAGAAAGCTTACAAACCGGCAGCAAAATAGCAATAATAGAAAAAGCAAACAAGGCGGATATATAGCCGGCAAAAGCTCGTCTCATCCAAACCGAACAGGCGGCGTATACATTAAAAACACGACTGAGGTCATGTGGGGAAATAAGGCGCGTTGTGGCTTGGAGGGGTGTGGCAGGTGCAATCACTATTTATTATCCGACATCAAATCGTATGGGCGGTTTGCATAACTGCTGCAATGAGCATCAAGCCAGACACTGGACTCTCTCCCTTCAACGTTTTGCGCTTGTGCATGTTGGTGTTTTTTATTACAGTCCAAACAAACACCCCACAATCAACACTTGCTCAAATGTTAAGAAGTAGCAATTTAGCAGGCGCTTTTTATCCACAAGTGCTACAGACCCAGTCCTTCTGAAGGTCTCAAGGGACCAATGATGATTCTGTGGATCGAACAGCAACCCTCTGTGACCGACAACACTAATTGATAAGCCTTTAGCGGATCAAGCAGCCACTACACTGGTGATGAAAGCTCTAAAAAACAGTTGCATGAAGCACTTTACCGATAATCTCTTTCTACGCACACCTTTAACGTCAGCTGCTGCTGTGCTGCATGTACTACATTTACATGCACATCAGGCGCTTATTGTTGCTCAGCAGGTGGCTTGTATTGCTTTTGTGATGAGGATTATTTGTACGTGGTTTATTTATAAATATGAACATCTCTTCATGCAGAGCTTTTTTGACTTGATCTCATGGTCTTTTGGTATTTAGTGGAACATTCAGTCATTGTGGCAAGCTCCAGCGGTGTAACGTCAGACGTGGAGAAAAGGAGTACAAAATTAAGATGACTTAAGGTGTTTTTCGACGTTAAAATACCTTCTACCAACCTAATTCTGTACAGACAACTATAAGTAAGGTAATCCTACACGGAAACTTTCCTGAAAAATGTAAGTGTCAATGACAAACTCAGAATGTTTTGCGATACAAATTCACAGCTGAAATGACACATTAGTCAGTAGAAATTTGTCTTAAATCTGTTCTTTATTTACAAAATATACTTAATGTTTAAGAGTTGGTATGCAGTCATGCAAAGGGTCAGTTTTTGTTTTGTTTCCTCAGGGTATGGCCATCTTTGACCATTTCATAATTTTCCCTATTCGCTTTTTTTATTTTTTAACAGGGCATGGAGGGAGGAAGAAGGGGAGCAGAAGCTGGTTGGGCCGAAAAGAGGAGGCTTTAATGAGGGAAATGGCCGTTTTCATTCTTCTGTACATGCAAGTTTGCACTTAGAAATCAAACAGGAGAACAGTTTTAGAAATCTTTCAAAATAAATATGCATTTTAAAACCATCTAAACAAATTGTTAAGATTTAAACACGACACTTTATCAGCATTGATAAAATCAAGATCGTGTCTCCCCCTCTTTTTTTGTTAACATCAGTTTTACCAGTTTCTATTTTATCTCGGTGACAATCGCAGTTCCATTAAAGTATTTTTTAAAACAAAAACGGAATTACAAACGATGAAACATTTTGTTTTTTCCTAAGCCTGACCTTAAGAACCTGATTCTAAACAGAAAACTGATTATGATTTTTGTTGTTGTTGCTGCTGATACTTATATCAATGTGCTGTAACTATTTATTTCCTATGGTTTCTTAATAAAGTATTCTGGCAAATAAATTCAGAATCTTAAACTTCTTGTTTGGGTTATCGTACAGAACATAGAGACATATTCTCTCCTCTCTCTCTCACACACACCACACTATGAATTCACTCCCACTATAGTAAATACGTCTATGAGATTAGTAACGACTAAATAAAATGCAAATTGTGAAAGGGAACCAATATTGACATTATTTTCTCTGATGCCATAATGTAATCTGAAATTATTTTACATTCTCATAACAATTATCTTGATGAGGACCAGAAATCACAGCACAAACTTTAATGAAGAAGCAGATCCTTCAAAAATATGTCCATAAATTTGGCATAAAAATTTTTGTCCTGCCAGACACTCCTGCCTAGTGAGAGTTGTCATGGAGACAAGTCTGACTGTCACTCATTAAACACTGTGAGCACTGATCATGGATATCAACCAAATCAAACCTCTTTATCGCTGTGTTTCTATCTCTCTCTTGCTGGCTCTTGTGTCCATGGTCGGCCTTTCCCCTCTCAAAATAAAATAAATTGAGATAGGTTTTATACCCAGCACCCAGCAGAACATCCTCCATGACTTTGTGAGATGGGTCTGCAGGATTGTGATATTTGGGGCCACTGGTTCAGTAAGGCACTGAGAGAGGGCGGTCGGGCGGCTTGGCTGCTGGCTGTTGGTCACCACTCGATAGTCTGTCGCGTGATTAATTGGTTCGGGTTTGTATTCAGAGCCCGAGAAGACAAGTGTTTCTTGGTGAGGATGAGTTTTGGTTTGGGTGCTTGTCCACTTTCCTAAAGGAATCGCATTCAACTCAAAGAGAATGGAGAGTCTATTCCCATGCCACCAGACCACATGATCAGCAAGGGACCGGCTTCCAATCATGAGAATAAGAAAAAGGAGAGCAGCCGACCCATTTGAGACCTTGCAGAGAACATATGTTCTGTGTTGACAATAACAGAACAATTCAATCAGACCAACGGCAAATCAACAAGTGCTGATCTAAATGCAGGAAAGTCTGAAGAGATGGAGTCCCTGCTTCATGGTAAAAAATTTAAGCTGCTGTAAATTCCCACCTGACTAAAGCGTGGGTCACAATTAGCACAATTTCCCACAACCGTTGTCTGCTGTCCAATAGGGTAGTGGTGTAAGACACACAACTGCGATGGAGCCCCAAAAGCTAACTTTCAAGCAATTTCACCTTAACCAACTTAAAGCCAGATGCAAAGTCTGTTGGGAGGAATTATTTTAACCCTTAAGCACATTCCTGATTGCATGGAATTCCATGGAAAATTTGCAGAACAAATGGTAAATGTGACATGATACCTTAAAGGTGTTTGAATTAGAGACCGACAACCTCTTATCCCTGACAGTTTGCAGGTGCCCTGAAGTTTTATGATTGCCATTCAAGTTTTTAATATGATTTTGTTTACCTCGTTTACATATACTCCATGTTACATACTGTAGTCCACTACTTACTGTCTAAGTTATGTTATGTTGTATATGTTTAATCTTTTAAATAATGTATTTATTTTATATACACTATCATGCTTAGTTTTAAGGTCATTACAAATTTTTTTATACCACAGTGCAGCCTCCGGTTCCCTTTGAACTTTCAATTCATAAAAGATATCACGAGGTTCACCAACATATGTAGCAGAACAACAGTTTTTATACATTGAATAATGCAGAAAGTCCTGCATATTAATATATTTGCTGAAGGATCCATGTTGACAGTGATGACTGTAAGTAATGGCTGCTGAAATTCAGCTTTGCCTCACAGGAGTAAAATTACATCTAAAAACCATGTTAAAATAGAAAACAGTAATTTTAAAAATGTGAAGTCAAATTTATTTAAAAATAAATCAACTATATTTGACTATTTTACAAATCAAACGAAAAAACACCATGGTGAAATATAAGAGACATCTTAAAAAAAAAATTCGTGTCCAGAAAGAAACTCACCTTTTTGAATGGTTAGTGTAAGTTGTCATTTTATAAAGCAACATCTGGCTAACATGACTTTGGCCACACTCAGATTCTTGTTTCTTTTATGTTTACAAAGCTTAGGGCATATACAGAGACAAGTGTTGATTTCTCAGGACAACTCTTTTAGTGACATCTGTCAAATAGCAGGAACAGTTCATAAGTGTTCTTTCTACAAAAACACAGCAGTTAACACAGTGAGAAACTTTACTTACCTCAGAACTGAACACCAACTCTGATCTCATCAGAAGTAGACCTCTAATCATTAATACCTTTTTCTTTAAAACGTATATAACTAACAAACCATCAAACACAGAAAACGAACCATTATATTTTGACGCTCTCTGTTCCGTAGACGTTAGAATAAGCCCTTCTCTGTATGTGGTGAACACTCTGTGCGGTGGAATGGAGAGCTGGTTTGAGTTCTGGGCATTTTTGGCTAGTTTTGAGGCGTTTGGTCTCATGGTGCGACTTATAGCAGCAGAACTCCACACCAGAGCCACAGGTCATGGCCAGGACCCCGACCCCCCCCCAGATATAGAACACACCAGCCCACGTTTTTTACGTGAGAACTCAGCGCGTAGGGCTGGCCCTTCTCTTTTATCCTGCAGGGGTGGAGACACAGTTTATACGCAGAAGTAGTGTACTTGGATGCAAACCAAACTAATGATATAATTAATACAAAATAAACCATGCATTACCAGCATGCCTCTCGGTTCACCAACTCACACAACACACAGAGCAGCGTATCGTCCCTTTCACTCTTTGCGCACCAGGGGGTTTGCACGATGCAGGTCTTCACTGGTCGTGTGTCGGTCGTCTAGTCATGGTTCAAATGGCTACTTCAGTTGTGCTAGTTTCTATATCTTCTGACAGCATGAGGATAATTTTCTCTGTCTATAAACTGCGTTTCCTTGTGGAGATGCATGCTGTTAGCTTTGTATAAATAAGCTATAATAGCAAAGAAATTTTTGCTCGAAATTAACATTGCTCGATTAATTAACTTTCTCGTTAGTCCAAAAAAAAACAGCTTATATCGAAGACCAGTACGAGGATCTGATGCTTGATGCCAAAATGCACAGCTTGTTGGAATATGGTCACTATATAACTATAATAGGTCAATGGCTAAACACCACCTCAGCTGAAGATGATCAAAGCCTGTTTCTACATCACTGCCTGTTTAGTCCCGCCCATCCAAGTGGTGCATGCTGATATAAATAACGAGAATGGCAAATTAAGGTTTACACAGAAACCAAACGATACAAGCATGGCTCCAAAGACAAGAACGCTGTTGCAGTGCCAAGTTGTGGAAACAGTCTTTGCATTTTTCTTCTCTCTGATCCCAATGTTTAGAAAAGAGTGGCTGAACTTTATTTTTAAATGTTAAAGGTTCCCGGACCGCATCAGTAAGAATTTAGTTCAAAAGTTGTTACACTTCCATTTTATCTGTGCGGATTCATTTACCCAAACAAAGCACAATTTAATGCAGTATTTTCAAAAAGATTGAAAATAAAAGATGATGCTGCGCCAGCTATATTGCTCCGACAGTAATGATCGCACAAGACCAAGTTCTGCACCTAAAAATGACTCTTCCATTGCATTGTTGTCAAATAAACCCTTTTGGTACCCCTGTTATTTTTTTAAGCATATGCTCCAATATATACGTGGAAATGATTCAAATCAACACAGAGTAGTTTACTTTCAGAAAGCATGTATAATAAGTGCTGGCAGAATTCGGAGATTCTTTCAAGCCAAATTGATCCAAATTATTGCAACACTGCTCTGAAACTAAATTAACCTTAAATTAAGTTGGAGCTTCAAAGGCTGACATAAAACCATAAGCGACTGAGACATGACTGCTTTTTTGTAGAATGAATCTGGAAATGTGCAATTTTTCCTCACCCCTGATTCAGCCGAGTGGACTTTCTGTGCACTCTGAAACTCTCCATAAAAGCAGAATTTAGACTTGCCAGAGACAGCAAAGGCTGCTGTTGTGTGAAATCATATGATATAACGGTAAACTGTGATCTGCTGACTATCGTCTACCACTTTCCACCCAGTCCAAAATGAGAAGCCGTGCAAGCCCTTATTAACACACATACTGCACGCAATTTGCTTGGAGGGACAGAAGATGAGCTAAATCAAAAAAGGGGTTTCTTGGAGGGTGTATTGCAAACGGGCATCAAATCAATATGAGATGTTGCCCAGAGGTCAAAGATTAATGTATTAAAAGCTCAGGCAGGCTCAAGAGAGTAGAAATTATTCCCTCTATCCTCTCCATAACCTTCTTCACCTTCTATTGGCGAAAGAGACAGTGAAACCACTGCTCTCACAACAGAACACAACACACACACACACACACACACACCCACACACACACCGACCCACACCAGCACACACACACACGCAACACACACAGAGCCAGCTCTGAGCCTCTCTGCCCCCTCTAGAGGTGAAGTGTGGGTCAGTACCGAAACATGACAAATAAGCTGCCATCAGAGAGCTACAGTCGGATCCTCTGCTTCTTCTTCGGTCTGCCATCTTAACAGAGTCAGTGAGGAAGAGGAGAAAGGAGGGGTAAGAATATTAGATGTTACTATGGCAATGTCCCCTCTCTGAACTACTTCCTGCAAGCTTCACAGCCTTCAAAACTCATTAACAGACCACCTGCATGCGACCCATGCCACAAAACACCAATCAAAACACAGAGCAAGCCTAAACAGGACTGGGATTCTGCTGCTGTGACCACCATCCTGACACCTCTGACACACACGAACACGGTCTGTCTTCACTAAAAGCCTGCGAAAGGGCAGCATAGCAGCAGAGGACTAGGAGTGTAGTGTATTACTCTTTTGAATGCAAAGCCTGAGAACCTGTTTTTTGAATACGGGTTACCATGGTTACAGGCTCATATATCGTCAGTGGTATAGCCTCTGTTGTGCATATGCTTATGAAATTACCAAGGATATGCCCCAGGTGACATTTCAGGCGATTTGAATCCACCTTCAAATAATTTAACGCATTCAGACTCCTACTTTACCTCCCTATATTAGCATTACACAATGCATCAAGTAGAGAAGACTTTGTTAAAATGACTGTTGTTCTTTTAAATTCTCATTCTGATGATTAATGTCTATGAATGTTGCCCAGAGAACTATTTATGCACAAATCAGTAAACACAACAGCAATACTGAGAACGAGGCCATGTCACAGCAGCAGAAGAGAACAAATCTAATGAAATACTTAATTGTTACGATTTGTGGCTTGCTACACAGATACTGTTATGTAACACTGAATTACTACATCATTAAAATAATGAATTATTGTGCGGTGAATAAATTCTTGTGTGTGTGTGTGTGTGGGGGGGGGGTGTCTTTTGTGTTTGCTTCATTATTGCTAAAGGTTTTTTGATTTTGTCCTACATAATTTTAAAAACAACAAACAAAAAAAAACTGCATACAGTGTGTAAAGATGATTTCACACTGAAGTGATCCAGCTGGAGCCAAATCCATTGGATTGTACATTAACAACCGGTAAGTAACGCTGTTTGACTCGTTACAATATTTGTAGAATATGAATATTTTGTTTGTTGTTAGCAAGTAGATGATCATAGTGAGAGCAGCAACTAACCTTACTCCCAGGAGTCTTTGGTCCCACATTCACCCTTATCGTACCACCACTGTGTTTTTTCAGCTTGTCTAAGATGCCTTGTTCACTGAGTTCAAACACTGCAAGGGTTTACAGGAGTTCTTCACGAGGGGAAAATAACATAAATAACATGGCACGTTATGTTATGTTTATGTTATTAAAACTTAAACCTACCGAATATCTGTTAACCAAAGCGAATACTGTAGGACAACTGGCCTTGTGCTGCTTGATATTGTAGACAATCGACGAGAATAAGAGATAGAGAGAGATAGATGGATCCCCAGAGAGAGAGAGGGAATGCAGGCAGGGCTAGCCTCAGTGTTACCTTCGACCTTTGACCTTGCAGGGTGCTTTTTACCTACTGTTATCGCTTGAGTAATCGGCCCACTCCACTTGTTCCAACAAGGCAGAGAGAGTAACCAACACAGAGCATATTACAAAAGAGCATTGGCAGATGAGTGTGGTTACTGTAAATTGTTGGTGTGAATGCAGCTCCTCTAACCCTAGTATTCAGCAAAGCCGGATCCATCGGGAGAAAAAACCCTTACTTTTACTAACAGACAAACAGGACCCCAGCAGTCAGAAGTGGGAAACAGTGTTGTGGTGGGTGAGGGCTGAAGCCAAACATCTTACAAACGAAATGCCTAGCCCTTATGGAAGGTCAGCACAATATACATAATAACTAAATATTAATATTAGAGGGGGATTTGTAGAGATATTTGCATAATGCACCCTTTTTCAATTTTTTTTTGCCACAAACATTTGTTTCCAGGGCAGCAGACAAACAACGAACAGTATCGATTGACGATGTTACTATTCCCTTCTGGGCATTTCGTTTTGTAAGATGTTAGTATTTCATCAGTAGGCTAGCTTGGGAAACTCAGTTTTATTTTCCTTCTGCTACATGATGACGAGTCGCAATCCAGCAAAGCAAAATATGCCATACTTACCACCGTAACGAAAGCCAGCTTCAGACATCGAATGGTTTGTATACCTGACGAATATACCCTTTGAAACAATGAGATCTGTTTTTTATATTGAGACATGGACCTATGCTTGAGTACATTCAGCTTGTATTTGTGTGTATCTATAAGTGAAAATCCACCCCAATATTTAATTGTTTTTTTCACTTTTCACTCTACTCATGCAACAGGCACTTTACAAATTTGGTTTCTCCAGTTTTCATTCAAATTTTAAATTTCATTCAAAATTCTAAATTATTACTAAACATTGCTACTACCTTCAAAACAACAGTGCGTTCTGAATCCTGAATATGTTCAGTAATTGAAATACGGTTTTTTATGAGTGTTACACACCCTGTTGAACTGACTCAGAACTCAGGATTATGTCAAATCACCAACTAAATACCTAAAAGACAACTGGATCTGTCAGTAATCCATGCATAAAAAGAGGCCCTAATACTGATATCTTTGCTATTGTGAGCATTGAGATCATGTGTATTTAACAAGTTTTGTGCGGTAATAGAATTGGTATACTCGCTGGGTTTGCTGAACTTACTCGCGTTCATAGGCATTTTGGATCAGGACTCAGGTCAACTAAATGTAGAACATGCAGCTGTGAGGGTGTCATAACAGACTGGTGACAAAACCCTCCACCCAGAATGCTCAACTTATCAATGCTCAGACTAGGTCAGCCTTTTGGTCTCAGAGCTTTAGGATCTCCAGGGGCCACTCATGAGCACAGAGACACATACTGCAATGAACTTGCATTGAAGACCAATCATGACCTGAGTGGGGCTGCCTTGCCCCCTCATGATAGGCTGAACACAGGGTGATCATTCTGGCAGGCACAGGGGCTAAAGAAAAGCGCCATAAATGTCCCATTGAAAAGTGTGTGCGTGTACTAATGGAATTTGTGCTTGTTGGGGTGGTCATCTGTGCATTCGGTATGTAGATGAATGTGTGTGTTTTTCTGAGTCTGCCAATACGGCAAACCAGGATCTTTCTCCACCTTTGTTTTTCTAGGAGTGTTTAATTAGAATTCTCCACGTTTTCCTGTGATTGTTTTTTATCCCTTTCAGGAATGTCTGGCTCCAGCAGGCTTGTATTTTTTCTTTAATCTCATCAACAAGTGAAGCTAACGGGCTTTTCCATGGTTTAGCACAACCAATTCAGGGAATAATCTGAGAAAGCTGGATGGCTCCAAAGGGAATTTGCATACTGATGTGGGCAGTAAGTTGGTGCCAAAGGATTAAAAAAATTATAATAAAAAAAAAATCAATCCTGGCTGTTTGATTGGTCACGTGGAAGATACACAATCCTCACACTTCTCTTTTGGGCCCACTACCAACAATTGTGTTCACAACAAACAATCACTCAACATGCCCTCGCTATTGCCAAATGTTTGGCTTAGTAAATTTGAACAATATTCAGCATAAAATTCCTTGGCATTTGTAAAAAATTCACAAGGGACAACACAAACGTTTAAAAAACATTTAAACTAAAAATATGATTTCAGAACACATAAAATTTTTACTTTAAGTTAAAAGAAAAGAAACCCAAGTTAAATTTTAATCCAGTAATTAGGCATCACAGATGACTATTGGTGTTTGGTATACTGCTATTAATACGTAATCGCGAACAACTTCATTTATGTGCTGGTCTTCAATGATAGCTGCAGCAAGTTTCTTGAATGCATTTAAACAGAAAAAATGCTAAATATTTTATGCTGATATTGTCCACAACCCCACTTCATCTATGGGCATTTTTCCAAACTTCAGACGGGTACTGTAAACTACAACGTGCTAACAAACACTATTACAGGAGAGTTCCCCCAAAAATAAAAATGTGTCCTTGTGTCGTTCCAAACCAGTATGACTTTATTTCTTCTAAAATGTTATCAAAAATTACAGTTTTCAAGGCCCCTATGAAATACGTTTTCAAATTTATTTTTATTTTTGGACCAAATTCTGTTTTCCATTCTTTTATGGTGGTCATTAAAATTTTAATATTCCCAAAAGCATCTCTAATTAATTGATCTTATAAAAAAAAAAAAAAAAAATCAAATAACTTATTGTTGTTGTTTGAAAAATACCTGTTGTGTATAGTTTTAATAAATACTTAATAATTTTTTCTGGTAAATATTCCTTAAAGAATAAAAATGTTATTAATAGTACGTAGTACTAATCCATTGACATTAAGTAATACTATTTCTGTCAAAGATTCGTCTTCAAGTTAAGCTGAACTTTTATTTTGGTGGGTTGCTGGTGAAGACCTTGTGAGGAAATATTTTCATGTCTCAGAAGGAGTCAAACAGGGCATGTTTTGTTTTTTTTCATAAAAGTGCAGACTAATGATGCTCAGATCAAAGACCGTTGTCCCTCTATATTAAATCATTCTATACTTACCCAAAAAGTGCTTAAAACAGTAGCACAGTCAAATGACAACCAATTACCAGATCATTAATAAACCAAATACAGGGAAAAAGACTTGATTGACATTGATTTTTACTCACAGCAAGGTATAAATGTTCAGTATCCTTCTGTTTCAGATAGTCTTCTCTTAGTTGTTGGTTACTCAGTGGGCTCCCGGGCCGTGAATAACTTTATTCACGCAAAGAGCAACTTGGGTTAGTGTCTGTTATATGCTACGGCACCTGAGGACAGAAGTACCGTGACTAATGATTCTACGCTCACAAGACCACCACTACCACATCACGGAAATCATATGGCCCTAGCCATTGTATGGACAAAAAATATCTTTATGTTTGACCAAAAAATAAAGTCACTGGTTTGGAACGACATGAGTACAGTAAATGCTGACAGAACTTAACACTTTTGGGTGAGCTATCCGCCCTTAAACATATCATAATAACATCAAATTGCCTTCATGCATAGTCCTACAAATGCTTTAGAAAAGTACAGGAAACTATTTTCCAGAGCAGTTTTTGGTCTTGTTTAATACTGTCTACTCTCTCTTTTTTTTCTCTTTCTTGATAGCCCTTTAATCCTGGAACTCTGGTAGACAACAAACAGTAAATTTTCTGATTGATCTGATTTAACAGAGTACAGAATAGAGCCAGAGAGGGCCTAGTCTGTCATCACCTACCTGGAACCAAGCTGTTTTTTTGTTCCACACAAACAACCCTACAGGAGGCGGCTTCGCAATAACCCTAAGCATCCTATACAGAAGCTGCGCTCCTGGTGACCCTACGACCTTGCTCCACACATCCACCCCCTCGAGCATTTATCCCTCTCTCCTCCTCGGCTTCCTTTCCACCATTAGCCAAAGTAAATGGTCACCTCTGATCACAGTTGGGCCTTATCATTGCTGACAATTAACTGCGGCCGTCACATCTGGGTGCTTATGTCCTTTGGGTCATTAGGGCGCTCAGTTTGCTCGTTGTTCACCCCTGAGGTGGTCACGGTACTGTTTGCAGGGGTCATAGATCACACAGCCTTGCCGATTACTCGTAGCTAGAAATGGTGTTGTTTGGGTGAGATTTGAGGCTGACCTTCGAGTCCCCTCCCCTGCTGCCGCACTCGCCCTTGTCGTACCACCATTATATTTTTCAGCTTGTCTCCAGCAGCTACGCCCTGCTCATTTCAGTTTTAATAACCACCGCCAGGTTTACAGCGCTTCTTCAGACGATAAACCGACAGCTCATAAGAAAAGGACAGGTTCGTTAGAAATCCTAATGTAGGACTGGCAGCAACTGGCAGTTGCTTTTTTGTTAGGGTCAATACAAGAGGAGAGACCGGTTCACTGGTTAAGTGGTTGGAGCGCTCGATTGGTAAAACTGGTGAACTAGTTGGGAGACCATTCGATTTGGTTTAATTTGCGCCAGCTACTCGCTACTGGGTACAGACAGAAGCGTGTGTGCAAGTGAGGTGCTTGTGGTGCAGAGAGGAACAGAAAGAAGTGACGAGGGAAGAAAAAGAGGTAGTCGAGTGCTGGTGAGTGAATGGAAAGGAAACAAGCGTATGGCATGAACATGCTTGGCAGCAGGCAGTACAGCACCGTGCAAAAAGAGAAAACCCCCCCCAGAAAAGAAAAAAACAATCCAACCATACAAACATTACAGAACTGCAAAAAAACACAGCACAAGCAAAGGACAAAAGAAGACAAAAAGAGGGAGGAAGATTGACAAGAAAAAGGGGTAGGAAATCAACAGCAACAGGCATTACACTGTAAAAATGACTGCAAATGAAGTTAAGTTGACATTTCTGTAGAAGAGAACATTACCACAACAAACATGACTAAGAAAAAGAAACTTAACACAAAGACACGTTTTACCTTTATCATGTACCCGGGGTGAGAGAAAGAGAGACGAGACAGGCAGAAGTGAAAGCAAAAAGAAGGAAAAAGAGTTCCAAGGAAGAGATAATGAGAAAAGGTAGAGGGGTGCGAGAATAAGAATGAAAAACAACAACATGAACGAGACAGAGAGAAGAGAGAGATGGGAATCAGGGTAGGTTGGAATACTAATAAACAACAGAGTGAATTGTTATATTATTCCACCCACCTTAATGCCGAGCCCTTTTGCGTGGCCACACCGTAGCCCTTGGATCCAGGTCCCTCCCACCTTCATAGTGTCACACACGGCTTTCTCTGCTCGATGTATTCGTTCATCGTGGACTCCAGCAGGAACGCAAAACTTCCCCGTCGACTTGCGGACCCGTGCCACTCCGTCGGGGGTGGTCTTAACAACACTGACGGCTCGCCCTGACTTCATGTAAGACCACATGCTTTTCATAGACAGCGATCTGTTGAAACATTGAAAGAGAGATGAGTACAAGAGAGGTAATAATTGAGAGTTTTAGACGAGAGACGTGGGTAATTCGTGACCTTTTAACAAAATAGAAATCGCAGCACTGGACTGGGACTTCTGTGAACTATACCACACCCACTGAATAATAGCTTCCACTATTGTATTGGTAAAACAGTAGGCTACATTTTGATATCACATAATAATGATGGTACCAGTAGCATTTCGGAGGCCAATCATCAGTATTTAGGTACATGCCCTAGTGTGCCCCCAACAAAAATTGTCCTCTATATTAATAAATACTGTTTTGGGGTAGAGCGTCAGCACTTGTTACACCGCAAGAATGTTTCCTTGTTCCTAAGCTGTTTCCCGCAATAAGCTTTCGCCTCGTGCGCAGACAAGTTGTTTCATCTCACAACCGAGATGGTATTAATATCACCTCCATCCAGGAGCTTTTTGGAGTTTTCTGTCTGTTAACATTCCTCATTTGATGTGAGAAACTGCTGGCGCTGATAGGAATGCGAACGGAAGATTTTCGTAGGATCTGAGTAGATCAATGGTGATTAGCGCTGCATGACTCTAGATCTTAATGTTTAAACAAGATGATTGAAACATCGTAAAGCGAGAAGGATATGTTATATGCCGAAGAGAAAGTAATCCACGACGAGTACATAGTGACGGTGGGAAATCTAAAGGACTGTCAGGCAAAGATTTTATCAGTAATATTTTTTAACTGGGGGCAAACAGCAGTAAAAATTGGTCCATCTCGGATATTCCCTTTCAAGGAAAGCATGTAAAGTCAAAACCTGAACAACCACCATTTCAATCAAAAAACCTGTGCAGAATGTCTCGCACACATCCGCCCCCCAGACAACGTTTATCAAATAAAGAGTCTCAAACGTGTCTTTTCTCGCAATTGAGCATTTTGTACCAATATTTTTCAGGAAACTATTGATCTTAAAAGGTCCTGCGGTCAGGAGGACTAAACCCGCAGAGCGCTACAAGCATAAACTCTTAGAAGAATTAGACATCTAAAAATTAGACGCGCTTGGAGGTAATCACTTAAACAGGGCCTTCACATTGTCTGGCCAACCAAGGCCGTTACATAGCGACAGCTCTGCACAAAAACATGAGTAGGACTCACTAGACCTACAGTATACGAGAAAAAAACCAAAAACTTGTCAACACGACAGTCTCTCCCACACAACATTCGCACACCGAAGAATTCCAGGGAAGGAAGGAATGAAAGTACCGAGAAAAGCAGGCCGCTACTTAGCCTGTGTAAGGGTGCTGCGAATTTCTGCATAGTGAGGTGCTTTAAAAAGCGAAGGTTCAATGAAGGCCAACAGAGTCTGTGCCGATCTCGTGCGAGGGTAGCTACTAAATGGCCAGATAGACGGACAGCTGAGAAATCTCGGTAGAAACACACACACACGCCCCCACCTAAATTTATTAGGACAAACACACACACTCCTTTGATAGGACAGAGTTTTACACACATACACTCACCACAGCGTACATGTAAGTATGTGGTAAACTTGACCTCCGAAACAGCTGAGTGTAGTATTGTAGGTTAAGGTGTTTTTTCCTCGGGGGGGTTTTTGGCACAAACTGTACAAGTCAAGAAGCAGGATGGTGTAATTCGCGTTCCACTAGCGGGGACCGCACCAAAAACTCCATTCAAAAAAGTGATAACCTCTTTGTCAGATCTCAGACATGATAAACTATCATACCAACGTACACTACGTACGGCGATGAGCTGTGTCTGGCCAGCCCAAATCCTCAGTACATAACACAGATCCAGCTAGCCCCAATATTTACCAGCCGATTATCCCGGTACGAAGACACTCTTAATTGCTTGTTTAATACAGTTTGATCACAATTGAGATATTTTTATATTTGAGCCAGATAGATTTCAATTCCGGCAAAACCCTAAACCTTTTTGTGTATTTTAAACATTAATCTATAAACTATCAATAGCTGCGGGTGCCTAAGAATAGGGGCACACGAAGACTTTCTCAATTTGCAACAGGATTCCACCACACGCCTTGGAATAAAAATTAATATCGGAAAATGGGTAAAAATCTGCCCTTTTGTGATGGAAAAAAACATATATTGTAAACATGGGGTGTTTTTTTCTGATAATGGCAAAGCACGCCGTAAAGCGGCATGGCAAGTAATCCTTGAGAAATCATGCTTATATGGCTGAGTTGGGGCTTGAGTAACATGTGGTATCTTTATCATTGGTTTGGAATACAGTTGCATGGGTCTTATAGTGTGGTTGTAACTCTTGATACAGTTGGTTTTTTTCAGGAGTCTGTGCGACAAATGGCACCGTTTCAAAAGGAACTGCATGTAGTAAAAAAGTTTTGAGCACTGTAATGCAGTCCTTGCTAAATACTATTCTACAGGCTACAAGGGGAGGGATGGCGTGTCGGTGGACAGCCCGTGGGGGTGTGGGGTCTGGGGGGGGGGCGACAGGGGGGGAGAATGGGAGGAGGCGCAATCAGGGGAAGGGCATGGAAAAGACATAGGGACAGAACCAGGGGCCCAGGGGGGGGGGGGGGGGCTGCAGGGAAGAAATAAAGCCAGCAAGGGGAGAAAAGAAGGACGGCTGGTGGTGGGGAGGACATGGGTTGTGCAACAAGAAACCCCCAAAAGAGGGTGTTCTGCCTAAAAAACCGAAACCGCAACCACCTAATCCCAGCGAAGCAGGCGGAGGTACAGGGAACGTCAAGCGTGTCGAGTAGAGTTTCGCTGCGACGTAAGGCGTTATGATAACACAAGGGGGTGAGACGGTCTCCACATCACAGTCAGCCTAGCATCTGGGAGGCGCGGCTCCACGCGGCTGAGCCAGCTTGGCTCTGTGAGCAGTGGGGGGAACAGATGATGACGCATGAAACGAGACAGGAGCAAAAGGTGCACCACGCATTTCAGGTGGCTCTCCAGCTAATTCCCACCAGCACTCGCTATTGGATCCTGTTGAGGTGACAGGGTGACTTGATGACGTGTCTGGTGGAATACAAGATACAGTGTCTATTCTGCTGTCTATCACACGTGCGCTGGCCCTGCAGCACGAACACACACACACACACCCACACACATAGCGAAGTAGTTGGTGGACAGTAAGGTGAAAGGACCAGGATGAGCGTCACCAGCAGGGAGGTATCTCGGTCAATCTTAAAGACTGCCATGTTCCCTGTAAGCCCACCAACCCTCATGTCCGCATCACACACGCGGGGCACTCTAGCTACTCACATTGAAAACGGAGGGCTGGCGAAAATTCAGTAAAACAGGTCTGCTACGTCAAAGATGGATCGTAGGGGCGGGGGGGTGCACGGCTTTTGGGGTCAGAGTGCCAACGGGACTGTCAGCGGCATTTTGTGGCTCAGAACTTCTTCTTCGGGGCCAGTAAACACAACGTGGCCGGGCCTTGGAGACGACTGAGTCCGGTGCGGATGGAGGTGTGGGGAAGACAACAATACTTGAACACATTCGCATACCACATGAACATGTAAAATAAAGCCGAAAACGGGCAAAACTGGCAAAGCGAACATCACACACTCTCCAACAAAGCCATATTTGCAGGATGCTAAACGTAAAAGACAACATGCCAGGACTGCACAGGTGGAAAGGGTTCTGCTGTGAATGGACAATCCAGGTGTCAGCTACTTAGGTGAAGAATGCACATCTAGACTTTGCCTCCGACAGGCAAGAAGAACCGGTGTTTTTGAGGGGACGGGGGTCACCTGGGGCGCAGCCCGTTCAGTTGGCCTAAAAAAAAAAAAAAAAAAAAAAACGAGCCAGGATATGTTGATTTGAAAAGCCGAGTACAATCCTAGTTTTTTTCCTGGAAGTCTGAGGCTGTGAATGATCCAAAAGGAATAATCGTGGTATAACAGGACACAACGCCTAGGTAACATTATGTAGGGCAAAAGTGCGTGGTTTTTTTGTTTCAGCATTGAGTGTGTTAGTGCAGGGGGGTGCCTGATACTCAAGACGAGCTTTCAGAACCATATAAAAAAAATCATTAACCGACCGAACCCAAACTGATTGAACAGTACTGGTAGATGTAAAATAAGGGCGAGATCGAAAATGTGGGATCAGGAGTATGGAACCAGGCACAGAAATAAACAGTTTTAGACATGAATCAGTAGCCCACCAAGGATTATGTGCTCATATTTGGCTACAAATAGCCAGGATTATTTGCATGTTGGACTAGTATATTTGGACATTGTAGCGTCTTACCGCGATGAAGAACTCTTTGAGAGTGAAAAACGGAGTCAGGAGTGTCTGCCGAGAGGGCGATCTCAGTTGATTGGTAGGCCAGGTCTTCTGCACTCGCAGCGATATAGGGAGCACCAATGCCTTTCCACAGTCAGGAAAGCAGCCAGATTGGCAGTCGTAGTGACGTGGAAATGAGTGATCAGGGTGAAGAACCACCACAACCCTCCAGACAATACGACCAGACAGAGACCTGATATAGAGGCTAAGAGAGGGAAAAGAGGAGGAAAGAAGAGAAACAATAGAGAGAAGCAGAACAAAACCTCGTTGTGAAAGGTTCACCAATTAGTACAGATGTATAGAACACTATTACGTGCCGATATAAAGATGTAAATGTCTTCAAGAAACTAACAAAAACCATCACTCAATGCACAAGTGAAAGCTTCTGTTTGGACAGGTTTGTTCTCATGAGAGACACAGCAGAAAGATGAGGATGAGCAAGCACATGTGCGTCACACAAGAGCACCTCGGAATGATAAGAACAGGAAGCCAAGGGAGGAAGGATTACAGATGAGTAGGATGGGCAGGAAAATCTAAACTGAAATGAATATTGAATGATGGAATCTGAGTGAAGAGGGCTGAGACTACACGTCCATCTGAAACAGTTATATAACACCAACTGCTCGACAGTAAAATAGAGACATGCCAGCAAGAACACGGTAGCCCTCCAAGAAAAGAGAAAACGGTAAGTGAAGAGAGAAAAATCTTAACATTGTTACAGTCAAACACATGGTGAAACTATAAATTATTTAGTTTGGTTGCCCACCCAGCATCACTAAGCAGTAGTTCTCAAAGGTGTTACACAAAAAAAACAAAAAAAACAAAGGGGGGCAGAACAGAGTTTTCCTTAGAGGTTCACTAAGCCTTTGTTGATTGTTCCTGTAAAGTAATAGTAGAATTCATGTTGTTTTTGTATTTTTTTGGATCGTAATAAATAAGACAATGATTTAGAATTTTAAAAAAAAATTAAAAATATATAAATATATATTTTTCCCATTACTTAATTTAAAAAACACATTAGCATTATTTTTCCAAAAAAGCAATGACAGGAGTTTTCATTGGGCTTTTATGTTAAACAATTCTGTTATCATTAACAGTCACAAGCATGATTCACAACACACTTACACTAACTATAAGTGATAACGATAACGATATAGTTCTACAAAATCGCACACTCACCTATAAAGATAAACGCACTGAAGAAATGATCTCCTGGTAATCCGTTCGCAGAAACGTTTTTTTTGTATGTGTCCAGTCGAGGAAATACTAAAAACTTTGACAGAGGCGTCCAATCTCAATTCTCACTCCTGACTATAACAGTACTCGAGAAACCGCCACGCACTTTAGAATAAACACACAATATCGCTCCCTGGTGTGGATGCTGCTAATATCGTCATCTTTATAGGTTATCATTTATAGTTACTGTTCTTGGGCGGTGAATGGAGCTTAGCTTAAGTTGAACAAAAAAAATGTATAATATGCAAGTTAACTGCAAAAATAATTAGCGTGGCCCAATTTGTTTATTTCACAAATTGCGTTGTTCTGACCCGCCTCATGGTTTTAATGTGTTGATTCATCATTCAAAACCAATCTGTATAAAACGATTATTATGTCATTACAAGTGCCAAAATTGGCTACCAATACTGACAGTGTTATGATAAATATTGGGGTGAATGTAGTGCAAAAGTTTCTTCAGCTTCAAAGAGGAGTATGACAAAAAAAAAGAGAACCATTTAAAACAAGCTGTACTTCAAAAGAGAAAAAGAGGCGATAAAGACAGGAACAGCTGTAGTGACAATATCGTGACTAGGTGAATGAATGAATGAATGATGAAAGTGAAGTGATGACAATAGGTTAAGGTTAGAAGCTTACTAAAAAGTGAACACCCCCAAGTAGAATAACGTATATGCACCATGAAAGACAAGACGACCATAAAATGCACAGATGAGGGGAGAGAGAAAGATGAGGATGGGGAGAGACAAGGATGGGCTAAATAATACACCAAAACCTTGGCGAGATATCGCACTCCTGCTGCATGAAAGCTCTCGAGAGAACCAGAGACTGTTAAAGATGCCGAAGTCGTTGGGCGGGTCAGGGGGCGTCTGCGGATCCTTCGCCTCTTCATCTCATCAAGATGCCATTCATATGGACTGAAACGAGCTCACCAGGAAGAGAACCACGCTCACACCGATGTATGCAAACAACAATACACATCCAGATCTCATAGGCCAGCGGATCCAGGAAGGAGAAGACTCCTGGCTTGGACTTCTGAGGTTTCTTGATCATGATGGAAATGCCCAGACTCATGAAGGGCTTGGAGAAATCTATCACCTCCTCCCGGACAAGGGTTATAGTGAGAGGAGCCACAGCTATATCTGCTCTCTGAAAACATGGAACACAGTAAAGCTCAGTTCATAAATCCCAGGAAAAAATGGCTTAGATGGTTTACTATTCTCAAAATTTAATAATAAAAATGCAAAACTGAGTAATGATCCAGTTGTTTGAATACCAACAACAAATAAAAGTACCTTTGGTTCATTCTTTACATTTAACTGTATGTTATATCTTTAAGTAGCAGATATGTTACCATGTACTTCTGTCACCAAAATGCCCTTCTTGCCTCCATCTGCTTATGAATGGAACTCAGAACTCAATTTTAAAATTCAACAAAAAGTTCTAAATAGAACTTCATAATAATATTTTGTGAATAAAATTCTTGGACAGGATATCAAATTATAAGATCTTTTTGGTAAAAAAAAATAAATAAAAAATAAATAAAATCACCGGAGATGATTAATTGATATGTCTCATATATTCAGGATATGTTGAATGGCACACAAAAACAAAACAAAAGCAGAGGACACACAAACCTGCACAACATCTTTCTAACATTTCTACAGTGAATAAAGAAAAGTTGTTTAACGTTAACAGGAATCAAATGGATGGAGCTAATTTTTGTTTTCCCCAAATAAAATGCATGTTGAAGGCCTTGTAACCCATGCAGAGAGGCACTAATTTTGGAGCTTATTGTGTAAAAAAACTGACCATGACCAAAGACGTGGGTGATGTCAGCAACACCAGGATACTGGGAATTCATTTTTTATTTAGTTTTTTTATTAAAAATCACACTGCAATGTCAAAATAAATAATTTGTCACAGGAAAGAATGATGAGAACAACTCTGACAAGCACCAAACTGAAATGTTAAGAAATAGCGAGAAAATCTTGCATAATATATTTTGAAAACCTACCAAAAAAAAAATATTTAATGACTTTTATTTTGACAGAGTGGTCAGTGATTTTATATGAGGCCTCCTAAGTGTTGCTGGTTTCACATAGCCGCTATCCCACTACACACAAATTTCCAATTGCAGGATCATTTTCCCAGCACTCACCCCATATATAACTCCCCCACCATGCCGTTCCAGGTCTTGGTCTCAGGGTCGCGTGCTCCGTATTTCCCATCAGCCACAATGGACAGTTTGTACTTTATGCCCACATGCTTTGCGATTTCTGATGCCAAGTCTACACAGTAGCCCTCATAGCGATCATTTCCCTTCCAACTGCATATAATTCCTCTTGTACATTACATATGGAGCTTCCTGTTAACCAAATCAGATTAGGTTCAGCTGGCTTTCACACACACACACACACACACACACACACACATATAAGATCACTGATTAGTCTGCAGTCATGCTGATATGTCACCACCATACACACTTTCACACCTCCTTCATTCTTACTCATTCACACAAACACGTATTGAAATATACACATGCACTGTGAGTCTCGTACAAGTAATGTGACCAAGAGCCAAGCTACCAGACAAGCAGCAGCTGTGAGGAAGGCTAGTTTGAATTTAAATGGGGTTTTGGGACAGTGCTATTTAATGGTGGTTTCTGATTTCTCTAATTGGAGAGAGAAAAAGAGCGCTGACAGAGATGTGAAGTTGCAGGTCCCTCTCATCGTTTGGTAAAACTCGAGTCATTTGTCAGTCTAAAGCAAGCAAGGGATATGGACGTTTAGGAGACTGCCTTAAAAAAAACTTTACAAACATGTATGTGTCCAGTGCATGCAGGAGGGTTAAAGAGGACAGCAGAGGTTTTCTCACATGTGTGTGCTTTTAAATCAGGCCAAATCTGATGAAACTTCAGATCAAATTTCTGCTTTGATAGCATCAGATCAAACTCATGTTTCCTTTCATCTTATTTACTGAACCCCATCATCCATATTTTCAGTCGGTTTCAAGCTATTTAAACTGGTTTCGTTACACAAGCGCGTCTGTCCAACCTGTGCAGAATGAAACATTCTTTTTACAATTTTATCTAATTAGCCTGCTTTCAATTTCTGTATCTACTTATGAGGTCATCATAGGCAGAGTCAGAAAGAGGTTGTCATCACTTTTAAATGTAGCATAAGGCAAACCTTACAGTACATTTAAATATGACTAACTAAATTTAGTGACATATTTATTTATGTAATTCTAACTGGTCTAACAAATGTTCATTTTGCTATCGTAATGTAACTTATCTGCATTAAAACAACTGTATTCCTTAACGACTGAGTTCTGAAGTTCATTTCACTTTTTCCCACTAAGATTTGGTTTCTGTGACCTTCAGTTTATGTATTATTCAGAAGATTAATTACCATATTCATCCTTTAATTAATATTCTTTCCGTTTCATCTCAGTCCTCTCCTCTATCCACCCCTGCCCTCAAGTTCTCAGAGTTCTTCATTAAGGACATAATTATGAAACTCGTTTAAGCCCAGCTGTAATCACTGTACAGCCCCAACCAATTCACTACCAGCATTTCGTTCAATTAATGTGCGTTTGTTTAAACACAGTGAGTCGTCCAACGTAACATGTCCAGTAGGCAAAGCATCTCCATGTGCACAGCCTGGTACACGTCCTGTCAGAAATTCTCTGGATTAAAAAGCTTTGCAATTTATTTCTATAATTTATTTAACATATGAGCTAGCAGCTAAAGTCAATACGAGAAGAAATAAAATTCTAAATAAATTTTGCTATTTAAATGTTTACGCAACACAGTTCACTCGGATGTATTCATCACTTTGGGAGTTACAAAATAAGTGCTGCTCGGTTTCTTTTTGATCCAAATCAGATTTTTTTATTTTCAGACAATGAAAATTGAGCTGTACGTCAGAAGATGTCTCTCAAAGAGTGGCTGAGCATTTGTATGCATTTTTATTTTGTATTATCACGGGAAGATTATATTGAAAGAACAGGCCCTGAGCTTGCTCTCAACCACGACTCCTCTTCATGCGACACCTAAATAGTCAATAATAAATCAGAGAAATCTGAAAAACAATCTAATCAAAAACGTTAATTGAACTGAATTGCTATTGAGTGGGCACTAGCCACACTCACTCAGATAACAACATACCTGCTCACATTCATCATTTTGGCATGGACAATTGTGTCATTTTTAGGGAGCTAAATAAAGAACAAACCGTCTGCACCTAATGGGCACATCTGATTGGACAGCTGGATGTTAAAAACAGGACCTCGGCTAGAAAACACATCTCTAAAGGGGATGTAAAACGAGAGACTCTTTTTCTGATGCTTACTATTTCACACCATGTGTGAGAAAACCATCAGCCATGTCTTGTGTGTATATTTCTTTACATTTTCTGCAATTTGCATCCAGCTTGACATCCCAGTCGTTCTGTACTTACGTTTGGTGAGGTGAAAGAAGCAGAGAAAGAGACAGCCTAACCTATTTCTTATCAAAGCCAGTATTGTGATGTCACTGCTACAACAGGCCACCGGAATGAAACTGAAAATGCTTTGGCACTCACACGGATACAGTTGAAACACTCTTCTGTGATCGACTGTTTCAACATGTAGTGAGTGAGTGCAAAGCAAAGCGAAACAGAAAAACGTTCTGCCCCCCCAGAAAGCAATGCAACTGTGACACTAAACCTGAAAGGGCAGAAGGATCATGGTTCGGTATATTTAAAAGCAGCTTTAGATAGTGTACCATAATAGTAGTGACCACAATGGTTCTGTTTTCCACAGAGGAGGATTCGTTGGTAACCTGCTGCTCCACTATATAAACAAATTTCTCATGTTCATTCCAGTAGCCAATCTGCAAGGGACAGAAACAGCAACAGCATAAATAGAATCAATCAATCACAGTCCACCAATAACAGAAATACAGCAATTCAGTAATAGAATGACTCAGTAGAAACATGATCTCATGACTGACGGAGGAGCGTTTAAGTGTATGTTAAAGGGGTCATATCATGAGAAATATCATTTTCCTTGAGCTTTCAAGAGAAAATATTTAACCCACCATATTAAAACATATTGTAACTAAAAAAAAAGAAAGAAATGGGACATTTAATTAAGGTCTAAAAAAGGGCACAGAAATAACTTATTTGTATAGTTTTAGTTTTTATCGCTACATACTGTATATATACACATAAATATACATATATAGCACTCTAAAGTGATTGTGGCTTCACTGCGACAGTGAAATTGTGTGAATTTATAGAAACTGCCCTCCAAGAGCCACTAACCTTTCTGGCTCCTCCCGGCTTCATTTCATAAACATCGATGGTGTAATTTAATCGGCGTCCAAACGAGTCGAACTGAATATTTCCTGTCATACCCTGAACCTGAACCTGCAGGAGGAAAGCACACAGGAACAGTAACACCCACAAAATAACAAGCACAACAAAAAAGGAAAGCATGATACAACATTATTAAACATAACGGAAGTATCATATAACCATATAGACCTTATGTAGCCCGTCTGTGTTCATTCACCACTGACATGGTATCTGGTTCAAACATGACAATGCTCATGACAACTTTTGTTAACTCTATAATAGGTAAATCCACTTCATTAGCTTCTTCTTAACTCTTTAACAGCGATGCAACTGAAATATACAGAAGCTGCCACAAAAACGCAAGTAAACACACAGATCAAAAGAGGGCTGTAAGCTTGTTTCTCTGGCGCATAAGGTCTACAGGTAAAAATGAATATTGCACATTCATTAAAAAACGTGAACAGCTTTTTCCTATCTCTGAGGCCCTTTTTGGACCCCTCCTACCATTTTGAGAGCTCTCTCAATGTCGATTCCCTGGCTCCATGGTACAGCCGGGTTGGCAAGGCAATCGCCTGCACTCCCTCGACGAGAAATATCAACACGCTGACGTCTCAAATACCGAAATGCTTCGGCTATCACCAGGATGGCATCGTGTGTCAGTGCAGAGGTGTACTAAACATGACACAACAAACAGATAAATGTGTGGACACATGAGTATAAATAGACAAGAATTTAAGCAATATCAACATGAAACTACTGCATGACTGCTATATTAAACTCATCAAAATACGTTCTCATAAGTGGCACACATCACAAATGCACATCAAAAAGCATAGAAATAAAGAGAGACAGAGACCTTCAGGGGAGTGTTTCTAGACTCTGGGAACTCTCTCTCATCGAGCCGCTCCCAGCGCTGAAGGAACTGCTGCACGATTGGGCTATCAGGACTTATGATTTGGAATCCGGTGATATTTGCTCCGCCTGAAAACACCTTATCCAAACTCATGTTAGAGAATCCCTGCAGAGAACGAGGGTCAGTGGTCAAAAGTGAAAGGTCACTGACAGAAGGTTAAGAAAGAAAAGATCTGGGCGTGTGTGTGTGTGTGTGTGTTTTCTCACAAGATTAGCCAGGATGTAATGATATCCTCGACTGTTCTTTCCTGAGACAACCACCTGGAAATAGAGTGTCACCCAGCATTATGTCTGATTGTTTATGCAGACCATGAGATCAGAGTGAACGAATCACACTTTAAATTGGCAAACGACAAATTGAAAGCAAAAGCCTGAAGAACTGCTGAGGGGTGATTCTGAAACTATATGGGCACTCTGTGGTCCCAGCGGTGAAAAAAGGTGGAAAGCTTGCTTGCGTTTTTCTTTTTATTAATAGTAAATAGCTGAATACTAGGGGGAAAAAATAAAAACCACAAGCCATGAGTGACAAGGACTTTTATTGTCATTTTATGGAAAAACGCTCCTGCCATGACATTGAGTATTTAATTCAAAAGTATAATGTAAGCCAAAAAAACAAAAAAAAATTTATTTTAAATTAAAGAAAAATTCAAACACCTAATGTATTGAAAGATTAATTCTTTTTTTTTTTTTTTTTTGGATTTCTTAATAAAATTATAATTTATGGTTATTATAATTATATAACTGTTATAATTTCAAAATAAAAATACAATATTTATACAACTTAAAATATATTTTAACACACAAAATATTACTACAGAAAATATAAAAATAAAAACAAATTAAAAAATGTAAATTTAAATTTGTTAAATTAACTTTAAAACTGACTTATCTTAAAATTATTTAAATTTCAGCACTCAAACAATACTTTCCCCAAAAATGTCATTACTGCAACATGTCTAACAGTGGCAGTAATAACAATGTCCATGACAGTTATAAATACCTAAAGAATACAACATTCCATTCAATCTTTTTTTTTTTTTTTTGATGGAACAAATCAGGTCAGTAGTAGTGCCCATTTTTACATAATCAGAAATGAAAAAACTGCTTCAACCTGTTGGGCACAGTGGAGCTGTTACAATACTGCGTCTTCCCACACACCAAAGGACTGTGTTATTATTATTTATTGTTCTACAAAGGTGCAGCTCTTGAATTCATCGGCAATATTGAAAATTTTCATACCGTGCCAAAGCTCTGCTGACTCTTAGGCACACCATAAAGGTACGACTCAACCACACCCACACGCGCACAGCTACTGAATTACAAATAGCAGCAGACAGCCAGTCTGCTGGAAGCGCAGCGCTCTGATTAGCTTTCTCTGAGTGCTGATTGATCTACTCGTGGATTTCATTATCTCTGTGACCTCCTAGTGACACAAACACACACACACACTCTTTCCTCTGCATGTATATGTGTGGGAAAAAGCCAGGAAAGCAGAGGCAGAGGGTAAAAAACAGAAAGAGAAAGAATAAGTGAAACAGAAAAACAGAATCGGAGAATGTAACAGTACCTTTGAGAGCAGTATTTTTGGATGAGAGGAAAGGGAGTATTTTTAGTTTTCTCACTGTTCCCTTGTTACAGGACGCTGTGCCCTACTTACACAAACACACGCACACTCTCACATGCACTATTTTTACCACCTTATTTGCTAACGACGGTTTAATTTTGGAAAGGTATTAATTAACACCACAAAACTGAGACAGAACCATTCATGAACTACTACCAAGACAGACAGACAGTTTCTGACAGATGAAATAAAATTAAATAAAGTCTGAAAATGTGTTTTTATGTACCTGCTCTAGAATACTGTTAATACGTTCAACCTCACAGTCGATAAGGAAACGCTTCTCCTGCCGACGATCCATTTCTTCAATAATGCGCCGGTATTCCAGCGGATCCACTATGTTCCCCACTGAACGTGCTGTCACCTGCCAATTATTCATCACTGCAGATTCCATGATGGCCTGTAGGATGGAAAACCCTGAAACAGAGAATAATACATTGTGTAAAATACACCGCTACGAAGGGCCTGTGTAGATGTAGTACCAGGGCAGAATTGGGCCAGAATGATAGAGCAAGTACTGCTTGATTTCTCTCTCTGGTTTGAGAACAGAGGAACTGCTGATGCAGTGCAAATCTAATGGGAAGAAAGGAGTGAAGGCAGAGAAAGAAGCATGGTGAATGTAATTACTGCAACTCTGCACTAATGATGCTAATGCAACGGCAGAACACACATTTTTTTATATATATATATATATATATATATAACATACATACATTTGTGCATATGTTTGCATGTGCGTATTAGGCCTTCATTCATATATTTGAGATACGCTCCACTATAGATCACATCCATTGCAAATGATATCTTTACACAACAATTCAGGTCTTCTGCAATACATCAGACCCACTGCAGCACATATCAGATCCCTGCATAGGCACCCCACCCCAGCCAGTGAGGGTTTGTTAGCTCTGATATAAACTAGGTTTCCATTGAAATTCAATTTAATAAGGAAATTTATATATATAAATCAAAACAATTTTTTTTTATTAAAATAAAAAAATCATTACTTTTTTGGAAAGTGATGCAAAACAGAAAACAAATAAATTATTTGGTCTTTTTAATGATACCAACATTTAAAATATATATAAAATATAATAGTAAAAATATAAATAACTAATTACATATATATATTAGATTTCTCTAAGGTTTTTTTTTATTTATTTATCTTACAAATGTACTATGTTTTATGCAATATACCCAAAAATGCCCTCAGTGCCCCAAACCTAGTTTAACAATTATTTAACATTATGTAATATATTACAAAATTCAATGGCTGATCATGAAAATACATGAAATTTCTGTACATTTGTTTCTCCGTAGTTTGTCCAAACTGAGGGACAACTTTTTTTTTCCTGATTAATAGACAACAGAGACACTCTCAGAAAAAAGTACAAAGCTGTCACTGGTGTGGTACCCTTTCAAAAGGTTCACCTTTTTTTTTTTTTTTTTTACCTTACTTAGCCCTAAGATTGAATATTAGTACATTCAAAAGGTACGAATTATGTACATTTTAGTTCATTTTGAAAGGGTACTGTCCCAGTGACAGCTTTTGCACCTTTTTTCCTAAGAGTGTACCACAGGTGTACTGAACCCAGAATTCCCATTAAAGGATTCAAAGCACATCAAAGTAACAGAAATGTTCTCTAACACCCTTTATAACCTCTAGCTCAAGGCCATACAGGACACAAATCAGCCCAGTTCCATTCTGTCTCGTTTTTAGCCCTGTGATCACATTCATTATAAGACAACATGCACACACACACACACACACACACTCAATCACTATTTTAATTAGCATACGTCCTGGAGTGCCAGGCCGCCAGGCTGTTTAGCCGTGACCAATTAATCAAGACTGACAGCTCGCAGAGAGGTGAGAATTCAAAATGACACACATACACTCAAGCACTTCAACTCTTAAAGTCATACATGTTAGCATAAGTGGAAGGCCATGTGTCAGACCTGTAAAGGTCTATTAAAGATGGGTTAATTAAACATGAGTTTCTCATTAGCAATTTAAGAGGTTCTTGTTAAACATTGCATGGACGAAATCTTTTACAGCACCTTTGTTAAATATCTCAACCTCTCTCACGGTCTTATTTTTTCAAATTATGTACTTGGCCTTTTACATTTTTTATTGAGAGTCTCTGCCAAACATTGCGGCACTCATCTTAACAGCACAAATCAATGTCTTAGAGCGTTTATGTTAACCAGCAAGCCAAGGCTCATGCAGATTTTTTTAATCGTCACTGTTTAGCGTATTTAACAGATGCACAAGCCCTGTGGTGGTGGAAAACCATTTAAAGTTTGGCACCACCAGCTCAACTCCCTGCTGACAGTAGTGGGTGTTTACAAGGGTGGCAACAGATTGAGACTGTCTGCACTGTATCATGATTTGAGAATGATCCAAAGAGCATCTAGTGCTTTAAAGAAAGAAAATCTGACCATTTGTACCAAAGAATTCACGTGATCAAATCTGAACCCCAGTATTTCAATATGGTCTCTGACTTTTGCCACCCACCATATTAAGAAGTGGAGGTCTAAATGAAGTTTCATTGAGTTTTATCTGTAAGAACACTGTTCTGCTCATCGGTATGATGTGTTTAATTCATTAAGGGAGATCCCTGGAGAAAACATAATGTCTCTCATTATCTTAAACTGTCCCTGTAAGCACTCTCTTTAGAGTAAACAAGCTAGGAAAAATGTGTGATTGTTGGCTGTACGCCCATCAGGTGATCTGGAACACAAACCCAGAGAAAAACTGTCCTCTATTATATCAGTGTTTGATGCCACTATGTCTGATATAAACAGCAATGTCTACTGCTTTAGCAGGAATCTGCAAACCAAAATCAGATTTTTTATATTTTTTGTGAACAAAAGCAGACATTAGAGCAACACAACTCATATAACAGCTATAAAAACTCTATGTTCCTTCTAAAAATCTAAACAATTAAGACATTAAGATACATATTTATGTATTGGCATGCTTCTGTCGCAAGCGACAATACAGGTGACAATGAGCCATAGACATTTATTTGATAGCACAGATCATATGTTCACATATGTCACACTCTGAATCATAGTTAAGGGAGTGTTAAATGCAGCACACAAATTCTATTAACTGAAAGAACCTGTTACGCAGATTTTGACCATAATCTGTTTGTTTCGGTGCACTTTCTCACAACACACCCCAAAATGATTGCACATTAGGCGAGTAGGTAGAGAGCCTTTTGTGCCTGTATGAGCATCTACACTATGAAAGAATCAGGTTAAGGGCATTTTTGACTACAACTTGAAGTGGTTGAAAGCTGACAAGCTCAAAACTATTAAGACCCTTTTACCCTTGTATTTAGCGTCATCCATTTATTATCGGATCAACAAAAATGCATATTAATAGCAGGTGTAAACAGGGCCAGGGACATTTAGCTTAAACCCCAACCCATTCATGCATCCACTTTTCGTTTTTTTTTTTTTGATTTATTTTTGTCATTTTTGCCTTTTTATTAGGATAGGACAGCATATTAGACAGGAACAAAGTGGGAGAGAGAGAGAGGGGGGATGGGACTGGAAAGGTCAGTGAGCCGGGACTTGAACTCAGGATGCCCAAAAACGCAAAGGTGCGCTGCCCAAGAGGCTACTGGTGCCTACAAATATCCACTTTTGATCTCAAAATCCAATCAACAATCAATGCATAGAAAGTCCCCTTTTTCAATAAGCTGTTACATCCACAATCAAAATACTAAAGAGAAGATCTGTTGCTATTTCCGTTGCAGTCCTACTTCAAAGGGATAGTTCACCCAAAAATGAAAGTTGTCATCATTTATTCACCCCTCATGTTTGTTCCAAACTTATATACTTACTTTCTTCTGCAGAACACAAAAGAACATATTTTTAAGAAAGTAGGTAACCAAACACTTTTCTCAAAATTTCACTTTGGGCGAACTATCCCTTTAAATGCTCAAATACTTACAGTATATGTGTTTGTGTGTGTTCACTCACCTCTATCAGTGTCATATAGGTAGACAAATTTCTCCCATTTGTAATGGGCTAGCAAACTGAGCAGCGCCCCCCGGAGGCTCGGCCTCATCTGCAGGACAAACTGCACATCTGTGTCCGTGGGAAAAGATGGAGTGATGAAGGAGGTGTGCAGAGCGCCGCAGAATGACGTTAATGTGTTCATTGACCTCCTGTCGTAGAATCCAAATATTGCATATACACCCCTGGAGAACTGAGAACAGACTGCCAGGCCAAGAGAGAGATGGAAGCAGAGTCAGTGTACATTTTAGGATAAACAATCATTAAGGCACACAAACACTCATAAGCATTACATATTATGGTGATCTCTACTGAGCGTGTGTGCGTGTGTACTTGTGTGTGTATCTGAGCCTTTAAAAACGATCTGAAGAGACAGTAGCCTTTTCACAGAGAAATGGAAAGGATATGACATCAGGTTTAATGTCACAGGCTGCATGTATTGCAATACGATGTGAAGTCGTCAAAAATCCAAATCAAATGTCTTGTTATTTATTTATTTATTAATACTCTAAATGCAGTTGTCATCTAAATTATTTAAAGATAAACTGCAAATGTTTCTAAATCTGGCAACCATGTAGCTAAGCTGACAGTAGACGGATTGAGTTCACTGACGTCTCTACAGCAATATAGGAAAAAATGCTCAGAAAAGTCAGTGTTAAGCATTAATTCAGCTTTAGTGCTGTCTTATTAACTGAATATTTACAACCTTATGTTATCCAGAGGGAGGACATTTGTACTGTTTGTCTGTTTCCTGAAGCGAATGATTTTTGCCTTACACAAACACCTGCTTCTTGAAAAGTAAGAGAGCGAGGGAGAGAATAGGAGAGACTAACAGACTATGGCACGAATAGAGGTTAGTCAATTCTAGGAAAAGGAACGAAAGGGACAAATGTTCCTAAATGTGTCCAGAAGACATACAAACAAAAAAGCAAGAAAAAAGAAATAGGTGGCATGTGGACTTGAAGGGAAAAAAACTGGAAAATACAAGCAAATGTCACATTACTCAGAGAGCCCAGAGGTTAAAAATCATCACACACGGATGAACACGCATTCACAGCCTACACTACAAAAGCATACATGCTCAAACCCTACTATCCACCAAAGACACCAAAGATAACACATCCTCAATATTTAAAATTAGTGGAAGATCAAATGGGATTTTTTTATACGAAGATTTTTAATGCATTAAAATCGTGGCCGTTACCGATGCTCTCCTCTGTACCATCCAGCGCTTCATACTCCAGTCCAGTAGGTGGCAGAAGAGCCTGTGTTACACTGGAAAGCAATGCTGCCCACCATCATTTTTTATTTGTAAAATTGATTTTTTGAGTGACATTCAGAAAAGTGTCTAAAGAAAAAAAATCATACAGAGAATATCTACGCACAAATTGGAGCATTGCATTTGTGTGGGTTTTAGTGTATGAGTTTGTGTTTTAGGTGGTCCTTTCCTGTTCTCTTTCTATGATTGCGCCTCAGTGGAAAGCAGCTCTCACCATGAGAGAACAAACGAGCACTGCAGTTCAGAGAGACACATTCAGCTCTTACTCACTCTCTCATTCAGTCCTTGAAGCTGAAGTTTTTGTTACAATGCTTTCTACTATCTCAGCTTAATATAGTCATCTATAAGGAACACATTTTTGTAGGTTGATTTTCCTGAAAAGTGTAAACACTCTGATCTGTGGTGCAATCAAAATATTGTTCAGCTTGTTTGAGGAGCACAACACAGCAACACTGGTTTGACTAATAATGTGACTTTAGGGCAGGCCTATCTGTTTGTCAGACAAATTACAGACAGGGGAAGTGTCAATTTAAATATATAATCAACAGTTAAGACAATAAGGACTGCCAGATGGCTGGGGTCAGCATGAAAGATCATCATTTGCACGTGTTTTTATGCCTTGCTAATTGAAACATTCAATCAATTTTAACGCATTCAAGCACAAGAAGATTCAAAAGTAATTCAGTATCCGCACAAACCCCGAATGGAGCTGTCTTTTGCAACTGCTTGTGCTTTAATGGACAAATACACCTGGCCAATTTGAACATACAAGCTATTTTAAAGCATTCAAGCACAAGAAGATGTGGTAACACACTCCATTCAGTGTTTTTTGTGCGCAAAATGCGCACACATAGAGCCGCATCTCAAACAACGCGAGAGCCCCTTATTTTTCTTTCTACGTCTTCTTGCGCTCGAATAGACAAATAAATACAAAACATACATACAAGGGAGAAAGAAAATCACTCACTTTTGTAGCTTTAACAATGACTAATCTATATTTAATTTATACAGTGAAAATATGTGATGTTATTTTACATTTTTTTTATTCAATTTCTGTACTTGAACAACTACAAACCAACCTAAAGCGCTGTTTTAATTTTTAGCGCTATTTTTATTTATGTGCTATTGCTTGTATTTTGTTGCTTAGTCATTTGTTCTTATTTACTGACTTTTCACTTGTCTTTAATTATGTTTGAACTTTATATTTGTTAATCAAGTGGTCTTTGCTGTGGTATTGAAATTAAAAATTGTAAAGTTTAAGTGTGAAATTTTTGGTATCATATAAGCTTATTTAATATTTAGAAATTTTGAAAAACTGATTAAATCAAAAAACTTTTTTTTTAAGTTATATTAATGGATTTTTGTGCCATTTATTTTGAGAAGACAGTGGAGAGATGACTGGAAAGTATTGGGGTGAAGAGAGGGGAGCGAGATAAGCATGGGACCTCGAGACGGGATTCGAACTTGGGTCACAGTGAGTGCAGTTGCGCTGTATGCCAACACACTAACCACGGGGCTATCGGCGTCGACATGGCCAGAGTTTCTTACAGGACAAACTTAGTTCCACTGGAAGATTAAGCTATGACATAATATGACATAAGCTATAATAATTTTTAAAGGACATAGGAGGATTGTGTAATAAACCAATAAGATGCATTTAGAAATTTTTCATTTCATGTCAACTAGTTATTTTTGCAATTCCAATTGGTGATGCTAGTGGCGTAGAAATTACACAGAGACAAGGTAATGATTTAGTGTCTCCCTCTCGCTCTGTTTTTCTCTCCTTCATTTGTTCTTCTAACGGAGCCAGCAGGTTACATCTGCTTACTGCCTTTCTGCCCTTCTTTTCATCTGTCTTTCGAATGCTCCAGGGAGCAATAAAGAAAAAAAAACATGAAAAAGATGAAAGAAAACCATGTAGAGAGGGAGCGAGAGCAAAAGAGTGAGTGAAAAATAACCTGTTTACAGACCCCCTGACCCCTACAGTTTTCTCTCCACGATGCAGATTGCCTCAATTAAAACAGCAGGGTCACTGCATACGTAAGCTGTCAAAAAACCTTTTTCTCAGGAACCGTTTGATGCACAACTCACTCTCACAGTGCTGTGAGCGACTGTAACTAAACCAGCTCACCTGACTAATACAAGCACTGCATGCAAATGTGTGTGCTCTGATTCAAAGACATCCCCAGAGAGAAAAATAAGTGTCTATCTCTATTTATGAACATTTCTCGCATCACCGTTAAAGCACTTTGTCCTTCCTGTCATGTTATTCCTGAATATGTACTTTGAGCTTTGAGAGCATCTCCGCAGAGTTTATTCATTAAACTTTAAAATCACCTTCAGAGGCTGAGAGGTTATGAGCATACCTCTCCACATGCAAACTCTTTTTATTTATATTTTTAAATGCCCAGCTGTTTTTTGTCTGATGGACCAACCACATGCCTGAAGCAATGTGTGTGTATGTGTGTTAATGCAGCGAAGAAAGATCAATGACTGCAGCAATAACATCATGATAAGCCAGGAAACCAAAAGCTCACAAACACTGTCTCTCACACAGACACGCTCAGATGAGCAGCCAGGCCAGTCATAGACACAAAATGGTAATGACAGCAGCTGTAAACAGGCATTTTATAATGATGGTAAAGCTCTCTCACTCTCTTGCACACAAACACACACACAGAGTGTGGGGCACTAACCCTTGCACTGGTTTGGGCATTTGTGCAAATGTCAGCCTGCACTCATCATCATCTCTCTCTCAGTCTCTCCATTATGAAGACCTGAGGCTTATGCCACAGAAGAGTTTTTCACGTTTTCTTCTCTCCATTTCTCTTTTTCACGCCAACTTCTCACACTAACAGTCTTTATCTGCTCTTTTCTTCTTTTTGTGACATTGCAACTAAATCATTGGTTCTTTCAAATTAAAACCTCTGCTTTTTGTCACCTCCAACCCCAATTCTACATTTACTATAGAGCAGGTGTCTGTTAATGTTGCCATCTTTTGTTGCCCACGACTATAATAAACACTAAATGCAATGAACTTTAAAACTTTCAATAATAGGTAAACAAGAGGATTCGGAGTGTCATACCAGAAACAGAATAGACCAGCAGTCTTATTTAATACGTTATGGGCAGAGAAATGACAGAAAACAAGACGAGTGATGTGAGTGAATACTGCACATGCTTGTTATGAGACCTACTTCCACGGAATAGAATTTTCTTAACACCTACATTGTGAACATGATCAAGGTCCTGTGACTCATTGCTTGAATAGCTTTTGGTTTGTTTTAAAAATTAGAATCTGAGGGTTGTCTCCTGCCTCCTCACAATATGTCCCTACCAAGTTGAAAACCAAATCTATGCCCTTGGTGAGAATAAAGAGCTTTTATTCTATTCTTTTATTATATTATATATAGATAAGTAGATAGATAGACAGATAGATATGGGTGAATTCAACTTAACTGAAACAGTCAAACAATCATCTCAATAAGGCAAAAAACTGCCCCAATTTACCTCAATTATAGTCTATACATTGTTATTATAACGCTCTATGAACGGTTAAAGGAGAACAGGTGCGGTGCGTCCCGCAGAATTGTATGTGGAAAAAGGAGCAAAGACTCACACGCGTGCGTGACTGAAAAGCTATTGGATGACTCCAGATTGTCCACGTTATAATTCAGATGAAAGGGCTTCTCGGTGATGTTCTGATTGGTGGTGTTGTATAGTTGAACGGCGAAGCGGAACGCGCTGTGCTCCCCCTGGACCGTGGAGCGCATGAAGAGGCCACCTGCATGCGAGATCAGATCAGTTAAGAGCATTTAATTTACTTTAGACTTGTTCGAGTTAGAGATAGTAGTAGGAGTAGTAGTAGTAGTAGCAGTAGTAACAATTCACTTCATTTACACTCTGTTTGGCATAAACTTCTCGTATGAGTGTCTGTGGATGATGCTGCAGCAGGTAGACAAAGATCTCGGCGTGTTTCCAAGGAAAAAGATGTTTTAATCTTTTGATCAATAAATCAATCAACTCACTCACCGATATTGATCTGGTTTGGAAAGCCTGCCTGGGTTTGCAGCACCAGCCACGGCAGGAGCAGGGACGCTGGCGTGCGCTCGCCGCCGCATTTTGTCGCCGACCTCTAGAAATCTTCAGCTCACGCGTAACATCCAGACCGACGACAAAATCCGCCAGACTCCCTCACGCGATGCCGGAGAGGGCGCATTCGGGCTATAGGACGAGCAGACAAGCGAGAGAGCTTCTCAATGCAGGACAGCGCTGCGGATCGTCACAATCGGACCGCTGATCAAACTTGATGTGACGTGAAATTACAACAGCGCCACTGCGGACCCGCGTGCGCAGTCCCGCATACAGCTCACAAACAGCGGCAGGCGACCCTGGGAACAGTACACTTCAAAGACGTCGTTCAAACCCCTTATATTCCGCGCAAATCCAGTGTGAATTCAGTAGCAAATCAACACAAAAAAATAAAGTTCACACAACAGCCCACAGGTGCGGACTTCCTACTATCCCACACCCGCGCGTTAGTCACATAGTGTGAAAGGTATCTGGAAAAGCGAGAGATTTTGATACACGAGGTTTGAATTTCTAACAGAAGATTAATATTTGATGTCGAATAGAGGTGATCTCAACTTGAGGTCTTTAGCAAACATACTGCACTGCGTGTGTAAACAATTCACATTTGTGCTTCCCCTTAAAATCCATCTGAAGATGCTTGCTGTTTGAAGAGTCTTCGTGATTTAATATCATCCGTGTATTATTTTCATGTAGCCTACGCGTTTATATTTTGTCCCGTGCCTATCACTATTCAAGTGATTTTTTCTTTTTTTTTTTTTTTTTTTCTTTCCTTTTTTAATCCTCTGATCTTTTTGATCGCTGCTGTTGGCTGTGTGTGTGAAGTCTGTCTCTGGAGTGCTTCAGATAACACAAGCTGTTTTTTGTGCTTGTAAGAACTGACTGACTCGTATAATGAAAACGTGTTCATCTTTAATAATGTTTTCATGCATTTAGGCTGTTTACGCCATTATAGGATCTTCTTGAAAGAGAAAAGCTCACTGCAGGTGCCTGTAATTGTGATATGCCTCCACATTTTCAGCCTTGGCATCACCCAAAACTGAAAGCTCACAGCTCTGAGCTGGATACGGCTGACTAACAGCGACCCAGATTTCCTCAGCTCCTTATTTTCTATGTGTGTGTGTGTCTGACCATACAAGCCATGCCTCTGTATGCTGTGCCAGATTTATCAGACCGACTCTCTTGTTGAATGCAGACACACATACACACTCTCACAAACATCTCACTCACTCACATTCAAACACACACACACACACACACACACACACACACACACACACACACACACACACACACACACACACATAAGTGAACCATATGCCTGCTAATATGAGTTGACCACATTGTCTTTTGGCTAAATTTTGACTTGCAGCTTGATGTGCAGATGGCTGGATAAGCCATGTGCACGTAAAAACAAATTCCATTGTTTGAATTGAACTCTCTCTATAAAATAGTTTAAGTCATACATAATGGCTCTAAACAGAATGAATTGCTCATCTTAATAATCTTTTTTATTATTATTATTATGTCACAATGACTCATCTCGCACCTGTTGCTTACAGGTGTCACTAATGAAATGCATTTAAACATTGAACTGGACGCATTTGAATTCAGATTAGCATGCAACACACCCATAATGCATCCTTGGTACGGAAACAATGGAGATGTTTACAGCTGGCTTTTCACAGATGGAACGCAGCTGATCTGATGTCTTTTGAGTCCTCTGTACTCCCACGACAGTGGAAAGCACAAAAGTTATATTATGGGAAAAAAACATGACATAAACAATGGGGGTGCCCTCACAAGCTGTGCAAAATACTTCACATACAATCCAAATGTCTATGAGGCCTTAAAACTAAAAACATGTTACTTAATAGAAAGTAATAAAATATTCTTTTGACTGATTTGCTGTTGATTTATAATATTTAGCACTGCTGTATTATCACTACACCTAACATGTAGCACAGCAGGTACAATGTCTCTGGGACTGTTCCAGGATCCAAATACAATAAAATAAATACAGTATAGCATGCTTATATTCTGATTATATTTTTTCCCAAGCGCATCTTATCAGTTCCAAACCACATTAATCTTAATAACTACTATTCATTTTTTATTTAATCATTTATAAGTGATATATAATTGTCCATGAAGGCTGGAAATGAAAAACTCCTTATATTCAGGTGTGCAGAATTATTAGGCTTGTTTTCTTTTACAGATTTAAAATGAGCCTTATTGTATTTCACAATACTTCAGCATGTTATTTATTAAATAAGGGTCATCTTTTAGGATTTTTTACCCAAGCCAAATCGCTGGAGACTAAATTTTTACTGATGGTTTTTGCAGTTAACGTGTCTTTTCTTCTCTACCTGTTTTTTCTGACCTCGCTGACCCAGTGACAATTTTGCTGTCCAATGGTCATGTCTTAACTTTGCAATTTCTGTATTGCATTAGTTTTAAATATTTCTCATGGGGTTTTAATTATTTTTGACTTTTCAGTCTGAGTTAAACCTCGTTTTTGGCTCATTTTATTAGTAAAAGAAAAACATGCCTAATAATTCTGCACACCTGAATAAGGAGTTTTTCACTTCCAGCCTTCATGGACAATTATATATTACTTATAAACGATTAAATACAAAATTAATAGTAGTTATTAAGATTGATGTGGTTTGGAATAGGTAAACACAGTTCTCATTTTAGTTTAACTTCATGTACTAAAAAAACTTAAACTAAAAGAAATTGATTAAAAAAAAACTTACCATTTAATGCATATGCATAATACAAACACACACATCACATACATCAGAAGCCCTATGGAATAATCTGTCCTATATTTGAGCAAGTGGAAAGTTTATTCATTCTGCATAGTGATTGAAAGCTGTGAACCAATTTAACTGCACTGCAGGTTACATTCAAATAACTGTGAGTTTACTCTCTCTCATTCTATAATAATCTTATTCTAGTGATTGTACCCGTGTGTGTTATTAAAAAATGTACTCAAGAATAGTAATTTTCAGAATGACACTTATGTCAGAGTAAGGTTTATGGTAGCAGAAGCTGTTGTTTTTGGCCTTTTTTTTAGTTTTCTAGTTGGACATTGTTTTATTTATTTATTTATTTATTTATGCAGGTGCATTTGAAAATGTACCAGTTCAGATATGCTAGCTGTGAATGAATTAAATAAAAGTATTTGTTTGATTTTTTTAAAAATAAAATAAAACAGGAATGTGTGTGTGTATTCAGTGCTCAGCACAGCTGTCACTGGTCATCTCACCATAATGAATGTGCAGGAAGTGATGTGGTATTAAATGTGGCCAGTGGCATCAGCTGGTGGGCAGTCATCCAGTGAGAGACAAGAACAGCATTTTGCAGCAATCACTCCATTTTCACACTGAAGAAAGAAATTGACAAACAAGTGACAATGAAGCAGTAGTGAAGTGTGGATTATGAATTTCATGAATGGAAGTGAATACAATGCTGAAAGACCCACATCTCTGATATTTATGCTGAAAAAGCATCATCAAATTTTAGCATGTATTTGATTGTGACCGTCATGTCTGGGTAAAACAGCAGCTCATGTTTTCTGATTCTATCTGGACCAATCGGCTACACAAGCTCCTATGGGGATTTTAAGGACAAATGGGAGTTTTCAGCAGTAAGCAGCTTTTTATCGGTTTCAATTTCCAAGAAGGCACTTGGCCCCAAACTGAACCCATGAAATCAAAATTAGACATTTGTGGCTTTTAGTCCATGTCTGTAAGTTTTTAGGCCATATATATGCTGGTGTACTCCTAACAACTGACAGAAAGAACTTCACATTTTAAATACGGGAAAACACAAATATTAATGACTCATGTTGCTCTCAAGGGTATAGCCAAATGTTTGTCCAATAAAATGCTGTCCAGAATGGAAAAGTCCTTCTAATCAACCAATAAAAATGCACTTGCTTGAGTCTTACTATGCCTTTGAGAATGAGACATTTAACATTAGCAAAGAATAAGATGACAGTAAAAGAACTAAGACAGCCATGCAGCTTTAAAAGGTAACTGATCCAAATGAAAGTGAACAATGCTTAGCCAGTGATTTCACAAGTGTACTGACTACAGTTATATCATCCATCTGAGATTCAGCCACAGTGCTCCTCCAAATTTTAAAGACTTTTATTACTGTATTAAGAAAGTCTATGTCATTTTATATCAATCACTCTGAATTGTAAGTCTGCATAAAAAAAGTCAATTTATTATTTCTCCATACACTTTCTCTTGCTTTCACTCCATCCTCTTCACAACTCTGTTCCAAGATGTGCGTTGGCGGAGAAAAAAAAAACGTGGCCAAATTTTGACTCATTAGTAATTTCATCTTTGTGGATATAAATAGTCATACTATAAATCATGTTGTTGATCTAAATATCAGCTGATATTCAAATACAAAAGCATGATGGTAATGTGGTGCTGCATAAATATTTGTAAAGAAACATCTGTAAAATGATTCAAATCTGCATGGTTCAGTGAATTAGGTTTTTTAAAAAGCATCCAAATTTATTTTGGAATGTCCTAAAAGTCTTAGTGACCACAGCTTTGACAGCTGACGGTAAAATAATGTAATGTCTATAATGGCTAGCAAGCCAAGATGACTAACTGACTTAATCAGTAATCGGAGCATTGTGGGTTCATGCCTGCTGACCGGAAAATTCAGACCTCACAAACTCTCATGAGCACTGCTTCAAGCCTGCAAATTTTCTTTTTTTAGGATTGGGATGATGCCAAACACTAGAAAAAACAGCGGCAAGTCTAAACTCCATTTGTTAGAATATATATGCTTTACATAAACAGATATTTTTAACAGGTCTGAAGTGATGCTGACCGGTCAGAAACTGGAAGAGAATTGCTGAAGCAATGAGAGGTATTTTACACCATGCAAAATGGAGTGAATACACACACACACACCACTGGGATCAAGCTGTAAATTATCTGAGTGTTGGTTATATATGTGCGTGTCTTCATACCCCTCACTCACACTGGACATTCCGTAATAGGAACCACATGTTTGACTAAGCACACAAACGCACTCAAACCCACACACCCAGCAACACAGCCTCAGCAGCCATCACTCTTTTTTCCAATTTCTTTCTCCGTCATCATTTATTCTCCGCATTTTTTCCAGGCAGAGATTCTTCAGTGCAGACCCACTGAAGCATAGAGACTCGCCCTGAGCACACACACACACACACACACACACACACGTGAGTACTAACACATTCCTTACTTGTCTCTGCAGTCCCTCTCACACACACACCTAAAAGAACAAATCATATTCACTGCAGATGAATCTCTCTGAATTCTCAAACAGGACCGCAACAGAGAGAAAAACTGATTTATTTTTCTTTATTATGTATTGCATTTTTATTACAATACGATTACTGTATATGTTATTGTAAAATAAACTTTACTAAACCACCCTTGCTAAAAGAAGCATACTTTAAAAAAATTATGGAAATATTCTTGCAAAGAATGTACTTAAGTCGAACATAGTGCACATTAACTGCAATTAAATGACAATGAATAGTGTGAACTGGATGCAGTGCTTTTGTGAACTTAAAGAGTGTTCCTTTGATGTCCATCTTTCATAATTACTTGTGTCTTTAAAATATGGTTAAAGTGTATTGTAGACTGTCCTGGCAACCATTTAGAGTAATCTAAAATATACTACATCATTTTTTTTTAACTGGTCATGTATTTTTTAATGCATGTAATGCATGTGACCATTTGCAATGATGAAATTCCAATTTGTTTGCATTTGAAAATATATTAATTTTAAATGTAATGTTTAATTCTAGAGTTAAAATGATAATCAAGAACTTTACATGTGCTATAGAATGTTAGTCAACACATCAAAATAAACATTTTTTTAAAGCATCATAACAAAAATTAAAAATTTACTTCACAGTAAAAAAATTTGACTATTATAAAGTGAACTTTTTAAAAGTGTACTTCAGTGTATTAGGAAACAGTCATGAAAGTGTACCTCTTAAAATTTACTTAAATGGCCTTTTATTTCATTACCATTTTAAAGGGATAATCCATCCCAAAATTAAAATTTTGTCATTAATCACTTACCCCCATGTCATTCCAAACCCATAAAAGCTTAGTTCGTCTTCGGAACACACAATTTAAGTTATTTTGGATGAAAACAGGGGAGGCTTGAGACTGTCCCATAGACTGCCAAATAAATAACTGACGATGCTTTTCATACTTTCCGGACCTTGACAGTGTTATATTATTTGGCAGTCTATGGGACAGTCTTAAGCTGTTTTTCATCCAAAATATCTTAAATTGTGTTCTGCAGAGGAACAAAGGCTTTTACGGGTTTGGAACGACATGGGGGTAAGTGATTAATGACAAAATTTTCATTTTTGTGGTGGAGTAACCCCTTTAATATATACAATGCATTTTGTTACAAATACAGGTGCTTGGTCATATAATTAGAATTTCATCAAAAAGTTGATTTATTTCACTAGTTCCATTCAAAAAAGTGAAACTTGTATATTATATTCATTCATTACACACAGACTGATATATTTCAAATGTTTATTTTCTTTTAGTTTTTGATGATTATAACTGACAACTAAGAAAAATCCCAAATTTCAGTATCTCAGAAAATTAGAATATTACTTAAGACCAATACAAAGAAAGGATTTTTAGAAATCTTGGCCAACTGAAAAGTATGAACATGAAAAGTATGAGCATGTACAGCACTCAATACTTAGTTGGGGCTCCTTTTGCCTGAATTACTGCAGCAATGCGGCGTGGCATGGAGTCGATCAGTCTGTGGCACTGCTCAGGTGTTATGAGAGCCCAGGTTTTGCTCTGATAGTGGCCTTCAGCTCTTCTTGCATTCTTGGGTCTGGCATATCGCATCTTCCTCTTCACAATACCCCATAGATTTTCTATGGGGTTAAGGTAGGCGAGGCGGAGTTTGCTGGCCAATTAAGAACAGGGATACCATGGTCCTTAAACCCAGGTATTGGTAGCTTTTGGCACTGCGCTTGCAGGTGCCAAGTCCTGTGAGAAAATGAAATCTGCATCTCCATAAAGTTGGTCAGCAGCAGGAAGCATGAAGTGCTCTAAAGCTTCCTGGTATATGGCTGCGTTGAACCTTGGACCTCAGAAAACAGGTCCAAACAGGTCCAAGGTCCAAGTGGACCAACACCAGCAGATGACATGGCACCCCAAACCATCACTGACTTTGGAAACTTTACACTGGACCTCAAGCAACGTGGATTGTGTGCCTCTCCTCTCTTCCTCCAGACTCTGGGACCCAGATTTCCCAAAGGAAATCAAAATTTACTTTCATCAGATAACATAACTTTGGACCACTCAGCAGCAGTCCAGTCCTTTTTGTCTTTAGCCCAGGCGAGACGTTTCTGATGCTGTCTGTTGTTCAAGAGTGGCTTGACACAAGGAATGCGACAGCTAAACCCATGTCTTGCATATGTCTGTGCGTAGGGTTCTTGAAGCACTGACTCCAGCTCCAGTCCACTCTTTGTGAATCTTCCCCACATTTTTGAATGGGTTTTGTTTCACAATCCTCTCCATGGTGCGGTTATCCCTATTGCTTGTACACTTTTTTCTACCACATCTTTTCCTTTCCCTTCACCTCTCTATTAATGTGCTTGGACACAGAGCTCTGTGAACAGCCAGCCTCTTTTGCAATGACCTTTTGTGTCTTGCCCTCCTTGTGCAAGGTGTCAATGGTCATCTTTTTGGACAACTGTCAAGTCATCAGTCTTCCCCGTGATTGTTGTAGCCTACAGAACTAGACTGAGAGACCATTTAAAGGCCTTTGCAGGTGTTTTTGAGTTAATTAGCTGATTAGAGTGTGGCACCAGGTTTCTTCAATATTGAACCTTTTCACAATATTCAAATTGTCTGAGATACTGAATTTGGGATTTTCATTAGTTGTCAGTTATAATCATCAAAATTAAAAGAAATGAACATTTGAAATATATCAGTCTCTGTGTAATGAATGAATATAATATACAAGTTTCACTTTTTGAATGGAATTAGTGAAATAAATCAACTTTTTGATGATATTCTAATTATATGACCAGCACCTGTATACTTTTAGAATTTGAAGTACACTACAAATGCACAAACAATAGTATTAAGCACATTGCTTTTTCACAAGGGTAGGCTTAGAATCCCATTAATTCAGACTGAATCACTGATTTGGATTCAGCGTTAAGCACTTTTACACTGCTTGTACACTATGACGTAAAGCACTCTGAAATCACACACACAGCTAGATGATCACTTAAAAACCAGAGCACTCACTGCTGCAGAGAAAGAGTTATCACAGGGGAGGTTTATTTATGATGTTCAAATTGTACTGCTGATGCAAACAAGCAGTAAATTCTATGCTAATATGTTAATGAACAGCCTGAAGACCATACCAGTGATGTTCAAATCAAGATTCTACATGATTCAGTTTCATGAAAACATTTAGCCAGGAGCTGCTTCCTACAAGTTAATACCACTGATCAAATTTCTTGGAAGTTCGGTATGTTATAATTAGCCGCTTCCTCAGGCACAACCCCTGCCTTCATCAGTTTTTCTCCACGAGGCTCATTCCAAACCTTGGAAGTTATCCATGGACCTGCTACGGTTTCCTCTAAAGCTTCATACGAACCTGCAAACCGCTGAGTTTATTTAATACAACTGATGAGTAAAGCTGCTTGGAGCGTGGCTTAAAGAACATCTGATGACGCTGCAGAAGAACAGCTACTCTGACGTCTGCACTGATGACATCACAGAGAGCGGGAGATCAAACGCTCCCTTTCGGCAAAAGTACACCAACACAAAGCCTTCCTCTAACACACACGGAGGACGTATTAAGAGTTCTAAGATATCAGAGGAAATAAAAGCCTCATCCATCATTAAGTTCCCCCTTGGGGGTAGCAGTGTGCCTCGATCGTTCCTGCACATTCATCTGTGTGTCCGTCCTCTAAAAGTTCCCCAGGAAACCGCTCTACCGTCCTTGGGTGGCTCACGCAAACATGCCCTGTCAGCAGCTCTCACTGTCCATCTGCTAGAGGCCTGAACCCCAACTGCAACGTGCCCAACGAGAGAGCAGAAAGTGTGTGTGGAAGAAAAAGACTGTTGGAATGTGTGTGTGTTTGTGTGTGTGTGTGTGTGTATGTGTGTATGTGTTTGTCAAGCTGAATATCTGCCCCATGGTTTTCTGTACAACTGAGGTCAGACTCGGATATAATATTACAGTTTTCATGGCTATTATCTACAGCGATCACACCAAGAACTTGTGACATTTACCGATCATTATTTATAGTCATGCATGACATCCATGAACTGTTTAGTGGGGGGGGTCACAAATCACCCTTCATTGAGGTTCTCATAGAGTTTCAGCGGGTCGTACCACCTATTACTGAAACACACACTTCTATGCATTTAGTACATATCCTTTCAAATCTTGTATGGCAGCTGCTTGCGCTTTAGGAAAAGCACACAGGCCAGCTGCAGTTCAGCGTTATGGTTACATGAGCAACGTCGCTTTTTCATTGAGGGAACTGTAGAGAGCGTGTCTTGGGGAAAATGAAAAGTTTGAGCATAAGACAGAGTTAGTGACATCACAAATAGGAAGAGAAGAGATGCAGTCAAGAGGTCAGAGTTTTAGCTGGTTAGAATGACCCTGTTTGTTTCTGGTAGATGGTGGAACTAAACTATCTGGACACAAAAAGTATCTATCGTGCGCTTTAGGAATGAGTTTTTCTTCAATACTACATCACACAGCAAGAATAGCACTTTCACAATAACTAACTCATTTGTCACTTTCCACTCCAACTCTTTTTCTCTATAAATGAAGGGATTTTTCACAAACAGGCATTTTTACGGCCTCTCGGTAACCTGTAATTTAGGGGCCCTTTTGTTGATAATACATCCCAAACGTTGGCAGTAAAAGGTGAATAAGACACAGAGAGAAGTGTCTTCCAAAACAGAAAAATACAGACATACCTGTCAGACTAGGAAGAGATGTATCAAGCTGTCAGTGAGTGATGCCTTTCTCTCCCCAGCACACAGTCTCTCTCAGCCTGAAATACAAGTAGTGCTCCAAAAGTTCTCTGAAGGTGACTTTAAATTTTAATGGATACACTCTACACTCTAAAAGCAGAGTGTATCCATTTAGGACCATATCAAAAGGAAAATATATGACAGAAAGGACAAAGTGGTATAAACACACTACACACACAGGACACACACACCACACACACACACACACACACACCACACACCACACACACACACACACACACACACACACACACCTTTTTTTTACAGGTTGTGCAGAAAAAGCTATTAAAGTCAACTTGAAACATGTTCAAAACCCATTTACTCTCATAATCTGACATATTTTAGCGTGAAACGGAATACACACGAGAGAAAGAAGTGTGGGTGTGAGGATTTTATCCTTCGAGAAATGAACAGGATAATGAAAAATGGGCATTCCATACCAGGAGCCAGGTGGCTGAAGGAGAAGGGTTGTAAAACAAGGTGGTGTTGGCCGAAAAGTAAAGTTGAAGGTTGTGTTTTTGATGAAAAATTGCAAATACATTTTTTTTCTTCTAATGTAAGATCTAGTCATTCCCATGAAAACCCAAAGGCTTGATGCAAAAACCAATGCTTTTGCGGAGTTCTGTCTTACATCCTCTCTTCACATTTACACTAAATTTTGAGGCCAGTTTGATTTTGTTTTTTAAAGAAAGGAACTTTTTTTTTTATTAATAAAATATGTACTAAATTGGTCAAAAGTCACAATAACAACACTTATAATTTTGAAAACATTAAAGGTGACATTATGCCCCTTTTTACATTATGTAATATAAGTCTCTGGTGTCCCCATAATGTGTCTGTAAAGTTTCAGCTCAAAATACCCCAAAAATCATTATATCATTTTGAAAATGCCTATTTTGAGTGGAAGCAGAAACACACTGCTTTTCGTGCCTGTCTCTTTAAATGCAAATGAACTGCGGCTCCCTGCCCCCTTTTCAGAATAGAGCTGCATACTTACAGCTAGGGACCTGCTAAAAACATCTGGAGTAGATGTCACAGTAACGTCACTTGCAGCTTGCAGCCGCATAGTGGTGGCAGAAAAACACAGGGAAAAGAGAAAATTTTTTTTGTTGTGCCTTTGGATGTCAGAATTGGAATGCAAATAATTTTTATATAATACTGTCGTCAAAGACACCATTTGAAGCTAAATGCAGATGTTTAAATGGACAGACTATGGAAACCTGCTATGATTACCCTATTTTAAAGCATAAATTTGATTTAAACAAAAGTCTATATAATATTCATACACGGGGACATATTGTATTAGCCCTACAGTTGAAATACATTCATGAAATACTATTTAAACCTATAACATTTTACATAATTATTTACATATTTTATCTCACAATTTGTTTTTTTTTTTTTTTTTTTTTGCAAATGAAAGTTTATATCTCTTAGTTCGGACTTTTATAACTTTTCTTCAAGTCAACAATTGCGAGTTTGTCAATTCTGAGGGGAAAAAAGCCAAAATTGTGGGATTATAAAACTAAAAAGAAAGAATGACGAGTTGATTTTTCTTACACGAATTGTGAAATATAATCTCAGAATCGCAAGAAAAAAAGTCAGAATTTTAAAATAAAAACTCAAAATTACATTTTTTTATTCTTTTATTCCATGGCTTGAACAGACTGCTAAGTTAAAACTGTCATTTTCTGCCACCAGATATTAGGCTCCACCCACAAAAAAATGTCATCACTGTTTGCAAACACAAATTGGCCTATTGGTTCTGATTATCATGTTTATCGTGCTGAAATCAAGCGTTTTAAACCATATTAGTTTAAGCTTCTGATTTAGGGTTTTCTGAGTGCACACATCTGAAGCACATGGACAGAAAGCTGCTGTCACAGCATGTGAGTACTTACTTTAAAAACATGCATGAGTTACAAAAACAGTCTGTTATGTCTGTAAAGGTTTTAGATCTGTGTGGCAGCAGCAATATACAGTAAATAAATCAATAAATCCACTGCACTCTAAATAGTGTTCTGTGCTTGTCTGTGCAGCCAAAGACAGAACAGTAAGCATGTTTTGCTCAAACTTTCACCATGGCATTAGAGCTGGTCCACGGTTGTCGCTTGCAAAATCAAAATGAAGGCGCCATGGGTGTAAACTTACAGATTAAGGGGATGGTAATATTATAATGAGATCCCTTTGCCACATCACCAAGGGAGCGAAATCAGACGCGCTCGTTCTCTCAGACGCTTGCAGAAAAAGGCTTACCAAAACAAAGTTACTGGGTTAAACTATTTCACTTTTTCTTGGTTGGTAGATGCACCGGGGACCTGATTATAGCACTTAAAACCTGGAAAACTCAGATCATTTCCATGATATGTCACCTTTAAATCAACATAACTGTTTTCAACACTAACAAAAAGAAATGTGCCTTGAGCACCATAAACTAAGCATATTAGAAAGGTTTATGAAGGATCATGTGACACTGAAGTAATGGCTGCTGAAAATTCAGCTTTGCCATAATGGAATTACATTTTAAAATATATTAAAATTAGAATGGAGCTTTGTTAAGCATAAGAGACTTACTTTAACAGTAAAAAATCTTACCGACCCCAGATGTTTGAACTGTATGAATGTGTTTGTGTGCCTGCTAGCACAGGATCATACACTGCAGGGGTCCACACTGGAGATGCTGAATATCCCTACAGTCCTTGTAGTACATGAACTGAGTTGCTCTGGAAAAAAGGGCCTGCTAAATAACAAAGAACTTTTTGCTATAAAATGGCAGGAGGTTTCAGTGACTCACACTGGATAATTTTTTTTTGACCAATAGCAGCTTCTCATTTTCCTCGTATTCATCTGCTCCCAAGGCTATGGGATAATTGCCACTAAATCTGAAATACAAATCAATACTAACTGATGTAAAGGCACTGACAGAAATTTGACCCTGGACCGCAAAACCAGTCATAAATAGCACTGGTATATTTGTAGCACTAGCAAACAATACATTGTATCGTCAAAATTATTGATTTTTTTTTTATGCCAAAAATCATTAGGATATTAAGTAAAGATCATGTTCCGTGAATATATTTTGTAAATTTCCAACCATAAATACATAAAAACTAAATTTTTGATTAGTAATATTCATTGCTAAGGACATAATTTGGACAACTTTTAAGGCGATTTTCTCAATTTCTTTTTCTTTTTTGCACCCTCAGATTCCAGATTTTTAAATACGGTCCTACCCTAACAATCTCATACATCAACGGAAAGCTTATTTATTCAGCTTTAAGATGATGTGTAAATGTCAATTTCAAAAACAATGTCACTGATGACTGATTTTTGTGGTCCTGGGTCACAAATGTCTAACTAATTTTGCAAACCATCTGAGATTAACTGAAAGATCTACAGGTCTAATTTTACAAAAATGTCTTTTATTAAATGATAAAACAGACATCAAACCCCATGAGAGGGGTTTGGACAGACAGCGAGCGAGTGTGTGAGAAAGAATTGATTGGTGTGTTCAGCACTATTCTTTATGTGTGTCAGCACAAGAGGGTGTTTGTGTCACAGTAAAGGCCTGACCCTCCTCCTCATCTTCTTCCTCTGAGCTGCCCATCACTGCGGCACTAAGAGCCTGCAGTGCCCCCAGCAGACCTGAGAGAAAAGCAGGATGGGGAACCAAGACAAGTGCAAAAGAACATTGAGTAGACATTAAAAAAATGAATCAATGTATGAATGAATAAATTATATAATCAAAGCTATTACAAAATTATAAATATGGATCCATATCATGGGCAATAGAAGCATCAAGCTAACTGTTGATATCATATTTGAGTGTCAGAGTATGCTTACTTTCAGGTGTTGGAGGATTTCTGCTCTCGGGCTGAGGATGATGCTTTTGTTTCAGGGTGTCAGTTGTCTGAATTGCTGATCTTCTCAGACTTTTATATTCATTCATCAAACCCTGTTCCTGAACCACTGCCTGCACACACACAAAACAATAGAAAATAAAGGACAGAGAAACAGATCTAAAAACCACACAGATCTCTGAGCCAAGCACATTTTAAATGATTTGCATCTTTGATACATTAAACCATGTTTATCTACAATGCAGTTGCAGAAACCACCCATTCACATATTTTAAACTGAAATTCATAAACTCACACCTCGTGTCACTCACGTATGATTTATTTCCCCAGCAAAATTAGTTCTGAAATTAGCTGGAAATATACAGATTATAAAATTATAGCTTCAAGTTGGATTATACAAATTGCAAAATTACAAAACTTTAAGTTAAGTATTTTTAAGTTTAAGTATTTTTATAAAATAATATGAATCCAGCCTAATTTATCAAAAAAGTGACACTAGCTAAACATTTTACACAAAAGATGCTGTTATTTTAAACTTTCTACTCACCAAAGAATCCCGGGGGGAATAAATGTAACAGTTTTGACAACAAATTACACAGGACAAGCGTTTTCAACATGGATAATAAGATAGCTGTTTTGAACAGCAAATCAGTATATCAGAATGATTTCTGAAGGATCATGTGACACTGAAGACTGGAGTAAAATGATGCTGAAAATTCAGCTTCCCATCACATGAATAAAATGCATTTAAAATACAAGCATTAAAAATATAATTCAAATAGAAAACAGTTATTTTAAATTGTTGTAATATTTCACCATATAAACGGTTTTTACTGTATTTTTGATCAAAACAAATGCAGCTTAATTCACCATCAAAAACAGCTATTTTAAAATGACTAATTAATAAAATATGGCACTTGATTCAAAATTCAATTCTGTTAAATGCTACATGTCTAAAATTCTAATTCTTAAAATTCTAAAAAAATAAATAAAATAGTTTTTACATTTTAAATAAATAAAATAAAATGTTTCATACCACAAGTTTTTGTATTATTATTTCTTGCTAAAATAGGTTGTGTCCCATCTCACTGAGGGACACCAAGTGAGCAAGGACTGTCCACTGATGCCCCCTCAATAAGAATAGAGTTTGTGTGGTGTGTGTGTGTGTGTGTGACTCACCAGTAGAAGGGTTGCGGTCTTTGGCTTTGTCTTGTCTTTCAGCTGTTTCTGCAGATGTGTGATCTGCTTGTGTGTGTGTTCTGTTCTCTCTTTCTCTACTTCTTTCATCTTTTCTTTTTCTCTCTCTCCCCTGCCTCGAACCTGTCGCAAAGCTACCACTGCATACACACACACACACACACACACACAAAAAAGAGAATGTGTTACAGTAATGCGCAGTCACTCATCTATCAAAAATACATACCATGACATTTGTATTTTTATGTCAAGTAGGTACCTGCTTTTGTGTGCTCTCTCCTCGCTGTGCTGAGTTGAGCCTCCATGTCCCTGAGCTTCTCTGCACACATGCTCTCAACTTCTGACACCTTCTGTAAAAACTACACAAAACATCCATAATTCAGCCTTTACATCTTCAAAAATAAGCAACTGTACTCCACAACGAAACCGAGCAAATATTATATGGAAACACAGAATCACAAATGATTCTTCACCAGAGTCTGTGAGCAGAGTGGAAGCAGAGCTGCATGATTTTTGCCTGAGCAATGAGCAATTGATGTCAGCAAGAATCAACCATGGGTTAAACACAGCTTTAATAGACTATTTGCAATGAGAATATGAGAATAAGATGGAATTTGTGAAGTGAATACACAATGCTTTGTGTGTGTGTGTGTGTGGGGGGTTGCCGTTACTTCACTCAAACACATTGCTTTTCACGCACCTGAGTCACACTGCTGCTGTAGTCTCTGGGCCTCAGCACGGAGCTCCCACAATGTCCCCTCATGCTCTTCACATTGTCTCTGTATCTCTATTCTGCTCGATTCTGATGCCTTCAACTCCTCCCTGCTTTGTGATTAGAGCTTCCCTCAGGTGTCCTCAGCTCTCTCTCTCCTGCAGTTTGCATTCAACACAGTTACAGTCCTCTATCTTAAAAATCTTCAGAAGACATTCACAGGGTTCCCACTCTTTCTGAACACCAGATTCAAGGACTTTAAATGACTTTTTAAAGTACCATTTATTAAATCAAGCACCTTTGAAATGTCACACCCCCAGCAAATAACATCATGAAAGTCCTTACTGTACTTACCATTTCACTTACACTTAATATTTTACATAAAGAAATGTCAGAGTAATAATGTGTTTTGAATGTGTCGGTTTTATAATTTAAACCGTTTTACACAGTCGTGTTTAAAGGAAACTTTAAATTCATTAAATTCAATACTGCTAATATTCAATGCAGTTTCTGAAATATTGATAAAAAATGCATTACACTGTTTTTTTGCTGTAGTTCTTGTACAAAATTTAAGAGTTTTTAAATTTAAGAATGTCCTCAATTTTTTTAATTAATAAAAAAAGCTGCTAAATGTTGTTATAACATTTATTAAAATTATTTTGTAAAATCTCTTTTTATTGTAAAAAAATCCCATTGGAATTTGCACTTTCCCGGCAATGAGACTGATAGCCTAATTAGCACTGCTTCTAGCGCTAGGGTTAATGCGCTAGACTTTGGGATTGGGTTCCCGCAGGACGCAAATCTCCGGTTAGGGTTAAACACCCCGCTCCAACGCGAGATTTGCCTATTTTAATACCCCGCATATTGATAGAGGCTCACTGATGTGCGAAAATTATATGCCATATACGGGAGCAGGACACACATTGCAGGAACGGTAGGGTACAACGGTGCTAAAGGCACACCTTAAGCAAAAACTGTGCTATTCACTGCGCCTAAAATATGTTATATTTCAAAACAATAGGTCTACATACAAAATAATAAATACAAAAATATGTTTGTATTGACTATTAACGGAGCAACTGATTTTGTGTGGAAAATAACAATTCAAGTTATTTTTTTTTGTTTAAAAAATCCTAAAATGTATGAGGTGGACAAGAGGGGCCTTTTACCCAACACGGGGGAAGAGGGGCCCCAGCACGGGGTAAAAGGCCCACAGAGAGGACCATAGATACAATACCTTAAGCTAAAATAATGTTGTTTTTTTTTTGTTTGTTTATTTTTTTTTAATAATAATGTTTAAGTTAATACTTGTTAAAAACATTCACTTTAGCAGAGTTTTATACTATTTTCTGCACATTTTGAAAAATATAAAATTATTTTTTGTTCAGTCTATGCATATAGGCGTTTTGTGGTATATCGCCGAAAATAACTTAAATTACACCTTCAGTTTGTTTTGATCGTACAGGTAAGAGCAATACATCAATAAAATCTATAAAGGGTCTACTTTTATTTGTATACACACATAATAAGAGAAAACTTTGGGCCATTTATAAAATAAAGAAAACAATCAGAGTGCGCTGTCTGCAGCCTTTGTCTGCGTGATCTTCATTTAGAAATACGTTATTAAAAATGAACTGAAAACTTAACAAATACTCTACAAAGAGATATGATAATATTTCTATAGAAATCTTGACATGTCTACTTTTAAAACTAAGCAAGTCTCATCGACAACAAATATTAAAGTAATAAAGTAATTCAATATGAAACCAACGCGATGTCCAGTCTTTTACGTCTCCCTTCACTAACTCTATACGACCACGCCCAAATACTGATGCGCGGGTCGGCGGTTTTTTCCAACCCGCGGGTCCCGCTTTTATGAAATTATTTGGCCCGCCCCAACCCATCCCCGCAAATAAAGTTACAATTTCTTTACCCGCCCCAACCCGAACCGGGGTAACCCGCGCATCACTACGCCCACGCGCTATAGATATATAAACCATCCATGTGAAGCGCGCGGCGCTTAAACATTATTAATATCATGTTTTTAAAAATGATGGTTTCATTCTAAACATGGTGATTATCTCCAAGAAGGACACCCAACATAATATGGTATTTAGCATCTGAATCTAACCATATCATGTCAACAAATGGAAAAGTCAGCAGTCTATTAATTATCATGTTAATCACGCTACACGTTTTTGACAGAAGCACATATCGGACAATTTTAAAAATATCTGCATAAAAAAAACTGATTTCAAATTTAATTTAAGCACTTTCAAGGACCTATGTTAGTTTTCAAGTACTTCCAGGCCTTGAATCCATATGTCTAAAATTCAAGTACTTTCAAGTACTTTCAAGAAGCGTGGGAACCCTGCATTCAGGTTGACGTTTGTGTACATACGCTGCTGCTGTAGTTCTGACAGGGAGGCCTGGATGAGCTCTGGTGTGCGTTTGAGTTCCTGTGCGAGTTTGTCTCTCTCTGCACTCAACAACACCACCTCGGCCTGGAGACTCTTAATAATACTGCAACGCAGACAGGAGATAATGGAACGGAATACTAGTATACTGCTTATTATACACAAATAACCTGGACTACTAAAAAACCTACATGTGAAAGCTGTACAAGATTGACATTCCAAACTACCTTCAAGACTCAGCTAAAAACGTATATATTTAATATGTATTTTGGATAATATGGTTATATGTGGCCTTGTGTAGTTGCAATGTGTGTGTGGGTGTGCAAATGTACTTGTATTATACTATGTAAAGCGACCTTGAGCTATGGAAAGGCGCTATATAAATAAAACTACTACTTCTACTTCAAACAGTTGTATGCTAAAGTTGTCACTCGCTGTATGTCTTGTAAATAAAAACAGCTATTTTTAATTTTTAATCTAACACAGTATCTTCTCTTAACAGAGCGATCAATTAATGTTTCAAGAAAAACTGTTAAAAAATAAAAATAACAACAGCTATTTTTTAATTTTTAATCCAACAAAGTATCTTCTCTTACAGAGTGTCAAATAATGTTTAAAAAAAAAGTATGAAAAAATTAATAAAATGAAAATAGCTATTTAAATTTTTAATCTAACATTGTATCTTCTCTTAACAAAGTGATCTATTGTTTCAAATAATTACTAGAAATAATAATGTTTAATAATTAATTTATATTTAATAATAACAATTATTATTATTTATAATTATAACAATAATATTATTGTGTGAATATTACTATGCATTTTGGGATAAAACATCTAAAACATTACAAAACTGACTTCTTTTAGGACATTTTAAATATATGATTGAGCTGAACCCCAGCTATCATTTGTTCCTGAAGCTTCCAATAATCGCAGTGGTAAAAACACCTTAAAGAAATTTTACTTCTAATATCACTGTCTTTAATTTATTCCCATGATTCTGTACCTCTCTGACACGGCTGGCTCTGGAGATCTAGTAGCTTTCTTGGTTCTCCAAAGAGCTTCTTTCCTCAGCAGCAGCCCTGCAGACAAACAGCCCATGTATATTTAATGTGAAACACACCAGTTACATACACTCACACACAGATGACACTCTCACCATGTACTGTGTCCAGACGTTTGGCAGCGAAGGCGAGTCTCTGGTTCAGCTGACTTACACTGGACTGAACTGCTTCCATCTGACCTGCCTTCATTTCTATGGCCGACATCACTCTGATGAGAGCGATAACACACAGAGAGGAGACAGATGTTTTATGGATGACCTGGCTTCAGGCTTTGGTCAGAGGAACAGTCAGCTTTAATCTAATCATGACAGTCACGTTTAAGAGACTTACAGAACACTAACAGATTCAGTGGATGTGATTGTGCGTGCTACCTGTGTGCTGTTTCACTGATATCATTCAGTGATCCCTCGGTGCACTTATTGCACTCTTTCAGCTGAGCATTTTCCTGTAGAGCACCGTCTAACTGCTGTTGTACTCCCTGAACACACACACACACACACACACACAAAGCAAGCACATGGGCTGGTCAGAAACACACACTTGCCTGCAGGCAATACAGAAGAAGAGTTTCAGTGCCGTCACTGTGTAATACAGCTGATCAGCTGGACAGCTGCTCTGAATGTGGTGAGTGAACAATGTGATGTTAAAACTGGAGATCTTCTATGAGTCAACGCTGAACAAGCTTAAAACTCTCTAAGCTCAATCCAACCGGTTCAGACTGTTAAAAAGCAAAGATAACGAAAAAGAATGAGAGAAGAGCTCACACGGTTGAAGACAGATTGCAAAAGCTGATCATGTGAATATCAATGAGCTACATTTTTAGCGAGTAACCACTTAGAATTTCAGTTCAGTTTCTCGTGAGCGTCTATCATATCACCTGGAAGACCTATTATGTAATAAACCCTTCATCACAGCATGCCTGCTTAGGAAATGTATAGCGCTGTGAAAATCTACATTGAGTTCAGAAACCCAATATCAGGAATAGAAGAACATTTTATCCATTACCAATGAGAGGAATTTCATTCTAATGGAAGGACCACAAGACCTAAACCTAACTGACCCCACAACCAGACTTAACCTTAATGTATGTGCATACTTGTATGTCAAAGTACCTGTGTGTGTACGTGCTGTAACTCCAACTGGGCTGTTTTGTCCTCTAGTTGGTGCTGAAGGACACTGTTCTGTGACTGCAAACACTCTACTTGCTGCTGCAGAGAGGAAACCTACACACGCATACAAGAAAAGTACTAAACTCAGATTTGAAAACACTAAACTTTAAGTAAACATTCCCAATAACTGAAAAACTTAAAGTTTTACTAAATGTGATGGTAGAACATAAATAGACGTGTAATCTAATGTGGAGAAACCAGACATTTTTTATGTTGACAGTCAAAATTTTACAGACTGAAAATCTATTTTAATCAATTAACTGACATTAATTATCCATTCAAAAGTTTAGAGATGTTGTATGCTTTTGAATGGTGTTAAAAATACAAAGGAACATAATATTGTGAAATATAATTACAATTAAAAAAAAAAAAAAAAAAAAAATTATATATATAATATATATATATATATATATATATATATATATATATATATATATATATATTTTAATATGTATTTTATTCCTGTGATGGCAAAGCTGAATTTGATCAGCCATTAGTCTAGCTCTCAGTATCACATGATCCTTCAGAAATCATTCTAATACTGTATGTTGATTTTGTGCTCAAGTAAAATTTCAGGGGACAAATAAAAATAAAAATGCTAATTACTGACACCAGTGGTTAGAAATGTTCATCTATCATAGTACTCTATGCATGTGCATGAGAATGCATTTGCATTACCATGTTATGCAGTTGTGTTTTCTCTGTGTGAAGTTGTAAATCTCTGGTCTGCAATTTTACAAGCAGCATGAAGACCTTTTGTCTCCAAACACTCAACATCTGCCCAGCTTTACTGCCAGAGTACAATGGGTCAGTCTGCACCTACACACATAATAAAATACCACTAAATGTATTAATGAATTCATATCTGACAAAGTGCATGGGTAATTCATCTCAAATACTACATATGCATGTCTGCATGTGTGTAATCTTACCTGTTCACCTAGCTCTTTCTCCTGAATAGCCAAAATGTCATTGGCTGCGTTAACTCGAACATTCAGCAGCTGGACTGATAAAGACAGGGCTTCCTTTTCTTTCTTTAAATGCTATAAACACATATTCATAAAATAATTACATTCATGCATTCAACATTAATTTAAAGGACCACAACTGATGCACTAATTGCAATTCAGCAGACTGTGTGTTTACACACCTGTATCTGTCGTCTAAGCTCTTCCTCTTCCTTTTCCTCTGTGATGTGGCTGCCAATGTATGTCCGCAGTTTCTGCACACACTCAGACTGTTCCAGCAATGAGCTGTTCAGGACACTGCACAAATACAAATCATGTGACATCACATAAACAAACCTGTAGATGATTTGTCATTTAGAGACAGCAGCATGAGCAACATTTGTTTCCTTGTACTCACCTCAGTTGATTTCTCAGCTCATCTCTCTCTGATATCGCTTCCTGTATTTGGGTCCTCAGTAAGGTCACTTCCTGTGCAGCATCATTCTGATATTCAAAGTGGTTGAAAATAAGATAAATAAAATATATCACATACACCATTACAATGAATCAGAGAGTGATGTCATACAAAAAAGAAAACTTTAGGACAGGAAGATTAAGTTATGATATTTTAAAATATCAGTTTTAGCTCTCTTAGACAAATTAAAAAGTCAAAAAATGCATGAATCATTCACAATAAGATCAATAACATGCATTAAGAAAAGACAGATAAATTAATAAATTGGACTGTAATTTCTTGCCGACAATTAAATGTGCACTTGGGAAAATTTCTGGGTCAAAAATGAACAACAAAATCAATTACAGAGCAAGTACATACAAAAAAAATTCACATTTTTCAAAACCGTCACCTTGCCTTATGATATCATACATTATTTGTATAATAACAACGTCAGGGTGGATTTCATGGGACAAGTCAGTTTTACGCCACTCATCTGTTCATTAGTAATGAGCTTTTTATTATCTGAGCTACAGTATCATCCATTGCTGAAACTAAGAAACCTCATTAAGACAAATAGAAACAAAATATAGCCACTCTATTGTTAATTATGTCTTACCTGTGTCTCTAGTTTTTGTTGCAGTCTCCCCATCTCCTGCTTTGAGTCCTGTAACTCTTTCTCCAAATGCTGACATTTTAATTCATACTCTCTTTTTAGGGTTGAAAGCTAGACACACAAATTCAGGCTGTATTAGAAACTAGCATTTCTGTCCCTAAAATACACATTTTCCCCCCTGTTCTGAACGATTAGGGAATAAAGTGAAAGTGTATTTACCTGGTCTTGGCTCATATTTAGTTCAGCCTTGCAGCTTTTCAGTTGACTGTGTAATTCATCACGCTCTACACACTGTCTGTAGACACACACACACACACACACACACACACATTTCAGCCCACATACTCAGCTGAAGTAACAAGTCAGTCAGTTTGAGTGTTTGTACCTGTTTATTTGGTTTTGCTGATCTGTGACCTGCTCTCTCAAACACTCTACTCTTCCTTTCAGACGCCCCATCTCTCCTCTCATCACTTCCTTGTCTTCTCTTAACCTTTCCATCTCTTGCAAGCAGGGGCTTTGAGCTGCTCCTGACATTCTTCTGGCAACCTGACGAGAGAGATGAATTTACAGACAGAGCACTAAAGTCACTGGATGTGCTGATGTGTTTGTGTACCTGTGGTCAGGGAGCCGTTGTATTACTTTCTCACTCTGTTGTTTCTGATGGACAGGCTGCCACGCTTCCACTGTAGCAGGCTCTGTCCAGCCAAACCCCTCCTCACTGAATTTAGAAGGGGGCGGAGCTCTAAACTGTGGCAGAACTTGGGTGGGAGTGGTCTGTGAAGCTGTGGGCCGGGCTAGCGGACCCCCAGTAAACTGAGCAGGTGTCATCAGAGGAGGAGTGGGGTCACAGACAGATGCTGGGAGACAAATGAAAAGATTGATATTCATGTAATAAAGACTGAAATAAAGGCAAGACCTTCAAATCTCTATTCTGAGTGTGTGTCCCCTGAGCATCTGGATTTTTTCTTTACACTGACAACATTACAGATGCCTCACATACGACACAATTTAACAGTACTGCTCATTATCTTCTTTCATTTTTAACCACCTTTTAGCTGTCACTCGTTCACTTTTAGAAGTACAAACAGTTCATGCAGCGTTGGGAAGGTTACTTTGGAAAATGTAATAGATTACAAGTTATCCTATTCAAAATGTAATGAGTAGTGTAACTTTATTTTATATTTATTAAAGTAATATAACTGATTAGATTTGATTACTTTTCTTTGATTACTAATCATTCTGAAAAAAAAAATTAAAGCAGGCAGGGTTAACCTTACAATAGTACTCAACACTGATTACTGTCAGACTTTCAAAATCCTATATCACTTGAATTAAGATTTGAAAGCACAGCCAGCACAAAATCAGAGGTTAAGTAATACACATTTAACATCATAACAACAAATATAGCTATGACATAGCTATGATACTGTTTTTAAAATCAAATCGTTGCATAGCTATGGCAAAAACCTCCCTGGCTCAAATTTGTAATTTTGCTGAAAGACAGACATGTATAGTGATGGAAGCCAAAACATTAAATGTCATGGATGAATATTGACTGAATAAGTTAATCCTCTATTTTGTAGATGAATGGCAGTGGCAATGAGATTCAGAGCTAAATTACAAGGAGTAAAAATGACTTCAGAAAGATGGCAGCATCATAATGTTATTTACACACAGAGATCGGTAGGTCTGTTAGTAAAATCTGTTGACTTTAGCAATCTTTGTTGCATTATGTGCCAATGGTAACCATTCAAAAATGAGGAAACTGCAGTTTTCAAGTTTTTTTCTCTCCTAAGTTTACATGCCTGTAACTCAAGAAGTATTAAAGATATCTTAATGCCCTTTTAGATACTGGGTCTTTTAACAAACTTTCCTTTTGGCATCTTCATTTTTAAGGCCCTGACGTCATAAGGTTCAGTTCCAGAGATATTGGAATTTCAATATGGCTTAAAATGTACACATTTTCAGCGGTGAAAAACCAAATGTCGGTCAATTTGCAAAAATATGAAACTTCTTTCAGCAGTTAAGATAATATACGAGAACTCAAATGCTGTTTAAACGGTGTTAGATGAATCTATTATATCACACTGCAGTTTATTCTGTTTGTTTACCTCCATCAGGAGCTTTCATGAAGTCCGCCGGCGCGTTCAGCCTTTCTGCTCTCCATATAACGTCATCCATAATAACGACTAAAGGCCCAGTCTTACAAAATCGGCCTTACAAAAAAAGTGTAAAATGTTTCAATCGTAATGTTTTGACGATAAGCTCACGTCAGTTTTAGAAAGTGCGCGTTCTTGCCGCCGTTCAGTTGTCATGGCAGAGATTTCCGGTCGGACTCGGAGCGAGGCACTACAGCGCCCCCTGCAGTCTCTATTCAACAACCAAATCAACTATAACATGCAGTATATTTTCCACTTTATCACATTATTGGCATATTTACACCTAAAAACTCAAATCATTTGAATCAGTTATCTTGAACCTTCGGTATTGCTCGCCTTCCTCATCTTAATGTTAGAGCTTTGTGCATTTGAAATATATATATATATATATATATATATATATATATATATATATATATATATATATATATATAAAAAAAAAAAAAAAAACACAAAATAATCTGCCGAGGAGCTCAGTGTGATCACTTTTGTGTTTATTCTTGAAACCTAACCAGTCATGTATTACATCCAGAGCATCCACCATTATTCTTAAATTCTATGTTAAGAGTTCTTTTTAAAAGAAGAATATGCTTCATATCATGTCTACAAACAACTAACCCTTCATGACGAGTTTGGTGGAGTTTTTGACCTTTAGCGCTGTTTAGCATTGATCTCTTTCATTTGTTCTGGGTGGATGTGTTTGTTCTGTCATTGACTCTTTGTGTGAATGAAGGCTTTGATCAGGCCGCTGTAGAACACTGACCTTCTTGTTCATGACCCAGAAAATGTCACAGTTGCATTCACGGTTCATAGGAACAGATCAATGGTGAAGCACAAGTGGTTTTGTAGGACAATTTTTTTTTTTTTAAATCAAATATAAAGACAAAAATAATAATTCTGAGATCTAGTATTCTTCAATAAAGCAACTGAATAAAAATTAAACAAAAATTGTATTTCTTGCATTTTAGCAAAACGTGCAGCTGCCAATGATAGCAGTGCTAAAGATCAGGAAGGTTTATTTCATATCCAAATATAAATGCAATAAACATAGTAAATGATACAACTGACATCTTGTAAATAGAATAAAAACATCTTGGTTTTTATGTACAGTCCAATACATTAAAATACACACACACTCACACACTTTTGGAAATAAGACATTGCAGGACTGAAAATTAAAATCAAAGTAGGACAAATGAATAACTATGTGTGAAACACATAAAAAGATGCTTTCTTTCCAATCCTGACCAAAAGCTCCATGCAGAAATGTATTTACCAGGCATAAAACCACCAAGACAATCTCACCACAAAGACAATCATCATAATTCACTCCTATTAACAAGCCTACCCTCCTAAACAACCCACAACCACGATGAACTACACAAAGGGGAAAGATTATAGAATGTTTCACAGTGGAGCTTTTCCAAAATGAAAGTTAATAAAACATCAGTGATTCTCTCGGGACAGATGAAATGTGAATGAGACGGCAGATTGGATACCAAACATAAAAACATTAAGTTAAATATAAATCAGCAATGATTCACATTACATTACACATTTTGTGTAAAACAAAATAATACATATATATAATTATATATTTTTTTAAGATATATAACAATATATTATAATACCTATTTCTAATATTTAAAAAGAAATCGGATATATTCTACAGAAAGAGCTTTTCTTTGAAAATAGGGGGCAATGCCCTTAATGCAGAAATACCTTTGAAATTTTAAGTTGACCAAAAAATAAAAAAAAATAATTTAACTCTTGAGGGAAGGGTGGGATTTCTATGTTTTGCCATAAAACAATACAAGTGCTAAGAGCTCTCAGAGAACCTATATAAAAGAATCAGCCACTCAGTCAAGTAAGTATTGAGGAATATCATCACAATATGAGGCTTAACCTACTTCTGAGAAGTGAAACATTGTGATTGATGAATTAAAAAGAGAGAGAGAGAGAGAGAGAGAGAAAGGTACTGTGAAAAAAACAGACACTGCAAGTCTAAACCCTTTAAAGAAAGTTGAGTTATAAATTTTAGATTTAAATCACCCTTTATAAAGTCATTTACAATTGATTGTCTTTACAAAATTACCTAAAAATCAAAACTCCTCCAGGAGTTACAAGAAAAAAAAAGAAGCTATTTTTAAACCTCCATTACAAAAGAGCATGAACAGATAAGTCTGATCTCATGTTGAAAATGTTTGTCTGTCGCCCTGTGGGCTGTTATATGTACAGATGGAAAGTTATGGTGTGTTTTCAGGAGGGAAAGATTCGCAGCACCATCGTGTGCATTTAGTTCATGGAGTGAAATCAGATGAGGAAAACATGTCACCGCTCTCATGTATCCATCTCAGAACATGGAGACATTAAGAACCTGTTAGACAAAACAAACAGAGTCACTTTAGAATGATGTTTTAAACTTCACAGATTTTTGTTTCGTTATATATCATTTTTGGCATGAATGGGTCTTTAGTACTGTGTTCTTCCTAAGCATCTCGTCTGTCAGTTTACATTGACAAGTAAATGAACAGAGAGAACAAACAAACAAATTAGATTTTTGAAGTTTTGTGGAAAAATAAAAAAGTGCCACAATGCTGTGTGGGAGCTTACTGGCACAAGATTAAAAAAAGCACATAATCCTCTGGTCCCTCCTTTAATGTAAATCTAAGGGATTTCTAAAAAGCACATCTAATCAATAAATTATAAAGTGGATTAATAAATGAATGAATAAACAGGCAGATGAAAGAAGGCTTACGGAGTCATCCATGATGGAGGCAGGGTCAAAGTAGTCTGGTTTCAGCTCTGATCTCTCCCTGCGATTTTTGGATGGAGGCCAGAAAAACAAAAAAAGGTAAAGTTAAAAACAATGACACACAAAATGTGTTTTCTCTCAACCCTGTAGCCGAAGGAAACCAGATTATGTGAAGATCTGAGCAACGCTATCATAGCGACTCTGCACCTGATTATGTGACAGTGAATCTTTGCGTTACAAAGGGTTTTCACTGGTTGATATTATGCTTTCCTGAATTCTGATTCCTACCAGATCAATGTCCATGGTGTCGAAGTCCATGCCCTCGTTAAGGTCGTCCAGTCGTTCCTCTGATGACATCATCACATCCTCTACAATCGGTTCCTCATCATCCTCCATCAACCCACTGCCACGTCGACTGCCAAACAAGCAAATTTAAAAAATGAAATAAGAGTGCAAGAATGCAAATGACCATTTGAGATTTTGAGGCCTGGTGACCACAATCAAAAATGTTCAAATCATGTCACTGCGGCAGCCCTTATTCAAAAACCATAAAACAGAACAATACTAGTTTGTCAACAAAACAGCATTAAAATGCAAAATGTGAAATTTTATCAAATCACAAGTAGTTCATTATCAGGCAAGAAAATCCATAAAGGTGCATCACTATGTGTATACACTAGAGGTCTTCACGGTCCACTAGGATGCGAAAACCCGAGGTTCAACCCGAGACCCGAGCGGAAAACTTCTATGAGTACCTCGGACACGGGTTCGGTGTTAGCGGCCTCGGGTTATTTAAAATAAACATGCTTTTTCCAAATGGACCCAATTAGACCCAAATTTTTTTAACTATCCCGATTGCGTAAGCTACTTTCACTTTCGTGTTAAGTGAGGAACGCACATAGAAAAGGAGCATACAATTGTAACCTCGCACACAGAAATATCTTATAGATATGAGATCCATCAGGAAAGTCCACTCACTTCATTATGCTGCCTGTTCATATAGGGCTTTCTTTTTTGTTTGCAGAAGCCTTTTGCTGGAGATCAGGTTGCAGACCACACTAATGAATCCATGAATTATTAGGCTATCGATTTATTTTTTATCAAACTGTCACGTTTATTTTTCAAATCCACTGGTCACAACTAAAAGCTGAGCTCAGAAATAACTTGTTTCCATCAGGCAGTCACTAATATAAAGTAGCCTAATAATAAATTGAATAAATGTTAAATAAATCAAAGTAATGGAGAAGCGGCCAAATCAGTCAGCAGGACACTGGGATTTTTCCTGACTGACTGCAGGGTCCAGTCGGGTTAGAAATTAAATGCTGACGTGTCGGACTCAAGTCTAATTTCATCGGATCTTTCTCGGGTCGGGTTTTTCTTTAAAAATAATTTTATTTATGCACGTCAGGTTCGGGTAAGAAGTGATTCAGGTCCAGTAAAGATTTTAGGACCAAAGAAGACCTCTATTGAATTCTGATCCCAATAAATGTATGTAAATGTGTACTCACATGGTGTGCTGAATGTGGCCTCTCATCTTGCTGTACTGCAGGCTTGCTCTTTCCTGCTGCTGTTTCTGGGCCATCATCCACGCGACCTGAGAACTGAAAACAAAACAGCTCTCAATCAACTTTCTACTAATAAGAGTGTGTGTTAGTTAATTTTAGTGTTTATGTGCTTACTTGTAGTCCATGTGTTGGTGCTGCTGCTGCTGCAGAGGTGTGTGTGGCGTTTCGTTGCTCATGCTGTAAACTCCCATGTACCCCTGCTCAGGGCGGAGCTTCTTTGCATCCCGCAGAACAGTAGAGACAATGTGGGGTGATGACATCATTACAGGAGTGTGCGGCCCACTATGCTCACGATTTACCCACATGCTCACATCACTGCTGCTACAGCTACTCTCCTCTGAGAGCCAGACATAGAGAGAAGACAATGAAACAGGAAGTCAGTTTTACCCTAAAGATTATAGATGAATTATGATTCAATGCATATGTACCCTCGGGTAGTTTTCTCTTGCTGGCGGCAGGTGGTTTGCTCTTGCGACTGCGGGTGGAGCTCCTGCTGCTCATACCGCTGATGACAGACAGAGTGTCATCATCAGCGCCCGTCTGCAGAGAGTTACGGTAGGAGATGAGCGGTAACCAGCAGTCGTCCCTCTGCAGCGCCATCTGAAAGGTCATAAACCGCTCTAGATACAGGTGCCTGATGGGAGAGATCGGAGGTCAAACAATAAACATAAATAAACTTCAATAGAGATACTAATTAAAAGAAAAATACACCATTAACCTTCAGAGACCCAGTGTAACAGAATTTCAACATTTGTATATTTTACAAATACTGGTAAAAACTACACATAACAACAACCAACACTGAAATTTATCACAACAACAGCTTTGTTGGGGGAAAAATGCATTTTATCTTCCAGAGTCACAAAAAAATGCCACCAACATGCTGACAGAGTTAACACTTTTCAAACCAATTTATATATTTAGAAAGTTCTTTTTTTTATTTGTTAGTGTCTAGTAACGGGAAAAGGCTTACATGCCCTGAAAATTTAAACATACATACATTTATAAACATTGTTCAAAGCATACCAAAAATGCAAAGCTGGCATCAGGTGTCCAATATTTAAATTTAAATACAGTATTTTAGTCAAATTTACTGGTTCAAATCTATTATTTTTCAAATACACTTGTGTGCTGGTTTTCACTGTTCACAAGGTGTTTTACAACCTTTATCCATATTACAATGCAAACAGTGCCTAAATGAAATGTTTTTTACAACTAATGGCTTCCTAAAAATACTGCATCATGAATATAAAAACTTGGGTCTCAGAGGGATCTGAGACAGCAGGGATTCTCAATGTGAGTGTCTTACACAGTCTTCTTGTCCTGCCTCAGTAGTTTGGAGGAAAACTCACTGAGGATGTCAAGGAATGCGAGGTTGAGAGGAGGGCTGCCCTCCCCCTGTGGACTGGGTTCTTTAAAGGCAAATTCTATTCCATCCCTAAACACAGAAAACACACTCTGTGACTCCATCTCAAAGACATATATTTGCCCCTTTTCCACTTAAATGGTTTTAATGTTAATGCTGGTGGCACAGTTAAATTCTGGCATGATGGTTTTAAGTATATAAAATACAGTTTTACACAAACAGAATAAAGAATGTGGCTGGAGCTCCCATCCAAAGATTTGAGATCAAGAACCAGAACACAGCTGGGACTTTACAACAACCGTGTTTAAATTTTCTTACTTGTGGAGCATTGCAATGGCCTCTCTGGTTTTGATTTGATCGAGTCCAAATGTGAGAGAGAAGCGTCGGGCCAGTTCTTTAATGCCACAGAATGCAGATGCGGACCGATCGAAGTTACAGCCCAGATCATTCAGCATCTCATTAAACAGCTGAAACAGAAACATCACACTTCTGTTATTCAGTGTTGCTGGGAGAGCTGGTCTGAGTAAGGAGGGAAGCATTGCCTCACCTGCTGCAAGCTGAGGATCAGAGTCTTGGCACACTGAATCTTGTCGATCTGACGTGCTTTACTCATGGTCTCTTTAATGATATCACCATAATCATTATAGTACTACACACAGACAGAGACAGGGAGTCCATGTAAGCATCAAGTAACAAACAGAGAGGAATGTTACAACACTAATGAGACTCACTCTCATGTATTGTTTGAAGATATCTGCTCCTGTCTTCATCTCTACCACATTGTAGATGATTAATTTGCAGAAGGCGGCCAGTAAATTCCTGCGTCTGTGGAGTGCCTCAATCTTACCAGCCTCGTCATCTGCAAGACACGGCCAAAAATTAATTGAATGAATTTGACTGGATAGTGAAAAACAAGCAGTCAATTGTGCAGAATAATAATGATAAATACTAATCATAATATACTGTTCAAAAAAAGAAAGTAATTTAATGACCAAACCTTTGACTGGTAGTGTATTAAGTTTTCCACAATTTTTATTTATTTATTTAATAGATTACTTCTTATCATAAAAGGTGCAGCATCTCATTTCTGTTCCAAAAGCAGCATTGTTTCCTAAGAGGTTTCTTAAAGGGGACAGTTCACCCTACCTAAAAATGAGAAATCTGTCATAATTTTCTCACCTTCATGTAATTTCCCAAAGATTTGGGTTAATTTTCAAAACACAAATTAAGATATTTTTGTTGAAACCGGATCTGTTTCTGTCCCTCCATTGAACGTACAGGTAACCAAAATTTACATGGTCTAAAAAGGTAACAGGCATCATAAAACAAATCCATATGTAGGGTTGGGTATCGTTTAAATTTTAGCGATTCCGATTCTTTTCGGTTCCCAGTTTCGATTCCAATGTTATTAAATAATTATATCAAACATTTAAGAGCTGTTTGTGTGCAAAACAGAACTGCATGATTTTGGATAAACTGAGTTTGTTTGTTCTTCCCCCAACGGAAGCTGTGGTTCTCTCATGATTCTGAAGAAAAAAGATTAGACAACTAAACACAATCACAATTTATGAATAAATGATTCAATGACTCACTCAAGATGTACTTGTGTCATTACTGGATGAATCGGCGTTCTTGAACGAATCTCTTCTATGATTCAAAGACAAATAACATTTTAACAGCACCTTTTCGCCACCTACTGGCGTAACAATGTAATCGATAAACCTTCGTTTGAAGTGTCAAATTACTTTTTAAAAGGTGATTTACTCTATTTTAATCGCTATCATACACACAGTTTATATCTGAACTATAAACTTTTATCCCAGTACTTCTGTTTTTTGAATGTTTATAACAGAAATAATGATACTGTGTGACTGAAAAGACCAATAATAGAAAAGACTGTGAAGCGGTTTCATTCATGACAGATGAGAGCTGCTCTCTTTAGGTCAGCGGCAGTGCAAACACAAATTTAAATGTTCAAATCACACTGGTGTGATCGTAAGCTGCCAAACCAAGTGATCACAACATAGATTGCACACGTCAAAGGTGATGGAATGTAATGATACATACAGACGAATAACTGTAATTTAGGAACAGAATTACGTTGGTATTTGAATTGTGTTCGCGATCTTTAACAATCTATTAAATTAAAGTGCTTTGTCATGTTGGTGGTGACACCTCTCTTGCAACATGTTCAGCTATCACAGATATTATAATTAGCTTTTTTGGCTTCTGATTGCAAATGTAGCCAAACTTTGGAGCGCTTTGATTAGCAAACAAGGTCCTGACAGATCACTAGGTCCGGTCCTCACAGATGAAGAAAAAAAAAAGAGAAGGAATCGATAGGCGGAATCGAAATTGTAATTTGACAACAAGTATCCGATTCCTGACCTTAAGTATCTGATTCTGGAATCGATTTTCGATTCCCAACCCTATCCATATGTATCAAATTCAAACAGTGTTTGATAAAACAGCAGTCCCAATCCAAACTCAAACAGTTTGATGAGCCATACTGCTATGGCAGGCTGCTGAAAAAATTATTTTGTGCTACAACTACACATTGTAAGTCAACAGCTGATCTTGTCTCTGAAGCATAGACTGCATACTTGCTGTTATACACTCAAATTCACACACAGTAGTGTGTGTGCCACCTTGAAGTGAATCAGAGCAGTCTTCTGTCCTAATTGTCATTTACCTGTGCTGCTGTCCTCGTCCTGGTCAACAAACACATGATCAAGGATGAAGTTGATTAGTTCGCTCTGTAAGGATGCATCTGGGCTGAACACCAAGGGCTCTAAAGCTTCCCGCCCCGACGCTACAATCTGATAACTGAAGATCAGGAGTGCATCGCAGAGAATGGTGAAGGCCTACAACACACAAAAACACACAGTTCATTTACCCAGAATCCCCTATACATGAAAGGGCTTGGTGTGGCAGGTCAGACTCACCTGTTCTTTCACAACAGTGCTGATACTATTCAGGTACCTCTGACACATCATACAGAAGGCTCTCACTTGTCTCCGCAACAGCACCATATCATCCTGAAACGGGACGAGAGTGTGACTAAACGCTCACAAATGACAGTCTCAACACAGGTCTGGCCGTGTATGTGTGTGTTGTACCTTACTGGCACTGCCCTCCGAGACCTTAGCCAAGTGCCAGAGTATGACATAGTGAGTACACTGGAGTGCATGAGCCACGATCTATAAAGGCAAAACAAAACTTGAATTGAATTCACTGATAATTAGTTTTAATTTAAGGGGCTTATCTGTACTTCTAGCTAAAAAGAGAATATTATATTAACATGCCCTCTGTTACATTATTTTGTAGGTCTAAATTTGTATTAATGTTCTCTTATCCAGTCAAGATCATTGAATAGTTTTTTTTCTTCTTCTTAAAAACATTAATTTTCCTTAATTATGAATTTATGTAAGTAAATGTCCTCTAAATGCATCTGGGGAACAAAAATTATAAAAGCAATGTGCTCCATTTTATGCCATTACTGGTCATTAAAGCAACATTAAGTTGTTTCAGAGCAACATTTCACTGCAGAAGAGCATGTATAAGGCATGCAACCCGGCAAATGAACTAAAATGAGTTAAGCCCCTGGATCAGTAGTCAGTACCTGCTCAGGCATATCTCCATTTTGCAGGCCAGAATTCAAAAGTTTGTAGTTGCTGGTGAATAGGTCCCATTTGGTGAGGTCATGGGCACTGCAAGGAGCATAAACACAGGCACACACACAGTTATGATGAAGAAAGTCCACTGGTCTATGAATGTGAACCTCACAAAACATGTAAAGATTTATTTATTTAACCCCAAAATCAAAAGAATTATATATATATATATATATATATATATATATATATAATATATATATATATATATATATAAAAAAAATGAAGATCTGTTGTAGGACCTTTGGAATTTCTCAGTTTTAGCTAAAAGTGTGTTCTTACTTGTGGAAGGCTGTGATTCTTTTGAGTGTTGACAAAACTTGATAGGCATCATCTTCATCAGGCTCCTCTCCCTTAAAGAAACAAAACCATTAAAGTTGAAAGGTTAAATCACAAAGAACAGTTCCAGAGAATATTACCACACACACCTCCTGCAGGACGTCCTCCAACAGACGGTGGAACTTATCAATCTGTTCATCAATCATCTGGCTGCGGACAATATCTACACGGTTATAGATGGTGAATTCCTCATTGCACAGTGCATGGAAAGTCATGGAACATGCCTCTAATACATCTGTGTCTGTGTGCTTCTCCACCACATCACGGACCTGGCGCAGCAAAGCATCCAGATGCTGCAGGACATCAGCACAAGAATTACTCATAGAACTACTACAACAAAACATTAACTATCAGTCATTTAATGACTTCATGTATTGATTCAAAAATATGTTACTACTATTGTAAACTTCCTTCATGTTAAAAGTGACTTTTATTTTATAAGCACAATATTTAGTGTACTATGTGGTACATTTTATTTTTTTTGTATGTGAATAATTACCTTCTCCAGCCGACCAGTTGTGTAGATCTCTAGATCAAAATACTGAGGAAACCGCAACAGATTAGTGACCTTCTCTGGGTCCACTGAATACTGAGAAATGAGACAGAGAGAAATATTTTTTTTTCCAGAAATCTCCTGGTTTCCATCCTTATTCAGACTGCAATCACTTATTTGGGATATCTGTATGTAGTGAGTTGTGGACCATTGCTTTATCCCCAAAAAGCCAAACAATATTGCAATGAAAATTTTCTTGCAATCCCAAAAACAAACACAAAGTGTTGAGGATTAATAACTGCAATTAAAGTGGTATTTACATTTACATAATTTACATTTGTTTGTTATTCAACTGATGCATTACACACATCTGGCAAGGCACACAATCACTCACTTTAGCCAGTAACAGGGGCAGAGCCACAGTAAATGTTTCTGTGATCTTTGTTCGATCATCCAGCTGGGTTTTCTTTTCTTTAGCTGTTAGAACCTGTGCCAGAATAAGAAACAGCATACACATTTGAAGCAACATGAAAAGGAGGAAATAATATATATTTTTTAGCTCTATTGATCATTTAACATGATTGACATGATTTTCTGCATTGAAAATATTTGTGTGTGCATGAGTTATAGGTTTGGCTACGGTTTTGTGATATCCATAGTTTTGAAAATGTCCTCACAAATATAGTAAAAATGCCAAAAAAGAAATAAATAATGTGACAACATAAGTAAGTCCTCTCTATTTGACAAGAACAATTGGCAAAATGTGTTTGCTTCAGTTGTAATGAAAGAAATAGCAACAGGTTTCTTCCATATTATCATGTACACCAGAGTGATCGGAACAGATTATCGAAAAAGAATCAATATAGAACAGGGACTTGGTTCTATCCATCAGTTTGTTGACTTGATGGAGGCCGATCTGAATGTGAGCATTTAGCCAAGTGTACGAAATATGCAGGGTTTAAGTGAACTAAATGATTAGAGTAGTCTAGCATACATTACCTGATAAACGCAAGAAAAAAAAAGTTTTAAATGAACCACATGCATGGACAAGTCATTCACCATAAGATCAATAACAAATTTATAAAATACATCGGGTGAATTTTTATTTCATGCCAAAATTTTATCCAGTAATACCTTTTTGGATAAAGTTCAGGGCCAGGAGCTTAAAAAAAATATCAAAATGTTTGCATCTATGGGACATCCTCACTAATATGGTGAAACCAAAATGTTTTTTTTTGTGTGTGTGTGTGTGTGTGTGTGTGTGTGTCTCACCCTTTTGCGTGTGTGTGTTTGTGTGGGTGGGTGACACTCACAAGTCTGTCTGACAGCACAAAGCATGATCTCAATCAGAGCAGCTTCCTGAGCATCAGTGAGAGCTGAAACACACAAATCATGGTGTTTAAATAGTTTAGGGAAGAATGATTTTTAGGCAAATTCTAATCCTAACACAAAAAACTAATAGCCATGTACCCTCCTCTCCAGGGTAAGGTTCATCCAGCAGCAGGCTGATCATACTCTCCCAGTCCTTCAGCAGCTCTGACGCACAATCCCACAAGCTGTCCACCAGGTAGGCACCGTGCTCATGCAGCTAAAACACACAAACTTTCATGATATCTTAAAAAGCCAACCTACTGTCTCACAGTTTACTATTCTATTCAGAGGAATAAATTAGGCTACATTCTTATTTTCCCTACTTTTTAAAATAATCTACCTGCCTTCGTCACAATTTGTTCTCATACAATGTGCTGCCATCTCAGAGAAGGAAAACAGACATGTGAAATACTACGACCTGCACAGCCAAAATATTTCTATAACGAGACATTAAGCAGTGACATAGCACGCTGAGCACATCAAGCACACCTCACTCTCAAGAAAGAACAAGACAGTCGTTCTGATGAGGTTAGCATTCAAACATTGTCTGCCTCTCCTGGGCCGCCCCTCATCCTCTGGACCATGATGACTGAATAACCTGGGAACACAGCACCAGCATACATGCACAGTCTTAAGAGGAATCAGTCAGTAATGGTGAGTATCAGATGCATTATGGATAAGAACTAATGTGGCAAATGTGTTTAATTACACTAGTATTTAATAAAGCACAGACTTGCTATGATGCAAAAAAGTGTGACATTTACTTTTTGTAGAGAAACTCCCCTGCTGCCACAGCAACCGGTCGGTGGGCGGAGTAAACCAAATGATAGACGCTCTCACAGTCTTCTGCCGTCAAAATCTCATCACTACTCCTGTGTGCACAAATAAACACAATCACATGGTAAAAGAACATCTTTAAAAGAAAGTAAGACTGAATGCTGAACTCACTGCAAGACCAGCGTCAGCAACTTAATGGCCTGAACAGCAACATCATATTCCTTATCCAGAGTCATGGACACAATTCGATCCTACGAGACAAAGAATAAGAGAACTGTTTGTAAGAAACTACATTTTTCAGTGATAAATAGGAATCCACACTTAGAGATGTTGTTGCCATAGCAAGAGTCCTGGTGAAAGACTCACCTTGAAGCGGCTGGTGAAGAGTTCCAATCTGGCATTGAGTTCTCTGCTATAATACAAACCCTGAAGAGCAGTAAGACACTTCAGACGAACCTCACCTTGCTGGGGAATGAAAAATAATGTAAATGGATGAGACGTGAGATGTGGTAGGTTTGACCTGTATAGAACAACCAATCTGTGTGAATGTGTTTGTGATACCTTATCATACATGGTCCAGCCCACGTACTTCAGGTAACTGTCATTAAGAAACGCCTCACTGTACATCTTCATCCACATACCAATCTCTTCAATGCAGACAACCCTGATCTCAGCAATCACATCCCTGCACACAAATACAAGAGAAAAAACAGCTCTTGGATCATTTTAAAATATGAATTTATTGAATCAGTCAGTCAATTATTGGGATGTTTGCTTACCTGTATCTGTGGATGAATACTCCTTTAAAAATGGCATTCATCATGTTCTCAATCTCATCCTGGTTTTCCTGGAGCTAATAATTACAAAAGAACATGTTTGAATCAAGGTTTTTGAGTATATGTATGTGTATGTGTGTGCACGTGTGTGTGTGTGCATCACCTCCTTGCGTTTTTGCAGCAGGAGCTCCAGGCGTTCATTGGCTCGTTTCCCAATGCTCTTGTTGCGTTCTGTCTCGTATTGTCTTTGTGTGTTGTCCAAATTAATGCTCAAATTCAGAGCAACATTCACCAAGGCGGTCATCAGTTTCATGGCTGAAATACAGTGGAAGAAAAGGTCAGAGCGTATAATTCATACCTTTATCATTAAGAACAAACTGATGGAAAACTGCATGCCAAAATTTATGACACAACAATATGTTTATGCAGTAGAAGTAGTGTGGTAGTAGGAGTGGGTGATATATCAGTTGGCAAGATTAACCGTTTTCAAATATCATCTTCATCGCGGTTACACACTCACATGGCATTGCTGTCTTATCGTTTGCATGTGTTTTTAAGCACTGCAGATTAAAACAAGTGATTTTAAGCTGATAAAAGCGCAATCAGCAGTGAAAGAGAGCTTATTTATGTGTATGTGCGTGCAGTCTGAGAGACTTTTTCTGAGCACTGTCAGAGATGCGCGCGCACGTGAAGAAAGAGCTAAGTTAGAGGTTAAATACACACCACACTTGTGGGTGACAATGCCAATTTTTGCAAGTATCCTCGTAAACACAGTAATTTAGGTCTCAGGTGAAAGCAAACAGCTGAGGAAGAAAAACACAAATGTAACAGTATATTGGATCCGGGGCAGCTCTTAAAGTGACAGCAGTCTAATATTCCCGCTGTCTGATTCAAGGGCTGCTGTCAAAAAACAAAAGAGAAAATCTCTCACTGCTCTTGTCACTTTTGTAACTTTAATAATAAGAATATATATTTAATTTACACTGTGAAGAATATGCAGAATATGCAGTGATTTTATACATTTGATTACTTTATACAATAAATATAGCTTCTTTCTTATTTGTTTATAATTTAGGCTAGTATTTGCCTGGTGACAAGAATTATGAAATTTCTATGGTAACAAAAATGTTGATATCATAAAGACCTTGTTTAAAGCAAAACTAACTATATCATGATATATATGGTTACCGTTAAATAAAATGACTCATATCTTGATATAAGAATTTAGTCATATCGCCCACACCCATGTTGTAGTATGTTATTCTGAACACTGCACAGTACCTAGCTCAAAGTCACCCACCTGCCAGGGTACTGGTGTGTCTGAACGCTCTGACCTGTGAGTCTGACAGGCCGGTGAGGAGAGAGATGACTGTGTCCATCATGTACTCATCATAGATGATGCTGTACTGGCACTGCCGGACCAGGACCGCGATGAACTCACACAAGCTTAATTTAAACTTCTTCCACACTGGACCTGTCATTGCCAGCGGATAATCACCACTGTCCTGAACACACACACACACACACACACACACTCTTTTTCCATATACATTTACAGTATCTAATCTCCTCCATCCCATCATAGATTCTACCCATGGAAACGTCTCTGGTATAAAACAGGTTAACAAACCTCATCAAACTCTTCCGTCATTTTCCTGATGATCTCAGAATTCTGCATGTGCCGAAACATCTCGGAGCTCACCGCACCTATAACAAACATACACATTCAATAAGACAAAATATACACTTGAATTATGTAAACTTATTTACACCTAGAGAACACACACCTTTACAACCAGAGCAGTGGATAAAGAAGTTGATGAGTTCCAGCAAGGCAGAGTCTCTGTCCGTCTTATAGGACTCAATCCAGTCATCAACCACTGACTACAGAAAGAGAGACAAAGCAAACACACACACACACTTGCTCAGTTAAACCTTCTTTCCTACACACACAGCCTACACAGAAAGCATACACTGCAGCTAGACCTGGATATAATAACAAACCACATAAACTGCTGATTTACTCTGATGATACATCCGAGTACTTTGAGACAGAGAGCGTGTATGTCTGTGAATGAACACAGTCTGACAGATCAGCGTTTATCTGAAGTTGTTTGTGTGTATGCTGGTACCTGTGTGGCACTCTTGCCCAATTTGACAATCTCAAACAAACTGAGATTCTCCATGTCGTTCTCCTGATGGTGTCCATTTACCCGACCTCTCACCTCTGACCCCTTCAACTTCTCTCCAAGGGTCTTTTTCCCCTTCTAGACACAAATGGCAAAAAGCAAAGCAAGAAAACTTGAATTAAACAAGCTTCTAAGGCAGCATGGCTCAAACTGTGATTTAAAAATTCCCATTGCAATTTAAAATGTGATTTTAAAAAAGGCTCCAGGTTTGCCATTTTGTGATTCTATATCAATATAATAATAATAATAATAATAATAGTAAAGACAAAATAAGGAATATAATATTATTGCAATATTTAACAGTAAAAAAAATGTAAGAACAATAACATAAGAAAAGAAAAAATATTACTATTTTACAGTACAACTGTTTTAATTTATTCCTTCTCAGATGTTAAACCATTATGATTTTATTTCAGTGGAAAACCTCAGGGAGCCCTCAAATTTTCTTTTTTGTTAACAACAGCTGGTTTAAAGACAGTTGGTGCATATTGAATTCCCAAACGTGCATTATATGCTACCCAAACTGAAAGCTCATGCAGAGATGATTTTGTGTAGAGCAGTATTTTCTTCAAACCACTGCAGATTTGTAAAAAAAAAACAAAACAAAAAAAACAATGCTGAGCTTCACTTTGAAACACAACACATTTATATATTTAAATAAAATCGCACTAAACCATATAGCAGTTTGCTTTTATGTGATCAATCGCGCAGCCTTACTCATATCTGTTTAACAGTGTATTTGAAAGCTGATTGTGTGATAAAAGAGCTGAATGCATTTCTGCAAGGTCACTGTCTGATAGGTACCTTTCCTTTTCCAGATTTGCCATTCCGACCCTCGAGATCTTCAAGATCAGTGTCCGAGAGCCGAGAGTATCCTTCCCTGAACAAACAAAATGCACCAGTGATTAGAGCAGTGTGTATGTGGAGTATTTCAGGTGCATGTATTTTATAGGTCCTTTCATTTATTGCTGGTGTTTACAGAACTCAGGTCAAATGTGTTTTGTGTGCATACAGGGCTGAAACTCCAAGATACAGTTTTATGAGCGGTTTTCCTACAATCATGAGCACAGTGTTGTTTTAGGTAGGCCTTATGCAAGCACACAGTAAGCAAGTTGCCATGTAGCAGATGCTGGATTTCTTGTTTAATGTGCACATGATGACCATAAATGCTGAACAGTTAGGTTTGGAGACACAGACACAGAGTTTGTGTCTGGTACTTACTGATGGAAGTCTGTTTGAAGGTTCTGAGCTGCTATCATTTTGTCAACATCTTCTGTTTCTTCTGGAGTTTATAAGTGTCCCCACACTGCAGTAGACAAACAGATCCACACAGCTGCAGCATCACAAAACTAAAAATATTAGCATGTAAAACAACAACCATAACGATTAATGATGCAGTTACTGAATGAGGTTATTCACGCGCGCCTGCCTGTGTGAAGGACGTGTGTATATTTATATGACTTCAATAATAAATATGCTGTCAAAAACATTACTGTACGTATAATCCAACCATAAAACACTGGATAAACTCCATTAATCACACAAAATCTCTATGTATTCGTGTAACGTGTGAAATTTTATTAATTGTGTTTTTAACGTTGAGTTCGATTTCCGTAAACACTGGCTAGCATGCTAACATGCTAACGGGCCTCTAGCTCGTCTAACAGTCATTAAAACCGCCCCAAACCCACCAAAACAATGTGAAACTCACTGCAAAACCCTATTAAAACTTTACATTTCTGCATACGACGCACATTTTAGTGTTTCGTTAATTCTCACTATTCAAACTAATGGCACAAACTGTCTTGACATATGAACGACTCTCAGAAACGAATCTCCCGAACGAAGTCATAGGAAAATGTCTTTTATTTATTTTATTTTTTTCTAAAATCACGGTTATTTATGAAGAGACGCCGCCATTTCCTTCCTCACCTCCCCTTTAGCGTGAGTCCAGCAGCATCAAACCCGCCCAGAACTGCTGCTGCTGCCGCCGAACCGAACCGAACCGAACCGGTGCTCCGTGGTTAAGACATTAAAACATGTTCCAAGTAGAACTGGCTCTGTTTTGTTTGTGTTTCAGAGCTAGAAGATGCAGTTTGCTGCTGTGGGCGGACAGGAGTAAAAAATACAGCTTCGAGAAACCCAAAACACACTTATTACGCGTCCACACACACACCCACATTGCATCCACACACAAACACACCCACACACACTGACATGTACATCATGGGACCAGCACTGCTAATTTCTGCACAATTGTTTTGTTTACAATGGTTGTATATTGAATTGAAAATACATTAGTTCTAAATGAAAATAGCTGACTGTGTGCCTAATTTGGAAAATTTAGCTTTTTTTTAAACGAGAGTGATTAACCCTAATTGTAAGTGGATGTTTTGTTTTAATACACCTGAAATGTGCAAACAAGCAAGAGAATGCAAGAAGTGTCAAAACTCTGGAATGATGATGGACAAAGGATTTGTTTATATAGAAAATGAGTGATATCAGAATAAAGCTCAGACACAAACAAAACAAAAAAAAAAGTTCACAGGTATCGAGCTTAAATACGAGTAAAAACTTATAAAATATTTGAAATGTCTCAAACAAGTAAATCGAAGCACAGACATAAAAAAAAAACAGAAAAACAATAACACAATGTTTGGTTTGTTTATGCAAATAATAAATGTATGTTGAAACGTATGATGAAAAACAGTTTATGCTGAGGAATGGTGATATAGTTATATATATATAAAAAATAAAACTATGCAGTATAATATATAGCATAACAGGAAAAATATGACTTCCCAGTTTCATCTCCTGTGCACTTTACACATTATGTATTGCCTTAAACCCATTAATCTGTGTATGCACACATGAGCAACCAAAGATAAAAATGTACAGACATAATAAAAAAGTTCTTTCCTTTCATGTCAATGGTAGACATAAGAATCATTTCCCATACATATGTAAACATAAACTCATCCCACATTATATTCTGTAGTTTACACAGTTCCCAGCTTTATTTCTACTGATCGTAAGTGACCTTTACCACTCTTGCCATCAGAAATCAGCTGGATGACTCACACTAAACAACACTGCATCAGCTTGGACTCTAACAAACAATTAAGCAAACAAACAAAAAATGTGACATTTACCAAATGCATCCCGAAAATGCTTTGAAGTAAAGGTGGCAATTTAAAAAATATTTGACATAGATATGCTTCAAGGCACCTTTATAAGTAAAAAAAAAAAAAAAAAAAAAAAAAAAATTATATATATATATATATATATATATATATATATATATATATATATATATATATATATATATATATAATTTTATTAACAGCAATGCAAACATCTTTGACTAATAATAATAATAGTAATAATAAATCTATTCCTCACAGTACTTTACTCACAAAGGAGGTACTGACCATTTACATCCAGCAGGGGGAAGAATGGTGTTTCTACTGAGATCAGCAGGATTGGCAGTGACTTTATATATGGATGAATCCCAATTGGCAGACTTTTATTCAGGCCTAGTGTATGTAGTAAGACAGTATCGTAGTAAAACTGCATTTTGATGCAATCCTATGATTAGGGGGATAGTAATCTGCAAACCATAGTACACCAATTGGGAATCAGCCTAGATGAGTGTTGCATGTGCATCATTTAGCCCCATATAACCTCTCAATGTCCTTAATATAATGATTTTTCAGCTCTTTTCTCTTTAGTTTGAAGGCATCCGTCACCAGCCCTGTTTCTGGAGTCCAAGCCTCAGAACTTAAACAGATCTTCTGTGGAACCTCGAACCTTTCCAGTTTACCTACAGTACCACACACACACACACAATTAATTTATATACAGTTTATACACAGACACACACAAAAAAATAAATGCCTTTGCTATTTTCTCACAGTATCAAACACACAAATCACTGTAGTTACAACAGACACTGTTTAAAAGTAACCAAACAGACAGTCTCCCCTAAATAGTGTTGAAAGAAACCCACTGAAAGCATTACACACTTCCACTTTCTGCAGCATATACTTAACCAAACATTATTGGGAAGTTAGTAACATTTAAAAAATGTGCTTACTTGTGACTGCAATCTCTTTGATGACTTTTAGTACTTCCTCCTCCATCTTGGTGTGGTTACAAAGCTCCTCCCACTCGCCCTCTATCCCGCTCTTTTTTGCCAGCTCAGTCATTTGCTTCTGATTGGGCACCACAAAGCTGATCAAGTAGTTCTGGTCACTGATCGGAAATAGTACAAGGACATATTAGTATTGAACTGATGCCATGGGTTTATTCTGCATTATGGTGTCTTGGAGCCTGCATGGCAAGTTTAGGTTGTATCAATACACATATTAATGTAGCCTAGTGGTTTGCTAATAACACACAAGTTGAAGGACGAGTTTTGTGGCTCTATCTGTTTGCTTTAAGGCCATGGATAAGCAATTCTAAAAGTTTTTATCAATACACTTCTGTTCAAAATATTGGGTTGCCAGAGTTCTATCTTAGTTCCATCTTAGTTCTAACACTTTGTGTTTTTTTTGTTTGTTTGATTTTTTTTCAGTTAAATTTTATTGTATCATACTGAATGTGCACTTTCATTGTTTTGCTTACCCACAATTTATTTATTTATTTGATTGATTGTATTAAGCTGATATTGTCTTTTGTTCTGTTTTGTTTTCCTCTTGGTAATATTGTCCTAAAACTCATAAAGTTTAAAACAAAAAAGATTATGTTGGTAAGATTTTTTGAAAAAAGTGACTTATGTTCACCAAAATTGCATTTATATGATCAAAAACACTGCAAAACAGTAATATTGTAAAATTACAATTAAAACAACTTTTTTTCTATTTTAATATGCTTTACATTGTTATTTATTCCTGTGATGGAAATGCTGAATTTACAGCAGCCATTACTCTCGTCTACAGTGTCACACGATCCTTCGGAAATCATTCTAATATAATGCTTTGGTATAACGATTCCTATTATTACCAACGCTGAAAGCAGTTGTGCTGCTTAAAGAGGTCATATGAAGAACATAAAAAAAGAACATTATTTTGTATATTTGGTGTAATGAAATGTGTTTATGTGGTTTAAGGTTCAAAAAACACATTATTTTCCACATACTGTACATTATTATTTCTCTTCTATGCCCCGCCTTCTGAAACGAGTCGATTTTTACAAAGATCATCGGTCTGAAAAGTGAGTTGTGCTCTGTTTGGCCAGCTATCCAGCGCATTGTGATTGGCCAAATACCTCAAGCGTGTGACGGAAATGTTACGCCTCTTATCATATTGTGATGCCTTGTCCGGCCGGAGCGATGAGGCAAAAACATAAAACCCATTGTGAATGTGATATAAACATGATTTCTAGTCGTGTCCTCTTTTGGAAGGCCAAACAAAGTAGTTTCGCTTTCTCAACGAAACTGCGTCACACACCGCGGCCTTGAGTGAGCAGAGGCGGGCGGCTTCAGAATGGCGTGGCCTTTGGATTCTATAAAGGAGCGTCTGTTGGGCTTGCGGCAACCACATGTGACGACCCCGGGCTGGATGCCGCTTCATCCATGGTGAAAGCCGATTCAGCGATCCACAGTGCAAAGTTGATGTATTTCCTCAGCGACCAGCACGGATCAGCTCCAGGCATGACGAAGCGGATATCATCCTCTTTTGGAAGGCCAAACAAAATAGTTTCGCTTTCACAACCAAACACACAGCGTCTAAACGAGATGTCGGCGGCGGCAACAACAATACTAATGAGAATAAAAGGGTTATGCAAATCTTCCCACATAGTGATGTAGAGATGTGGGGGGCGTGTTAGAACGAGCCATTTTAGGGGTGTGTGGTCAAGTCTTAACTTTTATAAAAATGATCTCTTTTAGTCTTTGCAACTTTACAGATCTTCTTTATGCACCAAGTGCTTATAACACTCCAAAGAGAAAGGAAAAATTTAAATCGCATCATATGACCCCTTTAATATTTTTTGTGGAAACTGTAATAAATTTTTCATGGTTCTTTGATGAATAGAAAGTTGAAAAGTTACAATCTTTTGTAACATTACAAAAATCTTTACTTGGATATGTGACCCTAGACCACAAAACCAGTCATAAGGGTCAAATGTTTGACATTGAGATTTCTACATCATCTGAAAGCTGAATAAATATGCTTTCCATGGATGTATGGTTTGTTAGGATAGGACAATATTTGACCGACTATTTTTACTTATATTTACAACTATACAGATTGAAAATTTGGAATCTGAGGGTGCAAAAAATCTAAATATTCAGGAAATCGCCTTGAAAGTTGTCCAAATTAAGTTCTTAACAAGGCATATAACTAATCAAAAATTTTAGATATATTTACGGTGGGAAATTTACTAAATATCTTTATGAAACATGATCTTTTACATTATCCTAATGATTTTTTGCATAAAAGAAAAATCGCTAATTTTGACCCATACAATGTATTGTTGGCTATTGCTACAAATATTACCCTTGCTACTTATGACTGCTTTTGCGGTCCAGGGTCACATATTTCATCAATTTAATTAATCTTTAAATGAAACTAAAAAAAAAAAAACACATTTTGATAGCGTCATACATGCCACTCGGTATCAGGTTAATAGCTGTGTAAATGGACAGCTGTGCAGCCCACACATAATGTTATTAAGTCAATCAGTATGAACACCTATGACCAACAAAACTGTGATATGGCGATTTTCAGTGCTAAAATTCCAGTCACATGTTAAATTTACACTTTATCCAGGTTAATCTCTAGATACAGAATATTGTGGGATATAAAGTTGTGGTGTACCTGCTGGCATAGACGCAGATGTTATCAATGAGGGGGTTGTCTTTCAGGGCAGATTCTACCTTCCCCAAAGACACATATTCACCTGCCTGCAGCTTTACCAGGTCCTTCTTACGATCTGAGAACAGGAAGTGGGGGATTGGCATGTTATGTTTGACAGAACAGCAGACGTCTTTCTGACGTAGCTTTCCTCTGTTAGATGATTCAGAACTTACTCACCCACAATCTGCAAACAACCGTCTGGATGAACTTCCCCAACATCTCCAGTACAAAACCAGCGCTGCCCTGCCTCATCCACCCAGAAGTTGTCATTTTCTCCCTCCCCCTCACTCCCAAAATATCCCATGGCAACATTCGGTCCACCAATCAGAATCTCTCCTCGTGGGTGTGGCTTGTCCTGACTGGTGTATCCACCTGATGATGAAAGAGAGAAGTCGGTGGAAGGTAAGGAGTGTAAAGTGAACCTGAGAACCCTCAATTGCTATTGTTGTTTGCACATGGGTGTGTGTGTATGTGTGAGTGTGTGTGTGTCTTACCCTCAGGCCAGTCTCTCAGTTTTATTTCGGAGCAAATGAGAGGAGCTCCAACTCGTCCTGTACTGTAATCAGAAACTGCAAACACACACAAACACAAGTTTGAACATGTTGCCACAGGAATGCAGTCATTTTAACATGCAGGAAAAATGCGTGTGCACTAACATTCTGAGATAGTTCCCGCTCCACACGTCTCTGTAAGTCCATAACCCACAGCAACAGGGCAGAAACACACGTTAATAAATCTCTGTGTGGAAGCAGACAGTGGAGCCCCTCCACTCAACATCAGACGTACACACCCTCCCAGCAGCAAATTCACACGCTTGAAAAACAACCTGAAACACACAATCATATCATATCAAGCAACACGATCTTAAAGACGGAGACCATTTTGTATAGGCAAAATCTGCCATTGTAGCACTACAGCATACAGTCACGCAAAGTTTAGAAATTTAACTATTTAACCTTTTAAAATACTGTAATACATTTTTATATCAAAGTATATATTCAATATAATAATAAAACAATATATACACCTGGCCAAAAAAAGTCGCCGTTTGGATTCAAATAAAGCAGAAAATAATGAGTCTAGACTTGGATCAGTATTGCAGTAATTAATATGTTTCTGGTATGTTACATGTTTTGTAATATTTATTTTAACCCTAACTGATCCAGCTTTTTATTTCTTTAACAACTATACTGTAAGACGTACACACATACATATTCCAGGATGAAAAGGACAAGATTTACTGGACCAAATTGTGAAATACTGGTTTAAAGAGCATGAGGAATCATTTTCATGTATGAATCGGTCACCCCAGAGTCCTAAAGGTAACCAGTTGAAAGTCTTTGGTACATGTGAGCTGATTTTACAGATTGGCTCGCCTCTCCCATTGTCAATACAAGATCTTGTCCAAACATTAATGCAACTCTGTTGTGGTGTTGTATAATGTTGTCAAATCAATGCCACAATGAAAGAACAATTTTATAAGAGCGAAAATTGGTCTAATTAAATATTACATTGTGCAACCTTTTTTTTCTTTCACAATTTGAGCCTGATGAATCTTGTCATTGTCACCCTGGGTAGGTTTTCCGACATGTTTACACACTGCTTCAGTTAGGGCTAAATGAATTGTTGCCAGACATACAATATTACATATAAATGCAATAATGATCCAATCCTAAAATCTTAAGTAATTGCTTATTTAAATCCAGACAGTGACTTTTTTTGGGGGGGCAAGTACATGTGCTGAGTTTTGTTTGTGTTTGTTTGTGTGTGTGTGTGTGTGTGTTTTTGTTTGTTTATTTATGTGACAGTCTCTCTGACCGCTGATATATATATATATATATATATATATATATATATATATATATATTTATTTATTTATTTATAGAAATAAAAAATATGTATATTATGATATGTATAATATGTCAAATACTTTTGTTTCAAAAGCATAAGAATTGTTTCAGCTGCCTGGCGCCATTCTGTGTGACTTTAGCGAGCTGTGGCAGGTAATATGCAAAGCATACTTTTTGCTATAGAATTTTACAGCTATTTGTCAATAATGCAAATAGACAGATAAGATGACTGGTTGGAAGATAGGAAGTATGGGTGGATGGGTGAATGGAGGGATGGTTGGATGATTGTTAGATACCCATCATGTTTAACTGACTCACATGTTACACACCGGAGAATCAGCTCCTTGTGACACCTTCTGTAGCTTATAGTTGTATCCCACTTTAAACAGAGTCCTCTGAACCACTGACATCTCGCTCAACTTCCCATTAACGTTTTTGCAGATACGATCCATGATCTCCTACACACACCAACAGATACATACACACAAATATTGAGTAAAAAGATGGAAACAAAAATAAAACACTCAAAGTTTTTCATTTTTAAAACTCACCGGTACTGCTGCTATCAGGGTGGGTTTAAGCACAGAGCAATCTCCCTTACCACCGATCTTTATTTTACTGGACTGCATAGACAAGTGCACAGGTCAAGCACAGAGAAGATGATATAGTAGAGGAACAGAGTATGTGTGTATATGTATGTTTTTGTGTGTGTTACCTGGTCCGTGAGTGTGTGTGGGGAGGAGTATCCGAGTCTGCAGCCATAAGACAGACAGGATATTTCTGCTGTCAGCTCCAGCACATGAGCCAGTGGGAGATAAGCTATATAAGTGTCCTGGGACCTGTACATACATAGCGATGTTGTTTAGTTTTGATGAACTAAAACTACTAAAACTTATTTTTGTTAACCGAAATGAAACTGAAATCAAATATAAATATAAATATTAGTTGATAAACTAAAGAAAAAAGAAAAAAAAAAAAACATTTATAAATTTAGAAATGTTGAATTTTTAGTTGAAGTACTAAAATTACTAAAATTAAAACAGATTTAAAAAAAAAACATAAAGCTAAATAGAAATGTTTAAAGTAGCAAATACAAAAATGATAACAAAAAAACCCCCATAAATATTAAAACTAAAAATATAAAAATGAAAGCTAATTAAAAAAATGAATGAATACCAAAATAATAAATAAATAACCCTCAAACAAAAATAAAGATTTCAGATTAGTTTGAAAGATTAGACACTAACTTTTTTTTACATGCATTTATTCATCAGTTGCTAGTTTTCCATAATTTGTGTAATTTTACACCCTCATGTCTCTGTTGTTCCCTGTATTTGCTTCACCACACACTCCTACTCCAGTTTTACACTACTGATGCATTATGTCTTAACCAGAAGTGACATGATTTACGCTGGAACTAATTTGTTTGTCCATAGTGTATGGAAAAACATGCAAATTATTGAACTGATGTTGGTGTTACTGTTGCTCACCCCAGGCCCGGGATCCGCTGGCACTGCCCAGCCATTCCTGCAATCAGATTATTGTGTTGCATCTTCACTCCTTTAGGCCTTCCTGTAGACCCGCTGGTGTACATCACCACCGCGAGATCAGATGCAGTCGGCTTCTCATACTCTTTACTTACTGAAAGAGATGGAGCATGTGTATCAGTTTATGAATCAATTCAGTTTAAATAAATATAAATAATTGTTTTGCATGTTACTCACAGTTCTCTGGCTTTGCCCCGAGCTCCGTTACTTCCTGCATGCTGTGCATGGCAAGAGACTCTGGGTAATCAGCATGACATATTTCACCACTGCCTACATAGATAACATGCCGCAACCCTGAAACTGCACTCAAAATGTTCTGAGAAAGAGAAAGAGTAATATTTTTAGCCAGACCACACCGATAAGCACAGTGACACTTGCATGTCTGTGGCTTTGTGTACCTTCAGTTTGGTCCGCAGCAGTTCTGTGCTGGTAATGAGATGAGTGGCTCCACACTGATTCAGCCCATAAGCTACAGCATCTTCACCCAGAGTTGCATACAGCGTTACCACTGCACACACACACACATACAATTGTGCTCATAAGTTAAGATAATCTTTGCAGGATCTGCAAGGTTTGTATATATAGTTTAATTATAAAAAGAACTTAATTAAATGTTCAGTATGTAATATTGCCAAAATATTGTAAAAGAAAAAGTAAGAAAAAACATTCAGGTTTTACTTTTATACAAGAGTTATACAAGTTATTACTATGTAACATTTATTTTAGGCAAAATGTTGCCAGTTGCTTTGCCTGTTTTTGTACCGTAACAAAAATAGATTATAAAATTATCTATTTTATTAGGATCTGGAAACAAATAAGGTTACATCTATGAGAAGACAGATGTTTAGAGGACATTATGGGACATAGGCTTCAGGGGCTTATGCCTCCTATAATTACAGTGTTTGGTTTATGTCTTTGTTTTAATTTTCATTCTTGTCGTTCACCATGAAAAGTGACTATGTATGACTATGTGTTATGTTAATTCCAGAGTGAATTCTGAATGAATTGTTCAGTTATTGACTGAATATCTCACTCATTAAGACATTTCCTACACCCACTGCGTTTAGTGATGTAACTGGGACAGAAACACATTTTTATGACTGTATGATTTAGATTTAAACGTGTTTAGAGTTGAAGTAAAGTGTGATTGTATTACATGGGAAGTTGCGTCTGAAGCAGGCCTGTGCTGTGATCATCCATTCTATCCGTGTCTCACAAAAGATGGCAATGGTATTACGTGGTTGCAGTTCCAAAGCTGCCAGACCACTACCAAAAGATTCCACTGCTTGATCGGTCTCTTCATAGGTCATCCAGCTGTAGTCCCCCAGGACCAACTACAAACAAAAACACATACGTTTCTGTATCAACTGTCACTATTATTTCTCACTATTTTCAACTGATTGAACTGAAACCGAATCAAATCAGTGAATTCATTTACCTTCTTAAAGATCTTCCCATTGGGTTGTTTTTCTTCTTCTTCACTAAGGACCTCTCTGGTGCCCGACAGGGGTGCCTTACTAAATTTCTTCACAGCATGTACAAAAAGTTTGTCCAGCGTGTCCACATCTTCAAAGTCCTGTGTAACGAGAGCATCTGCGCTTTCTACCGCCCGATATGGCCCTTCTGGACGTCCACTTATACTCCTTGCTCTCTCACACTGCGGCAACATGACCTGCACACAGACCAACATATTTCCATATGAATCAACTGTGCTGAAAGAGTGACAACACATGGTCAAAAACTTCAATCCTCTCTTTGTATCGTACACCCAGAACTAGACTGAAACCACTCTTGGACGCTTTAGAACAAGACACAGAAAAACAGGCATCCAATACACATGACTGATAGTATGTGGTCATTAAATGTGGATAGCAGAAGTGAGAAAGAGGAAGAGTAAGAAAGATTTAGATGTGCGTGTGATTTAAAGGCTTATTAAGGAACTAACGTTACTTCACCACAAACCTACCACTAACGTTAAAGAAACCCTGAAGAAACATCAAGAAACCCCGTGTTTTGTGGTCAACTAAAGGCAGGGAACCAACAGACTAAATCATGTTTATTCTGTGCAACACACACATCCCCACAAGCAAAAGACATAAGATCAAACTGAAGTGGATGTGTAGCCAGGCCCGTATCCAGCTATGAGGCCCACCGAGATCCAGACATGGTCAATTTTTCATGTTCAAAAATAAAATTTGTTCTACAATTGACTCTATCAAAAACAGTAGTATTTATCTCTAGTACACAGATCTGTAGAACAAGTAGGTCACAGAATGAAATGAAATAGCACTGAAAAAAAGGCCTGGGAAAAAAAAAACACCAACACCAGTTTCAGAAGCATCAGTTGCACAATCTGCTGGCTGCAAAAAACAGATCATATCAACATACACAGACACACATGCTGCTCCAGCTTAAGTAACAGCAGCACTATCCGGTTAGGCTGCTGTTTCCTAACTGATGACATCACAGTTCGGCGGGATTTGAACAGCAAGTTCAGGAAGTCAGATGACACACTTTAAACTTTTGGAAAAACTATTCAACTGTCAAACAAACACACATCCTGTATATCGTGATATTAATGGCAGGTATATTGTGTATATCTGGCATGATATGTAGCCCTCATGCATATCATGCAATAAATGAGCTGAAAGGGAAAGTAAAGACTTGTAACATTGTTACAAATGCATATTTCAAATAAATGTTGTTCTTTTAAACTTTCTATTAAACTGGAAAAAAAAGCACTGTTTCCACAAAAAAAATATTGAGCAGCACAGAAATTTTTGAATATTTACAATGAGATGTTTTTTTAAAAAGCAAATCAGTAATATTAGAAAGATTTATGAAGGATCATGTGACAAGACTGGAGTAATGGCTGCTGAAAATTCAGTTTTGAATCACAGGAATAAATAAACATTTTAAAATATATTAAAGTAGAAAACAGTCAGACCACTGTACGTGTATATATATATATATATATATATAGGTATAACAACCAGGATTTTGCCTGTTAGCATTAATTTGCATTATTAACATAAACTAACAACGGAACAAGTCTACAGCATATCGGAATGTTCATTTAACAGTTACTCATAAAATCAAAAGTTGCTTGTTTACATTAGTTTACTGCACTGTGAACTAACATGAAGAGCTATATTTTCAACACATTAATAAACTGTAACAAATGCAGTATATATATATATATATATATATATATGTTAGTTCATATTACACACTATATTTATGAAGGGACCTATTAAGGTTTATAAATCAAAAGTAAATAAAAAACTTTTATAAAATGTATTATTATTAAACATAATACCTTATATTACTTTTGAACTGATTAAAAAAGGGTTAAAGTAAAATAAATATATATAATGCATTTTAATATATGACCATTTAGACCAATCTGGGGAAAAAAAAAAAAACTTCCATCAAACGCTTAAAAAGAAGTATAATCACACTGATCCACTTATTCAGATATATTCTCACACACTGAAAATCTTTATCTACATTAATTTCTATAATTGGTTACATTAGTGTAAACACATCTCTCAACACTCCACTTCAGAAACATCGTCTGCAGACTAACAGTAGAACGTTACTGTAAACAACCAAAAAACAAAGCCATCATCATTCAGTCAAATTTGAAACCTGAGGCAAAAATACTTTTAAAGTGCACGGGAAGCTGAAATCTTACCATCAAATAAACACTGTGCACAGCAGTTCTTCTTTTCCTTTCTCAGACAGACGGCCAACTGCAACAGGAGGTTTGGACTTCATATTTTTCTCACTCTCTCTATCTGTCCCCGTCTCAGGCTCTCAGGCTCTCTTAGCTGATTGGATGTCTTTTGTAAAGTCATAGTTCTGGTGAAGACTCCTTTAGAGCCCTCTCGCTGGCCTCAGCCAATCAGAAGACAGTCTGAGCAGGAAGTTCTGAGGTAACTTCAGAGTTTTTCGAGGGAATATTAGGAAGTCTTGACAAACAGTTGTTCCATTACCTCACTTGCACAATCAGACACGTCAGAGCTAAGCACTTTCTCATAGTTTAAAGAACATATAGTCTATTAGTCAAACACCCACTCGGCCTGCTGATGCACATTTACTGGTAGGGGAAAGAAACTCTAAGCTAAGAAAATGTGAGAAACCACGTAAGAATAGCTGTGGGTAATTGGTCATGAATCACACAGTTGCCAACCTGTAACCGGTCTGACCTGGAAATGTGCGGTAGATGTAGCTGTTCATTCACTCTTACCACATAAATACATCACTGACTGATCTTCTGATGTAGCCCTCTCCATGCCTACCACAAGCTTTAGCTCTCGGTAAAGGCCCGTTTCTTTTCTATCAGGACATCTAATCGCATCCTCACGGCTGGTTTTCTTTCTCCACGCAAACAGTTGGGACCTACTAATTTTAGACAAACTGTCCATAGAGAGCCACAGTACTGATTCTATATACAGTCTTTCAAAGAAATTCAGGCTAAACAGAAAAGGATGGGTTTCCTCTGTTCAGCTTGATTTCTCACAAGGTATATTTGTTACATTAATGGAGTTTTTCTATGAAACTGTTGACGTGTTCTCGCTCGCTGGAGGGTTTAGGCATGTTACTTTGTATGGTTGCTTTGAGACAAATCACTACCTGTCAAAAGTCCTATGCACTAAATAAAGCTGAATTGAATGGAGAGAATAATGCATGTTAAGAATAAATGATCAAATTCAGCAAAGGAGCAGAATAGAAAGCCCTTGTGAAAGGGACGCAGGTCAGGTTGTACTCGGCCAGATCTGCTCTACTGATTCAGAGCGGGTCTGCTTCAGTAACTCAAGAAGGCACCAAAAAAAAAAAGTCTGACCTGACCTGAAAGTATGGAAACGTGACTGAACCTGTAAAGGATTTATTTCTTTTATGAATGTAATAAGGACCAAACAGGGCAATTTTGGACTAAAAATAAAAATAAGATCAAAAGGTAAGTCACAAACTGGCAGGACAAGTGAATGTTATAAAGCATGACTTAAGACAACTGGATCATATACAGTAGAATTGCCACACCAGAGAAATTAATAAGCATTCCTACTTTTTATTTTTCTTTTTATTGGTACACTTCTTTTACAGACCCCACTACTGACGGGGCAGCACATACAGATTTAAAAGACAAAATGAAGCCCACATACGAATGCTATTTTGCTAAAAAGAAAAAATATTTTAAACAAACTGCTGAAATACAGTTCTATAACAAGACAATTATTTAACATCTTTTCTCCATGAATTTCTTATGGAATTCAGAGCGCAGGGTGTCATTAATGAAAGCGTTTTCTCTCTACGCGATTCATCCACTCCTTTAGCCACAGTTTTTTTAAACACGACATCATCGTCACACCTGCCCCAAAAAACAGAACGTAACATTCGGGTTTGACATATGTTGCCAGTAGCATATATGTGAGCTCTTGTTTTACAAATTTGCCAATTCAAAGACAAAGCAAATTTTGTAACATTCAAGGGAGACACAAAAAAACAAAAAAGGCCATAGTCCAACTATATCTGTTTTATTAAAATTATTGAATTCTAAGAATCTTTTTGGACCAAAATTACATTTACAGCTCTGCATGATGTTGTTGGTCCTCAAGAGTAATATAATATATAAAAGCTATAGAAGTAGCAAAAACAAAGCAAAAAAGATATTAAAAGGAAAAAATAAATTTGGTACAAGCACTTATGCATTTCATACTATAACTACCTCGAACAATGATGTACTATTCTTCTACAGCACACTTCTATTCATGTCAATATATGATGATAATTCATCACACAATGTAACCTATAAAGTAGCTGGATGGAATGGTTTTATTATCAGATGGGGCATTACTTTAATTTAAAATGAGTGTTTCCATCATTTTGCAATTAAAGCACCATGGATTGTCCAGAGGTCTTTTTTTACATGCTCTGCTTTAATTCTTCAAAGGGATAGTTCACTATAAAATGTAGAAATTACTCTGAGGTTTTCCCGCTGGCACTACGCACTTTCAGGTGGGGGGCCAATACAACAGTTAAGGGAAGCTAGAGACTATGGGTTTATAAACTTTTTAAATATGGATATTTTTTCTTTACCACAAACACATAGCTGCACTTCAGCAGGCATCTTTTAACACCCTTGAGCCATGTGGTCCCACAGTACTTTTTAATAGTTTCGTATGGACACAGTTTTTTGGCCTTTTGAAAACCCCATCACTGCCATTATAAAGCTCGAAAGAGCCAGGCTTGTTTTTTTTTTTTCTACCTCCCCTTGAACACGTCTGATCTGTATAGTCTGAAAGAAGAATAGTCATATTCACTTGTAGGATGGCTTGAGGGTGAGGTAACTGATGGGTTCATTTCATTATTATGTTTGGGTGAAACCATGCAACTTAAGTAGTAACTTATGCAAGAAGACAGAAAACCATATAATCTTGTTGGTACTTATTTTCGCCACCACATGAACTTACTTCTCACTTCACCCTGAAGTGCATTCTGGCTCTGTGTTGTTTAAGTTGTTGTTGCTGTTGCTGCTGTTGCTGCTGGCCAGCCAGATTGAGCAGTGGATTCCCGCTCAGAATGTTCTCCATACTGGGTTATCCTCTCCTCCTCTGCTTTCTGTTCCCTTTCCTTATATAAACACCACCACCCCCAAAAAAAAAAAAAAACAGCAATGACCTTACGTCAGTAAGATATCAAGCACCCAAGTAAGGAATAAATGCAGAATCAAGGCATTTTGAAGAGCTTTATTTTGCGATAATGATCAAGGGGATCCAATGTTGTAAATGGTCAGTGGGTTTAACCTTCCTCTCTGTCCTCCTCAGCTCGCTCATTTTTGATCTTCCTCCAGTTCAGCCAGCAGGGCGGCAGTGTCATCATCACTGTCAGAGCCGGAGTCAGAATCATCTTCATCCTCAAAACACACACAGACACATTCTTCAAACTGCGTCAAAAAATCAAACCTGCATGCCTAAGCCATCTATAAGACAGTGTATGTACAATCAGTGAGGGGATCATCCGCAATCCCAGGTTGGCAGCAGGAATCTGATCCTAGACGTGGGCGCTTGGAGGGAGGAGGATGAAGATGACGAGGAAGTTGTGTGCTCTACAAAGAAACGAAGTCAACACTGTCAATGAACATCTTGATATCAAGTCACAATACTTGAGGGCTGTGCAAAAATCGAATACGATTTTCATAGCGCATCTTATCAGTAAAGACGCTCCTGTAATTAGACCTAGTATATGCCTCCAGCACGTGCGTTCAGGATCAGGTTTGCCAGGTTTTCACAACAAATCCTGCCCAGAATTGCTTCTCAAAAACTAGTCCAAAAACTAGCCAATCCACGGATCGTCCGTTTTCATTCCCAGGTTCCCCGATAAAAATTGCATCCCCGGGGTTAAAATGGATACGTTTTTCGGGCAGGGTTCCCTTGGTACTATTCACATTTTAGGGGCTAAATATCACGTTCTTGCCGTATTGGGGTCGGCTACTCGCTTCAACCCAGGCGAACATGAAAAAAAACAACCACAAGACTTGGCAACACTGGTTGGCATTTACTACACAGAGCCGTTTTTCAATAAGTCACCGACAGTCTACACAAAACTCGATTTAAAATCGCAGGCGATTCTTTGTCGATTCTGAAAGCGATGTTTTGCTGTAGCTTGTCGGGGGACTACGGCTCTGTGTAGTAAATGCCGCTCCACCTGAAACCAGTGTGGCCAAGGTCTGACGCGTTGTTTTTTCATGGTCCGCAGAGGTTCTTGACGTGAAGTGACCACAATACCAAGCAACGTGATATTTAGCACCCTAAAATTAGACTTTTTACCAAGGCAACCCTGCCCAAAAAAAAACGTAATATTTTAACCCCGGGATGGCAACTTTTATCGGGAACCTCCTGGCGAAACCGCGATTGCGGCTAGTTTTGGACTAATTTTGAGAAGCAACTGGGCAGGATTTGTTGTGAAAACCTGTCAACCCTGATCTGGAACGCACACGTGCCTGAAGATTATACTACTGAATTACAGGAGCGCCTTACTGATGAGATGCGCATGAAAATCGTATTCGACTTTTTGACAACGAGCTCTACAAAAAAACATTCACATAAAAAAACATGCCCTCAACCTCTTGCTCCTCTCTGTCTCTAGACTGCTCTTAACAGCAACTCTCTCTCTCTCATCCCTCCTCCAGCTCACGTCTGAAATCACGAGCTCTACACTTCAGTTTCTTCTGGAGCATCCTGAGGGGGCTGCCTGCAGGGGACACACATGTATCAGGATAAGTTTTAGCTTAAAGGATTTTTTGTTTATACACTTATAAAAAGCGGCGAATTAAACCAGTTTTGGTTTAACCAAAATTTTAATTCTGTCATCTTAATTCACTCACTCATGTCGTTTCCAAACCCGTAAGACCCTTCATTTATCTTAACACAAATTAAGATATTTTTGATGAAATCTGAGAGCTCTCAGACCCCTGCACAGACAGCATGATGACAACAGAAATGTTCCCAGGTCCAGAAAGCAAGGACATCGGCTAAAAAAGTCCATGTTGGCATCAGTGGTTCAACCGTTATTTTACAAAGCTATGAGAATGCATTGTTTACATGAAGCGAAAGGCAAGTGCATATGTCATGACACTCTCCACAATTGCAGCGTGCCACTTCAGATCAGGATCGAAGAGGAGTCAAATTGTTGAATAAAGTCTTTATATTTGTGTTTTTTCTTTGCACACAAAAAGTATTCTCATAGCTAGTAAAATTATGGGGTTGAACCACTGATGTCACAGTGACCGACTATTTAACGATTGCTATTTACTCCTCAGATTTCACAACCAAAACATCTTCATTTGTGATCCGAAGATGAAAGCAGGTCTTATGGGTTTGGAACAACATAAGGATCGTGAGTAATTAATGACAATTTTCATTTTTGGGTAAACTATCCCTTTAAGACGTTAGCACACAAACTGTATTTCATCACTTTAAAGCTCCTAAATGATCCAATTGAAATGTTATTTTCAATGTGATGACCAAAATACCTGCAGTGAAACAAACACTTACGCTTAAAAAAAAAAAAATAAAACATACATCAAATCACTAGATGCCAGCAGGAGGATACTTATTGGCTTATTAGTCATCCATTTATACTTTTTCCTTTATATTTTGAAATTATAAATCTCTATTATAAAATCATCAAATCGTCAAGAAAGTTTTTCAGAGTTTTTTTTTCAGAGCTTTCACTGTTTTTTTTTTTTTTTTGCGTTTCGAAGTAAAAAATGTCACAAAGTGCATTGGAAAAAAAAACAAACTTTTTCTTTAATTGCGACTACAATCACACACAATCACTTGTTGGTTGAGTTTCATATAAAGACTATAGGAGAAGTAATGGAACATTTAATAAGAGTACAATATACCTACCTTTTCTTCTATACAAAATTTGACTTTGCATGTTACTTGTTGTTAATAAAATATGCCCTTAAACAAAAACCATAGTCAACTATCTATATCTATATATTTGTCATCTCTCTCTGAAATTTAAAGAATACTGCACATTGTAATCTCCGCGCGGTCCCTGTGAGTCTATCCCTTATATATCAAAGCACTTGTCATTAATACAGTTAAAAATGGGGAAAAATCTGCTCGAACAATTGCAATTGTGGGCTGATTTAGAGGTGTGCCCCTCAAACTTTTCTTTTCTGCTTATGCTCTTAAAAAACCTTACAGTATCAGGGGCTGACAGTGCTCTCCTAGTAAAAACCGTTAGTCTGGAGCCCCCTGCCTAAAAGTACGGAGATGGCAAACTTGGTTGTGACCCCAAATTTTGCAGCTCGCTTCTTTAAATGCATTAGGTATTTTACCCAATTTTGTGGCACTAATCCACTGATTGATTTGCCCGCAAAGAGATTTTTTGTAAATAACAGCAGCTTGAACCTGTATTTGCTCTTGGTGTGTCCCTGGCAGGTCTCTGCTGGAGTCCTGTTTAGTGGACAGAGCACCTCCAGATCAAAACCCTCCCTCCTCTTGGGCCCCGTCCTTTGCCCAACCAGGAGTTTCTCTCATTGCGGGCCCTCAAACGTTGGCCTTGGCGGGCGTGGTCATCACCTCGGGGTTTACCCTGAAACGAATGCGCGTTGTAAACCACCCCACCAAATGCCCCCCCTCATAGTTTCTGGGCTATAGCAGAGGTTATTTAAAGGAATATTTCTCATTTTCCAACACCGTGTTATGATGAAGAATTCATCAATAACCTGCCAACGTTTTAATACTGCAAAAATCTATTTTTAGACAGAGTACTCTTTTGATCTTATCTTTTTTTCTTACAGTACAACAAGACTTTTATTTTATCTGTTTTGGTTATTGAATGGTCCTGTTGGTTCATCTAATATCTTCATTGTATTGGGGCCCTTAGATGGGTTTAACAACCCGATGGACATGTAAGAAATAATGTTTGTAAATCCGTCAAATTTTAATCCAACTTGATATTCAAGTGAAATTGCTATTTAAAAAAAAAAAAAGGACTCAGGTGGGCATTTTTATATCCCTTTTTTCTTGTTACTAGAGATTGTGTAAAATTCTCTCATAAGTGTAAGTAGTATTACGAGTGATAAGTAATATTCAATTTTGATTTCAAAAATCAATTTCTCCTGTAAAAATTGTTTTATTCTAACAATTTCTCTAAAATACAAAGAAGTTGGGAGTGTACTAATTTAATGACTGTTATGAAAAAACAGGTGTTAAATTTCCTTTAAAAAAAAATCTTTTTTTTCCCATTCTTTGAAGGTATTGGTATGTTTTCAATAAATAACATGCTTTGCTTTAAAAAAAACGTTCCTTTATTTTGAAACGCACCTGCAGCAGTACGATATGAAGCCAACTCTATATACTCTCCCAAACGTATCAAACGAGAAACCACGTGCTGAATTCACAGCACTAACGCGACCTGAAAAAAAACTAAATAGAATTAAAGTTAGTTTTTATTACTTTTGTGCTAACGTTAAACAAGCCGTGGTGTTCTCCACACTGGTATCCACCAAATCAACCACCCGCGACAACGCATATCCAGTCACGTGTGCTGGGGGGGTTTACGGGGGGTTTACGGTGGCGGCAGAGCCACAGAGAGGGACAAACATTGCCCAAACGAAACCAAACGACGGGGCGGGCCCGACTACCAACGGCCCGACGCCGCGGTCTAACAAGATACCAGATACCCTGACATGAAAAGCGACAAAAATAAGGCAGTAGTTTTTCTTATATTTATTCTAAATAACCCAGCGCCTTAAATCAAATAATCCACCACAAAAGTACATATAAAAGTACAAAGTTTGGTGTAAATGCAGAAACAAGTACAGATCAACGATTGATTTATATTCGCCTGTTGCGCAGGGCAAGTTGCAATTCCTAGCGGCCTTGAATGCAAAATGTTTCCTTTTAACGATGCTAATTGCAGAATACTACGGTCCATGTGGCGACAGCCGCTGGTAAATGTGGTTTACATGCTCAAACAAAATACAAAAGAAAAAGAAGAAAACCACAACATGGTAAGCATGGGCTTTAATCAGCCTTTTTTATATACTTCAGCTAGTCTTCATAGTTTAAATATATTTAAATCAAAAATTTAGAGAGAGTATTTTTTTTAACCATAAAGCCAGAAAAAAAAAAACATCCCTGCCTGCCTACTCCCTCCGGTTGGGGTGGTAATGATGAATCCAGTTGCAAAAATGATCTTGAAAATAATGTCCAATATTATATAGTTATATAATATAGTATATATATATATATATATCGTATAGATTATATATCTGATATATATATATCTATATATATATATTTTTTTTTATATTTTTTTTTTTGTGACTAATTGGTCCTTAGACTTTTCCAATAAATCATAAAATGAGTGAACGTTGAAATTTAATCCATAAACTAAAATGCAAGAGTATTGTTTTAAGAAAAAAAAGGAAACAAGGGAATTTAACAAACAAATATGAAAAATGCAAAAAGCGCATAATCACTTTACACCACTGTTCCCACAACTTTCAGTACATCCAATCATAACTACACCAAAACTTGGTGAGGGTTTTGTACTTTGTTCTTTAGCTATTATTTGAAAACGGCCGTGGTCTTTTTTCAGAACAAAGAAAAAACAGTACAAAAAAGTACAAAACATTTAACACATTATAATAGCTGGGAAGGGTTTTGGGTTGGGGGTCTGGGGGGGGGGGGGGGGGGTGGGGGGGGGGGGGGGGGGGGGGGGCACTTAAGCGAGCCCTCACTCCACTAAAACAGCAGTGTCTCATTACATGCCCTGCAAAAGGCTAACTCAATCACTCCGAAACTATTAACTATTACCAAAGCAATAACAATTAATCCGATTATTACACAAAACGGTGCAACACGTTGACCCAGTGCCCGGTTAAGGATCATGCATTAATATGCAGGTCTTTGCCATGAGTCGATGAGAGAAAAGGAGAGAGAGAGCAAAAAAGGGAAGAGAGGCACAATGAATTTAGCTAGGGCTATAAAAACTACCATTTGTCCACATACATTTGATTTTGTTGACGAAGGGGCTTAGGGGGATTCTGCTTCCATTCAAATGCGGTTTTTGCAGAAGTTCTGAGACGTTTTGGCATATGAGATCTGAGGGCTGGGTTCAGGTCGGCTCGGTGGCTGCCTGTAATGGCTCTGTAGCTATTTGTCTGTTTTGTAAATACACTGTGATTTACTACAACCGCTGAGTGGAACAGGAGCCGCTTAAGAATAATAAAACGCATTCTAATAATAAATTGAGATTTTTTGCTATGTGAGCAATCATCAGAAATATATTAAAACGCAACACGGCAGATAAGCTGCTATGTCAAATGGACGGCCATAGAAGCTATCCTCACATGAATGTGACTGAAGCGCAGATAAACGTGTGCGGGGGGGTGGTCGGGAGGGGGGGGAGGGGGCTCCCCTGTATTGGCATGCGGGTCCTTTTGCTATGGTAACAGCATTGAACTATCTGGCTTGCTGGGCGGGAGTCACACCGGCTCTTCGCGCCGCCTCATCTTTCAGACTTCTTTCCCTTTCAACTCTAATTGTCATGTGCAATTCATCAATTCCATCATGTTCTGTTCTTTCGTCTGAAGAGACAAACAAACGCAATCTAAAAACACAGCTGGTCAATAAATTTGAATCGACTTAACAGTTAAAACGTTGCTAAAGTATCTGGCAAGGATGCATTAAATTGATCATAGGTTGAACCTGATAACATTTTAAACAAAGGCTAACCTTTCTATTCATCAACAGAACGGGCTTGAAAAGTATTGACAAACGCCCATCAAACATAACATAATACCACTCGCATGAATAATGCCATTTATAACGATGTTTCTTAAGTTAAAGGGGCATTCAAATCATCATATTAGAATGATTTCTTAAGGGAGAGGCGAGGGTTGGATACTGAAGGCTAAAGTAATAGATGCTGGAAAATTCAGGCTCTTTAGCGCATCACAGGAATAAACTACATGTTAAAATATATTCAAATAGAACACTGTTATTTAAAACTATGTAATATCATTTTCACACTATTACGTAATTGTATGGTAATTTTGATAAAATGCAAGGCTTTGGTGAGCACAGTGGTAGATCTTCCTTCAAAAACTGGAATTCTTAATCCAACCCCCAAACCTTTAAAGGATGTAGTTCACAAGACAAAAAACACAATGATATATTCTGTCATTAATATACTCACCCTTGTGTTGTTCCAGAACCTAGTAAGACCGTTCGTATGGGGCAGCTTTGAAACCACGAAATTCAGATATTTTCTTATTAAATGAAATCGTGCGAAGCTTTCCTACCCGAACTCAGGGGCTCATGTGAAGTGCATAAAAATTATTCCTCGTGAGCTTCATTAATTTGTAAAAATAATGGAAACCACTGATGTCTGCATGGACTATTATTAGGGATGATGTCTTTACTACGTTTTCTTCTGGGGTCCTGGGAACCCCACTAGTTGTGGTGGCTGTCTATGAGGGGTCATGAGCCTCTGCAGATTTTAATCTAAAATATCTTAAATATTGTTTTCCACACAGATGAATGGAGGTCGGAACGCACATGATGGTGAGTAATTAATTGACCCTACTAGACTAAGAATTATAAAGTAAAAATAAATAATTGGTTTATTTTGTCTTGTTTTCACTTAAAATTATGATGATATTATGATAGTGTGTATGAATGGAGTGTAGTCTGTGTAAGTGGACGCTGTTGTTGCTCCATGGCCTCTTTGGTGGGCTCGGTGCTTCCTCGCTGTCTCTCGCATGTTTGTGATATACTTACCACATACAGCCGCATATTTTAGGACGGTCCTGATAGCTGAAAGTCCTGGTTGCCTTCAGCTGCCGAGTGCAGCTGAAACAGTTAACACAAACTTATGAAGATTATCTTATTCCAGAAATTTATCAAGAACAAGAAGTCATGTTTATTTTCTGTTCACAAGTGATTGCTGTTGATGTCATCTATGGCAATGAAACCAGTTTCCACGTTGTGTTTCATGACCAAACAAACCCAACACAAGAACTAAACATGACTTCTAACAAATGCGAGCGACCTTATCACTAACAGCCTATAGAGCAGGGCCCACCTCCAGAACTACCTATTGTTTTACTAGGAGCACTTTAGCCTAATTTCTATTGTAGAAAAGATATATTTGTACTCTTATGTAAATGTATCATTACTCTCCGATAATCGTCTTATTTATAAAATCTGACCAACAACCTGTCACCAACAAGTAACTTGTGTATCGATTAATCACAAAATTGAAGAAAAGCTTTTTTTTTTTTCAAGCAACTCTGCGTGACTTTTTTTTACTTCAATAGACACAAAAAGAGTTGAAGCTCTGAAAACGAGAGGTATTGAGTCTTTGTGTGGTTTTTTTTTTCCACTTCAATATATTGTTAATGTCATCACGTTATTTGTAAAGAAAACAAAGCAAAGAACCAAGACAATGTGTCCTTATTTATCACATTCCACTTGGTGTTGATGTCGAGTGCGTAATGTTTGTACGACAGCTGTTTCTTCTTCGGCTGTGTTGCTCCGTGGTACGCTGCGGGATTTACCAAGCAACATGCCCATGTCCTCTCTTATCACCACTATGCTTGCGTCACTGCTCTTCTGTATTAATCCACGCCACAACGGATGTGCTGTTTTCTTCACAAACATCAAAGTTAAATAACATGTAATAAAAACAGTGCATCCTTGTGCCGCTAGAATGATCAGAGAAGAGCATACGGTGATATGAGAAGGAGAGCCCGAGTGAGCACTGTTGACAAAGGAATTGTTGAATAAAGTCATTATTTTTGTTTTCTTTCTGTCCTTTCGCTTACAAAACAGTGTTCCCTGTCGATTCATATAACCCAGATTGCACATTTGGATCCTGTCGGGGTGGGCTAGACTGCTAGATATTCTGACGAGAACTTTTTCATACGGCTTTTATGCGACCTTGACAAACGTGGTCTATATAGTATGGCAGTCTATAGGACAGTCACAAGCCTCTGCCGGTTTATCGATCCAAAATATCTCTAAATTGTGTTCCGAAGACAAACGAAGCTTGTGTACGTGGTTTGGCACGACATGGATGGTTAAGGTGATTAATGACGAAATTTTCATTTTGGGGTGGAGGTATCCCTTTAAGGCTGTTGGGAGCTACAGTCAAACCAGCAGTCACGAGGCATTATCCAGATATGTGAGAAAACTTGGCTTATCAGTTGTGTGAACCTCCTCAGGAGTGGTATCGCGCTAAGTCACCAAATTACTCTCAAGAGACGCAATGATACTCATCAGAGGCAGTCATTTCATAATAAGAAACCCAGACCACTCCCTATTCTACAGACAACTATGGATGGCCTTTTGGGCAAATCATTCTAGTGACGATGTGAGCGAGACAAAAGCTTGAACTTTTTGAAGGGGGTAGTCGTTTCTCGTTACATCTGTGTAGATAAACCTAACACAGTTCACGACCACTTTCTATTAAAAAGAGACACGATCATGAACGACATTACCAACAGTTCAAAACATGTGGTTGGAATTTGGTAGTGTGGATAGAGTCTGGAAGGCATCGGTCGTTTCCAGACTTCATGTAAATCATGGGACCATATTCACAACGAACACACATATGAAAAAAGGCTAAGACTGTCTGAGCGTCGATGAATCTGCTATGCCCACGTGACGATTCTAGACTACATCTTTCACTAATAACCCTGTAAAATGGAGCGTGCTAGGTCCTGGACGGTGTGTAGGACTCGATAAAATTTTGTTCTATGAGTATTTCACATAAGCGGTTTGATTGTGAGCGCTAAATATAGCACTCTTGTGCTCCTAAATTTCCTGTTGGGGGGGGGGGGGGAGGGGGTGAGGAGTAGCGTAAGATCGACTCCTGTGGAATCGACACATAGCACAACAAATCTGAATATTCACTAATGCTGATGCGCTGCCTTGCCAGCAACGTGCTAGGCTGCGAAAACTATAACCACAATGAAATGACGATATAATGAGCTTTTTAAAAAATGAATATCGGGCATAAAACATTGAGTTGTGGATTGTCACATGATTCAACTCCACACTCCTCTGTTGATAAAATTCCTAATATATAGCTGTTTACTCGCGTCCAGTGTTGGTTTTCTTTTATGTTTTTGCATGTCTTACTATCAGCCATGATTACTTCTGCTAATTAAAAGGCTGTTTATATGCATTGTTGTTACCCAAATTGTATTGTTGCAGCACAGAAAAAAAAATCCACATGAAGTGGCAAAATCCCTCAGTCTGTGCAGAACCAAACCTTAATGGATGGTCTACTGTGGTAAGTACATGGGAACCAAGGACATCCATATGCTCACTTAACAGGTGATCGACCTTAAATATGGCTTTATCAACTGAGATAAATGTATGTAGTAGCCAACTTTAATTTAAACTCAAATCTAATGTTACCTAGATGAGAAAAGTGTTTGCTGTTTGTTGTGGAGTGTGGACTGAAAAGATACGCACTTGGGCTACTGCCAGGCAGCATGAGAGGGTTCCGCTGCAATCATTTGCTCTTAAAATGCTCGCGTAATTTTTGGTCAACAGTTCATGAGTAAATGCATCCTTGGTCATCTGTGAAAGACTATGTATTATTAGTGTGAACTCAAGAATAGCAACAAAATTTTTGACGCTTTTTGTAAAATAATTAAAGCAAACATGATGCCGACTTTCCTGCCGTGTCTCGGACGTCTGTGAACTTGAGCATGTCACTGTCGAAGCTCCATGAGATCTCTCGCCTTATTACAAGAAATGAAAAATATAGCTATAGGAGAGTGAAAACTTTTCAATAAACCATTTCAAATAGGAAAACAAAAATCTCACTTTATGTATACATTATGAAACATGCATAAAGGTGCTGCGGAAGATAAGTCAGTATCACCCAAACATAATCTCTTAAACCGGAAAAACCAGGAAAGCACTAGAGGTAACAAATAAATAACAGTTACGATATATATTAAACATCATTTTAAGCAATGGTACTTGCTGTTTGTTTCCCTAACAAATTCATATTATCATATTTGCCGTGTGCAGTGCTGTGGCAAGCCTTTTTTTTTGTGGCATGCGCTTGAGCGGCTTCTTAGGCCTATGTAGGCAAAAAAAAAAAATTAAAGGCTCATTCTTATTGTGATTTATAAATGTTAATAAAAGTTGTGAACTATTAGTCGACTCGACTAATGCTTCCATATAAAAATGACTCAATGACTCGGGCTACTAGTTGACCCAGACACAAAAATCTTTAACGTCGAGTGTCTAAAGAGGCAAAGCAGACAAAACACTAAGAAAAGCATATTGACTAATTGTTTACGAGAGAAGCATACAGCCTATAAGAGGGCTCACAATTAGCTGAATATATAGCCCCCTACTTGTTTAATTAGTGGACACTTAGTCCTGCATCATTTTTAATATCTTTATTTTGAATTCTTGGCAATTAATGATTGTATGTATTCTTAAAACCTGTTATTTGAAGAAAATAGGCACAACCATAATAACTAGCCACACTACAATATTTCAATTGAATAAATTCGTCTGACAAAGGGAGACTATCAGCCAAGCACAAATATGAGGTGCACTAGTTAAGTAACGTATGCCTGACCAAAAGAAATGACATACCATGAAGCAACGACTCCACAAGAGCAATATCTGTGTTAAAACTTATACTCTTACCTCCAACTCACCAACACTGGCAAAGGGTGTAAAATTTAGCTAAATATTAGACATTATTTGTCGCACAGAGTAGAGTATGGTGCGTGAATTTCCTGCGCAATGTAGAGGAGTTGTTGTTACAAAATAACATTCAAATTGGAACATTTAGGAGCTTTTTAAAATGCTGTGAAAACAGATTGGGTGGTGAAATGCTGGTATGTGAATCATTGAAATTTGGCTTGAATTTTCTCTCAAAAGCTCTGGAACAAACCCCTGAAATGTAATTACTGTAATAACATGTTGACTATTTCTGCTTACAACACCATAGTTTATAGACAGCTGTTCTACTGCTGGTTTTCTACATACAGCGCTGTCTGACGCTGTTTATAACAGGAGGATTTCTATGCAGAATTTGAAATGCTTCTCAGTAAATCTATGCCGAGCAACCCCTTTATTTCATTCTGTGGCTGAATTCAAACGACTTATCTCAGCAATCGGATGTCACAGCACTGCAGTAACAGTTGTCGCAGTAATCAACTTTGGTTCCCTAATAACAACTGTTTGCTGAGGTTTTTTGACCAGTTTGTTTGCCGTTACAGCGGCCCGTGCTAGCGCAGCTCAAATGAGTATTGGGATTTTATTATGCTTTGTGTTTTGTTTGCCCGTTTTACTGTTTTTCTCATATGTAGACAGAAATGGCAACGAGAGGGTTGAACAGCCATTTACTCGCACCGGCAGAAAATAGGTCCGCACGATCCTGTGAGCCCCTGCTCTAGACAATTTTTCCCTCAATATTTTATTTTAAAAAATCATAACATCATTTCGCTTCATTAGTTTTGGAATTTGTACTGAAAAATGGCCTCACCTGCATAGAAAGCTTAAATCTGGAACTGGAATACACCACATTTGCACAACAAATGAAAAATTCACAATCAATGAAATCTTGCTTTATCTTATACTTATTAGACTTCTAGTAAAAACAGACTTCAAACATTTGAGCATTACATTATCTACCTTTTTCCCGGCAGCAAATGGACTGTAAAGTGGGCGGCTGGCTGATTCAGCACAACAGGAGGGTGCTTGAGAGATACAAGTCTATTTGAATATGTTAATGCACACACTTATGGCACCCATCAATCTCTATGTGCTCTATTTCCTGGCATCTGATTTCAGTTGTTGTTATCCCTTTAATGAAAATATGAGGACTTGTTTGAGTCACAGGGATTATCTGATTACCGTGAGTCATGGGCTTAGTAGCCCCAAAAAGAGCTGTAGCTACAAAATGGGAACAATTTCATGTGCACGGCTGCCTGGCACCATAAGCCAAGGAAGTAACATCTGAAGTTACCTTCCTGTCCTTTCTCAATGGCATGGTCTGGCTCTCTCTGCGGGAGCATCGCGCATTACAATGACATCACTCCACGCTCTTTTCAGCTGAACAATAATCAAGATAAAGTTATCCGTAAAGCCGAATCCAGATATCCATTGACTGAGTGATTGAACTTGCTTGGAACGGACAAAAAAAAAAGTTTAAAACATTTTAGGAGAGAATGTGGGACGAGCCTGCCATTGGAAGGCCAGAGACAGAGACCAGAGTATAGACGATTTTACATGGAAGAAGTTTAATAATTACCTGTCTCCATTGGATGGCTTTTTTGTCTCTAGTTTGGGTTTTTTTTTCTTTGGCGTTTTACCTTCTGAAAAAAAAAAAAATGCCTGCACAAGAGAAGAGAAATTAGGAGTCAATACACTTCAACACACCCATCCATCTCAACAGCATGCCAAAATAACAGGGGGGGACTGATTCATCCCTAAATAATTAAACCCCTGTAGTTCGAATACAAACTACTGCATGCCCTTCCAGTATCTATGTAAAAAGATGCATCTCACCTCTTGCTTTTACCCACAGTCCCTGATCCTAGCTCCTGGGAACTTTTAAAAAGTACCACTTATTCTGTAACACACAGCATACACAGGACAGCATTTTTTTTTGTAAGGATTTTTTCAATAAAAACAAGTTTGTGTTCGTGTTGTTGTTGAACCCTTGTACCTGGATGCACGGTATATATTATGCTTTTTGAATGTGTAAAAACATTAGATGTATGTACTTTATTTATTATTATATCCATGCTACTGATGGTGCCTCTTTATACCTTGTGAAAGTAGCCCGGAACGTTCCATGTCCTGGTGGTCGGAAGGCCCACGATGATGAATGGTGTTCCACCCCCCCCCCCCCCCTTCCTGATTGTTTCCTTTTTCTCATCTTGGGGGTGAAGGGGGAAGAAGGAAAGTGTTTTTAGGGGGGGGGGGGGTGGGGGAAGAGCCAAGCCCTTTGACCGAACCGCTGACGAAGCTCTTGTCGTTGTCGTTTTTTCGCTGTAGAAACAAGCACCGATATGAAACAGTGTGGGGCAGAGCCCACCAAACAAGATCTTCCCATCCACCCTGGAGAAAAATAGAATTGACATGCATATATAGTGCTCATGAATCTTATTTTATTCTCCACCACAGCCACGACACCTGCTGATAATACTGTGCCCGTAAAGCTGCCTGAATCGCAGTATGGTTTTAAATTGTGGGAAGTAGTGGGGCTTTTAATATAATTCCCAGCTCTGTGTTTTTTTGTGCTTGGTGGCCCTAACCCAACAGCTTTTGTTTTGTGCAACTGGTCCCCGCAGTAAAATTAAAGACAGACTTTGTTTTGAGCTGCGCCGATTTGATGGCTGAACAGAAGATCCTATAAGCCTCATGCTTGGTTTTTTCAATGTGGCTTGAAATCTGGAAACAGTGTGACTGTCAAAATCTGCAATTCAGGCCCATAGCGGAGAAGTGAATCACATCAAACCCTAACACACATGCAGCGTGGGAAGTGGGGTGTGGGTGGGAGTGAACACAGGCAGGTGGTTGTTGTGGATTAGTAATAAGAACGTAGCGTGATGTGACGAATGTGGCCTACTGACCACCTGGTACCGCTTTCATCCGCCTTTCACCTCCCTCCCCGGTTCCCTATACTTTCCTGTCCGAAGGCACAACCTGGCCTGCTTGCACTGGTCGTAGGTCCCCAGCTAGGTACCTGTGGAGGGGGCGTAAAGGAACTTCCTCTGCATGAGTTTTTTGGTGGCAAAGGCATGGCGCTGACATTTTGGTTGGTCCCCCCCCCAATGTAAAGCGTGCAATTATGTTACAAGTCAACTGACATATTGGAAGTCGTCGGCCTAAATGGTTTAGAAGAGTCGGAAAACGTATCTCCCAATCGAATGGGTTTGTGTGTAGTTCGAGGTCTCGGGCCGGCAGGAATTGTGTGGTGGGGGATGTGCATGTACAGTTTTTCTCTCTTCCCACCTTTCACAATACCATGACCTTAGGTTGTCCTTGAGGCCACGGCCACATCGAACCCCAACTGCTCCCCCCCGGGTCGCCCGCAGCATAAAAAAAAAATTGGCCCTGCCCACTGCTCCGGGGTGGTGTGTGTTCACAGTTGATGTGGTTTGTTGGGGTGTGTTTCCAACACTTTCACTGCTCTGTTGTTGTGTGCAACTTTTGGATGGGTTAAATGCTTAGAGCATGAAATTCTGAGTATGGGGTCAACATAAACTTGGCTGAATTGTCCACTTCACTTGTTTCACCTTTCACTTTCACATGGGCTTTCGGCTTAAGGAAAATAAATAAAAAAAACAGAGAAAAAGATGTGGTTAGTGCACACAGTCCCTGCGGGATTTCCAGTTATTTTTTTTAACCATATACAACCTAATCAAGTTGAATCTTACCGTCCCAAAACTGTTTGACATCTTCTGTGCGCATTTTCTTTTACAGAGAGAGTGTTGGTTTTGCTGGAAGAAAAAAAACAATAAAAAAAGGTTATGTTTTTCATTAGCACAGAATGGAGAAAGATATTATTTTTTCACCCCAAGCAGGGGTTTGTGTGAACCCCCTGTGGCCTTGGTCTTACCTCTCCTGCTGAAAACTACTCTTCCCTGCAGTAAAGTTTGGTGCATTTTCACTATAGCGCGTGGTGTGCGGGATCCCGACTAAACTCCCAATCGTGCGCAGGCAAAAAACTTAAATCAATGGTGACGTCCTATAAAACGTCCTTACTTTTTAAAATGGTGGGGGCTCTTTAAGAACCTCCGTCGGTACTCACAACCCTGGTGGCGTCTTAGTTAGATTGTGTTCTAATAATTTTTGACTGTGTGTACACGGCAGCAACCAACGTATTTTCAACCAGCTTTTAAAACATGGTTTTTTTTTTAAGTCATTTTTCTATATTTTGCTGTTTTTTTGTTGGGGGTCCAGTCAGTACGAAAATTATCACAGTTTGTTTAAACACACTTCAAAACAAACGTTCATTTGTTTTTTCCATTAATTGTAATGAAATCCAGTGAGGTTTTTTGTTTTTTTTTTGGTGTCCTGACAACAGCCGAGAAACTGCCGCCCACTAATCTTGGATTTTTTTCCATCATCACATGCGCCTAGTCCCTGCTCCCTGGAATGAACATGAAAGAAACAGAGCAAACTGAGAATAACTAAGAAACTTAAGGCATCGTCTTTTCAAGATGCTTTCAAGAGACCTACCTGCAAAGCTACCTAGTGGCACCTAGGGCAAAAGCCGCTTTAAAACACAAAGGACGATCACACCCAATGTTTTTTGATTTTTTCAATTAGTTTAGTTATTGAAAATGAAAAACTATTTTTGACAGCAGCCTCATCTTACACCGCATTTTTTTTTACCCTAAAAAACTTTTTTAAACAGTACTGTAAGCTTGTTCTTTCTCTTTTGAAGCATCTTTGTAGACGATGCCACATTTTCTTCTCAGTTTGTTCTAGTTTCTTCCAATGTCATTTCCAGAAAAAAACTGGATGAATGATGATCAGATCAAGGATATCTTTGTGGAGCTCTCTGGCGGTTGTCAGACAAAAATCTCACTGGATTATTCACAAGTAATGGCTAATTTCCCACCTGATTACACTAAAGCAAAAGATGAGAAATACAATCCGTTTTCTAGCAGGTGAAAAATACCAATCGGCTCAGACTGATGTAGATGCCCCCCCACTTGGGCCGTGTGTTGTAGTGGGATGTGCATACTTATAGGCCTATCCCGACAGGCCCCGCATGAAATTAGCGTGCGACAAGACAGCGGCGAGGCAGTTTTTTTTTAATGGTTAAAGATTATCCTTTCAATGTATGACTGGAGGTCTGTAATCGTAAAAGACAGCCAGTCGTGTTTTAAAGCTTTTAACTACTAAATGTGTTTTGTCCTTCTCTGCTCTGCGGTTCACATTTCACGCTTAACACAGCTCTCTGACTCCTGTCCCCCCTTTACACAGTGACATCACTCCTTTGGTAAACAGTTGTGCGTGTGGTGCGGGCTCGCCTGCGCCTGTCAATCCACCTATCAGACCCTGCCTTGTCCCCCCTGCGACAACTCCTCGAACGGAACCCGAATTACGCTTTTTGTCTTGGTTGCAGGCCGTAACACTGGGCCGAATGTGTTGGCAATCATCCCCCACGCCCACCCACAAAACCACACACACTTACCGCTTACTGAAAATGTAAAACTTCTAAATACACATTTTCTAACGCGCTATGATGACGGAACCTTAACACAACGTTAGTAATGGTGAGATCTGATAGACCCTGCACCAGTCATTTTCCCCAATCCCCCATTAAGTTAACTAAAACTGCACTTAATTTCCCCCGGATAAAATAAAAAAAACGGATCCAACGCCAAATGCCCTAAGTACTGCCTTCCTCACCGATATAAACACTATTTATAAAAACCTGGATTAGTGGCTTAAAACTCATGATAGCGCCGCATAAACTACATATAAGCCTTGATATATCGCTATACGGACGTGAAGAAAGACTAATGACTAAAAAACCTGATTTTTCATTTTCCCTCGTTTTGTTTTTTTTTTTTCGGCTCCTGGTGAGGTATTTTTTTTTTTTGCTTTTTTTCCCCCCCCTCCTCCTTTCCGAAACGTTCGACGGCACACGATACCGGAATGGCGGGCCTGTTGGACTAATTAAACCAAAGTAAAAGAACCACTCAAGAGCCAATTCAGATGCCAGCGACCGATTTGGGCGGGAACAACGGGTTTTTTTTTTTTTTTTTGAAAAATCAGCACCAATCAAAGAGCTCATCCCGCCCTTATTAAAAAAAAAAACTACGTATTTTTTCTGTGACGAACCGGGGGTGTTTGTGATGTGTAAGGATCTCACACCTTTTTTGTGTTTCTTGTTTCCATTCTAGTGAAACTGGCAACAGTACGGACCTTGTACCGGGCTCCATTTTGGCTCAGACCGGAAAATTCTGAATTTTCTTTAAACTAAACACAAAAGGTGACAGATGCGTATAGAACCTAGTTGTGACCTAGAAATATTTTTTGAGTGATTCTATAATTAATTCGAATTACAGTGGTGATATTTTAGCGGGCCATATTTAATGTGACAACTAGTGATTTCCAGAGCAGCATAATCTATTAAATTACTTAAAGCTGTAGATAGCACTGAAGATGAACAAGAAAAAAATAAAAAAGAATTTCCGCAGGCTTATGTCGATAAAGATTTTCCAATAAATACCAACAAAAATATTTTTAGATAACACAATTATACACACTTTGTCATTAAAAAAAAATCATAAGTATTACGTTCCTTTGCCTATTTAAAATGTACTCTGCTTCATTGTGCCTTTAGTATTGATTTTATTAAATTGGCTCTTACATGAACCAGATACATCCCAACCAATTTGTTAGAAGAGCCCCCATCACTGTAATACTTAAACTAAACATGGAATTATGTTATTTGTATTATTTTTTATTATTATTTTTTGAGTATTTCCTTATTATTATTTTTTTTTTTTTCCTTCCTTAATTTTTTTTCAAATTGACATTTGACAGTAAATAAGCAATATAAAAACCATACGTTTTAAATTAAGATTTTCATCTAAATGTCGAATTTAGCTCAACATTTTGATCGCAGGATTTATTTAATTTATTTGTTATTATTTTATTATTATTTATTTTTTTGTAAATGACACAAAAAAGGATTTAAATCACTATATAAACAGTGTATTATATAGTAGCCCGTATTGCCTAAAATAATTGTATCAGTTATAGTTAGGGCGTCACTCAAGGCAAAATCACACGCGTTGGTTTTTCGCTGGCAGCGCGGTGCACTCTCTTCTGTGCGCCTGATAAAAAATATGGCGGATCAGTCGGTGGGTAATGGAGAGACGGTTGTTTTCATATGTGGTCTTGGTGGGGGTTTAAATGAAATTTGTTCTGTCTGTGTTGGTCGATGTTCATTTGTAATCGCGTTATGTGTCCTCATAGGTTGACCATTACTGAGGGCTGTCGACCTTCCCGTGCTGCGAAAAAATCAAGAAAATGAAAGACGAATGGCGTAAGTATCAATAGCATCAGCCTGACAGCGGCGTATGTACACAACAACACTAGCAGCTCCTCTGCCTTAATGTCAGTGCTCGTGTATACAAAAAAACAGCTACATGCGAATAGCAGTAAAATACTGATGGATATATATTATCTATATACGTAGATATTTACGAATTTAACGGTTTGCTTGTTAATTAGTAATTTCTAATTTCGTCCCTTCATAGCTTTGGCTGAAATTCGCTCAGTGTGTTAAAAGACATCTCTGGAAAAAATCTCTACTATGTCCACTATATTGACTGTGAGTATTAATTATTAGCTTTGGTCACTTACCTCTTTTTTTTGCCTTCAGAGTGTGAATGATTCCATATTGAGCTTTTAATTTCAAAGCACAAAACTTTGCTAAATTTGTTTTTTGGTTTTTTTTGTAAGTCAATAAGCCGCCTGGATGAATGGGTTACTCCGAGACCGACTGGATATTAAGAAAGCTCCAGTTTCCCAAGAAGGAGGCAAAGACTTCCTATGAAGAATGGGCTGCCTGGGTCCTCGCCCGAGCTCCCCAGAGAGAGACGTGGTAAGAGAATCTGTTCTGTGAAATCTGTGGCTATAGACGTAGAAACAACACTGGGCCCCACGTCAGTGGCAGAAATATACATATACATATATATCTACACACAGCTGTTTCAGATTTGCATGCTGTTCCGTCCGTTTATCATCTCTCACTTTCTGTTCAAATTTAGAAGAAGAGTCTAGATCTCCATGTTCAGTCTGCTTCAGCTCCTTCAAGAGGCAAAACCCTCCCCACACTGGTACAGAAGCACCCCTGACCCTGCCCGCTCTTTTTTTTGCCAATCAATCTGTACAGGAGAGTTTTTTAAACGACTAATTTGAATAAGCTCCTTATCCACTTTTCAAAGTGTGAGGGATGCAGTTTTTGCCTCATCTCGATTTTAAAAACTGCAGTTAGAACCTTTTATGTGACGTGTTAATTAAAGATATTTATTGCACAGTAATGTAAAACATTGCATAAAAGGAATGACATTAGATTAAATCTTTGAAAAGATGCCAAAGTTACTAAGATCTAAAATACTAGATACATTTTTATTATTTTACTACACGGGGAACTGAAAAAAAAGATGTTTTGTTACTCCTTAAGCAAAATCTATTCATTTTCTGTATGTTAAAGCTCAGCCAGACACCATCAATAAGAACATTCTCATTACTATCACTAGTCTTTATTTGTTTTCATGAGGTAAGTGGCAGAAGTTCACTCATAGTTTTTGTTGTCAGGTATGAGACTTTTAGTACATTTTAAAGAATGTTGCAGAGAAAAAAAGCAAGCTGGTTGTTTCTGCTTGATCTTACAGAAAAGGAAAGCAGAGTCAGTATCTTTGGCAACACAAGTGACCACAGCGACTCCAGTGCCTTCACTTTCCTGGTTCTGCGGAAGCGAGTCAGGCCTCGTTGTGTATCCAGCAATGAGAGATTCCTCTTTCAGCATTAAATCCAGAGACGAGCATGAACCACTCACCTCTCTCACCACAGTAAGAAATCACCGTAATCTGAAACAATTCAAAAAAATTGTTTGTGTCCTCTTAAAAATTATTGAATTTTAAATGTTAGGTATAACAAAGTTTTTAAAATATTGTTTTTAAAAATCAAGCCTTTCTTTATCGCCTCTGCTTCTTCCTCCTGGAAGAATGGCCCACATCATCCCTCCACACGTCATCTCATTCTCCTCAGCCTGGGAGAAAAAGAAAAAGTTGTGGAGGGACAGATGAGGTATGTCCTGCAGCTAAAAATGCTCATTACCCCAAAAAATTTTCCCTCACTTTTTTTTTACATTATTTTATCAAGATGGTGCTGAAAAAAAAAAAAGTACTTCAGCATCTGTTAAAAGTAGGATTGTGATGTTTTAGGGCACTTCTTTTCTGCATATTTATGATGGTACTTTAATTTAACAGTAGTACTATTGTTATAGGTGAAATACTGTGTTATAAAAGTTTTCTGTACAGTTATATTAAACCAACACTGACTACTGGTAAGAGCTGAGTGAGAAACTGGGTTCCAACCAAAACCAAATCATTAAAAACGTTTTTCACTGAGATTTTGGTTTTCTGCTCTTCTATGGCTTACCTTCCTCCATTCAAATTTCCCAAAGCTTTGCAACCCCTTGTGTCTTTCTAGATGGTAAAGATGTTCCCAGAATAACAGCCCTCGCTGCTCCACCGTCTATTTGCTTGCCAGGAGAGGTCCGGCTCATTTACTTCCCATTGCTTTTGCTTTGGTTTGAGTATCTTGTCAGAATGGAGGCTTAGGGTCGTGAAAGAATCCGATTCTAAACAGAATGGATTCTCTAAATTTAAGTAGTAGAATCCATTGCACTGAATACATAAATATATATTTTGTAAAGAAATCAAGGTAAACTTGACATGAAAAAAAAAAAAACTTTATATGAATCCCATTTTTTTAAATATGAAGCACAGTCACTGTCTTCACGTATTGATGTTTCATACTATTTCTCCTGACTCTGCGTTCTGGTTTCAGGACTCTCAGGACAGTTCAGATGGAATCCCATCTGGCCCCCGCGCATGACTGGTAGCTTGGTGTCCGACCGCCAGTCATGATGACATTGTGACACGATGAAGAACATAGACTGTATTGAGCTGGGCCGGCACAGAATGAAGCCTTGGTACTTCTCTCCATACCCACAGGAGCTCACCTCTCTGCCCATTTCTCTACCTCTGTGAATTCTGTCTCAAATACCTCAAGAGCCTCAAATGTCTCCAAAGACACTTGGTAAGAGTAGTTGAATAACTGTAGGGTTAAGGTGCAGTCACATAAGTGAAATTTTGCAGACATTTTTCACTGTCAATGGTGTAGCCATGCATAAAGTACACCACACACTGAAGTCACATTTAAACCGAGCAGCTTTCTGTTGGACAGTGCGGTGAATTTGCATAACCAGCTTGAACACCAGTGAAGTCTGCTTGGGGCGCATTTCTACCCTCATGTAAAACTCTTGGATTGCACCAGATTCCCATTGAAATTTTGCAGTGGGAAATGTGACCACATCTTTGAATAGCTGTTATAGTTACACATATTTTGTATTTAATTGTATTACATTTAATATAACTATTACTCCTTCTGTAACTTTTACAGACAAAATGCAACCTGCGGCATCCACCAGGAAATGAGATATACCGCAAAGGAACCATCTCCCTTTTTTGAAATAGATGGCAGAAAAAACAAGGTGTGTAATGAGAGGCAGATGACAAAATTAGAGTTTGTATTAGTGCTTTAACACAAATAACTCTAGAATGATGTTGTTAAATTTGGCTAAACGTAATCAAGAATATTTAAATGTTGCTGTTTGGACATTTTTCCTTTAATAGGATCCAGTGCACATGTTGTACTGCATGTACTATACATCTTTTGTGGTCTCTTAAAGGTCTTTTAAATCTATTTTAAATCTTCTCTTTCACTGCACAGGCATATTCCCAAAATTTGTGTTTTGTTGGCCAAATGCTTCCTGGACCATAAGACCCTGTACTACGACACAGATCCTTTCCTCTTCTATGTTTATGACGGAGTATGACTCAAAGGGGTTTTCCATATAGTTGGCTACTTCTCAAAGGTATATTTTATCTCTGCTGGCATCTGTTTTTTATGTTTTTTAATCCTTCAAAAAATTGCTTGTGCTGTATTTAAAATGAACAGCTCTTGGCTTCAAGGCCACTGCATTAAATGTCTTTTTTCCTTGTTCATTAAAGGAGAAGGAATCAACAGAAGACTATAATGTGGCCTGTATCCTGACCTTGCCACCTTATCAGAGACGAGGCTATGGCAAAACTACTAATAGAGTTCAGTGAGTAATTTTATAGTTTTCATGACTAATCAAATTGCATTAGTCAAACAGCATTTTTGCTCAATAATATTTATGCCTCAAAAGTTATTTAATGTAATAAGCCCTGAATGTTGTGGGCCTTGCTTAAAAAATACATCTTGTCTCCAAGGTTATGAGCTCTCAAGGTGGAAGGAAAGACCGGCACCCCAGAGAAACCTCTATCTGTTTGGGCCTGCTCTCGTACCGTTCATAACTGGTCCCAGACCATTCTGGAGATACTCATGGACCTCAAATCAGAGAATGGCGAGCGGCCACAGATCACCATCAAGTATGTGCCCACTGGTTGTACTGTACTAAGGAAATACTTTATAGGCACAGTTTTCTAGCATTGCTCTTGCTTTTTGATGTTCTTAGTGAAATTAGCGAGATCACAAGTGTCAAGAAAGAGGATGTGATATCAACTCTTCAATACCTCAACCTCATCAATTATTACAAGGTAAAAATAACACTTTGAATGAACACTTCTCAATTGGAATTATTTTGGGGTAGAAAAATCAGAAATTAGTCATTAGTCAGATATGCTCTTCTCCATTGCAGGGTCAATATATCCTGACCTTGTCTGAGGACATAGTGGAAGGTCACGAGCGTGCCATGGAGAAACGCCACCTTCGCATGGATCCCAAATGCTTGCATTTCACTCCTAAAGACTGGAGCAAGAGGGGCAAGTGGTGAGGTATAAAGGAGGGCCGCTAGCTCACAGATACAGACAGGAATTAAAACCAACATAAATACTGTAAATGCTCTTGTATTTATGCACTTTTATGCCATTTATATAAAACACAAAATATTGAGCCACCTCAAAAATTTTAATAAATGTGTAAAAAAACAGTCTCTTTATACTGTTTGGGATTATAAACACGTTTTCTTAGTCACTAAAGATTAAAGATATAGGATTGCTCTGTGCATTATCTGAAATATGTGATGCATTACATGTATTTAATATTTTAAATATTCAGTTACACATTGTGTCATGGATACTCGGACTGCAGCTTGACTACACAAAAACCAGCTCTAGCACAATTATAACTGTGCATGTAAATATACTGAATGTATACATCCCCACACGACTGAAACACCATCTGTTGTCTAGATCCATATACTGCAGATATTTTATTGCTGTGGACAACTCCTAACTGAATCAGGGTCAACACATTTTATTTGTCAATAATGTTAATGTATAAGCAAAAGTGGGATTATAGAGCATATCTATAATATGATTACATAGTGTCATTTTAAACAAGCCCCAAGAAAGTTCGGAATTTCAAGTAAAGACAGAAGCCTGAATGCAAAACCCTGAGGCTGAAAAACTGGCCTCAACTTTCCTCCGCATCAAGATGATGCAGGCAGAATCCCAGTGACATCACAATACATTGGTCATGTGATGCTCAGGCACAGAGTTCTACTACATACAGCTCATACAGTACAAGCCCTAATATGCTTCTAATATGTATTAGTGCTTTAATAGTCTTAATAAATGTATTAATATAATACTAGTATGAAACAGTTTTAGTGATTAATAAGCTTCTTCCATCCATCCAGCCAGCTGGTAGCAGCGAGGTGAATGTTAGTGTGTGAATTTACAATTTACAATCAGTAGTGCATCACTGCAAGTAACATGAGAGCCGTGCGACATGCTCACGCGGTGTGTGTGGGCATCTACATTCATTAAAACCTAAACAAAGGTCTGCACAGGTGTGATGGAGCGCGTGGGAGACCCCGCCCTCTCGGAGGATGACGAGGCCATACGATTGGCCGCCTCGCGCTGCAGCTCTTCCACCCTCTTCTGAAGCTCTGCCCGTTTTGCTAGCAGCTCTTTGTAGCGCTGATGGACAGGCTCCTAAAATAAATTTTTCATCAAACTGAGACTTTCAAACCAAACATAAAACAGCACAAGCCATTTAAAAACACATTATATGTCCTTAAAATGATAGCTAAAATGACTGACGTTTAGTTGATGGATAACCCTGGGTAAACATAATTCTGGGTTATCTTGATTTACATTGCTCATATTTCACATGGGGTTAACAATTAATACTGGGTATTCATAAATTGACACTGTACATTCCTAAACCCCAGGTTAACATCCTTATTTGCGGTGTCAATGTCACTGATTGGACAAATGCAGTCCAATACTGTCAAGTTTTTCCTGAATGGTTTTTCTTCATTCATTCATGTTTTCTGTCACCATTTGATAGTTTCACAACTCCGGGTAAAAGTGGTGCTAAATTACCCTTTGCCCGGGGTCAAATGCAGAGTTTAGAATGACGATAGCCTGGGGTTTAAGTCCAGTGTGAAAAGCCTGAATGAATTGTCTTTCAAATGTGAGCAAACTAGCTAGCAGAGTCAGATAATAAACCTAACAATTTCAGTACCTACACATCCAGTTAAAACCTGGAGTGTACCTGTGGTCGCATGCGAGGATTCCAGCGTATGTAGTAGGAGACCCAGAGCTGGAGGTGTCGTATACCAACGGTGGGGAAGAGCACATGGGAGGGATAATGTACATACAGCGGATTCACAAACTCTTCTAGCTGACTGTTCACAAACGACCATAGAGACACAGTGCGCTTCGGGACTTCCTAAACACAAAACAGACAGTCTCTTAGACCCACACACACTTATAAATAAACACAAGTCTCACACAAACAATGACAACGGATAATTTACTGTAAGTTGCTGTGGATAAAAGCATCTGCCAAATTACATCATGATCTAACTGTCATATCCCTACTCTTTAAATGAGATGCATATAAAGTGTGCAAACATTTATTCCCAAGGCCATTCTCACTCTTACCTCTTTAAGTCTTTGCTGCTCACTGTTACACAGAAATGTGCCAAAGAGGCAGCTGTAGAGGTGATCCAGTATTGTTATGAGGAAATACTCATTGAACTCGAAAGCTGCAGGAAACTACAAACACAAATACCTATTACTTATACAGACACAGACCACAGAACATACTGAAGACATGGGCAGGTGGGCAGGTGTTGCTCTGGAAACCCTGGGGTGTTTTGCACTCACCTGTCTTGTCATCTGCCAAACACAATCAATGAACTGCAGGAAGATTGGTGAGCGATCGGCATCTGTGTGATTCTTATCACCATGGCCCACTCGCTGTATACACAAAATACAATCATGTTCAGAAGTATGGGGTCAGTGAGATTTTTCTAACAATTTGATAGAAATCTCTTATGTTCACAAAGGCTACATTTATTTTGATCAAACATACAATAAAAATACTGTGAACTATTATTACAATTTATAATAACTGTTTTGTATTTTAATATATGTTCAAATATAATTTATTCATGTGATGGCAATTTTTAGCAGTCATTACTCCAGTCTTAAGTGCCACATGATCCTTCAGAAATCATTCTGATATGCTGATTTGAGGAACAAGTAACATATCTAATGATTAGCAATGTTGAAAACAATTGTACTACCTAATATTTGAGAAAGTGTGTACATTTTTTAGGATTCTTTCATGAATTTAAAGTAGAAAAGAACAGCATTCATTTGAGAAAAAAAAAGTAACTTTATAAATGCCTTCACTGTAACTTTTGATTAATTTAATGAATCCCTCCTGAATAAAAGTATTCATTTCTTTACTGAAAAAAAATCTTACTGACCCTACATTTCTGAATGGTAGTGTACATATTATGTTTTTGTATTTTTTTTAAATGGTCAAAAGTATATTATATATTCTATAGAACTAAAATAGATAGAATAGAAAAGATATTACAATGAAAATGCAATTTCCGATAGAAAGGCTTAATTTGGTTTCTGGAGTAGCTGTGCAGCACATAAAACAAAGAAATTAGATCATATGTCAATATAATGGTATGTGCCCAGATACTAGTGCACTTATATAGGGCACTATGAAGCAGTTATTATATACAAATAGTGAATGAGTTAACAAGTGAGCAATTTGGGATACGGGAAACCTATTATTCTCTCACAGTCTTGCTTGTTGCTGTATCATGTGAACTACAACTGGACCTCTGACCTGTTGGAAGCGGTGACCAAAGCTGAGCCACTCTTTCTCCAGCAGTATCTGAAAGCCTCGTATGGTTCTGTAGTGAGAGTCCAGCATTATCAAGGCCAGTGAGGTCAGCTGAGGAGTTCTGTCCCAGCCGTCACTGCAATGAACCACCACTGAGGTTTTCCCAGACTCCACCTTATCGGCTATCCTTAAAGCTCCAGCCAGGATCAACTATCACACATACACACACCACACAGTCAGTGCCACATTCATCATCCTCATGTTTCCTAACATTTGAGAAAGGTGATTAACGTGATCACGCTTGTCTCACCTTAATATGCTCCAGCCAGTGGGTGGACTCGAGATTGGAAAGCCAGTGAGATTCCTCAATGTTGGGATAGACAACATCCTTCAGTTTCCGTAGCGACTCACGCATTACATGAATGTTGTGGATATCAAGAAATACCAGTTCAGCGTTCTGATAAGCATCTTCACTCTCAAACCCACCTCCTTTCATCTAAAATGCATATAAACACAGGCTTTCAAAATTTCTCTTCCATTCAAAACGCACACTTGAAGTTAAAGTGAGTGCCTACCTTGTTAGCTGCAGCATTCACACTTGGTCTGGCATCGAATATGAACAGTTTGTGTGATTGAGCGTTTGCGTCCATAATGGCCTGAAGGAGCTTCTCATCTTCTTTGCAGCGGCGACCGTTCTGGCCCACCATCGTTTGACTGGCACGCACCACTGCGGCCTGACTCTCTGGGTGGATCCATGACAGCACCTAAACCAGGGCGAGCAAACAGCTTTAGTGGTGAGGCCCGGTGACGAATAATTGTGCACACACAGACTGATGTGTGATGATTCAGAAACATCTCATGACACTGACCGGAATGCGTCCTTTGGCCCTAAAGCTGGAGACGCGTCGCAGTTCCTCATCAGTAATGGTTACTGGGACAAAAAGTGTTGCTGGGTATGAATCACACAGCTCGTAGTGGTCATTTACTTTGGAGATCCTCCAGCTCTCGTTTGGAAGACCCTACACACACATACACACATGTGTATTTAAAACACGACGCACAAAAACGTGATTCTCATTGGTTGATCACAGCATTTTGCAGCAAATATTTTTGCATAATGATGATAAACTATATAAATGATTGTTGTCCCAGGTAAACAATATTCTATACAGTTGTGCAAGAAGTCTTTTCACTCCGTAGTCATTCTCATTCTATTCAAATATTTAAATCTTGGTAAATTATTTTATATTATTCATTTTTGATAAGGAATATATATAATATATTTATTATTATATGGACATTACATAATACAATAAATATTCATATTGAATAATTTTGTAATTATTTCAGATTTATATTTTCATGTATTAATTTGGTAAGTACCTGTGATACATGGGATAATGAATCATCATTAGTTGCAAAACAAACCCCTTTAGGGTGATACAAGCCAACTGTGCATTACATTAAGAGTTCTAATCACTCTAAAGTGATTTATTTTGCAACACATATTGGATGAAAAAATATATTACCACCATGAATAAACACAGGCTGTACCTGTCTCTTGTATTCAGCCAGTGGATCATACACCTTCCATCCGTTCTCGGGAAACACCTGCTTATACTCAAATGCAAAGAGAGACTAGACAAAGAGAAAGGAAGGAGACAGACAGAGATATAATTCATTTTAGGCTGATGCTGAATCAGTTTAATTTTAGTATATAAATAATACTATATGCTATATTTATATATGCTCTCTGTTTATTTGTGTTTCTCACCATGTTGTTTGACACTGGAAAAGCAAACTTCATCAGAACCTCGAACACTGACTTCTTTAGTGAGTTCTCAGGTTCTTTGTGCACAAAACGTAGATTCCTCATATCCTACAAGACACACACATTAAGCAAATATGAAAAGAAAAAAAAAAGATGCATCAGGGTTCAATGGTAAGGGTTTATTCAGCTGCCAGTTTAATGTCTTGGCAATATTTTCAATGGCCCTATCACAAAACTATTATATTTTTTTTTAGCAGTGTATTTTCATATGTGCCATATGTTCACATTCACATACATAACAAAATTACTAAAACTTAAACTATAATAAAAATAAAAATGTGAAAGTATTAAAATGAAAGTAAAAATACTGCAATAATATATATATATATATATATATATATATATATATATATATATATATATATATCAATTTTGTTGTGCTTTTGTCATTCATCACATTCTTTGTACTTAAAAAAACATTTCTAACTTTTAAGTTTTTCAAGTTTGCATGTTTCATCTAACAATTATATTTCAGCTTTATTTAGCCACTTTGAGTTTGAGAAAGGAGTTACTAATCAGATTTAGGCATTACTAATCAAATTTATTTTATATATATATATATATATATATATATATATATATATATATATATATATAAACAAAACTATTTATTTTTTATATTTTCAAAAAAAAACAACAACACTTAAAACCTTGCAGACAACGCCGTACGAGACATCTCCTCTGCTACTTGCTGCTCCAATCTTCTCTACTCTGCTCAAACCTCCCAGTGGTAGATCTAGCCCAAACACCGGTTCCTAGACAACAAATGGGGTGATGGAAGTCTTTAGTTTAGAAATTCTCTCCAGCAGTCATACACAAACAGCATAAGCACGTGGCTCTTACCCTGTCAGTGCATCTGAAGAAAAGTCTGTAGTTAGTGACGGTCAGAGATCCTCTAACAGGCCCAATGAACGGACAAATATAAGTCACGTCTTTAGCTGTGGACACACACACACAATAAACAGATACATTTAAACCATCAGAATGGATGATGTACGGAAGTCAGTATAATGTACCACAAATACCGGAATCCTGAACCAGTTCCTCTGGCAGAAGAGGAAGTTCGTCTTTACTGGGGTCCTTGTACACCTGCACACAGAAGAACACGAGATCAATGAAAAGGAACTGAGACTTAATCCAAACTTCAGGCTCACATTTATATTTTCATACCTTTTCAGTTGCCTTTGCTTTACTCTGTAAGGAATTTAAAAACAAATGAGGTATAGTTATAATAACAGTTCAGAGCATACAACAGTTTTAGGAACAGAATAAGAAGGGCTGGGGTGGACTTTGGCCCTCACTGACCCGCAGCTCCGTGTCTGAAACTCTGGGGCCACTGGAGCGGTCTGAGCGTGTCGTGGTGGAGCTGAAAGAGGATAAAGACGGATTAAAGCACACCTATGAGCTTTACACCTTAAAGGAAGTGTTTTCTCAGAAATGAAAATTCTGTCATAAATTACTGATACTCATGTTGCTCCAAACCTGTATGTCTTTAGAGTCAGCCATCATTCACTATCATTACATCTAACAGTTACTTTACTACACAGTAAAAATGAGTGGTGTCACACTGCCTAACATCTCCTTTGATGTACTACAGATTAATGAAAGAAAGTCAGTCATACAGGTTTGAAACAAAATAAAAGCTGAGCAAATAATGACAGAATTTTCATTTCTGGGTGAACTATGCCTTCCGAAATAACCATAACGTTACTTAGCTGAAGCGCTCCTCATAGAAAGCTTAAAAAATATATTATATAAACGTCCCGGAACGGTTTTCATACAGCGCGTTTGCGAATCAGGTAACGTTATTGTAAATATTCACTCAGTAATGCGTCTGTGTGAGAGTGTGTTTTATCTTGGTAAGTAACGTTACCTGCACAGCGACTCGACGCTGTCCACACTGCCGCTTTCCTCCATCCCGAACCGCGCCACTGATAAAGTTGTCAAATTAACTTAACTCTGTTAATTTAGTAAGTGTTCAGTGCGGAGTCTCACAGTGAACACAAACAGCGGAAGCCGCCATGTCTTCCCAGAATCCCTCTAGGTGGGGCTGGCAGTGCGCGCTCGCGCGTTGGGCGTTTGTGACCGTGAGCGCGTGTTTGTTGGTCACCTTGTGGGGATTTTCTTCCGCCAGATTAAAACTAGATTAAACAACGTGAGACACAAACACCAGCATGAGCGCAATGTAACTATATGTATTTAATAAACAACAACAACAACCAATAAAGTTAAAAGAATGTCCACGTATTAAAAAAACAAACTTTATTTATTATTTTACTTACATTTTAATGAAAATGTTAATGTCCTTTAATATTAAAAATGTTGGGATGTTGGGATTAGGGTTAATAAAAATGAATGAATGAAATGCCTTTTATTGATCAAATATGAATTTTTAAAAGCTTGATATTATTACAACATTTTTAATTCTTTAAAACTTGTGTTAGCTGATAGATATAACATTGACAAACAGTGTTTTTAACTGATTTAACTGTAACTGATTACTGAAAAATAGAGAAGGACAAGCTCAGTGACTGTACAATATAACATTCTGGACAAGACAGCGGCAAATAATGGACAAAATGAAGTAAAGATAGACATAGAGGCAATTAGTATTTATTTTATTTTATTTTTTATTTTTTGACAAATAAATTCTGGTCATATTTCCTAATTTCCAGTATTAAGTTCCTAGTCAGCTGAAGTTATAAAACCCTTGGATTAATAGAAATCAAAGCAATCTACTGTACATTCTTGTATGTGCCATTTACCGTCTCAAATGGAAGAGCAATTAATAAATTCTATGTTTTTCATTGATAATAAGGATAACCATTTGGATGAATATGATCTTTTGAAGCTGCTGTTATGGATGTAATTTCAGTGCTTTATTATAATACATCTATCTAAAAACAGTTTTGTTGTATACACATTTGTGCATACAGAAACTGGATCAGTGTGGCAGTGTGCATGTGTAAACTTTCCTGTATGTACATGGTTATGAATGTGTGTGAAAGCAAACCTATATACAAGCTTATGTATGTGAGTTGGTATGTTTGTTCATGTGTAAATGCATTTGTACATAATTTGCGTCACAGTGTCTGCTGGTGGGTGTGTGCCTTGGATCTGATCTGAATGGTTAAGGACGGGCAGCACAAGCATCTTTTGTGTGGAGATGTTGGTAGTGGGGTGAGTAACAGCGTGACTGTGACACGAGTGATTAGCAATGCAAAGCTCCGGTACTGCAGCATAATCTGCACTGGGGAAACATCAACCCTTTCCTGTGCGAGTGTGACTTCAACCTCTTCTTCTGCTCAGGGACCTCACCAACCGCAGGTAAACATCAGCCAAATACCAACCCTATCAAACACAGTACTAAACCTACCAATTAAACCCTGTCATAATCAACTACCAACCATGTTCAATCCAGCAACTCAGTAATCAACCAACTACCAAACCAGTAAAGTCAGCATGAAACACCCATCTGCCTGATTTACTTCTAATTTAGAAAGTTTACAACCACTCACTGATCATGGAATATACTACACATAGTAATAAATCAGAAGATACTCTGGGAAACTAAAAATCTGTATTTGAAGTGAAGATGTTCTGCAGTATCTTGGGACATGAGGCACTTTAAGTTGATTTCTGATGTATGTTCAAGATGTTCCTTTTCTCTACACTGTAAAAAATAAGGGTTCCTTATTGGCATTGATAGTTCCATGAAGAACTTTTAACACCTATAGATCCTAGTTTCTTTATAGTACCAAAAAAATAAATAAATAAATAAAAATAAAAAATTAATTGCTCTTTAAACTAAGAGGGGGGAAAGGTTCTATTTAAAACTGTTCTTTGAAAGGTTCTTTAGGGAATCAAAAAATGGTACTTCTAAATGGTGAAAAAAACGTTTTTTTTTTTTGTAACATTTATTTTTAAGAATGTATGATGACATCTATTGCTGTATTTCCTTAAAACAATAATAAAACACAATCCACAATTTATTAGTAGTAGAGGGGGGAAAACTACCAAAAGTAATAAAACATAAAAACACTTTGCACTGATTGAGATGTAGAAGACTGTAAGGTGGTAATGCAAATGGTAATTTTATATTTCACCATTACAAGACAACAATTTTTAATTTGCTTATAGAGAGAGAGAGAGAGAGAGAGAGAGAGACTACAATCATATTCTATTATGTTAAATGTCAAAATTATAGAAATATAGCAATATTCACCAATAATGTAAAACAAAATTACATGATAAGACTCATTTTAGACATAATTTTAATGAATTTTCAAATGGTTGTATATTCAGAGTATTTGCAAACCAAGCTGTTGACACATTTCTAACCAAACCCATTTATTACCAGTTCTAAACTTCTAAACCTTTAATTCTAAACCTAGAAAATCTGATTTCATAATGAATAAAAAAAGAAAACTGCTGCTCGGTCCTGTGAGGTCAGAGCATTTTATATTACATAAATCTGAGGCAGAAAGGCAAAAAAATGGAAGATACTCTGTGACCCGTATCACAGAAATACACACATCCAAGCGCACACTCTTGTTCTGTGACTGAACCCACGCTTTCATTGTGTGATGGGAGAATGACATTGGC